>NC_139693.1:21507709-22107709 GCF_964106915.1 Podarcis gaigeae | reverse complement strand
GAATGCCCATTTGTGGAATGTTCTCCCCAGGGATGCTTGCCTGACACCTTCATTACAGATTTGTAGGTATCAGGTGAAAATGTTTCTCTTCAACCAGGTGTTCAGCTGATTAACATTTGAAGGCTTTTTAAATGTTTGTGATAGAAGGGGTTAATGGCTTGGTGGTCTTTATGTTTTATTATGTTTTTTTATTCTCATTTTATATTTTGTTGTTGTTGTGAACTGCCTTGGAATCTTCACATGAAAGACAGTATACAAATTTAATAAATAAGATTAATAAGATTAATAAGATTAATAATACACTATTGAAGCAAAACTCAATAAAGTAGTAGTAGTAGTAATAATAATAATAATAATAATAATAATACACTATTAAGGCAAATTAAGGCAAAACTCAATACATTCCAGCTTCTGTTTTTCAGATAATCCAACCAGCAATATATTAAGAGTGGATTTATTTTTTACTTGAAAAACAAGAGAAGTTGTGATGCCTGCATGCAAGTACTGAAATCTCAAAATGAGAACCATCACAACGCTGGTCAGGAAAGATTCAGCACTATGCCAAATCAGGGAAGATTCCCCAATTGCACTGCATGAAAATGGCAGAGACCCTAACTCAATGACACAGCACATGCTTTGCATGTAGAAGATTCCGGGTTCAATCCCTGCCATCTCCAATGAAATGATCAGGCAGCAGGTAGCAGACAAATTTGGGCTGGATGGGCATATATAGAGATTGGCATAAGGCATCTTTCTATATTCCTAATGCACCAGAAAGTCTGATTTAAGAGAACTCCAAAACATTTTATCCTCCATGGTCGGAGACAGTAGTGCCTCTGAATACCAGCTGCCGGAAACTGTAGAAGGGGAGAATGCTCTTGTTGCTGGTTTCCCCACAGGCATAGGGTTGGCCACTGTGAAAACAGGATGCTGGACCAAATGGGCTATTGGCCTGATCCACTGGGCTCTTCTGATGTTATGTTTTTATTTGATCTGGGTATTAAATGTAAAGCCTACTGTTCTCGTGAATAAATGTCATGTCATGCTTTTTAAACCATACCTTCTTGCAGTTGCTGCAGCTGCCTCTTAAGAGATGCCAATTTATCCTGATACATCCTGCAAAGAGAATACATATTCTAATGAAGGAACCCCAGTAAACACCAACTGCTGGTTTTACTTTCCTATTCAATTGATTCTTTCCATTGCTAAATTTCTATTATGTTGTTCAAGTAGAGCTGAAGTGAAGGAGCAATAAGTTTGCTATTTTTTTAAAACAAAACAAAACACCAAGATCTTTCAAGAACACTTTCATACATGAAAGTATGATCCCCTTCTCCTATCCTTCCCAGCCCAAACCGCAGAACTTTCTACCTCAAAGGCATTTGATCACAGAGGGCCAGATAATAAAATTTAGTTGCCTGGGCCACAACAGCATCTAATCTGTATTCCAGAAGGTATCGTCCAGGAAAATGTCACAAGACGCCTAACTGCAGAATAAGATAATGTTATGAAAGGCAAAAATTAAGAAGCATCAACTAACCCAGCACTTAAGAAAATAAAGAGTCAGGAGCATAAAGCCATTACATATCTAGAAGGCACATACATTGTCCAAACAAAGTCCCACTGATATGCTTAAAGTTCAGCAGAAGTGTTAAACTTAGTTCATATGCAATGCAGAACCAGTGTGAAGTCAGCTTGCTTTCAATAAGAGTTGTTGAGATTAACAATTTATTCAAGGTTTGGACCACATGGTTGCTCAAAAACAGAAGCTTCTCATCTCCTGGCAACTGCACTGGAGGTGGTGGAGCAAGAGGCCTATGACGTTTGAGGCCTGCTTTTGAAACACTAAACCAGTCTTCCCTACCCTGGTGCCCTGCAGCTGTTTCGGACCACTACTCCCATGAGGCATGGGCAAGAGTCAGAGATGATGGAAGCTGTGGTCCAAAACAGCCAGCAGGGAGGGACCAGGTTGGGGGAAGCCTGCATTCGA
The DNA here is from genome assembly GCF_964106915.1 of Podarcis gaigeae. Lineage (NCBI taxonomy): Eukaryota > Metazoa > Chordata > Lepidosauria > Squamata > Lacertidae > Podarcis > Podarcis gaigeae. The sequence goes on along the minus strand of NC_139693.1, from coordinate 22,105,719 downwards.
TGGAAGTAAGAAGTACAGGACTATCAAGGGAAGAATTTCTCTATGCTCAAGGTACAAATTCTTTTAAATCAGGCCTCTTCTGCTGCTTTCTGTTATTCTGACATTAGGTTTTATGTTATTATTTTAATTGTGATCTTTTTCTAACCCACCCTGGCACCATTTGGTGAAGGGTGGGCTATAAGGAGAAACAACAACAACAACTGCTGCAAACAGCTCTTTGATTTAGGGAAATGTGATGTGAATTTCAATCTTTTTGTCTTAATACTTTTGCACTTTTGCCCCACCAACATACAGTGGTGCCCCGCAAGACGAACGCCTCACAAGACGGAAAACCCGCTAGACAAAAGGGTTTTCTGTTTTGGAGGCGCTTCACAAAACGAATTTATTTATGGGCTTGCTTCGCAAGACGAAAAAGTCTTGCGAGTTCCTTCGGGTTTTTTTCCCCTTTCCCCCCCTTTTCCTAAGCCGCTAAGCTGCTTATCAGCTGATCCGCTGATAAGCCGCTTAACAGCTGATCGCTAAAAGCCGCTAAACCGCTAATAGCGCTAATCCGCTAAGCTGTTAATGGGCTTGCTTCGCAAGACGAAAAAAACGCTATACGAAGAGCCTCACGGAACGGATTAATTTCGTCTTGCGAGGCACCACTGTACGTTCAAAACTCCCTCCCTTTGAGCTGGGATGTGACTCATACGAAACAGGCATGGAAATATATCTGTAACCTGGAGAATACTTACTGCTCCTTCATTTCTACATAATCCTCCTCATTGTGCTTGGCCAGATCAGTTTCACTTGCATCTTCGGTATCTAAAGAAACAGGAACATCAGCGAGTGTCAGAGCAGTGCCAATCAGTACATTTTTTTGTTCAAGAATTCCCCACTCAGCAGCAGAAACAAACACCACTGAGGTACAAGAAAGAACTGTACACTTAAAAAAACTAAACGCACAAGAGAGCAAGCTCATTCAAAACAACTGTGCCATTTCTTATTGTTGTGTTATCCAGACCTCTATGTTATAAAGGGAGGAACGTGATTATGTACCACAGTTCCCACCAGACAGCATAACAAGATTCTTAGCAGCTGTGTCTGTCAATTTCCTTCCAATATTCATTCCATGCAAACTCTCCGATCTCAACACAGTTCTCCAGTATCCCACTGGCTTTAACACAGTGCCCCCCCTCCCTTTCTCCTGCCTCCCCACCAGGCCTCTGTTCAGTGCCTCCATTGCTTTTGGTAATTACTGGAAAAATTACTACTGGCACACCCAAGACCTTTAAGGGAACAGGCACGTTCCTCTTAATAAAAGCCTCCTTAAGCACAGTGACATAGCGTGGGTTGTCAGCACCCGGGGCAAGGCAAGTAATTTGCGCCCCCTAACCCGTGGATTTGCGCCCCCTAACCCGTGGATTTGCGCCCCCCTAACCCTACCCCCCAGATGTTGCGCCCGGTGCGGCCGGCCCCCCCTGCACCCCCCACGCTACGCCACTGCTCAAGCATCACAGCAAGGCATGAAAATAGAATGCAGGGGGCTACCTTATCCAGGGGCTGACCATCGGTTTGTCTTAATTCACTATAACCTGCCCTACACAGATTGGCAGAAAATCTCCACAAACTCAAGATGTTGAGAAGTGAACTTGACAACTTTTGCATACAAAGCCTGAGTTCTGCCATGGAACCACAGCCCTTCTGACTTACGGCAGAAAGTTCCATAAAGTAATTATGCATATGAAGAAATTCACTGAAACAGAGCAAACATTACCCTCTTCAAGTTAGGAGGAGAGAAAAAAAGCTGCAACCCTAAACTAACTTCTTTGAAAGAAAATCCTATAGAAACAAATACTTTTACTGCCAAGTAAACATACGCTACTGATTGGTCATGAGATGTTTTCTTTTCTGACATCTGACTCTGCCATTCTTCAGAGCCTTCTTTTTTAAACTATCCATGCTCTCACAGTAAAATTCCAGAAGTTAACATTTTAAGTTGGGCTGTAATTTTATATAAAACGCCTGTTGCTCAACACAGACCAGGCAATTGATAAAAACAGATCAATAAACAATGTTAATCTGTTTTAGTGTTTTAACTTTTGCATGCTTTAAAGCATGGTTGTACATTTTTCTTGATTTCACTCTTTTCTGTAAACTGCTCTGAGGTTGTTGTTTTTTACAATCAAGCGAGCAGTGTATGCATTTTGTGAAATAAATAGCTGAAATGAAAAGCAGTGGGAGAAGTACCATGCTTAACTGCATTCTGGACTTGCAACATGCTTTCTCACATACATTTCTAGATAAGTAACAGGAAATCCTATGTGTTTACTCAAAAGCTAATATGAATACTTCCTGTGACCAGCATTAAACCCCACTGAGCACCATAAGATAATAAGAGTGCTGTGCGAAGAGAAGAACACCCCTCCTTTAAAACTTGGTACAATGGTTTGGCATTGGATGAAAAATTGACCCAGGAGAGGAGAAAGACACGGGGATTTGGTATCCATCTACAGTATTCAATTTGTTAACAAAAGTGACAAAGTGACTCTACTGAAAGACCCAATGATTTTTTCCATTTTTTGTATTAGGTTCTCCCTTTCCCCACACCCTCCTTTGAAGTCCCAGACACACTAGATGCACCCTAAAACTTACTTTTTTCTTTCTTCATTACTTCCACCTATGTAAAGAATGACACTGTTGTTGTAAATTGAATGTTCTGTTGCAAATGACTATATATTAAAAGGATTGCTCTGCAAATGTGTACAATTACTCACAAGTTAGCCACCTGCAACTGAGGTCACATCCACAGCATACATTTTACACAACAATTATACTGATGGGCGATGAATCTTCAAGTGTTTTAATTAACACAATTTCTCTTTTGTTTTAGCTAAACCCTTCCATATGGATCGCTGGCTAAAAAGGGGGGGGGGTGTTTGAAACATACAATTATTACTACAATTATTTTAAGCTTTTTGAAAAATTATTTCTCTTTGTAGTGTGCATGCATAGTTTTTGCTATATATTAATAAATTAATACCATATATTGCATTTGCTCAAGCCTAGATAAAACATTATTAAAACTACCTCCAAATTGTCTTCAACCGAGAAGGGGCACTCCAGTAAGACTAAATCCTCAAAAAGGACATGGAATTATTTTGAGTTTGGGAATCAATGAACTAAAACAAAACAGTCCTTGCTTGAAGGCTTACGATCTTTCATTTTTTAAAGGCACATCAGGGAAAAGCGACAGGGAGGGAAGACGGGGGATCTAACTCAGGGACCAATTTTTGAACAGTTGTCCATACAATGATCAGGTGTCAGTCAGCCACTTGGCTCGTAAACTTCGATGGGGTCTACTCGTAGGTAAGACTGGACGGGTGGCTACAATACCCACGTGCTTCGTGACTCGGAAGTCCCCGACAGTTGGTTTCCCTCCCGAGAAGAACGGATCGGGGCCGCCGTGAGGTGGTCTCATCGCAACCAGTGCAGAGTCTGCCCCCATGAGCAGAGGCGCCGAGCTCCACGGGCCCCCGTGAACCACGCGCATGAATTCCAACGGGCCTACTCGCGAGCAAGACTCAACTCTTGCGCGCTCCTCCCCCACCTCGGGAATTAGCCCCCAGCAGAAAAGGGGAGCGGGTTACTCCCGGGAAAACCCGCTCAGCGGCGCCTCGAGGCCTCCGCGAAGGCGGGTCGGGGGGCGGGCAGGCAGGCGACTCACCCTCGTCCGAGTCCCGCGCGCGGCCGCTGCGCTCCCCGTCCTCCTCGTCGGCGGGGCTGTCCAGCTCCTCATCCTCGAAGCTCTCGGCGGCTGCGGCGGCTGCAGCTGCGGCGGCGGCGATAGCAGCGGCGGCGGCGGGGCCCGTCCCGGCGGGCAGCACGGCGGTGGCAGAAGCCGGAGGCCCCGGCGGGAGCGCGGGAGAAACCAGCGCGGCGACGCTCATGGCCGAAGCGGGAAAACGCCGACCGACCGCCGCCGATGCCACCGCGGACGATCCGGTCGCCTCCTCCTCCTTTTTTTCTTCTTCTTAACTCCCCCCTCAGACAAGCCGCGAGCGGCCCCGCCTCCCGCGCGCAGGCGCGCTAGAACCACTTCCGGGCCCTGGTTGAGCTGGGTGAATAGGCGGATTGGCGGGAGGCTGGCTTGACGTTCGTTTCGCTCCGCGGTTTGGACCCCCTTTCTACCCGTAGGCGCGAAGAATGGCGCCTTCAGCCATAGACCGATATAGGGTTAGACTCAACTCGCTGCCAAGCGTTTCCAGGTTCGCTTCTCGGCCCCACCCCACTTTTGTGAACAGCTTATTGTATAGATGTGTGGAATTGCTGTCAACTGGGGTCTGCTTCCGCCTGTGCGCCCCTTCCACTCTCCGCAGAGACTTTCTTAAAGGGACTGCTTTTAAAAGGATGTGTGTGTGGATCCATGTAAGTCAGGGTTGCCATATTTCAAAAAGTAAAATTCCTGACACGTGCAAAGTTGTTGAGCTTTTTTTTCTTGGAACCCAAATGGTTGCGCTTTTAGGTGGATACCTCCCCCCAAAATAGTGATTTTAAGCTTTTGGGTGCTTTTTCCGTAGCGTTGCTATATGTCCAGGTTTTCTGCCAATTCTTTGGGGTGCAATTTTTATGCCCCAAAACCAAAACATGTCAGGAATTTTTCTGACTTGTGGCAAGCCTAATATATGTGCGTATTTTAAGGGCAGGTGGTTGAACTTGCTTTTTCCTCTTCCCTCCCATCCCTTTATTTCTTGTGTGCTACGTCTTTTTAGACTGTGGTCCTTTTTCTCTTTCTGTTAGTACTTATTTTTGTGAATTGCTCTGGCAGCCTCTTTAGCTAAGGGCTGGATAATAATTGCCAGAAATAACTACTGGGTCAGTAGTTGATTCTGAAGTGCACACACTCTTCCTGACAACCCCATAGCTATTCCCCTTTCGAAATGATTCAACAAAAATTAGATTTTTTTACCAATGCAAACATTATGGCTTCAAGCCACCTTTTTTCTCACCTCCCACCATCTAGTTTTTCTCAGTACCCAATCTGATTAAGTGTTCTGTTGGATGCAGAAGCTTGCTTACAACCCAGTGAGATGGGTGGGGTATAAATATTATTATTACTACTGTGTTATATTTATATGTACATGTATACAATAGGAGCTGCAGGAAGCAACTGGTAGCAAAGGAAATCTTGCCTCCATCACAGGTTCAGCAAGTTCTAGCTCATCATCCAATGCCCTTGTACTAGAGGTCCTCAACAGGAGGCGGTTTGGTGGCAATCACAACAGGGAGAGGTGGGGGAAGAGGGCATTTAAAATTTTATCCTTTGTGTTGTCTCTGCCGCAGAGCACTATCTGAGACTTTGAAGAAACCCCTGCTATTGGACATTGACATATATTCCAGGATACAAGCCTGCTTTTGGAGGGTGTAACTGGAAGGGCCACTTCATATTTGTCATCATCTTTTTAGACCATGGTGAACAGGTGTGCCTATCCTAAAGGCAGAAGTTATTTCTTGCTCCTTCTTTTCTTAAGAACCTCTGATGCAGAGCATATGCTTTGCATGCAGAAGGTCTGTTGGGACATGATACAAGTTTATAAAATTATGCATGCCATGGAGAAAGTGGCTCTCATAGCACTAGAATCCATGGACATCTTATGAAGCTGAATGCTGGAAGATTCAAGACCAATAAAGTACTTCAGTTAAATGATGGAACTTGCTCCCACAGGAGGCAGGGATGTGATGACCATTAACTTGGACAGCTTTAAAACAGCAGAAGGCTCTCAATGCCTACTAGCCATGACAGCTATGCTCTAGTTCCAGAGCTGGTGGCAGGAATTCTTTTGAAAGCCAATTTCTATAAATCACAGGAGAAGAGCATGCTTTTGTGTTTGGACCCTGCTTGCAGGTTTCCTACAGGCATCTTGTTGGCCACTGTGAGAACAGATTGCTGGGTTGCAGGCAGGGGACATTCCCCAGCCCTACCTGAAGATTCTAGAGATTACACCTAGGACATGAAAACATGCTGGATCAGGCCAATGGCCCATCTAGTGGTGTTCTTCGGCGATCACTTGTAGCCGAGTAAAATTGTCTTCCATAAACACGGTTTTAACAATGAGTCTGTAAGTGACTGTGGAGGCCAATTCTGGATCCACGTGTCCTTCCACAGTGGGAACATTGGTTTCTGGGCGGGAGCTGGTCACCGTGTGGATTAGCCAAGCGTGCCTTCCTCTTAGCATGTTTCTCCCTTGCGTCCTGAGTTTGAGTGTCTTCAAAGCTTTGGTAAAAGCTGTTTTCCAACTGTAGCGCTCACAGGGCAGCGTTTCCTGGTTGTCAGTGTTTATACTACATTTTTTTTTTTACCTTTACCATCTAGTGTAGCACCCTGTTCTCACAGTGGCCAGCCATATTTCTATAACAAACCTGCAAGCAGGACCCAAGCACAGGAGAACACACCTCTCCTCTTTGGTCCATCTCGTTCCATATTGTCTTCTGCCTGTCAGTGTAGAAGACAATATGGAGTGAGATGGATCAATGATCTGACTCAGTACAACAGCTTATGTTTTAAGAAATCCAGGGGGCTTTCCAGTTAATATCTTCTTAATGTGTTTTTTCGGTGTTTCTTAAACAAAACGTACAAGCTGCTTTGACTACATGTTTGGGTGTATGTGTGTGTGTATAATATATATGTACTTCCACATTTAGAAATATACCCATTTTAGCTGAATTTGCAAGATACTACTGTTGCAAAACTGATATTTTAGTATAAACACAGGACCCCATTCTATATTTTGCTGGAAGCTACCCAGAGTGGGCAGGGAAACCCAGCCAGATGGGTGGGAGGAGGAGGAGGAGGAGGAGGAGGAGGAGAAGAAGAAGAAGAAGAAGAAGAAGAAGAAGAAGAAGAAGAAGAAGAAGAATTCAGCAAAGTGGCTATGCTCAGACAGGAAGCTAGAGTTAAGTCACATTCTGAAGAGCTAACACACTGGTTACAAAAAAATACATAGTTTATCTTCTTCTATCCCAGGAACTATTTATTTATATTATTTCCTATATCTTTATCATTTTATTGCAAGAAGAAAACCTTACAGCAAGTTTGCAGGGAACTTTTAAGAGTAGTGAAAAGTGATGTATACGTCTTAGGAGGTTTGCAGCCTACAGTGTCAGTATTTAATTAGAGCCAGTGTGGTGCAGTGGTTAAAGTGTTGGGCTAAAACCTGGGAGGACAGGTTTCAAATCCCACTCAGCCATGAAACTCACTGGGTGACCTTGGGCCAATCACTAGCTTTTGCCCTAGTTTACCTCATGGGGCTGTTGTGAGGATAAAATAAGTCGGGGAATAACCATGCACACCACTTTGAGTGGGTTACTAGACATCCCGTTCCCGGGGACAGTCCCCGGATTTGCAAATCTGTTCCCAGACAATTTCCATCCCTGGAATGTCCCCAGATTTGCAAATCTGTCTCTGGGAAATGTGGCGGCTGCAGGCTCAGCAGCCCAGAGCCAGCGACTCCCAAGCCTCCCCCATCAGTCAAAACAAAGGGGGAAGGGGGCAGGAGATGGGGGAGGCTCGGGAGTCGCTGGCGCGCCGTTGCCCATTTTTTTAATCTCAGAGCATTTATGTTTCACAGGGTGTGAAAGAAGGGCTTTGCACCTTTATATAATATGCATGTGTGCTTGGACCCAGGTGCCTCACCATCCCCACTACAGACTCCCTGTTGCTAGGTAAAGGTAAAGGGGCCCCTGACCATTAGCTCCAGTCGTGACCGACTCTGGGGTTGTGGCGCTCATCTTGCTTTATTGGCCGAGGGTGCCGGTGTACAGCTTCCAGGTCATGTGGCCAGCATGACTAAGCCGCTTCTGGCGAACCAGAGCAGCGCACGGAAATGCCATTTACCTTCCCACCAGTGGTACCTATTTATCTACTTGCACTTTGACATGTTTTCGAACTGCTAGGTGGGCAGGAGCAGGGACCAAGCAACGGGAGCTCACCCCATTGCGGGAATTCGAACCACCAACCTTCTGATCGGCAAGTCCTAGGCTCTGTGGTTTAACCCACAGTGCCACCCACGTCCCTGTTGCTACTCAGCTTTTTAAAAAAGGGGGGGGTCACTGGATTCATTGAAAAAAATCTGGTAACCATAATCCTTGAGCTCCCTAGGAAAGGTGGGATGGATATACAGTGTGTGTATGTGTGTCCGTGTACACACACACACACACACACACACACACACACACACTATATCCATCCCACGTTTCCTCTAGGGATAGTGTGTGTGTGTGTGTGTGTGTGTGTGTGTGTATATATATATATATATATATATATAAGTGTGTGTGTGTATACACACACACACACAATATATAATAAATAAATCCTAAACCAGTTCAATAATTCTTCCCAGCCCATCCTCAGCCTCCTCTCAAACGCAACCAACCACTATTGCCCGGCCCACGGGAAAGAACTCTCCATTCCCCTCTACTGGAATGCGGAAGTCCGTTCCAGATCCTCATTGGCCCTCCGCCGGCCCTGCTCCTCCCCCTTCCCCGTCCCCACGAGGACGGTAGGCCGAACGAGCCGACGGCCGACGACGCGAGCCCGACGACTGCGAAGGCGACGAGGCCAGGCTCACCCCGAGGTCGGCCAGGCTGCGTAGCCGAGCGCCGAGGCGATCGAACGCAGTTGGCCGCGCCTGACGAGAGGAGCAGGAACCGCACCTCAGGCAGAGAAGCGGTGACGGCAGCGGCGGCAGCAGGAGCCGAGCGAGGTGGGTTGAAGCGCGCCGGTCGCCCCGTCCTTTTCTCTCCCCCCCCCCCCCGCTCAGGCTGGGGTTGGCTCAGCGGGGGTTGCCGGGGCCGGAGGGCGCCGAAGAACTTTTCCCCGTCCGGAGGAGTCGGGCTCTCTTGACCGGGGAGAGCGGCTTATTTTCCCCTCAGGCGTCGGTGGCAGCGGGCGGGGAGGAAGCCTGAGGGGGCGAGGAAGAGAGTCGGGCGTGGAGGAGAAGCTGAGGGGGAAGAGAAGCGCTTCCCCAGAGTAATGGGAGGGGGACCCCCGCACCTCTTTCTCCCCCCCCCCCCCATTATCGGGGAGGAAAGTCTTCCGAGGGGGTGGAAGTGAAAGCAGCAGCAGCGGAGAACCGGACTCTGAGGGGAGTTTAGAAAAGAAGCCCTTCGGGAGGGGGAAAGGAGGCAGCTGTGGAGAAACGACGTGGAGGGAGGGGGAAGCGACGGAGATGGGGGGGGGAGAGAAGTGTCAGGTGGAAAAAGCGGGCGCAAAAAAGTCCTGTGGTCCCTCCCCATCTGTTGTTGTTGTTATTATTATTATTATTCCTTTCTCCAGTAAAGGGGGGTTGGAGAGCAGCTGGAGGGAAAGAATATATGGGGTGGGACCCCAGGACGATTTTTTGCATAGGAGCCGACTGCTAGGGTCTGAGGTCACTTTCCACACACACACACTGCTAAAATATTTGAGCCGCCGCCCCCCCAAGTTGATGGGCATTGCCATTCAAATAGTGTGTGTATTCCATGTTCTGTGTTCAATTATTCAGAGCTGGGCTTACCTGCCCCCCCCACCAATATTTTATTCAGGTTGTCCACCCCTGGTGTGGGGTGTGTGGAGGGTCTGAGGGCCAGAGGGAAGATGGCAAGTGAGAAGACAGGAAGGAAGGGGAGGCTGATAGCCAGAGACTTAAATGGGGGAAGTTGTGCATGAGGGGTGGGAGAATATGGGGAACATTTGGTGGGGGAGTTGAGAAGGAGAAATGGGGAAGGGTATGTGTGGGGTGGGACCCTAGGACTTTAGGGAGGGGGGTTAGCGGGGCAAATGATGTGAGGGCAGGGTGGGGTGCTAGGATGGGGAAGGCAGGGAGGAGAGAGGCACAGGGGACATACTGGTGGGAGAATAAGTTGGGAAACTCAAAAGAGGGAGAGAGAAACGGCAGGGTGTATGTGGGATGGGAACCCTGGACTTTGCTGGATTTATGAGCAATTGGAGGGGAAAGCAAGCTAGCTGGACGGAAACATTGGAGAGAGGAAGGCTGCAAAAGTAGGAGGGACAGACACACACTGTTGGGAGTTAGGAGATGAGATCAAGTGGGTTAATGCAAAAGGAGCAAGTTGGAGGAAGGCAGAGAGAGACATGGGTTGGGGGTCAGTGCTTTTCTTCTAGAAAAAGAGGTGCCAGTACTCACCATGAAGTTGTTACATTAAGTGCCACACTTTTAACCAGTGTTTTTCTTTTGGAAAAAAAGGTGCTGGTGCTACATACCCTTGTACCACCCCCCCCCAAAAAAAAAACCCCACTGTTGTGGGTCATTAGTGGGGTGGGACACCAGGTGGTGGTGTGAGTAGTTAGAGAGAAGAAGGGAGCATATGTGAATACCATCAGCTGAAAAGGAAAGTGTCACTTGGGAGGGAGGGAGAAGAGAGGAGGAATTGTGTGACTGGGAGAGAGATAATGGTGGGGAAAACAAGTTTGGGGGTGAGAGAGTACTAAGAGAAGGAAAGAGTGGAGGAGAAACAACATCCTCCACATTATTGTTAAATTTGTTGCCTGCCCTTCACCAACAGATTACAGGGCAGATTATAACAATTTAAAATACAAATAGTTAAAACCGAGTATATCCACAGGAATAGAGTGGGACCTGAAAACACACATCTCTACTGGGAATGTATAAGTGATAACGGAATAACGTTAGTGGCATTTAGAGAAGCTCTGTAACAGAATAAGAAATATTGTAAAAAAGCAAAATATAAGAGGGGGTAGGTATAAAGGCAATACCAAAATTTGGAAATGGGTATTTAAAGAAACTAGAATTTGAATGATTGGCAGAGAAGCCGAAGGAAGTCAAAACCCGAAAAGTTTAATATAAATTGTAATGCGGTATGAATGTATGGAAAACTAATAAAATATAATTAAAAAAAAAAAAGAAAACACACATCTCAGGTGTCAAATGCCAGCACAGAGAAGTGTGCCATCAGCCTTCATTGATAGTTGTACGGTATAGTGAAGAAACCAGATGCACCTCTGTGGGGAGGGAATTCCACAATTTTGCAGCTGTCATAGAGAATGTCATTAAGGTCAGCTGTCCTTGGGAAGACTACCTGAAAGGTGGCTGAGAAATAGTTTGAAATCTAAGTATGATTAAAAAAATATAATGAAAGGAAATCTTCCCCCAGTACAGTAGGGTGAGAAAATGTCAGGTGATAGAGGAACCTGTTGGGAGGTTGAGAGGAGATGCAGGTTGGAAGAATATGGGGAGTAGCTTAAGGATAGAGAGGTAGATATGAAGAATTCCCACCGCAATGTAAAGAAGAGTCTGTCTGATTGAAGGGAGTACACTGATGAGGAAGGAAGTTGAAGAGAAGAGAGACAGAAAGGGATGAAAAATGGATGGGTACGTATATGTGATGGAACTGCAGTTGGGATGAAAGGGTTAAAGAATTTGGAGGGGAGTGTGCCAGATAGAAGTCTTCCTTAATGCTGTAGGAACTGAGGTAATGTCAGGTGAAAGGGAAACCTGAAGGGGAATGAGGGGTGGCTCAGTGATAGAGCATATACTTCACATGCAGAAGGTTTCAGGTTCAAGCCCCAGCATCTCCAGGTTGGGCTGGGAAAGGGTCTCTGCCCAAGGCCCTGAAGAGCTGCTGTCAGCCAGTGTGGACACCACTGAGCTAGGTGGACTGATGGCCAGACTCCATAAGGCAACTTCCTATGTCCCTAGAGCAGGGTTTCCCAAACTGGTAGTCCACAAACAGCTGGAGACCCAACTCCCATCATCCCTAGATAGCAAGACCAGTGGTCAGGGATGATGGGAATTGTAATCCAAAAACAGCTGGAGACACAAGTTTGGGAAACCCTGCACTAGGGGTAGATGTGGGGACTCTTTTCCACTTTGGATTTGATATCACTACCCTAAGGAGTCTCAAAGTGGCTAACATTCTCCTTTCCCTTCCTCCCCCACAACAAACACTCTGTAAGGTGAGTGGCATTGAGAGACTTCAAGAAGTGTGACCAGCCCAAGGTCACCCAGCAGCTGCATGTGGAGGAGCGGGGAATCGAACCCAGTTCACCAGATTACGAATCCACTGCTCTTAACCACTACACCACACTGGCTCTACACTTTCTCCCTGGTAGCAGTGTCAGATGAGAAGGGCATGAGGTGGAAGAAGGAGCTGAGGAGAGGCAGAGGTAGGGAGACAAGTGCCAAGAAATCAAATGAAGGCCTTTTGAAGTGAGGGTATGGTGCAGAGGGGGGAAAGGTTTCCTATTGGTGCATGTTATGGAAGCTACCGGGTTGTGTGTGTGTGCTTGGACCTTGCTTGAAGAAAAGCAAAAGAAGGGAGGAGGGCAACTTAGGAGAGGTAACAATATGTATGCTTTCCTTCAACAGTGAGCCAGCCAATTATGAGGGGTCCTCTGTGCAAAAGAGAAGGGTTGGTTAAGGGGACAACCCCCAGTGCAAGAAGGGGTGAAGAAACCAAGAGTGTTGAATAGCTTGAGAAGAGGGAGCGAAATGTGAGGATTCCGGGATGGGTGGAGTAGTGTCTGGTGTGAAGGGAGCCCAAAAATAGTTTGAGGGTAGATGTAGCTGAGGCAGCAACAATGTGAGTGTGGCAACTCGGTGTGGGGTGCAGATGAGAGGAAATAATTGGGGGGGGCAGTGTGAGGGAGCAGCCAAGCGGGAGCAACAGCTTGGAGAGAGGTGGAAAGCTGTACAAGAGTATGCAACAAGTCTGTTTAAGGTATGTTTGTGTTAGATGGCATCTTGGATCCTGTGAATCAGCTGTGAAAGGTTGCAGGAGCAAATGGATATGTAGTCAACATCAAAACGCCCACGTTACATAGCTAACTTGGAGTATAACATTAGGTAAAGATGTAAACTACTTATACTTGTGGGCGTGGAATGACACTGTGAAGTTTGGATAAGAAGGATGAAGGAGGGGCAGCAGTGACACTGTGTGTAGAGAGTTAGGGAGTGAAAGAAGTTGTGCTCAGTTGCAGGGAACCGGTGCTCTACGGGGAGGGAAGGTATTGGCAGTAAAGCAAAGGCTGGGTTAGTGGTGGTCAGTGAGAGATGTAAGCCATGGGTATGTAGTTTGTTTTAAAAGCTTTGGCCGTGAGAGCAGTTTTCATGCCATAGCTTAACTTTAGCCTGGAGGTAAAAGTGGTAATGCAGCGAGTTTCCGATGGGTTGAAGGTAAATCCATTTATATTGCAGCTTTGCTAAGTACCATGCTCATCTCTTTAAACGTAGACCTAGAAATGCTCTTGCAGAAGGAAAGTAGGGCTTGTTTATTTACATGCTACTCCCATCCCTTGTAGCCTGTATTCTATTACAAAGTACCGGTACCTGTTCTGTGAGGCATTAGAAGTATGACAAGTAATTCAAGCATCAGGAGTTTAATCCTATGTATTTACTTTTCTATATTGGCTTCATTTCATAAGAAAGCAGATTATTCTACAACTAACTCTGTGGTCATTTCCCTGTGTCTGTATTAGTGAGGCTCTATTTCAGCTGTGCACATTTTTGTTCAAATAATTCAAATAATCAAATAATATGGCTCTTCAGCCATCCTGCTTTGTTGCTAGCACTTCCTCCTTTTCTTGGTGCTGTGTACTTTGATCACTTAATCTTGGATATAACTATTTATTTCTTAGGTTCCCCCCTCCCTTTTGATCCTGGAATAGTTTGATAGTGATCCACAGGCATTGGTTGTATAACAACTTGTGTTTAGTCTTCCATGATTTGCAGTGGAAGGAATGTGGCTGCATGTAGACGACAGCAAAACTGGGATTCCTGTATATAACTTTTTTTTTTTTTTGCTTTAACTGTCAAAACTATTTCTGTGACAAAGCCTTGATGAAAGAGTATAGTGAGGATAAAAAAATGACAGCTTGGGGGAGTTGCAATCTGACCTTCTGAGGCTTCCTATTTGGTACTTGGCATAGCTTGTAAGAATCCCCCTTTCATTACTCACTTTGGCCACTTCTGCCACTGTTTACACAAGCAAATAACATTTTAAACTCCTTTTTCCTAATAGTAACAATCCCTGTGGCCTTATGTTTTTACCTTTGCTGAAAATGGCCCTGAACTCCTTCTGAAGGAAGGGCAATTAATAAATGCATGTTCCTTAGGTGTCTACATAAAATGTAGGCAAAATGCTTCTTGAGTCCAAGTGCCAGCTGTTCAGTAATCCATGGTTAACGGTATATCAGGAATGCAGAGATTGCTACTACATTTCTCCTTCTCTATCTTGCAAGTGGGAACAGCTAACCGTGAGCTTGTGACTTGTTTTGCTAAAACAAACTATGATGGGAAAACCAAGAACAAACTTTAGCTTCACACTGTGGTTTGTTTGCAGCAAACCATAGCTCCCCCATGTTAGAATTTAATGGCAAGCCAGGGTCATAGTTGGTCGCGCTATAGGAGGACTACAGTGAGAACCATTTACACAGTCATCCACTAACTATGGCTTATTTTCACATGTGAATGCAACCAGTGACAGAGTGTCTTTTGTACTTCAGCTGCTCACTCCTGTGCCAAAATCCAATGAAAAGGGAGTGAGTAGAGCAATTGGGCACTAAGAAATGAACTCTGCCAAAGTTTTGCTCTTGAATTGGGGAGGAAGATGTCAAAGAGCTCTCTGCTTGTGGCTTTGTGCAAGTGGAAGTGAGCAATAGTTAGAGCCAGTGTTACAGTCCTTCAAGAACTTCTCAAAGTATAGCAATGGTTATGTTGACCAAGAAAGTACAGGGTTCTGTGAATGGTCATTCTATCCAACTTTTATCGGGCTTCACCTTAACTTTTGGTTTGCCATATATTGCTGTTATAAATTGCAGGTGTTATTATTTTCCAAAATACCCATGCATTTTTACTTAGTCTTCTAATAAATTAGCTGCATGGGTGCTGCCTCCAAATAGCAGGGGAGTGGGTGTTTGATACTGAATTGTGTAGTGGCTGAACTTTCCTTCTATCTAAAAAGAAATTAGCTGATGGAATTGACAAGTTATCTAGACAAATGGGTGCAATTTGCCCAAACTAGACTGGGTTGCAGGATCTCGTAATGAACTGCGAAAGGCAGAACAGTGACTGGGAAGAACTTTCCTATGTTCCCCCATTTATGAAATGACTGCCTACTTTGCAGCAACTCTTAAATGGTGTAGGGTCTTTAAATGGGTACTCTACTGATAATGCAGAAGCGATGGGTTACAGTTATGTGTATGGTTGATTATGTCTAAGCTTGATAAGAAAACGTGCAGGTAGATGTACCCATGAAGTTACTCTTTGCATCACTTCGTTTCTTCATTGCAGTGGCACAGCCAGCATTTCATCTATAGATTTATAATCATTTGTTCTTAGCTAGCGTATGAGAAGCACAGAGACATTTCATCTGGCACAGTAGGGTACAGTTTTCCAACATGCTCGCAACTGCAACAGCTTACAGTTTCTAACAAGCCCTAGATTACAAACACCAAGTATCCTGTTCCTTTAAAAAGAGCTAAAAGCTGGCTCATTGTGGTAGCTGAGAGTATGAACTAGCAAGTCTCTTTCTTCTCAAATCATGCTCACCTTGCCCATGAGCTAGTCACTAGGTGGCCACAAGAAAACCCTGTCTTTCAGGCTCATCTCCCTCTATAGGAATATACTGCCTGCTTTATCTGAGCAGTTCTTTCAAGACACCTGCCCTTTTTTTAGCACATATGTTCCTCCCCATGCTCTTAAGTCATGACGGCCCAACTTTTCATACAAAGTGGGCCGCAAGGGTACTTTGACACGGAACCTGTTGGCTGCACACTGCTGTGTTGCACATCGGGGGGCAGGAGGAGCAAGGCCAATATTTGACGCCCCCACCCTCAGCTCTCGTGCTGACCTCCCAAAGCTGGTTAAACAAGGTTTCAGGCTTTATGAAGGTGGTGTGAGGCTCTGGCAGGGTACGGGGCTGGGAGAGGGTGTCAAATGTTGCTGAGGGCCACCAAAAAAAGGGCTTCCCTCAGTCTGCTCGTTGGACCACCCTGTCTTATGTCATTGAATGAAGCATTGTTTTTTGTTACTAAGGTAGGATCGCAGAGGATATCACAGCAAGGTATTCTCATTTGTTGACCTTGAGATGCATCTTTCACTTGCAGGCATCCCATTGCTAACCAGTTTCCTTTTCTCCCAGGCATTTGTGGTTATAACTGGATTAATTTTATGCTGCTGTTCTGGTGTTTTGAGTGTGTGCAGACTAATGTTCAGTGTTTTTGGGTACTTTTTAATCATTGTGTTTACTTTAATTTTCTTTTGGTAGGCTTGAAGTGCTTCTTAGTTTGAAAGGTGGCACGTGTCTTATAAATCCTGAAATGTACTATATAAATGCTAGACTTTTAA
The DNA here is from genome assembly GCF_964106915.1 of Podarcis gaigeae. Taxonomy (NCBI): domain Eukaryota; kingdom Metazoa; phylum Chordata; class Lepidosauria; order Squamata; family Lacertidae; genus Podarcis; species Podarcis gaigeae. The sequence continues at coordinate 22,089,376 of NC_139693.1, read as the reverse complement.
TTTAGACAATGTTTATTGTGTTGGCAGAATTCAGTAACTTCTCTCCAAATCTAGACATATCTGAATAGCTCCTATAGATCCTGAATTGTCCATGTGTCATTTCAGTGCACCAAGACCCTATTGTATGTTTCAGTATTGAAAACTGTGGCTACCATTGCATTGAAATCTGAAGGGTACTGGTTAGTGTTGGAACACTGGAGCTAACTTTAATGCCTTCTTTTTTGAGAGGCCTCTTTTTGTGTGTGTGAAGGAAGTTGTCTATAATGGGGAAAGAAGAGTGATAGAAGCTATGCACAGGTTTACATGAATGAGATAAAAATCCTTAAAATTCTTATGTGTACAGACCACTTCCTGTGTGGCTACAGAACTGTATTTGGGTAGTGTGAAGGTGGTTTCTTTAGTTTTTCCCTTTTCAGTTATGTAAGTGATAAGGACTGTGCTTCAGTTCAGGAAATATAAAAGGTTTCTTCCTTCTTCTTTTTTTAAAGAAGGAAGCATCTGTGAGCTGATGGTCATGATGGCTTTTAGTTGCTTCTGTATCTGAACTTGTGTAACTGGTAGTGACTTGTGATGGGAGAGTAGAAGAGGAAGGGAAATGGAAGTCATGTGACTGGCAAATAGCTGTTGGCTGCTTGAGAACCTATGGAGGGAGGTTGGTGAAGAGCTGGTTGAGTCAGGCCCATTGCCAGAACTGTTTTGATTGGAAGCAATTTTTGCACTAATTTACCAGAAAGGATAAACTTACATGCATATTAGTAATCCAATATGTGTTATTTAAATTTGAATAAAATATTAACTTTTAGAAAATGCAAATTGCAAAAATGCCCAATGCTTCCAGAACACTGGAGGGTAAGAACAGTTGTAATTCTTACTGTGAGCGATTCAGTAGACTACTTACTGCATGTCTCTCCTCGTGTCTTTTCCTTTTAACCCTTGTACAGTGGTACCTCGCAAGACGAATGCCTCGGAAGACGAAAAACTCGCAAGACGAAAGAGTTTTTCGTTTTTTGAGCTGCTTCGCAAGACGATTTTCCCTATGGGCTTGCTTCGCAAGACGAAACATCTTGCGAGTTTGATTCCTTTTTCTTAAAACCGTTAATACCAGGGTGCATTCATGCTTCGCAAGACGAAAAACTCGCAGAACAAATTAATTTCGTCTTGCGAGGTACCACTGTACTCCTAATTGCTGTTTTTAAAAAGAGAGGAAGATGTAATATTCTAAAGATGTAATATTCTAAAGCCTCCACCTCATCTCCTGATTCCCTACCATGCGGCTACTTCTTTGAGTTTGGGGGTTGTATACTGTCAATTCCACAGTTGGAGCAATAGTTTCAAGAGGGTTGCATAAATATTCAACAGTATTACAGAATCTTGTCATGAGTGTCTCATCTTATTGCAGAAACCTCTTGTCATAGAAGTGTCTCATCTTAGTTTTAGGATTAAAATATGATTATGAAAGGCTATCCTCTACCACCTCCTTATTGCCCATCTTTTGAGGGAAGACTCTGTGCACACTTGTGGTGCAGGGAGAGAGGAAATAATCTTCATGAGCAATATACTGACAACTCCAGATTCTTTTGCTTGCTTGATGGTATTATCAGGGTGATCAGCCATGATATTTGGAAACCAGCCATTGTGGGTCAACAGTCATAGACTTTTAAAATGCCTTTTTTGTGGTCTCTGTCCAAGAGGTTGGTTGCATATGACTGAAATCTAAGTAGGGATGAGTTTAAAAAACAGCCTTCTAAGCTCATGATTAAAAAGATCAAACCAGAGCCCTCATACTCCTTACCATTCACAGTGATCAATGTTGTGCATTTCTATTCACCAATCAAACAGGTCAGGTGATATTCCCTGAAACTTAATAGAATCATAGAATTGTAGATTTGGAAGGGATCACAAGGGTCATCTAGTCCAACCCCCTACAATACAGGATTCCTTTGCCCAATGTGGAACTTGAACCCACAACCTTAAGATTAAGAGTCTTGTGCTCTACCAGCTGAGCTATCCAGTTCCTCTGTGTGTATGCAGAAGTGGGTCATTGGGAAGGTGGGTGGAGCATGGCTATGTTTTGCTCCTGCTTACTCCACCCCTGGCTGACCCAGAACTTGTCATCTTCTGCTTAGTAGCTCCTGGCTCAGTTTCTTCTTAAACAAAGTGGAGTTATTCCTCCTTACCAAAAAGCTGTTCATCATTGCCATTCTAAAATGACATAGATGTACATGAAGCACCCCCACATCTATATTTGGAGAGGTTGGCTGGGCAGAGGCTTGCTGCAGCTCATGGCTTCAAGTTAGACAAGAGGTGAGGGAATCTGGTCAGTAGTAAGTCACTCGCAAAGGCTTGTCAGTGCCAAGTAGGGGGTGGGGCAAGGGCAAGGCTAAAGTTCCTAGTTTATTCCAGAGAACCCAGCAGCTGAGTCCCCCTGTAGATCAGCCCATGGAACAAGCCTCACCCAGAAGCTTTTATAGGGTCAGGAATGATTGTTTGACCTGCTTTTGCCTTATTACCCCAAAGAGGCTCAAGTTCAGACACAGTAGTGGCAAAATGCTTGTTAATATTCATCATTCTTATGCTCTGTGCCTGAGCATAGTTACGTGCTTACACATAAGGATTAGATCTGTTTTTAAGATGTTTTGTTGCTCTCTTGTAACCAAAGTGAAATTCTTCTTTATTATTGAAATTGCTTCTTAGCAGAAGGATGACTGTGGTACTAAAACATTTAGTAAAGGGTGGGAGCTCTACCACTGACTCTTGGGATTGGGCTGCCTTCCTGGTTTGCACAGGGGTGCAGTGTTCATGCGCTTGTCTCTCTAGCAGGGTGAGCTCACACTGTGTGTATGAAGAATTCATTACTCAACTTGTAGTGGTAAGGGAAATGTCAGATTTAATGTAGAAGGGCTTACAAAACACTTTTGGCAGAGCCATAATGGAATGCTTTCAAAGTGGAAAAAGGCAACCTTAGTACAAATTCCCTTTTAACCTGTTAGTTTTAAGGTACGCTCTCTAGTTTAAAGAATCCAGAAAATATTAAAAAACCCGCAGCTGTATATTGTGCCCTTTAGAGTGTGTTCATACCACCCAGTTTTCTTTCCAGAAAGAAGTGGCCATGCTTTCTTTTCATCCCTTCTCGTCTCATAACATTCTGCTATTGGTTTTTGTGGGTGGACATTTTGCAACACTAAAGGGAAAAAATATACCTTTAACTACTGCTGGAAAGCACATTGTTTATTGCAGATTGCGCTTTAGGGCTGATTCCAATGCTGTGTGTTTTGAAGTGAATCTTTAGATGCAATAGCTGGTCTTAATACTTCAAGGTATCTTCCATAGAAAGGTAACTTCAGCCACACCCACAAAGAGCAGCAGGTGAGTTATTTGTGAGCAAGTGCCCCAGCCTGATGTGTGAAGCAGAAAACTGGATTGTTAACTCCCGACTAATTATGAATAAATAAAGTTATGAATAAATAAAAACCCAGTGCATTAAAAGGAACTCATCACAGCAATCTGCATGAAAAGCTGCTGCAGATCTTTTAACTGGGAAGGGCTTTGGTTCAAGTACCAGCCTGGGGTCTGGATATGGCTCTTCAATAGATTTCTCAGCATCCTTCCTAAGCTTTAATTCCCATGAATCTTTAGAGAAATCTACAGCAGTTCAACTAGTAAGTTCAGGGCCCCCTTTAATTTAGGGGGTAAAGTGAGCAAGGTGGCCATGATAGGGGTGTGTAAAATTATTCATGGTATGGCAAAAGTGGAAAGGGAGAAGTCGTCCCTTTCATTATATCCTCCCTTCAAAGAGTATATGCTCTGCATATTTCTCCTCCAGCACAAGATGGTTGTAAGTTGCTTTGGACAAGATAAAGCGACTAACAACATGAATGGATGATGATGATGATAACAACAACAGCAACAATACCTACACAGCAACACTTTGAGATAAGTCAGGCTAGAAAACAGCAGCTGGCCCAAGGTCATGAGTGGAGATTTAAACCTAGGTTTCTGCAATTTTAAACATGTAACCACTAAGGTAAAAGGTAAAGCACCCCTGGACAGTGAAGTCCAGTCAAATGTGACTATGGGGTGCAGCGCTCATCTCACTTTTCAGGCCAAAGGGAGCCAGTGTTTGTCCACAGACAACCTTCCAGGTCATGTGGCTAGCACGACTAAACAGGTTCTGGCGCAATGGGACACTGTGACGAGTGCCAGAGTGCACTGGAAACATCGTGGAACCACTAGGCCGCACTGATCTATTTTCCTTATGTGTTTAACCTTAAGGATTCACATACCTGCTTTCTAGTGTTGCCATGGTCTCGCAGAGCTGCAAACACCATGCTGACATGCTGAAGTGTTGGACTCAGACTGAGGGGACCCGGGTTCAAATCTCAACTCAACCATGTCACATACTGTATGACCTTGGGACAAATACTGTCTCTCAGCCTAGCCTATCTTGTAAGACTATGAGTATAAAGTGGAGGGGGCAGAACCAAGTACACTGCCTTGAGCTGATTGGAGAAATTGTATTTTTTTATATATATTAAAAATTCTATCTGTCTCTATGGTGGTTTTATGTGGGGGTGTTGCTGTTAGTTTTGCAGTGTTTCAAGATAGAGTCACAGTAGTGTAGTCAGTGCTGAATCATCCTGACGTGATGCACTCTTTGTACATAATACAATAAATATATACTGGGGGTGGGTGGGGGGTTATTGATGTTGTTTGTTACTATGTTATATTCTTTGTGGTTTTGTATTGTAAACTGCCCTGTGATCCTCAGATGAAGGTCAGTATAGAAATTTAATAAATACAGAAATGTAGGCCAGTGAGTGTGGTTCTGTTACAAAAGAAAATCAACGTGGAGTCGTGTTTTGATTTTATATCATCGGAAAATATATTTCATGTATGACATCCAGAGAACTGTGGTTATGGGCCAGCCTAGAAGCACCATTAACAAACTATATATAAAAAGAAATTTTCTTGTATTCTTAAATGAGTTTAAGTAGAAAGCTTTAATAGACTATTTGCTGCCGTTTATCAGACAGAGAGCAGCAAAACTGGCATGAAGCAGCCTGAGAAGATTTTTCCATTTATTTTTACTTCTGACATGTTTAATCTGCTTATGTGGAGATGAACGATGGCTCTCATTTGGCAAAGGTGTGGTTGCAATGTACTGAAAGTTAGTTTTGAATTTTATGCTGTTCCTAAAACACTGTTTCATGGCTCACTGGTACAGCACATGTTTTGTATGCATCAAACCACTTCCAATTAAAATTACTTTGGGTAATTTTAGGGTGGGGAAACATCTCTTAGGCCAGAGATGAAGAATTTGTGGCTCTCCCTAAGTTGTTGGACTGTAATACTCATCAGCCCCAGCAGGCATGGTCAGTGTTCAGAAATGATGGGAATTGTAGTCCAGCAGCTTCTGAAGGAGCTCAGGTTCCCATCCCTGTCTAAATCTTGGAAAACAGCTTCCAATCAGAGGAGCATGGTACTAGGCTGGACTGATCTGAGTCAAGTTTTTGATTGGTGCATGAACAACCTGATGTGCAGGTTCCTTGATCCCCAAAAGCAAGTAGTTGATTCCCCTGTATTCTTGGCTAAAATTTATTTCCCAACTGTTCTGAATGGATTGTTTATTTATCAGAGGTTATCTACCTCAAGGCAATTTGAGGTGGTTTGGCGCTGTGGGTAAAACCTCAGCGCCTAGGACTTGCCGATCACATGGTTGGCGGTTCGAATCCTCTCGGCGGGGTGCACTCCCGTCGTTCGGTCCCAGCACCTGCCAACCTAGCAGTTCGAAAGCACCTCCGGGTGCAAGTAGATAAATAGGGACCGCTTACCAGCGGGAAGGTAAACGGCATTCCGTGTGCTGCGCTGGCTCGCCAGATGCAGCTTGTCACGCTGGCCACGTGACCCGGAAGTGTCTGCGGACAGCGCTGGCTCCCGGCCTATAGAGTGAGATGAGCACACAACCCTAGAGTCTGGCAAGACTGGCCTGAACGGGCAGGGGTACCTTTACCTTTACCTTACTTAGGTAGTGGGTTTTTTGGTGGGAAGCAGAGTGGGGGATGCACCGAACTGCCCCGAAATGCTGCACAATCACATATACTGGGAAGTTTTTACCTCCTTTTTCTCCTCCTTTGGCGATCACTTATAGCTGAGTAAGATTGTCTTCCATGAAAACAGTCTTAACAGTGAATCCGTTAGTGATTGTGGAGGCCAATTCTGTATCCACAGTTCCTTCCACAATGGGGACATAGGTTTCCAGGTAGGCGTTGATCACGGTGAGGGTTTACCAAACGTGCCTTCATCTTAGCTAATTTCTTCTTTTCACCCTGAGTTTGTGCTTCTTCAAAGTCCATGACACCTTTGGTAAATGCTATTCTCCAATTGGAGCACTCGCAGGCCAGTTTTTCCCAGTTATCAGTGTCAATACTACATTTTTTAGATTTGCCTTGAGAGCATCTTTAAACCTCTTTTGTGGTCCACTGATATTTCGCTTTCCATTCTTAAGTTGGGAATAGAGTAGTTGCTTTCGAACTGACCCATAATTAGGCACAATCGCATCTACCGCATCTACTGCATCTTACCTACAGCTGCATTGAAATGAATAGGAGCTGCAGAAGAACTCTGTTTGTTTCAAAGGCCATTCAATAAAACACTGAAAGTATTCTTCCTTGTTCTCGTAAGCTTAGATATTAGGTCAACTTGGTCACAGCATTAATTACCCTTTTGCAAATAAGTACACAAAATACTGCACACTTTTTTCGCTAGCTAGCTAGCTTACATTTGTGTATTAAGACGAGGCAGGATGGTTTAGAAAAAAAGCTTTAGGTTGCAGTTTTATTTGGTGTTGCTTACCGTACTTGTTTCTAGAATTCTGGATTTTATTATTCTTTGAAGTTTTAGTTATTTGATTATTTGAATAATTGTCATGATACATTTTTAACCGAGTTGGTGATTTATGATTCTGTAATAATTTTTTTGAACCACATGATGGGACAGACTTTGTTTTCAAGCCTTGCTTCCAGGACAGGTTGACTAATGACTGTTTCAAGTGTATTCATTTGTAAAGTGGTTTCTTTCTGTACACAGACTTTGGTAAATATGGAGAGGAGTGACATTTTTATCTTTAAGACTCTGGAACTAGTGCCCTCCAGATGTTGTAGACCACAACTTCCCATCAGCCCCAGCCCGCAAGATCAATAGTGGTTGGAGTTTTAGTCCAACAACATCTAGAAGGCACCAGGTTAGGGAAGGAAGATGTAGATTGTATAATCTAAGAGCTGAAAATATATACAGTACTTCCTAAAAGGCACAAATTCTGCTTCTCGCATACTAGGGATTGATGTGGATGGTGTAAAAAATATTACAAAAACATAAGCCTTCAAAAATGCGAAATATGGATTGCAAAGATGCTGCAAACTCCAATAGCATAAGGGCCTCCTCAGTCCTTTATGAATCCCCCTTTCTCTGGTCTCTAAGCACTTCCAGCAAATTGTTCTCACCTCTGCAGATGGTTTCTTTGCCAGGGCTTGTCTAAAGCATAATAAAGACTGAACCTTGGCCTGGTGTCCATGAAGTATATTTCAAAAGTGCTCCTTTCTCAACATTCACATAGGCGTACCCATTACCTTCTTCACTACTCTTACCTAGTTGGTTTATTGTTCCCAGTTCTTCAGAGCTGCATGAGCAAATCTGAGCTATAAAAATAACTTTATATGCCCCTGCCTACCAAAATAAGCTACCCAGGTAGCACACTCACACTACTAGGAAACTTCCTGCTATGAGATTCCCCATCATACTTTTTGACCCCATTGTTGTGTTGGTGAAAGGCACTCTCACTTGTGGTAGCCAGAGAGCTCATTTTATCAGATACACCCCCCCCCCCCAGTTATTTTGCATATATGTTGACAAAGATTGGTGCACAGGCGGGAGATGGGTCACATCTACTCCATACATTTAACACACACGGCTTTCCCTGAAGAATCCTGAGTACTGTAGTTTGTTAAGTGTTCTGGAAATGGTAGGTTTGTGAAAGGTAGACCACAGCTTCCAGGATTCTTTGGGGGAATCCATGTGGTTCAAATGTATCATGTGGATGTGACCTTCATGCAAAAAGAAAAGCATCAGGCTGTTCTGATGCCTTAGCATCTCAAAGGCAACAGCCTCCCAATGCTGTGGATGTGTCATTCAGAGTGATTCACATTTGTTTGGGTGCTGTTGCCCATTTATTCTCTCCCTTGCAGATTTCCTCTGGGGTCTCCCCGGTATAGTGGTTAAAGTGTTGTGTGTTGAAACAGAACTGAGTTTGAATCCTTGCTCAGCCATGGTGATGGCTGAAAGGTGCAAAGAGGGAAGCTGACATCTAGGCAGCCCTAGAATTGTAGGGTTGAAAGAGACCCAAAGGATCATTGAGTCCAACCCCTTCAATGCAGGAATCCTGCCCACAGGCATCCATGGGTGGACTCAAACCACCAACCTTCTGGTTAACTTAGAAGTCCATAATCTAATCTGTTCATTTCTTTTACATCAAAGAGTGCGATAAATGAAATCTAAAGATCAATTTGGGCATAGGTTTACTCTTTCAAAAGTTCCACAGCTTATTCTCGTTTTACAAGAGAGGTTATCACATAGGGCAAACATGCCACAAAGGCCTAAGTTTGGCTTTTTAATGTTGCGTTTTAGGAGGAAGCATACTTGGGGGAAATGAAGTGTTTCTGCCCAGCTACATACAGTGGGAATTGCAGCCGGCTGGTTATTTTTAGCATCTGGAGTTATCTCATTGCAAGCATGAGTCTTTGTGGTTGCAGATGCTTGGAGTGCATGGGGGTGGCTGGTTTTTTCCCTCCCCCTTGCTGGTTCTCTTTGTGCCACTCAGATCTTGTAAAGCAGAGCGATTACTTAGAGATGGCTGGGCAGGAGTGAGGGCTTTACATTCTTCTGCAGAATGAGAATGATGTGGACTTCCTGTGTTACTTTACAGTTTGGGGGGGAATTGTTCAGTGAATTCTCCCTCTGAGAACAGGTAAGTCTCTTGTGCAGTGACTGAGATATTGCTTATGATGTGTATCTTTGCTGTAGGGTAAATAAATGTGATGCAAGTATAGCTACTGTTACTTCCTGCATAGGAACGACTCAGTTTCTGCAGCCACCCCCTATTGTGTCTTTCTTCTTCCAGTTTTGACACATACCTGCTGTGTTTTATAGCAAGGAAATACAAAAGTAGGCCACTTTCTTTTGGAGCTTATCATGTATCATGGAATCTGGATTTTAGTGGTGTTCATGTTTGTTTTCTTTAAAAAATTAGCCAAGTTTCTAGCCCCCATGATTTTTAAAAGACGTGCTTTGAAAGCATTTGGGCTGTTCAAAGGTTATAATTTTCAAGGAGGCAGCACTGCTGCCTGCCTCTTCTCTCATAAATCTTGTATTTGCAGCTTCTTATTTTAGGACAAATCTTGCTAACAAACTAAATTTGTCCAGTTGTTCCAATTTCTTGCAAACCCCATTTTTCATACCTTGTATTCATTCTTTTCTGGACTTAATACAAGTGCAAATACTTGAGTTGTGTTGCTCCACTATTTGGATGTTATATCTCTGACAAAGTAATATATCTTTAAAGATCAGGTGCTGCAGTCAAACAGTGGGAGAGGGCTTGTGGACTTCCTGGAGGTATCTGGCTGGTCACCGTTGGCAACAGGATGCCAGACTATATTGGCCCTTGATCAGCAGAGCTGTTGCGTTCTCCTGCGTGTTTAGTTGCAATATGTGAACAAAACTGTGTTCCAAACATCCCTCCCAGTTGCTAAAACTCTGTGTGGCTTTAGTGTGCCACACAGAGGAGAGAAGGTACTGCTTCATTCATTTCTGCAAGATGTGTATCCAGAGCTTCCTGTTTCCATGCTCACAGGGCATGCTCTGTATGCCCAGAATCCATGCACTCCCATACTGTGTCAGTTTCTTTTTACTGGTCCAGAGAATCTCTGCTCTCTTTCTCTGGGAGTTGAAACACTTCAGTTTTGCAAAATGAATCTTGGAAAGTTTCTGTTGTCTTCAAAAATTTGCAGTACTGTATAATCACTTTCTCCTTCTAGATATTAACAATACAGCAAACATAACTTTTATAAATAAGTTTGCTAGTGTTTAGTAATAATTTGTATAACCGTAGTGTTCAGGCAAATTTTGGGAAGACATTGGTTTTGACTGCTAGCAAAGCAGTTCTAAGCCAGTTCTAAGACACATTGACTTTTTCCTAGAAGTGTCCTAAAATGGGTCTGGATAAGCTAAATGGCAGCAAGGTTTGAGTTGGTGCTTCTAATGTTCAGAATGGGGCAACATTTGAACAGGGCCAAAGTGTGTGAGAAAGTGTATATACCTTCAGAGATCCTGCAGTGCATACATATGGTATTTCTCTCTCTTTAAAATAATTAGTAAATATATAAGATTTTTATTTGAACCATTTTGGTCCCACTCTTTAGCCAAAAGGCTTCCAAAGTGTCTTATGCAGCAGTGGAATGAGGAAATGTTTTAGTCCCTTGAGTAGCTGAATGTTACGGTACCCATGGCAGAGCAGGCTGAGACTGAGAGGGTACCTGAACCCAAAGGTGCTGCATTATAAGCATGGCCACTTATATCTCACTTAAAAATACAGCACTGCCCTTCTGCTTATGAAAGTAGGGGAACTTCTACGTGTCCAGCAAGGTTGTCAATCTCAGCATTCATCCCATGATTTGTGTACAAAGGTCTTTCCAGCAGATTTCAGGGTAGAATTGTTGGTGAAAGATCCAAGCCATTGCGTAGTCAATGGAGTTGGCATGTATAGAAACGTACAGGATGTGGTGGTCAAAATACCAAGGACTCAAAGGGGATATAAAAGCATTGGTCCATCTAGCTCAGTATTGCCTGTAACCACTGCTAGCATCTCTCATGATTATCAGACAAGAGAGTTTTCCAGCCCTTCCTGGAGATGCCAGGGATTTAACCTGTAATCTTTTGCATCCAAAGCTTGTGCATTGTCATTCCCCAGTGGATCCACCAATATAGATTCAAATAAACCCATTTGGGGATATTAATGGTGTTGCTTTAGGATTAACATAAATAAAGGAGGGTAGATCAGAATGATAGAAATGAAGGTTAGGGAAATAAAATTAACTTTCTGGATGGACAAATATAAGTTGGCAAAGGGTGTTCACTTCTTTTAGTCTCCATAGGAATCTTCTCAAGAGCCTGCAATAATAGGCAGTAGGTAATTAAGAGATCTCATAAAACACATGGAGCGCAAAAGTGCATTCATTTTGCCCAGCCCTCTAATGATGGCTGTAGGGCCTACCATCTGCTCATATTTGTGGTGGTAATTTGCAAAAGCATGTCCAAACTGGGTTTCACCAAATCTTTCATAGTGGTCAGTATTCCTAAGCACTTGATTTTCTGCAGTTGCCTTCTAAAGGACATGGACTTGTTTTGTGGCAAGATGTTCCTGCACCTGTTCATCTCATTTTCTGAGGTGGTGGGGTGGGTAGGGGCAAATGTTGGATTATTTAAAACAACTAAGCATCTGGAGGGCACTAGGTTGGTGAAGACTGGCCTAGGATAAAGTCCTACTTAGCTGGCTCCAGTTATGCTGGCATGGTCAAGGGCATCATGGAATCTAGTATTACCCTTAGAGGCCGAATGCTTTATTTGCTCTGTGACGGGCTGTTTTCCGAGCAGATGCTTCCAGAGAGCTGTCTGCACTAACCTCGGGTCTTTTTCCTCAGCGGTTATAGTGAATTGTAAAGTTCAGCAGGGTGCATGAGTAGCTTTCATTAATTCTCCCTATGTATGCACTATATTACATTTGTCAAGAAGAAATTCCTGGCGCTGTGCTCTCAATTCTCCCAGCTGTCAGTTTTTGTTCTTCCTCACAATTTTCTGTAATGCTTCCTAACATTTCCTCATTCTTCGTCACAAGTATATTGGTTTTGTTTCCCAGAGCTGGATAGCTGCAGACAAATTTCAAGATCTCAGACAGGTCTTTCAGCACTCCTGTCTTGAAATTTCGGGGAATATTTGTGTTACAAATGTAATCGGTTTCTTAACTAACAGTCATGCTGCTTCTAAAGAATCATGGGAATTGTAGTTTGAAATACTGCAGAGCATTCTACTTCAGAGACCATACCGTAGAGAACTACAATTCCCAGAGGGCCTTGGGAAATAGGGCATGTCTTTTGAACCAAAGTCTGTGGCGTGGAGATGCCCTGTACTGCAGCACTTGGGATTTAATTGGATGCCTCATACATAACAAATGCACACACTTTTAACCCACACTCAGCTGTGTGTCTTTTATCCTTCTCAATACAGCATTCATCATATGCTTTATTATACCACATCCTTTTGTGCTTGGTTAACCAGATCTATATATGAAGATACTGGAATGCTATATTAAAATACTGTTAGCATCTTAGCCTATGGGGCAGGGGTGAAAAATTCAACATTATTTTGAAGTTATAGTATATTTAAAGGTTGGTTCTTTAGTCACTTTTTCCTTATCACCAATTATTTAATGGACGTATTACACTTGATCAGAAAGTTATCCACTTCTGGACTCCAAATTGGATTTTTAAGCTATGGAAGAACAATACATTAAGATCCGGTTTTGCTGTCTATCTTAATAGATTATCTTTCCTCTTGATATTGGACTTTAAATATGCAAAATGCTAGCGGCCTTTAAAAATACAACATCAAGACTCTGGCTGATGCAACATATTAAAAGATTGCTCTGAAATTTCAAACGAATACTGGTACTCACTTAAATTCTCTAAAATTGCAGCTTATTTGTCAATTGTGTTATGACTAAGATTCCTACCTGAAGCAAAATTCTAAGTAAATGTGTGGGTCCCTACTTGTGTGAATTTAGAGGGAAGGATAAAAGCTTTGATAAAATGAGCAAAATGATTCACGGTGCATCCGGATACCTCTAATTAGGGTGATGGCTCTACTCTGCCTCCACAGTTAGAAGCAGCAATGCTTCTGAATACCAGTTGCTAGAAACAATGGGAGGGGCAAGGGCTCTTGTGCTCAAACTTCCTTGTAGACTTCCCATTGGGGCATCTGGGCGGCCATTAGATGGGCCATTGACCTGATCCAGCAGGCTCTTCTTATGTGATGTATAAGATCAGAAAACAAGGTGCATCGGCCTTGCCCTTAGTAAGAGTAAGGCGGTTATCTGAGAAGGCTACAAATGCTGGGGGCGGGCAGGCAGGCAGAGAGAGGTGGTGAATGTTGGGGGACAGAGCTGTGTGTCCCACATGGCCTGCCCCATACCCCCAAAGCTAGCCTGCTATCCTTGGCTGTAGTGAAGGATGCAGCCCTATTCCCAGTGTTGAAGTAAGATTCAACAGCCAGTCAGCTTTCTGTACATGGTACAAGAAGCACCCTGTTGCCCTTTGACTGAGGCAGCAAAATGTCTTGGCCTGGTCATAAGGCATTTTATAGATTTTTCAGCATTAATATAATAGCATTTTTACAACAAGACAGGTGTTGCTGTTGTTTACGTTAGTCCCTTTTTACCTAAAAAATATCCTAGAGAGACTTGTAAGACAACAGATAAAACAATCAGAACCAGACAGTTTAAAACAGTGTATAATGCAAAATACCTAAAATGCTCAGCCGACAGCATGATAGCACCCACCCCACTAAAAGATGTGCATGACCTTAGAGGCCAGCTTAGCCACCCAAGGCCTGAGTATTATATAGAGTAAGATATTTAACTGAAGATGGAATCAGTACCTCAGCCAATGCCTTGCTAACCTCAAGGCTGGGTTACTGTAGTGCACTGTATGTGGGACTTTTCTGGGGTCTGGTTTGGAAGCTCCAGATGGTGCAGAATGCAGTGGCCAGGCTGCTGACAGGAGCTTCTGGCTGAGGACATGCAGCATCATTGTTAAAATAGTTGCACTGTCGCCCACTTCCTACCAAGCCAGGTTGAAGGCTATTGTATTAATTTAGGTCTAGGGTTCAGGGATTGCCATAACCCTTTTATCCCAGTTTGGTCACCGAGATCATCTGCAGGAGTGTCATTCCCTGAGGTGGTGACGCTCTTTGACAGCAACTAGAACTTGTTCCTTTGAGGGTTCTTAACCCCGTCCTGCCAATAGTAAGTGCCTTCTGTGTCAACTTTTGAATGCCTGAGTGACAACTTCTGTTCCATCAGGTCTATGCAGGCAATTAAGAATACATCCTTCCACAATAGTTACCGGTAACTAGTGGCTGCTTCTAAGTTTTCTAGCGGTTTCTTCCTTGTGTTTTCTGGTTTTTATTGCTGTAAACCGTTTGATGTCTTTTTTTTAATGACACATAAATAAATATAAATAAATGGTATCTGCAGAGTGCCCTCTCCTGCAGAGCACATTGATCCATTGGGTGGGTAGAGGATGAGGCATTTTTTAAAAAGTATCCTAGTAACTTACATTTATGTAACTTATAGTGAGGCTTAGTTTTTCTACCTTGTTTTGCTCATTTGGTTGCTGTATCTGCCCGTTTTCTCTCTCCCCCACCCCAATTAATTCACATTAAAATCAAGGGTCCACAGTTGTGTGCTTATTCTATTGTTGATGCCATAAGTCCCCCAACAAACTATCCAAAATGACAATGGAAAGGATCATAACGGAGGCCTCTCCACTTTGTGCCTATAATACTGCATAACCACCACACCCTTAAGGCTCAGCCAGGGAATGCAGGCTCTGGGAGAAGAAGAATGAATAAATTGCCTGTTAACAATAATTTACTTTCCAGCTCCACATTCTTCTCTGCTTGTGTATATATGTCATTTAGCATTCTGTTCAAAATCCCCAGTGGGGATTGGGAATGAGGTTTCAGAGGTAGCTGCTCTTGTCGGTGCCCTGGTACACACTTTCCCCATTAAAGAAATAGGGCTGGGCTGGCATTCTGACCCCTTTTTTGGTTTGCCAGGGAACATTAGGGGATTGCCTTAGCTCGTCTCCTACTCTTAAGATTTCGCTTTCCTCTCCCTGCTTTGCCTTATATTTCGTGAAGTGAGGCATGGCAACGATGAGTCATAGGAAAGATGATAAAGTAAATAAGGTGTTGCGACCCTCTGTGCTGGTCATATACCCCAGTGAGCACTTAGAAGTGTGACTAATCTATGCGGGCATTCACTGTGGGTTTGGGAAAGCCAGGAAAGCTTACCTGTATTCAGAACACAGCTCCATGTACTAATTGATACATTAGATATTAAATGACCCTGTTTATTTGTGTGTAAAATATGTAGGCCTGGAATAGTACAACGATAAGGAAATGTTTCCCGACTGTCCTGTGGAGCGTGAAGAGTTAGCTCATCACATGGGACTGATGATCTTTGTTCCAGCTGCCAAAAAGCATGTACACAAAAATTAATGCTTTCCTGATATTTCCAATGTAAGTAATTACAGAAGGTGCCACAGATGTGGCTGGAAGTCCCCGTCCCCCCCGCGCCCATAAATTTTGGGCCTGTACTTGTACCACTTGTCGGTAAAGAAAGTGATGCCTGATTTGAAAATATTAGAAGTAACCCAATGTTGCTTTAGAACCTGCTAGTTTCATTGTAATGGGACTATTTATATATGATCTTAACTTGACCTAAATCTTCATTATAGGCAATGACAGTGTCCTTTTTTAAAATGAGGAAGAAACTTTTCAGTATAACTTGAAAATGCCCTTTTGTAACATTTATATATTTTTTTTTGTAAATAGTATAGGCATTTAGATACATTTTAGCATTTGGTTTATTTTTATTCATACTTTGAGTGCTTGCTTATTACAAACACACAAAAGAAGCTCAAAAAGCAAAGGTTGCCATGTTGGCCCATAACAACAGCAACAACTGCAATATCCATATTAGAGCAATAATTTTCTTTCTTTTCTTTTCTAAAAGGCCAAAATAGTGTGTAAGCTTTCAAGTCCTCCAGAACCCTTCATCAGGCTACATGGAGAAAACAGAAATAGGGGAGAAGGAGAGGGAAATTGGGTGACATTGAAGTGTTACAATATTATGACAATGTCACCAGAATTTGGCAGAGGTTTAAAGTTGTTTTCTTTTCAAAATGGTCGTTATTTTGCCCTGCAAGCTCTGTCTGATAGCTTTTGTTTCATTAGCCGCAGTCTTTGGTCTAAGGAAGTAAAGCAAACAGAGGTCTACACAGGCTGACATTGATAGCTTCTTTGTTTGGTTACTCGTGTAAGGTAGGCTAGCATTATAGGTTTCAGCTAGAGGCATTCCTCATCATGCTCTCAGCTGCTGTACTGTGCCAGTGAGGCCAACCCTATCTGATTTGTTTTTAAGACTTAGACATTCAGAATGGTCTTGGAACCTACACATTTAAGGGGGGCTAAGTATCAACAACCACCAGTAGCTGAAGCAGATTTCATTTTTATCCATTTGTGCTAGTCTGCATTTTTAGTTTCTCAACCAACCCAGTAACAACAGAAAGGAAGGTGGGAAAGTATGAAATGGCTTAATTTGAAATCCATTTCTTGTCTACCACTCCTTAAGGCCCCCAGTGTGCAACCTTTCCCACAAAAAAACAATATTTTGGCACCATCCAACTAAAGTTAAGCATTTAGTTCCATTGATTTCCCCCCTCGCTTCCATTAGAGGCAAGGGGACAAAGGGGCTCTTAAGTTTGACTGGATTGTGTACCTATAAAATACACACACTGTGGAGAAGGAAATAGATGGATAAGATTGTCATGGCCTTGTTTTAATACTGTAACTATTGAATATAGTACAGAACTTCCTTAAGACATCTTGAAAAGAAACCAGTTTCTGAAAAAACTGCATTTTATTTTTTTCTGCAAGGCATCCTTCCCATTCATTTAACTGTCCCTCCTTCAGTGATAGAAATATGAGAAACTTTCCAAACAAATGTGTTTGTCAGTGACCTCTCTTCTATTGGGTGTAACTTTTTCACACTTGACTCATCTATGAGTCTCTTTCTTTTTTGCTCTTAGCTTGCAATTCAGTTGTTTTAACCACAAAGTGACTTAACAGTTGTAGATACTCCACTAATATGTGCATAAAAAGTAAATGGCTAGAGGTTTGAGGATCTTGGCAAAATATCTCTTGGGAAAGGATCCCAATGTTCTCTTGCAGATATTAATAGGATCATTTGTTGGAGGGTGGGAGTCATGTTCTGATGAGGTGCTGCACTGGAGAAAAGGACTGCAAACTTGTGAAGCAGTATTAATGGCCCGTCAACACAATCCATTATTCCTAAATACAACTTGGCCTTGAATTCTTTACATGCTCATGGGGTGATAAGAGAGAATCTCTGGGAAAATTAGAAGGAATACCCTCCACCACATCGCATACTTCATTGCAGGATTGTTATTTCTGATTGGTGGAGTTCATCTTTCCCTTTGAGTAGTGGATGGATCTCAACCTGCATTCTGAGCAACCCTGGGCTTCCTCAGGTGGCTATCAAGGATTTCTCAATAAGAATATTGCTTGTGGCCAAGTTCCCTCTGGAGACAGCTTCCCCTGCAATGTGTGTCAACAAGGTAATGTTGTGGGTGTTCTGTGGTATGCCCCCAGTAGTTAACCAAAATTTTGTGCTCACTATTGATTTTTGCCTTCCAAGTTAGGAGGAACTCCCACTATCATTTCAACTTCTAAAACATTGAGAAAGCATATTTTTTACCCTTCAAGTATTAATTTTTTAAGATTTTTAGAACAATGTGCAATAACAGAAATAAAAGATGGATTATAACTAAAATAAGTGATAAGCAATACCTGTATATGACTTCCAGTGCATGTCATGTCAACACAATGAACTACTGCCACTAGCTGTAAGGACAGAACAGGAATTTTTAGAATGGACCACTTGAGAATAAACCAATCTGGTTTCCGTTTATTTAACAAATTGGCCAAGTCATTGCTTTGTTTGAAGTAGGTTCTGAATCACCTTTGATCAGTCCTAATACTGTGAAGCTGATGTGTGGTGGTTGCCATCTTTCGATTTCAGAAATAACCATCCCTTTGGTATTATGGGTGGATATGGAGAGAATCCATGGACAGAGCCACATGTGGAAAGTATTGGCTCTTCTGATCAGAATATTCATGCATTGCAGGGGGTTGGACTAGATGATCCTCAGAGTCCCTTGCACCTCTATAATTCTATGAATATTTGTTACCGGAAAGAACATAAGGGAAGTGCCATATTGCAGTGATCACCAACCATTTTGGGTGCGTGGGTCCATTTTCAAACTGGATAAACTGTCTTGGGCATTACATACCCCACAACTTATTCTATTGGCTACTAGAAAATGCTTCTTTCAAACCTGATTTCAGCAGGCCGATTTTGAATTGGTTAATTTGCTGGCTTTGTTTTAATTTTAAATGGGATACTTTATCATATTGAATGCTTTTGAGAACTGCTAGGCTAAAAAGCAAGGGTACACATTGAAATGGTAAATATTTCAGCCTTCAAAACTAAGGACTTGTCTTAAAGTAGAAGATGCTGACAACTAGAAACAGGGTTTTTTTTTGTACAGTATTTTTCTGCCAGGAGACCTGTCCAACCCCAAAATTATGTTTCTCTTGAGAAAAACATCATGCCCCACCCTTCGAATGTGTCTGCATCACTCAGAGCAGCTTACAACAATTACAAACTTAAACAATCCCTTAAAAAAACAAATCGGCCAAAAATGTATATAGGCTTGGCAGATAGACTATCATCTGAGAATGCTTTTATGACATAAGAATAATCTGTCTGGCAAGGTAGTCTCTTGCCATAACTGGAAAACTTTTACCAGCCAGCAAAAAAGCTTAAGAGGGCCAAGTTCATCTTGTCAGGTATTCCACGATTTTGGATTGGCCACTGAATGACCCGTTTCTCCTGCAATTTGCAAAGTGTTGATAGTCAGGGAAATGGTCTGCAAGTGTGTTTTCTGTGGGTGGTTTGAATATGCTGCTTTCACACCATGCAAGTGTGTACTGTTCTTCAACCTTCCCTGATCCCACTGCTGATCCAAATGGCTGATGAGTATCGGTCTGATCCATGAATAACTGTCATCTTCTAGGCAGGGTAGGGACTATGTGAAGGGAACGTTTCTGAGTTTCCTGAATGCACTATGGTTGTGTGCTACAGCGCTGAGCCAGGAGTGTGGGCAGCTGCCATCTGTGGATGCATCCTTAGTCATGCTGTCAGATGCTTTGCAGTCTTCAAACAATTGTCCTTCAATAGACATAACAACAGCAGCATTATTTGGCTGGGGCAAGGCTTTACATGGAAACAGATGCTCAGGTTTATTATGGGCCAGTATATTAAACATTGCAGATCAGCTCAGAGCTGCCATGTGTCTCTAGCAGTAAGGCTTTAATAAATAATAAAGATATTTTAAATTTTATTTCTAGTGTGCTAAAAGGGCTCGGATGCTATATGATCTCAGTAAGTGTAAGGATAATGATAACAATAAGTAGCATTTTAGAGTGTTTGAAGTGATTTGTGTGTATTCAGCAATTTTCAGAATAGCCCTTACCTGAAAGGTGTGGTCCCCTTTTGCAAGTGGAAAATTGAAGCTGAGAGAATAGCAGCTTGCTGAAGCTGGCAAGTGAGTTTGTTGCTGAAAAATATTTGGCTCTCAATAATTTGGAATTTTCCCTGAAAGGGCTTTTTCATATGTTACAGCTGAGTGGGCATTTTATGTATGCACCAGTACCGTGTAAAAGAGGCGCTTGCCTTTATTGCACCAGTGCACAGTTGGCACCTTTTCTCAGTGACAAAAAAGGCTTGTATCCAATTAATTTGTTAGCAGGACACTGCATGTGTGCATAGGTAAAGGGTAAAGGGACCCCTGACCATTAGGTCCAGTCATGACTAACTCTGGAGTTGTGGCGCTCATCTCGCTTTATTGGCCAAGGGAGCTGGCGTTTGTCCGCAGACAGCTTCCGGGTGGCCAGCATGACTAAGCCACTTCTGGCGAACCAGAGCAGCGCACGGAAACGCCGTTTACCTTCCAGCCGGAGCGGTACCTATTTATCTACTCGCACTTTGACGTGCTTTCGAACTGCTAGGTTGGCAGAAGCTGGGACCAGACAACGGGAGCTCACCCCGTCGCGGGGATTTGAACCACCGACCTCATGATTGGCAAGTCCTACGCTCTGTGGTTTAACCCACAGTGCCACCCGTGTCCCAGGTGCATGTGTGCATGGTTCAAGTTAATTGTGGAATATGAAGCCCTGCAAGTATGTAAAGTCTCTTGCAGGTACTTTAGCCCCCCCAACCTGTTTTATTTTCTTTCATTGAAAAAGACAATTTAACTGAAATATAGCTTCGGTTATATCTCCATGCTAGACAGAAAATAGTGCCCAAAAGCATTTTCTACCCTGCCTCTCTTATTCAACAAATATTCAGATCAGCATACAAAAGAAAGAAGCTCAAAACTTACATTAAGCCTTGTCCATTTACTAGACCTTACAGGTACATCCATAACTGCTTATTTTCACTGCTGCTGATGTGCAAAGCAGCCAGGGATTGATGTTCAACTGGCCAGGGATTGTTGTAGACAAAACTATTATCTGTCACAATGCTGGATGTCAGCTGAGTTGACTCCTTGGGTAAAGGAATGCTGCAACAAAGAAATTTTTTAGTGTTTGTCTGTTTTGCAAAATTACCTTAATAACGGAGCCCTGAGGACCCAATGGAGAGGACTTGGAGGGCTGCATTTGTCCCCTGGAACTGAGGATCCTCAATCATTGTGATGATCAGCTGATGAGATCTTCCTGTCCGTGATGCAGCCTATGGTTAGCGACCAGTAGAGAGAGGGCCTCTTCTGTGGTGGCGCCAGAAGTATGGAAACTCGTTCCCTCTGAGCTTAGATGAGTGTCTGCATTAATGACATTTAGGTTGCTTTAAAAACACACACACTTGTGTGCCGAGGCCTTGATCTCAATATGTTGTTTTAACTCTGCCCTAGTCTTTCAGTTGCATTTTCTTCCTGTATTTTTATGTTTTGATAAGTATTTTAATATTGTTGTACCCTGTCTATAGACCCAACATGGGACACAGTATAGAATTGTGTACTGTATCGAGGTGGGCAGGTGTATGCAGAGGCTTTAGCTGGAAGGAGAAACTGCCATTTACATGAATATTGTTTTCAGGGCTCCTTTTTAATGTTCTTTATCTATGTAAGTACATATAGTTTTCACATGGAGGCCAGAAAAATAGTTTTTGTTGAAAATATGTGTAGGCTTGGAGGCTTGAGGTTACCGTATTCTTTGGTGCTGTGAAGGCCAGTCCCTCCCTCTAGGCTCCTGCTTCGCTGTTAACAGGAAGGTAAGTAATTGCTGCCTTGTGTTTTGACCAGAGGTGAGGATAAAGTTTTGCCTTGTTTTCTGGAAGATGTGTCAGTTGAGACCCAAAGAGTGGGAGGACAAATATCAGGGAAATGGTTAATTGGCACCAGCTGCAGTTGGGTCAAAAATGGTTTAGGGGGCAGGTCTGCAGACCAGGAACTGCTCATTTGTAGAATGTATTTATCTGTTTTAATTACTTCTGTTTCCCCCACTCCTCAGGTTGGAAGGCAAGAGTATATAGAGCCCAAAGACACAACAGAAAAGGAGACCTAACGTTTCTACTGAAATGAGCCTGGACCATAGAGTATGCTTATTGCTATAGTTACCCAGGTATGCTTAATTGCCTCTTTTACATCCTATCTCTGTGATAAGAACCCTAAAGATGGAGACACTTCCTCAGTCCCCCAGCTCCATAATGGATGAGACTGACAATGCTATGTGTTTAAAAATAACGAGAACATCTGTGACCAAAAATCATAAATTTTACAGACCCTACAACTGCCATCCATGCAACTTCTAGGTTCAAAATATTTTATAATATAAATGGTCTTTAAATCCCCACCCCACCCCCCCGGTTGCCCCTCATTTTCCATACATGTGGCTCTTGTTCAACACTGGCAGCTAGAAATCTCAGGGTTTTGAGCAAGCTGCTGGATTTTACATAATAAATATGGTTTGTATTGCTTGCTTTGTTTCAGTTTTCTGTGTTATTGAATTTTATTAGCTGCTTAGAGATTCACTATGTAGCAGTTCAGAATTATAACGAATAAATATTAATTAAATGGGTGCAGCTGTAAACAAGTGTACTATACAAAGAAAAAAACTTTTACCCCGATAGACAATATAGGGTTGTTAGTACAATATGGTTGTGGCAACAGTAATCCAGGGGAAAAACCTTGTTTGTTTATCTGTTGTTTGTGCATTAGGCTTGTTTAGAATGAAGTTAATAGTACAAGTACATAGCAGTGTTTGTCAGTTAAGTTGCTCGTCAGTCCAACGCTAGAAGAGTCACCTGCCGTATGCCGCTCTTAGTAGTGGTTCCCATCTCAGTCAAGCTAGCATTATTTGTTGTCTCATACAAAAGTTCTCTTGGTGACTTGTGTAGACTGTTAAAAACAACAGTCTATAATAAACAACAGAACTCCAAAATATATAACAGAAACAGCAATAAGCATGACATTCACATTTCCTCAAATGGCTGGAATAAGTTATGTATAACCCAGCACCAAAAGGATGGTAATGTCAGCACCATGAAGGCCCCATCCTTTTAACACTGCACCCATGTGTCCCATGAGACACCCTAACAAAACATGGTGGAAGAGGGATCTAGATGGTTCTGGTTTTCTGTAACCCCACCCCCAGGAACCTTACAGTGAAGAGTGGATAATTTATTATTACTATTACTAAATTGCTAGATGACTTGCAGTGGCTCTGCAAGTCTTTCTGGCTATCAGTTGTTTGCTCCAAAAGGGCACGTCTCTTCTTTTCTAGGCTTTCAGTATGACAGGTGCATATTTGTGCATTTTCAGGTCATCCCTAGTATGTAGCTTATGAGGTGCAGTAGGTAAGGCACTTCTCCCTGAGCCACCATTTTGCATATCCTTGCAGCATCCATTTTGCACCTAGCTAGTTGGTGGCCCGACTGCAAAACCTTTTTAGTAAAAGCTGAAGTAGATCTTGATGTCTGCTTACCCCTTTGGTAGAGGATGGCCAGATGGTAGGATCATGATAAAGAAAAGGGGTGGTGGCAGCCTCAGTGAGGGGGCAGGGGGGAGACGGGACCCATACACCCACTATCTGTCATATAAAATTTGCCCTGTCTTTGGGGCTTTGGCGCACTTGTCAGCAACTTATATTTATCACTTTCCCCAAAGTGTCTTTATTTTCCTAAGTACCTGGCCAGTTTACCTGACTTTAGAAACTTATCCTTCCTGGAGTTTCTGATTCAAATGCTTATCAGATTTATACCAGGTGAGTTGCCCCAGTTCAGTGGTGTGATGTAATTCTTACTTTGTCCAGCTCTAATTAAGCCTTTTTTTCAATCCTTGTATCCTGCAGTCTTTTAAAATGTTGATTGGTTCCATGTCCCAAGCTGGAAGGATTACAATCCTCTTCCCCGCAACCCTGCTCTCTTTTTGTTTGTTAACTTATACACTTGTAAGGAGGAAAAAACACTTCCCTAACATTTTAAGGGATTCTGCACAGCGGCAGTGGTTTTTTTTTCCTCCCTAAGCACATGTGTCTTAAGGACTTGCTGTTTGAGTGGCATTTGGACTACAGTATTATTTATAGAGGATTGTATCATGAAAAGGCTTGTTTGGAAATAAAACAACCCCACCTTCTACAAAATATGCTTTTTAAACCGCAAGAGCACTACCTGGATCAGCAACAGAAATATTTAAGGCCAGGGGAGTGGACATTTGAATATCCTCATTCCTTCCACTTTTTCAGTCACCACTGCTGCTGGATAGAGCCATGAACCAGCTGCCTAAGAGGAAGTGCCCTAATTTCAGACACAAAACTGGGGGAGGGGGGCTATTTTCCCATGTGGTCACCGTGGAACATTTTTAAAAGCCACAGCTGGGAACAGGGTGTCTCTTTCTGTCATTGCTGCCTTCCCCACCCAAAAAACAACAACACCTTTGTATGGATGGATTTGTTTTTATTAAGCTGCTGTGAAGGCCTGTTTTCAGGCAGGAAAGCAGGATACAAATATTTCAGATTGAAATAAACAAACCAAATGCTCTCAAAAACATCTGTTTAACAGTTAAACAGAACTTCCCAAGGATGGGGAACGTACGGCTGTCCAGAGATTGATTGTTAGTCTCCAACTCTCATCAGCCACAGCCATTGTTGCCGATAGTCAAGGATGATGGCAGTTGGGAGTCCAGCAATGTGTGGAGTGCCACAGGTTCCCCATCTTCGTCTTTGGGGAACATGGAAAAATTATCTCCTTAAAAGTTGCTTTCTTGAATCTGTAGAGAAGGTACCTGAGTTAAACAAATTTAAATACTTCCAGTGATTTCAATTGTCTACAAATTTCTCCCCCCGTCCCCCAGGTTCTAAATTGTTACCTAAGGACTCCATTGTCAATGAGGGAAGAAACTGACTGGGAACTGGAGGTGGGAACAAGGTCCTAATACTGTTCACCATGCGCAAAGGGGTGCCAAAAGACCCAGATGCAGCTGACCTGTTCTACAAAGATGATCCTCAGGAACTATTTGTGGGTTTACACGAAATTGGACATGGAAGTTTTGGAGCGGTTTACTTTGTAAGTAGTTTTTGCTTAATATCCCATTCTCTGCAAAACAAAGTAAATATCTCTTTTCATAGCGTTAAGCACGTTTCGCTTGAGGAAGAGGTTTTTCTTCATAGTCAAAGCTGTTTATACCCTTCTATCCCTTCTCCACAATTCCAAAATGGCATCCATTATGCATATAAAGAAAATGTATACAGTTTTATTTCTAGGTTTTATTGTTGCTTATTTGCTTTGCTGTTTTTTATACATAAACGTGTGTGTGTGATATGTTTCGACAGTAACTCATGCACGTGGGAACTCTGGCCTCTGCTTCTCTGTTGTAGAGTGATGGATCCCATTCACAAGGGAGAAATGGTGTATGGAGGTATATGCTTAACCTTAAAAGTAGAGAAGGAAAAGCAGGGGGACTGTGGTGCATGGAAGAAGGGTTTAGCAGATAACACACCTCCCATTTCTCACCTGTACAACTACTTCCCCTTGCTGATTCACCATAGGGAAGCATTTACTAAGGAGTTCCAGGACCCATGTTTGTTGCCAGGTTTATAGCTTGGCCCTTGAGCCACCGAGTTTACAAAATATTCCAGATGGCCACCCAAAAAGCAGACAAGAGCAGCATCTCCATCTGACTGAAAGATATCTTGCTCAGAAGACCTTTGACTTCTGATGATGATTCTTCCTGAAGGATGAACACAAATTTACACTGTGTGTGTACGCGTGCGTGCGTGTTCGCATGAGTTGGTGATCTCCTGATCGCAAATAAGAAGTGTGGGCTTTCAGTTGAGTTCCTGGCAGAGATTAGATTTGGATTAGGGACCTGGATTAGGGACCTCACTGAACTCCTCATTTAAATAATAAAAATAAATTCAAACATTTTTAAAACAGAGGTGGCTAACTTGTGGCCCCCTCAGGTTTTTTTGGACTATTATGCCATGGTACACCTGCATCAGCACAGCTGGACACTTTTATCTGCCCTAGCTGGAACAAAACACGTCTCTCCCTTATTGGCCTCTGCAGCCACAGCAGGCGCTGTAACTCCCAAGCGTTTGACCTCATCCCCAAAGGTACACCCTTCCATTGTCTCCTGAGACAGACGGATGCCAACCGCTGCCCTCAGTTCCTCAGCCAGTATGATTAATTGATGGGAGTTATGGCCCTTCAAACACTTTTGGACTACAAGCTAGCTACCTCTGCTTTTAAAGAGAGCTTCGCATCACAACACAGTCTGCTTTGGATGCTTCCAGATGCAAAAGATGGCTGCTTATGTGCTATCTAATGAAGCTGACCCAGTTTTATAAATGAAGTAGATTGAACTTATTAGTTTCTCTGTGTTACGGCAGTGATGTAGCATTCCTTGAAAACGAGGCAGTTCCACTTAAAGCAGCCTGCCGCACAGCATTACTTACAGTCTGTCTGAGCCTGTTATTTAACTGCAAGATGTCTCAGGCTGTGGATTAGTCCTTCAAGGAAAGTAGAGAGAGCCCTGCTGCTTTAATCATTTAAAGCTCCACCAGACAACACCATGGAAGAGTGTTCTGCGGGGAGCAATTCTCCTCCTCCCAGCCAAGGAGATCACACCAAGCGGTCTATAGCCACACCTTTGTCAGCTTCTTCTGGAGCTAGGCACGGCTTATTTTAAGCAGCTGGTGTGGAAAAAAAACATCAGATGTTACTGGCATTGCAGAAAGTACTTTGGGAGGCTTTCAACTAAAGCTTCATTTTTTTATTAGCAGAATAATATAGAACCACTGACTCACTTGAACCAATAAATAGCACTTTTGAAACATAAGCTGTTAACTTTCCAATGTTCTGTTTTATTTGAATTTCTACTTGAAGGCATAGGATTGGTGACAACTAAGAATTGCAGCAAGACCCTTTACATTTACATTTTCTTTAATTAAATCATCTTCCCTCCCCCTTTTAATAACACAACCCCCAACCTTTGGAGTGCTGAGAATATTGAACTGGGGACTCTGGCAGCAAGGCTTTCTATCCCCATTAAAGGTTGCCAGCAGGAAGAGCCACAGACTCGCTGTCCAGTGTAACAGTTCAACTGGGCAGAAGGAGGTAGTGCTGCCTCAGTGGCTCTTGGTTGGCGATGCAGGATGCCTCTCACCTGACCCTTAAAAGCCTGGGATTCTTACCTGGCTGTTCATTCTGAGCAACATTTGATTGATGGAGACCAAGAATTACCGTACATAGAGTTAAGGGAGAGCTGTGAGGTTGCCTGCTTTGCTGATAACACCAAATTATTCAGGGTGGTAAAAACAAAAATGGGATTGTGAAGAACTCTGAAATAACCTCTCCAAAAGCAGGTAATAAAATGGCAAAGACAGTTCAGTGAAATGGTGAGGGAAGTGAGCAAAAAAAGAACAAGTCATCCTGTCTTTATATATTCATTGATGGGATCTGAGCTGGCGGTGACTGACCAGTAAAGGGATCTTGGGGTCATGGCAGATAGCACAATGAAAAGGTTGATCCAGTGCGCCACAGCTTTGAAAAGGGTGAATTCTGTGCTAGAGATAATTAGGAAAGGGGTCAAATATAAAATTGTTGGAGTTGTAATATCTCTGTTCAGATCTGTGGTGTGACAGCGCATGGGATGCTGTGGACAGTTGTAGATGCTGTGGAGTGGGCAAAAGTGCCGAACAGGGCAACCAAAATGATCTGAGGTCTGGAACAACTCCCTTGTAAGGAAAAGTGACAACTGCTTTGTATTATTATTTTGGAATGTTAAAAAAAAATGCAGTGTAGACAAAGTGGATAGCTTTTCTTTCTCGTAATAGGTAGACCTGGGGTCATCCAAAGATGCTGAATGTTAAATGATTTAAGACAAACAAAAGGAAGTACTTTGCATGGTCCATAGTTAAGCTGTGGAACCTGCTGTGGAATTCACAGTCACAAATATGTGAGGGCTGCCAACTTAGTTGGCTTTAAAGGGGGTTAAACAAATCCATGGTGGATGACGCCATCAGTAGCTGTGAGTTGTGATGGCACCATGCCTCTGGGTACCAGTTGCTGGGGGATAATAGCTGGAGAGGTTCTTGCGTTCTTTTACGCTTCCCACAGGCATCCAGCTAGCCATTGTGAGAAACAAGATTCTGCTTGGCATGCCAGTCTGTTTGCCCTACTTCCTACTGCCAACTCTGATGCTATCCAATAACTAAACCCCAGTTTCCAAGAGCCTAGGCAGAGGTTTCTGCAGTGCTATGGAAGGGTGTTAGGGCTGGCACAGAGTTTGTTGAGTCTTCACAGGGAAGGGCTTTTCACAACTGCTGGAAAAACTTTTGAGCATTGTCCTTGCCCTTTGGATGACATAACCAAGAAGAAGTGTGTATCTGAAGAAGTGTGCATGCACATGAAAGCTCCTACCAATAACAAACTTGGTTGGTCTCCAAGGTGCTACTGGAAGGAATTTTTTTATTTTGCTTCAACTACGGTAGACCAACACAGCTACCTACCAGTAACTATAACCAAGAATGTTCATTTAGCTGATCTTAATTATTGGAACACAAGAGAGGATAGCGTGGTCTTTGTGAATTTGAGGGCAAACTGCTGACTCTTGAACAGCGTCTAGCCTACCGTGGTGATTTTTAGTAAGCTTACTTACTTGGTGGAATGTCAAATGTTTGTGCAGGAAATGGTACTGACCATGCTAAAAGCAACGGGTGAGAGACATGTGCCACTTCCAGCCTGCTACTGCCCATCCTTGCACAGTGGCATAGAGGGGTATGGGTCTGCTGCCACTTGTGCTTCCCCACCCAACAAAGCAGCTTAGTGATAGAGTGTATGGCCCTTCTCAAGGTTTTAAGGCTACATGGGAGAGAACAGTAGGAGATTTCAAGGTTAATATTTCAGTACTGATTGAAAGATGCTGGGCTTTGGCAAGTGGTACTGCCATCGCATTGATTCTGTGGAATGCCATTCGGGAGGCAGATAGTTTAGTAGACCTGTGCAGAATTTGGACTACTTCTGCAGTAGATCTTGTGTTGCTGACACCTAGCATGACGCCTAATGCAGTACAGTGGTACCTCTAGTTACGAACTTAATTTGTTCTGGAGGTCTGTTCTTAACTTGAAACTGTTCTTAACTAGAGGTGTGCTTTTGCTAATGGAGCCTCTTGCTGCCACTGCGCTGCCGGCGCATGATTTCCATTCTCATCCTGGGGCAAAGTTCTCAACTCGAGGTAACTCTTCCAGGTTAGTGGGGTTTGTAACCTGAAGCGTTTGTAACCTGAGGCATTTGTTACTTGAGGTACCACTGTACTAAAAATTCTTTGTGAGGAAGAGACTCTCCTTGATCAATTGGCTTCCTTGAGTTTAGGGGGAAATGAGAAAACGTCTTACTTCTTTCTTTCTTTCTCCTCCTTTTACCCCCCCCCCCCCAATTTCCAGGCCACCAACGCCCGCACGAATGAGGTGGTGGCAATCAAGAAGATGTCCTACAGTGGGAAGCAAACAAATGAGGTAAGAAGGACAAAAACAACTCTGCAAATGCCTCTGTGTTACAACAGCAAAGCAGGCTGTTCCATTGTGTGTTGCTGGGGTTTTTAAAAGCAATTTATTTTTCTTAATGCCATAATAGGCTTCGGAGTGGTTTACAAGTATGTTACCTACTTCTCCAGAGAGACACTTTGAAAATAAAATAAAACTGGACCAGCAT
Source organism: Podarcis gaigeae (assembly GCF_964106915.1). NCBI lineage: Eukaryota > Metazoa > Chordata > Lepidosauria > Squamata > Lacertidae > Podarcis > Podarcis gaigeae. The sequence goes on along the minus strand of NC_139693.1, from coordinate 22,060,137 downwards.
TTACTGGTTAATAAAGTGAAGTGGGAATGTAGCCCACGTAGGGAAACTGTAGCTCGCCAGGTGTTGTTTGACTGCAGGTCCCATCAGCCCCAACCAGCATGGCCAATGGTCAGAGATTATAGAAGTTGTAGCCCCAACAGCTTCTGAGGGCCACAGATTCTGCATTCCTCAGTGTAAGCTACTTGCAACACTAGAATTTTGAAAGTGTACTAAACAAGAGTGTACTAAGCTAGAAATCTCTGGAGACCTTCATGTGAAGGTTTGAAAGCCACTCCTTCCTTACTTTTCCACACCACGTAGCAATGCAACCCTTACTCTGCTCAGCAGTCGTATGATGTTCCCCATCACCTTCATTATATTAAGCTGTTATCCTGCAATTCCTTCTGTAAGCTCAGAGAAGCCTTACTGGGTTCTCCCCACTTCCCCCAATTGTGGCTAGGGTCACTGAAACATGGTAAGCAGCACTAGATCACCTGGTTTACTTCATAGCCGAAGGGGGATTTGAATCTGGGTCTCCCTGGTCATAGTCCAGCACTTCACAGCACAATCTCTCTTACTCCTGGGCTCTCTTCCATCCCGTCTCCTCAAGTTCCCTGACCTCTAACACCATGTAATTGCTCATCCACCTAGATCCTTCATGCAGGTTTCCTTCAGCCTTATGTGAGCTGCTGTACAGATCTCCAGCATTCCCACCCAGAAATGGGAATTTCTGCCACCATTCTGTGGTACTTCTGCACCTTTTGAGTCGTGTTTGGTTTAACTTGCTGTCATTTTGGTGCTTAATATTGCACATTGAGATGTGCTTTCAGGACCCTACCTATTCCTATGACAGTAATTTGTTTTTTGACTGTTTTTAATACTGAATATTGGTGAAAGGTGGGTAATAAATTTAATAACAGCAATAATACTGTTCTTCAGTCCAGTGCTTTAATTTATTTTGTTTGTTATTGCATCTTATTTCCTGCCCTTTCTCTCTTAAGCAGGTTGCGGCTCTAAACAAATCTAAAAAACTTAAAAATGCACAATAAAATACTGTATGTATAACAGCCAGCAATAATTATATATCTTTCGCACTATGTTTCAAAGGCCTGCTGACACCTAAATGATACCAGTATGGGGAACAACTAGATCCTTGTAAAAAGGGAGTCAAATAGGAATTTCTACTTTCTAGCGCCTCAAATTCAGTAGTGAAGTTGTGTCATGTATTAAAATGCTCCTAAGTGCCCATCCATTCTTGTGACCAACGCAGGCAATAAATGCAGTGTTTAGAACCACGCAACTTGTATAACATTATTTAGATTTTTGCTAAACCGTTAAATATACAGCATTATGTATCTTTGCTTAATGTGCGTATTTTGTTTTGACTGCAGTATTTGCATGACTTAATCTGATTGCCCTCTGGTAACTATTAGCCTTGCAAAGAGGCCATTTGGCCTGTACATCTTCAGCAGATGCTGACAAACTTTTGTTTCAATTTACTTGTGTTGCTAACAAACAAACAAACGAGGGGTGGGGAGCTGAGGTTCTTAGAAATCTAAGTTCTTCCTAGGTGTAGAACTCCGTGTGAAATTGCCTCTGATTCCAGCTCACCTTGGAAATGTTCTTATTTTGCTATATGGAGAAATTATTATTTCATTATTTATTTTTATACCTCTCCCTTCAGCCAAAAAGGCTCCCAGGGTGGTTTGCAGATTAAGAAAATCAAGACAGTAACTGCCCTCAAGCTTACAAATTAAAAAGGAAAGGGAAAGGGGGATTGAAAGAGAGGGAGCAGGAAATAAGCAATTTTGGGTACTTAGTCCTTTGTTACAAGTTCTTCCAGTGGATGGCTGGGATCAAACAGTTCAAGGAGAGCAGGAACCAACAGTTGCTCATCTGTCACCTTCTCTTTCCCCCTCTTCTCTCAAGTTTGATCTAAAGACTGAGTTTCTTCTTCTTTTTTTAAAAAAACAGAAATGGCAGGATATTATCAAGGAAGTCAGATTTCTACGACAGCTGAAGCACCCCAACACCATAGAATACAAGGGTTGTTACTTGAAAGAAAACACTGCCTGGGTGAGTGAAAGCTTTGTTTGGATTTCACGTCCTATGGGCTGTGAAGAAGCTGTTTGTCCCTGGATGCAATGCTGAATTGTTTCAATCATCCCACGCTGCCACTTATTCTTTAAAGGCTGTCGGGCCCTGAGCCTAACATTGGTATACTGCATGGAAACTGAAAATGTTTACAGGCGTTGGGGGTCTGCAGCTGGGTTGACTTGTCTTGGCGCACTGTTTGTGCTGCTGCTTAAGGACAGACATGTGTTTCTAAATACAATGGATGCTCATTAGAAAACTAGGACCAGCCTCATGGATGCTCTGAGGACCTCCAGAGTGCTTAGGAAGGCTTGTCTGCCCTTAATGCTTTGTATCATCATAACATATGCAAGCTATTGTTACACACCACCCCAGTGTCTGAGCGGACAGGTACTCCCATGGATCCAATGCTTAATCAGGGTTCAGTTTCCTTGAAAGAAAGGCAGCATAGTCTGTGATGTCTTTAGGATATATGCCTTTTATTTACACACATACATACAACCTGAGCATTGGGAGGGAGGGCCTCACAGCATTAACACCACCAAAAGATCTCACTTCTCCATTAGTCACAGCTTCTATGATTCTATGTCTCTCTTCCCCAGCTTCCACCCCACTCTAGCCTAGCCCCAGTTGGCCTATTGTTCTCCAACACTTAACTATAGCTATTACAACCTAGCTCAATCTTTTCGATGCTGATCAGGGTACTTAAGTTGCTAGTTAAAGTAATTGTCTTACAAAGAAACTTTGCTGACCAGTTCAGCAACCTATTCCACTAGATTCTAACCCTCACTGGATGCAGGATCCCAAAAACTGGAATGGACTTAGGGCATCATCCAGACTGATGCCCCCCTCCTATATGTTTACATATAGCAAAAACACACACACAAAAAACCCCCCAAACACAGCTGTTGTGAATTGCCTATGGAGGAATTTCGTTCTCTGGGGGCCAGATTAAACGGCCCTCAAGTCACATGGGAAAGTTTCTCTGACCTGTCAGTACCACTTTAGGGTACAGGTGAGGTGGTGCACATTCGAATGTTCTATGTGGCTGGAAAGATTTCAGCACATAGAAATACAACATGGGGAGAAGGCAAAACTGAAGCTTTTTGACGGTGTGTGTATTGGGGGGGCGCTCAAATATGGAGCATTCTCTGTGCAGCCTCATAGTACAATACTCATATGCTTTCTGCTAACTGTATATTCAATTCCTAATTCTGACCTTGATCCCACTGTGTGTTGACCCCATAATCCGCAATAATGGTAAATAAATTGTCATGTTCTGTTGACTTCACTTGCTTGAAGCCTGATACTGTACATGGGATGGTGGGGGGGGGGGTGAGAGTTGGCTACTGTAGCCATTGCATACCAAAATTAACATGTATATCTTGGAGCAGCTCTCAATCTTGCTAAAACTGGAACTTTCAGTTTTCTGGGTCACTGCAAACTCTTGGCGTAATACATTGCAAACTTCAAGTTGTTGTAAACCGTTTTAGCTGTCATGGCTTTCGCCCAAACAATCCTGGGAATTGTAGCTTGAGGAAATTGTCGTGCTGAGACTTCATATGAAAAACATCACCTTGCACATAACATTTCCCAGGCTTCACAGTCCTCCCCTTACACTACGCTCTTATATTGCTTGGTGAATTATCATTCCTTCTCTATTTTAATGGCTGCATTTATTTCTGCTTCTTGCAGTTAGTAATGGAGTACTGCTTAGGATCTGCTTCAGATTTGTTGGAAGGTAAGCCTTGAAATATTCCTACCGTGCTTCTTTGACAGCATAGCTTTGCTTTTAGTGGTGGCAGTTACCTCCCCTACAGAGGATTTCATAGGTGATTCACAGTTCAGTCTAATTCTTTCCTGTTTAATATATGAGTAGTATCTATCACGTGTGATGCACCACATCTGACTGGCTGTTGCTTTTCAGTATTCCAGTATTAGGATCACAATCCTGGGTCTGCATACAGTTGGGTTAAAGTAAGCCAAGTATGTCAATCCATCACTTGTATTCTCATTTCCTTGGTTCTTGGTTAGGAATTTACTGTGGTGGAAGGCAAATACGATATTGGAGAGAGGTGAGCCTGGGCACCAGCTACGGAGAGGAGGAAGGATTACAGGCCCTGTTCTCCCTCCTTCCTGTGGCCTTCTTCCCAATTCCATTGCCACATATCCTGCACATCCATAGGCATACTTTGTCTCTTAGACTGGCAGTCAGGAAGCCAAATAGTACCATTCAATAGGCCAGATTTAGCCCAGGAGCCACTAACTCTTATCCTAGGTAGGTGTGCTTACACATTTTAATTCCATAAGGAACTACAGTTACAAGAAAATCATGGAGAAAATCGCTCTGGTTTTCTGCCCTGATCTCTTTCTTTCTTGCAGTTTAGATAAATATGTAAAGGTGTACAAAATATGATGAGGGAAACATGTGAAGGGAGGGTGAAGCAAAGTGCATTTCATTTCTACACCTGGGTGGGTTTCAAGGAAAAAGCTTGATGGAAGAGATATGGCACAACATGGGTGTTCTAGGAGGGAATTCCAGGCATAAGGAGCATCAGAGAAACTGGGTGGACTTGTTTCAGAAACAGTTTGGGCAACTGAGGCTAGCAGAGTCAGAGAGATTATTGTAAGCAGGAAAACAATGGCAGGGGATACGAGAGGTCTGTTTTTCAGTTGCTTCTACGTTGATCACCATCTCAGGTAGTTGTCCTCCTGCTTAGAAGAGGGTTTTTGTTTGTGTTAACCTTATTGCTCTGCTAGCAGTAGTATATACAGTCCTTTCTACCCTAGCATTGCATAAAACCCATTTTTTTGTCCAATTTTTCTCTCCCACCCCCAATCCAGTTCACAAGAAGCCACTTCAGGAAGTGGAGATTGCTGCCATTACCGATGGTGCCTTGCAGGGGCTGGCCTACCTGCATTCTCATTTTAAGATACATAGGTAAAAGCATGCAATTCTTATTTTATTTTATTTTATGTATCACTGCTTTTCTTTGCCTTGATTCATCTGATTGGGGGAAGTGATATTCAGACTGCTTCAAATGGTTTTGTTTGCCTCCTTCCCTAACAAAGGATTGTACTCACTATCTGGGAACAGGTATAGATACAGGTTTTGTCTTTGGATACCCAAGAGGTATCTGTAGCATGAAGCACCTTTCATAAGCTGAGGTTGATGTGCCAGTGGTGACCCCTCCTGGCCAAAGAAAGGCAGCTGCTGTTGTTTGATCACTGGTAACATCTAGAGCAGACTACCACTTTGCTTTATACAGCTTTGAAAGCTACTCCAGTTGGTCCAAAATACGGCTGGTGACTGGGGCCAGCTGAAATGGGAGTGCATCTTGGCAATTCCTTAGTAACTTTCATTGGCCGCTGATTCACTTCCAAGGTTTAAAGCCCTATATGGCTTGGGACATAGATATCTAAAGGGCCACTTGCTCCTACGCAAATCTGCTCAAAGTTAAAGTCGTCTTCCAAGGCCCTTCCCTTGGTGGTCCCACCTTCAGTTGTTAAGTAGTTGGCACCAGGAAGAGGGCTGCCTTATTTGTAGTGCTCTACTTATGAATGTTTTCCCTGGGACTGGGCTTCATATCGTTCTTGCACATTGCAAAGTCCTGAATTACCAGGGCCCTTCACAATGTATTACATTATTTTTTATAGTATTTTTTCCTGCCCTCTACCATAAGGTCCCAGTGCAGAATATGTGATTTCCAAAAAACCACACACCCAGTTAAAACCATTATAATAATAAAGCACATAGAACTGCTTACAATGGAGCCAAACAACATAAATTCAGTAAAATACTTCTTTAGATGTGGTTTTTTTGCTAGCGATGTATTTTCATGTTTTCTTGTTCTCATTTGTTCATTGTAAACTTTCTGAGAGTTGTGAAACTGAAGGGCAGGGTATAATTATTTTTTTAAAAGGGGGCTTATAATATTGTGAGATATAATAATAATAATAATAGTATAGTTAGCAGACTACCAAGTTATTATGCAAAAGGAAATGTGACTCACAGATTTATTTATTTTTACTGGATATATAGAGACATGTAATATTTTATGTAGGTTGAGAAAACCTGATCCAACAAGGTGATTTGTTCCAGAATTTATAGAATCAAAACAAAAAAGGTGATTTTAATATCATATTGAGGATTGTGTCCACTAAATCAGAGGAACCCTTCAGATGTTGTTAGATTCCAGCTTCCTATCGTTCCCATCAAGAGTGTCCAAAGATCAGAGCTTATGGGAGTCCAGCAACATCTGAAGGGCAACACATTGGCACTACTTGTAGCCTGATTTCGTTGTGAGCTGATGGCATCTTGCTAACTGATGTTTGTAGGGGCCTTGCACTATACATGTAATACATAAATTGTCAGTACGAACAGAATTGAACCCATAGATTAGTAGAAATGCCCCATCCAACAGTGCACAATTTTGATTTCCTCTTTCCTCTTCAAATTTCCAGCAGTACTATATTAGATTTCCTGAGCCTTCCTCTAGTTTCCCACCATCTTGTACAAAGGCTAATGTTCTGTCACCTATCAAACTAATCTCAGCCTAAACTCTTCCATGCTAGAGGATGTGGTAATCCATCTGTTTTCATAAAACCAAAGCGTTTTCCTCTCATGCAGCTCACTCTGTTTGCCTGTGTCCTGACAGCCTACAATGAACTGCTTAAGAAGAAAACTTGGCTGCAGCTCTGCCAGTTATTTGGGGTTGCCTGTTGCCTGTATCTCACCTTGGCACAAAAGCTTCAATAAAGGAAGAGTGTCCTTGGTTTGGGGGCTGGATGAGAAGCACTGAAAACAGACCTCTGAGCTGCAGGGTGTTTATTTCATATTAAACAGAAACTCCCTTTGAAACAATGCTTGTCGTTTCCTTCTTCTATTCAAAAGGGATATTAAAGCAGGAAACATTCTCCTAACTGAGCCAGGTCAGGTGAAGCTAGCTGATTTTGGGTCCGCATCCATAGCCTCTCCTGCCAATTCCTTTGTGGGGACACCTTACTGGTAAGTGAAACTGGAGTGCAACTTTCTGTTTAGTCTTTCGTGGGATGCTTTATATGTGTGTGAGACTGTGTGTTCAAACACACACACACACACACACACACACACACACACACTGATCCAGTTTGTAACTACAATCCTGATCTTTTAGATAAACATTCCCCCCCAAAAAAACTCTACCATACAATGTGCTACTCAATTTTGAGTTGCTAGGGAAATGCATTTTCAGGGAGAAGCACAGCAACTGTTTCAAACAATGAGCACAGGGGGAATAACACTCATGCAGTTGTCATGGGCTCTTACAGGTGTTACAAGACTACAGGTGTCTGCAAGACTATTGAAGCCACTTCCCCCACAATAGCGAAATCAGTACCTTTATGATCTCCCTTGTCTCATACATGGGGAAATCTCCCAGAAATTTCTCCAGCACAAACTTCATTGCCTATAGTGCTGCTGGTTCACATCTGCCAGCTTTGACCTTCCAATGGATGGTGCCTTCCGCTTGCCCTTTGCCTGTACCCACTCTTCTGCTCTTAACGGCAGCTAAATCTACAACCTGGAACCACAGCCTTGCCTTTCTTTGTAGGGTTTCCTCTGTGTGGGAAAGGCTCTGCTGCTCCAGGCTTCATCTGCCCATGAGGCAGCTTCTGTGAGTTGAGAGCAAGGCCTTTTGGCTGTAGCACCAGAGTGATGGGACTCAATCCTGCCAGAGCAAAATCAGACACTGGGGACCTGCCAGGTGTTGGATAATGTGAGCAACAGTCCAACAACATCTGGAGGGCCATGGTGTCCCTATCTCTGTTTTGGATGGTAGGCTTTTCTGGCCTGAATCTTCTGAAATAGACTATCTCTGCATTTTGAATGTTCTAAATTTGCAGGATATCAAAACTGTTTTGCATGCCTAGAAGAGGAAATAAGGGGTTTAAAGTGTAATAAATATTAGTATGTTCTAAATGCTCCATATGCTGCCAGGTAGGCCAGTATCTTCATCTCCAAAGTGTAGATGCTAAGTGTGGCTTGCCTAAAGCCCTAGTGACTTCATGGTAGAGGCCAAGTTTACACAGGGGAATTCCTGATTTTGCAGCTCAGTTCTTATCCTCTACTCTGCCCTCACCCAGTTCATGTATCACTTGAAACCACAGCTAAGCTTAACTATGCTTTAAAGGTGAGATCCCAGTATGCTGGTGCACGGGGAGAAAACTATGTCCACTTTGCTCCTTCTCTGCTCCTGTGCTACCAATAATTAAGCTGTGTTTTGGCTTTGTGTTATGCCTGAATCCAGACTCATGGTTTGGAGAGAGACAAGCAAACCATGAGCTGTGAGCAAAGTTTCTTATTGGTTTACAGATCCTGGTTTGTTTAGGGAGAGACGAACCATGAGCCCAGGCACAGATGTAACACTAAGCCAAACCATAGCTTACCTCCTATAGCATAGGAACAAGGGTGGAGCAAAAGCAGCTGCAATTTTCTCCTCGTGCACCTGCATGCCACACGTTCGTCTTTTAAGTCATAGTTAAGCCCAACAGTGGTTTCAGGTGACATGCAAATGAGGCAACTCTCAGTTACATGAGCACCTCCACTTGGCTGGGGACTGTTAGAGTTGGGTTTTCCTTGTCCCTTGGAATGTTTCCAGGTCAGTGCCGGATTTACATATAAGCTAAACAAGCTAAAGCTTAGGGTCCTACTCTCTTGGGGGCCCCCAAAAAAATTAAAGGAGAAAAAAACTGGATGTGGATTTTAAGTTAGAGCTTAATAATTATTCCACTATTAATATACATCTTCTTAATTATATTTCACTATTAATATACTTTTTCTTAATTGTATTTCAATACAACAATCACTTTGATAAAATAAGTATTTTGTTATGTGCAAAAGGCTTTAGATACCTATTAGGTCCATAAATTACCATATAGCATATATTCAACACAATAAACAGCGACATTTTGTTGTTGACAAAGGACAGCTGGACATATAAAGGGCCCCATTACCTTCAGTAGCTTAGGGCCTCATCAAACCTAAATCCGGCCCTGGTCCAGGTGACTTTCTGCTCTCCATCTCTTGCTTTGTTAATTGTCTGCAAAACTAGAATCTAACCAAGGACACCTCTTGCATAGATAAATATTAAGCAACTCCATGAAGCTGTGTTTGGGTTGCGGGGCACATAGACTGCAGGAGCTCTATGTGTGCATTCTATGTGTATGTGTATGTATGTGTGTATGTATGTATTCCCTCTCCAAAGCCAGCAGTGTAGTTGTGTCCCTAGTGTGGATTTCCCTGCTGTCTTGCCTTGTTACCCCCCTTTTTTATCTTAGACCCCGCCTTTCCCCACTGTGCTCCAGATCCCCTTGTTTCTTTCATAGCTGCACTCCCAGGCTGAGCATCTCCAGGAAAACACTGTTGGTGTATCAATGGGAAAACTCACCGTCTCTGGTGAGACTGAAATTGATGCCTTAGGACCCTTTCAGCCCCTGCTGGCTGACTCCAGGTACAATGCCACTGAGGTTGGTGTGGGTCGCCCATCTGCCAGCATGTTGCAGACTCATTAGGTTGTCCTTTTTCTTTCTCTTTTGTTTTGCTCTTCTCATACTCCCTTACCATCACCTCTGGAGGAAGTTGGTTTGTTTTTTTTCCTAAGCAGGCTAGTGTTATTTCCCCCCCAGCATGGCTTAGTTTTGCTCCATGCTGATTATTTTAAGTTCCGGGGCTGTTGTGCTGGTGATGATAACTTGGAGGGTGTGGGGGGAAATTGTACCCCACCCCTTGTGGTGTGTGTGTTTTTTTTGCTTTTGTGTTGCGTAATCTGCACTCTTTGTATCCCTGCATGGTAGGATGGCCCCTGAAGTAATCCTAGCTATGGATGAAGGACAGTATGATGGAAAGGTAGATGTTTGGTCTCTTGGAATCACGTGCATAGAGTTAGGTGAGTAACATGGCCGCATATATCTTCAACCTCTCTGATACCTTGTAAAGATTCTCAGCAGCAAATGAAACAGGCAGCCTATTTCTTCCACATTTCGATTCAGTAGGGTCTCCAGGAGTCAGATTCAGCCCATGAGCTCTCAAGTGGCTATCTATGATTATACTGTGGCATTTCTGGTGTTCCTGGGGGTGTGGAGACTAAGACGGGGAAATAAAGCTAGTCATTTTGTACCCAGAGCAAACAAAGTGAGTTCTGAACCATGGAAATTATGATTGGGGGCAAAATGGCTTCTGCATTCACACTGTGGGCACATGTACTTTGATGCCAGTTGCAGAACTTAGCATCTTGAGTAACTCTGCTTACTTTCTGTGCAATCAATATCCAGTCCATAGTAAATTCTTAGAAGCTGGAGAAGGGTCTTAAAAAGACTTGTAGCAGTTATCATTAGAGGCTGGAGCTTTGGGGAAGCTGCAGAGCCGCTTGCCTCCTCCCCATGCTTTGTAAATTATACCAAATATGCTAATTTACCTCCTTTGTACAGTTTAGGTTTGCTTGTTGCGTTGTGATTGTCCAGCTGCAAAATTTGTGGGTTGCTTAGTTAACTAATTATTGCAAAGCTCTCTCAATCCTGACTATGATCAGGAAAAAACCAAATATAAGCAGGATATAAACAGGGTTTTCACCAAACTTTTAGGGTCATCAGCCCAGTCCTATGGAATGCTCTTCCAATAGGGATTCATCAGGCGCCATGCATTTTAACCTTTAAAGGTTTGCTGAAAACATCTCTATGCTGCCAGGCTTAATCAAACAATTGAGATAAAACATTTTCTGTAATTGTATGACTTCAGATCTTTACATGCTTTTTATTGCATAGATATTTGTTGCAAACACTTTGATATTTTTAATGGAATTGCTGTATACAAGATTTTTTTATATAAACTAGTTGTGCGCTCAGGACCATGTATGTGCTGCCATTGGTGTGGGCACACAGCATACTTTGTTCACCATTAATTTGATGGAAACAACTCAGGGTGGCTGAGGCAACCCAGTCAGATAGATGGCATCATTATCATTATCATTATATTTTATTTATTATTTATCATTTATTATTATTTATTACAGTCAGTAGACCAGAAATAAAATAAAAACATTCAGTACACCAGAATCTCAAAGCAAAACACACAACTTACTCTCTGTAGAACTTCAATTTTTAAGCAACAGCCAGCAAAATATATACCTTATTTGTTTTATCGGTTAAAACAAAAATATACCTTACCTTTCAACTTGGAAAAATTCCACAGTGAGGTTCCAAAAATGAAAGCAAACAAAAAACACAGTCCAGTAAAGCAAAGCAAAATTTCACAACCTACAACAATGTAATAGCAATCAGGAGGAGTATTTCAATAGACCAAAATAAAACTGAAGTATCGCAAGTGCCTAGGAAAGTAAAAAAAATAAAATGTATTGATACCTGAAAACATTCCTTTTGGAATTACTGTGTTATTTGCAGGGCTTCTTTGGAGAACTGACCAGAAACCTCAGTTGGTGCAGAATATGGCTATGAGACTGCTAAATTGGATAGGCCCCTCTGAACCTATTATGCCAGCATTTTGTCAGCTTCACTGACTCTCCCAGTCTATTTCTGGGAGTCCAATTCAAATAGATAGATAGATAGATAGATAGATAGATAGATAGATAGATAGATAGAACCAAGTGCTTCTTTATTTTCCCATATCTTTCAAGTATTTTCGTTTCTATGGCCCTTAAACCTCAGAGCTCAACACAGGATTTTCTTCTTCACTTCTTTATTTTTGTCCTTGATTTTTTTTACCTGAGGTTGTTTTAGCATTGCATCTCATTTTATTCTATGAAGTGTTCATTTTTATTGTAGTCCTTAATTTGTTCATACTCTGCTGCACTTTTATTGTAGGGAGGCCCCTGTGTCTGTCTATAAAAAATAGAAGAAGAAACAACCCCCCCCCCAAGCTGTAAAACTGGCAATACTCCACAAAAAAGCTCAACACCTCTGAGCCATCTCCCTTGCCCCCCATTTTCTTAAATTTGAGTGCCCCCAAAAGGGTGTATTATAGATGGAAAAGTGCAGAGAATTAAGGAATTGTATGCATATAGCATCTATACAGATCACAGAATTAAACTTCACTTGATATATTTTTAAAAGGATTACCTTGGTACAATTTCTTTTTGTTCATATTCCTTACCTGCACTTACTTATGTCTATCCCTAGCTTCTGCACATAAGCTAAGGATAGAGACTAAAAAAAACCCTGCTATCCCCATTACTGAAGAGTCTGGGCAATACATCGAACGGCCAACTTTTCATCCACTTGGTTGCAGAATGCCCCTAATAGAAGCCTTCCCACTCCACACCTTTTTTAAAATATATATATAGTTTTTCCAATATATAACAATTTCAAAAAGTATATACAAAATCAAAATCCCAACTCTCCCTGCTCTACCCTCCAGAACAGATCAATCTAGTTAATTTGCCAAAGTCCAATCTGATTTTGGTAGTTGCCATTTTTTCAGGGTTATCTGTGAAGTCTTTTATGAAGGGATGCCATATTTCAACAAATTTGTATTCCTGGGTGCCAGTGGACTTGTATACTCTATTTTTTCTCACTACTTCCTTTCCCTCTCCTTGCAGCGGAACGGAAACCACCCCTCTTCAATATGAATGCTATGAGTGCCTTATATCACATAGCCCAGAACGACTCCCCAACCCTACAGTCAAATGAATGGTAAGAGATGCTGTCTGCAGTCTACTCCTTATTTATTTATTTATTTATTTATTTATTTATTTATTCATTTGTTTATTTAGAACACATGTGCCCTACTCCTTAGCCAAAAAAGACTCCCAGAGTGACTTAACAATTAGAACAAGGCAGTCCCTGCCCCTGCAAGGTTTACAATCTGGAAAAGCATGACACACAAGGAAAAAAGGACAGGGAGGAAGAAGGGGATGGGGAGAGATCAGACTCAGGCACTGTTACTTAAATGGTTGTTCTTATAATGACCAGCTTGCAGGGCCAGGAAGTGCCCGATGGAGCCGGGCTTTCAGCAAATCTGATGGCACTAGCCCTACTTCCCAACTTGCCTGCTGAGGCAGTTTGATGGAATGGCTTGTTCCCAAGTGAAACTTGAGGGAGGGGAGGCCTGATGGAGGTGGCCTGTCATAGCAGAGCTGAGGGAGTGAACTCTGCTCCCCATCTTCCCCATTGGTGGAATGGCTGCCCCCCAGCCTCCACTTCTTCTGGTTTGAAAGATGAGATCCTGTTCCTGCCTGGTATGTGACAATGAATGCGAGCCAGTGGATAAAGTGTTGATGAGAATGCGGAGGAAACACCGCTTGGTGTCTTCACATTTTATGTGCCAGTCATGCTTGCCTCAAATTGATGTTTCCTGCAGCAAATGCATGGATCATGAATGACAGAATCGTATATTAAAATTCCAGTGTATGTGTGCACATTGGACGCGGGTGGCGCTGTGGGTTAAACCACAGAGCCTAGGGCTTGCCGATCAGAAAGTCAGCGGTTCGAATCCCCGCGACAGGGTGAGCTCCCGTTGCTCGGTCCCTGCTCCTGCCAACCTAGCAGTTCAAAAGCACATCAAAGTGCAAGTAGATAAATAGGTACTGCTCCAGCAGGAAGGTAAATGGTGTTTCCGTGCACTGCTCTAGTTCGCCAGAAGCGGCATAGTCATGCTGGCCACATGACCCGGAAGCTGTACGCCGGCTCCCTCGGCCAATAAAGCGAGATGAGCGCCGCAACCCCAGAGTCGGCCACGACTGGACCTAATGGTCAGGGGTCCCTTTACCTTTACCTTTACCTTTATGTGTGCACAGGCTGATGAGCCCCCAGAAAACTATATTCTGTCCAGTGGAGGCTGGTCCCTTAGGGTGAATGGATCACTGCCTGTCATTTGCTACACAATTCTTTTAACTGGAGCCATCATAGATGGAACCAGGACCTTCTGTGGGGATGGCATGTGCTGTACCACTCAGCTGTGCTGCATCCCTGTGGGCCACACCTATTGTTCATTTTACATGTTGACTGTAAGAAATCGTGCACCTGCGGCAAATTCAAATTGCCACTTCATTCAATTGAAGGAGAAAATGCAAATATGTTAATCCACGATATATATGCTAACCCATAGCCCAGAGGCCTGTTTCATCCCCCTCAAGCCAGCAGCAAAAAGATCAAGGAAATTAAGGAAGACCGAGGGCAGAGGTGGACAGAGCCCTGATAGGGATATACTCCTTGGTCACCTGAGTGATGGATCAGCTGTGGGGTGGGAGCTGTGTGTGTTTGTGGTCACACCCACCTCTGGCCTTGGGCTGCAAAAAGTTTAGCCACCCCAGTTAAACTTAAAAAAAATAACAACCCACACACATTACAACAAAGAGTAAAAGACATATAACCATATATTATAATTTGCTCCAGAACGTTGCAAATGTTGTCCATTTTCCAGGAAATGTACTTGCCTGTTGTCTATGATGTGTCTTTGTGTAATTGTTAGTTACAATGAAATGTCTTGTGCTCAAAGTTCTGCCTTTCCATTCTGAAACCGAACGAGTGTTTCCAAATAACTTGCCATGCAATTGCTGCACATAGTGTGAAGTGTCTCTCTGGGAATATTTGGACCTCCATCTTAATACTAATAAAAATTTGTACAGTAAGCTGAATGCATCTGAGATGAATACCATGCTATGGGTCAGACTGGCGTGTTTTGTCAGTTACTGCCTTTATCCGACAGCTTTTAAAGATGTGTGTGCTATCAATATTGTGACCTCACCTTGTGCTTGGGAGAGGTCAGGTAGCAGGGTCTTAATACAAGAGCTTCTGCTTGGGGCTGATGCTTCAGTTCCACCATGTGCTCAGCAAGCTTCCCCACTGTAGCTATTCTGTGCGGCAGCTATAACACTGGAAAGCCACTCAGACCTCCGAAAACTGCGCCGGAGACTGTGCGCTTTTAAATTGGCATTTAGAAGGAAACTTTTTCCTGCACTATTCAAGACTTCAGAATACAGTTCATTTTTTCTTTCAAAAGCCCCATGAGAGAGATTAGATTAGGCTGACGGTTGTTTGCCTGCAACTGCCCACTAAAACCACCTGGCTGCCCAGTGATTTAAACCTGGTGTTCTTCGCACCTGAAATCCAGTATTCCTTTTATCTGTCGCACCACACTTGACTGTACTGAGTATAACTTGTGATGGCGGGGTGACAGGCTTGATGGCTTTCTTTGTCTTGCTTTCCCCTTACCTCCCCAAATCTAAATTTATTCTCGTGTCTTCTCTGTTTCTATACTCAGGACGAACTCTTTTAGGGGATTTGTTGATTACTGCTTGCAGAAAATACCTCAGGAAAGACCATCGTCGGCAGAACTATTGCGGGTAACTTTTTGGATTTCTCTTAGGCTACATGTGAACTTTCTGTAGTGTGAAGGGGAAAATTAAGGACAGTTTCTGTGTGGCTTGATTTGGGTCTGATAGGTGCTGTGCAGGGAAACGCCCAGCTTGCATATTCGGGATTCCTTTGGTGTAGCCTTCCTCGGCCTGATGCCTGCCACTTGTTTTGGACTACGACTCCCATCCCCCTGACCATTATTAGCTGGGCTGATTGGAAATGTGCTCCAAAACATATGGAGGGCACCAGGTTGGAGGGGAAAGTTGTTTTAGAGAGCATTCACCTTCTCGTTTAACCCTCAGATGAGCCCCCAGAAACACTTTTAAATAAATAAATAATGGCAGCTTTGCTGCAGGTATAAACCCACCATAAAACATACTTGCTAATGCAATAGTTGGATCTTTTCCTCAAGCCAAAAGGATGCTGCAACTACCAATAAACAGGTTGAAGTTGTTTAAGGTTGGAGATGAGTTTAGAGGGAGAGAAGGCAAGTATGTTCCATGGTGCTAGAGATGAGTTGCAGGTGAGGGTAGATTGGAGGACTGAGGGGGTGACTTAGGGGATCCAGCATATCCACTTTACTGCTCAGTAGCAAAGTGCGTCCCCAGTCAGCACTGCATGGTTGTGGATCCACTCTGCATAACTGAGATCCCTGGTTGTCATTTAACCTAATGTGCCAGTGGTGCTGTAAAGGGCTGTCGTGAAGGGTGGTCTATTGGAGCTGATTGGTCTCCAATTAGTATGTCTTAATGATACTCACTGTAAGTGGGCTGGGAAAGGTCATAGTGGCAATTGAGAAATTCTGGGAATTATTTGTGCCTCCTTGGGGAGCTTTGCCTTCCTTTTTATTTTATTTTACAGCCACTTCCTTTTTGAAAACACAGGGGGGGGGGACTATTATTTATTGCTGGAATTCAAGTGTGCAGGAAAGTTCACCATAATGCCTTCTACCCTTCACACTTAAAAAAATAATAATGGGGTATCACTTTTTTTTAAAGGAACTTTATTTTTCAACCAGAGTTAGTCACTCCAATTTAATGTTCTTAACTGAAATATAAAAGGGTGACCTTCGCGATGTGCACAATTTTTATTTTTATTTAATATATATTTTTATTTATTTATTTTTTGCTGAGAACACATGTGTCGTTTTTGTGGGGTTTTACCTTTTCTGACCTAGAGTGCTTCTGTCTCCTTCTAAAACTAGCATGAGTTTGTTCGCTGTGAGCGACCGCCCCGGGTTCTAATAGACTTGATTCAAAGAACGAAGGACGCTGTGCGAGAACTGGATAACCTTCAGTACCGGAAAATGAAGAAAATCCTTTTCCAAGAGGCCCACAATGGCCCTCTGAATGAGTCTCAGGAAGAGGAGGAGGTATCAAGTTTATCTATACCGGTGATTGGTAATAATGACCCCTGTTCCACACAGGGCCCTCCCCAACCCCCTTTTCACAGGCATGACTTGCTGAATTTTGTTGTGAACAGGAATCAATTGTATCTTATTTCTGGGCCATGATATTTTCCTCTTGGTTTCTGAAATTAAGTGTCTGAAGAGGGTGGAGTGTTCCGCCAGGTCTATGGAAAAAGAATAATTTGAAGCCTCACCCATTAGTCTGAGGAAATAGCAGACCCCCCCCCAAACCACCTTTATTCTCAACAGAGGATTGCCCACCTTTCTATTCTGCTCTAGAGCAGTGTTTTTCAACCTTTTTTGGGCAAAGGCACACTTGTTTCATAAAAAAATCACGAGGCACACCACCATTAGAAAATGTTAAAAAAATTAACTCCGTGCCTATATTGACTATATATAAAGTAATTCTCTTGAATAGGAATCAAATAAACACAAAGAAAGTATTTTATAATTACTTTATTATGAAATAGTAAGTAAACAGAAATATGAAAAATTATAAAATACTTTATTTTCAAATCTTTCAAATTTTTCAGTTCTTCCCACGGCACACCAGGCAACATCTGGAACAGTGGTTGAAAAACACTGCTCTAGAGTACATGAGGCATAGTGTCAACTCCGTCTGAATGTGTTAACTTTATTGAGAAAACTAAGCAAGAGCAAGGCAGGCTAAAGTGTATATCAAAGGATGGGTCCAACAGACTGGGGGCCTGATAAGTAGATTGATAACTCTGTAGAAGAGACTGGAAGTTGGTTAAGTGGGAAATATCCAAAGAAGATATATCATGGTCTCTGCTAAACTTTCAGACGCTGTAATGTTTCTCAACGCCAGTTGTTGGATGTCGCAGGAGGGGAGAGTCCTGTTGTGCTTGAGGGCTTCCCATAGGGAATTCTGGTTTGCGACTGTGAGAGCAGGATGCTGCACCAGATGGACACTGGCCCGATCTAGTGGTCTCTTATGTCCTTAAACTGGCCAGGCCATGCACAAAAGTATGGTGAGAGCTCCTCAGCTCCATCTGGTGTTTGAGTCCCCACAGGCTCATTGTCCTGATCTTACTGGACTCGCTGTATTTTGAGGCAATGGCCCCTGCTTGCCTACCATAGGACCAGAATGTGGGGGACCTTAGGTCTGGTGGCTGAATGCAGCCCTTGTCTTATTGGCCCTTGGAACTATTTCCTGGACCCACACCCCTCACCATCTCTTTGCTGCATCTTTGTCTGACTAGAATGTGTCCTTGAACGATGATGATACTTCTTTTGCACCTGGATGGAGAAAGGTATATGTAAAAAGCCTCCGGTTTTTGTGTGGCTAAGATGTAGCCTGCTGTCAAGAGTCACATCTGTTGCTCTGCTCACTTTTTTGCCTTGGCATGCAGTGCCTGGAAGGTTGCCCATGAGCCAGTGCAACCCTCAGGATAAAACAGGTGTCCTGCCCTTGGCTGTAGAACAAAAATGGGCAACTTTTAGCCTATGGACTGCTTCTGCTCCCTTCTCATGGAGGAACGGGAGACTCTGAAGCAATCTGCCCATTTTACAGTGCTAAGAGTTTCTCCAGGCTGGGAGAGAAGTGGCCGTCAAATTCTTTAGACTGTGGGGGGCTAGGTTTTTCTGAGGCTGAGCCCACTTGGGAGAGGAGGTGATGTCATAAGCTTGGGCCTCCTGACTCCCCAGCTGACAAAACAGGCCATTGCTGCTATTGAATAAAAGTACCTCTGCTCTCAAAAAACTTCTGAAATTTAGTAAGAAGGATGAGCCCCCAAAGTAGAGGAATTGGGCAAAAAAACAACATTCAGTACAAGTTGTGTTGCTGAGAGAACACATTTAGTTGCTACTTGATTCCAGGGGTGCTTTCAACAATGATGATAGCTTTGTGTGTGTTTGTGAGTTAAGTTACTTTCGTGGCCTTAATTTGAAAAGGCAGAAGTTTAAAAGTTGGATATGCAACAGTAGGAGCATTTCAACTGTTGGATATTCAACAGTAGGAGCATTAAATGGCCCAGCAAGGAATTAAACACCTTCTAAAACAAAAGTTTTAGGGATTTGATAAGGCTCTTGGGAAGCCTATACTAGGGAAGTTCAACCTTAGGCCATTTAATTATCAAGATAGCAGTTCTGAGTATAGAAGTAAATTTTGCCATACAGCATTTAATGGCCAGGCTCTGTTTATAAAGTCAGCACCAAAGCAAGCAAGCAAGCAAGCCATGGCCTAACGTTTATATATATATTTTTAATTTTGGAGCATTTCTAAACTGCTTACCATTTTAAAATCTTCTAGGCTGTGTACAACATAAAAACAAAATGCATTAAAACAAAAATGCAGCCTAAAATCAGTAAAACAGTATAAAAACACCAGAGCAAGTAAAAAGAGATTCAGGGGAATTTGTGCACAGAAATTGGGACCCAGATCTTATGGGTCAGGGAAGGCTTGAGCAAAACAATAAGCCTTTACAAGATGTCTGAAGCAACTGATGGCGGCTGCTTTGCATATGACAGAGGAAAGAGCACTGCATAGTAGAGGAAAGGCAGCAGAATATGCCTGTTTTCAGGCCACCACCCTGTGATATTCTGTAGGGTGTGATTCCATCAGTAGAATTTCTCAGAAGATCTGAGAGATCTTACAGGTCTATATATACTGGGGTAGACGGTCTCTCAGGTAACTGAAACCTAAATGCGCTGAGGCATACAAAACCTAGAGAGATGTGGTGCCAATGTGGAAAACATATAAAAACCATTGTTTCCCATTACAGGTGAAACTGTCAGCAAACTTATTACTGTGCTGTGATTAAGTTAGGCAGGGTTACCACTTTCCATTTATATGCTTGCTGCCAAAACTACACTTGTAGGCCTGTTTGCGGGGCAGGGGGTTGGACCAAGACTCTCATAGTAACCACTATATATATTTTTTTCTAGTTCTCAGCCCAACATATAGGTGCTTTGCTTGTGAGCAGGCACCTTCTCTGTCCCCACTTCTCCCTCCCCCCCCCAAAGATCCTGAAACGTAGGACTGCAACACTGAAAGGCACTTGGTGGACCAACCAACTTTACACCATCACCAGTAGGTGCTTGGCCAGTCTTTTCTTGAAAACATTAAAGGAAACAAACTCTATAGTCTTTTATGAAGAATATGGATGGAGACGGTGGGTCAGTCAGTCAGTCTTAATGCTTGCTCATAATACTAGGTCACTCATTGATGATGAGCAGCAGTAGCAGGAACTTGTGAATCACTTCCACCCCCCCATCCCCAAAAGCTCCCAATTGCATGGTCTCCTATACAGCCAGACGCAACCCAGGCCTCGAGAGTTTCATGTTGTCACTGAAATCTGGCCACAATCAGAGCATTTCTATCCAGATCATTAATCTACTGGGAGAGGACACTTTCCCCCATCTCCTATAGCACTGAAGATGTCATTTGTTTGCATTGCATCAGGAGAATTATGATGAGGCGAAGGGTAAACCCTCCTTACTACATTGTAGTCCTGATCCTGACCGAGCCTTCCATGGCTGCTGTTTTAGCAAAGAGAAAAATAAGCATGCAGTTGCTTAATTACATGTTTTAATTAACATGTGGTTTGGTCCTCAGGAAAAGGCCAGTGAAGGTGTTCAGGTCAAGCGTTCAAACTCAAGAGTGGCCTACAAAATAAATGGAAACACTGATGCCCAAGTCCTCAATTCATGTCAGCAGTAGGGAACTTCAGGCATGGGGACCGAACGTAGCCCTCAAGACAGCTCTGGCTGCCTCTTGTCACTCCCCAGTTTATACCTCGCTCTCTCCACAGCCTCAACCACTTTTGCCTGGCTGGTATAGTATGTGCCTCTGAACTGTGACCCTGCCTATTGCTTACCAGGATGGAGGGGAGTGGCCTATGGGCAGAATCCTCTGGCTTTTGCTCTTGTATGGCCGGAGCATCACCTATGGTTGAAAGAAAAGACTCTTGGCCTTTTCTCTGACAAAAGGATGCCAGTGAGCAACTGCACCCCTCAGGCTGAAAAGGGCTTCCTCCCCTCCTCAGATTGATATTGCACATGGCAGGGATGTAGAGAGGGCTGAAGTGGTGGAAGGCAGATTGCAGAGAAACATCACTAAACCGTTTTCTTAGTACGAGTTGCCCTCACCCAAGACATACCTTTGGAATGGTCCAAACAATATTGATCTTCAGCCCTCCAAACAATATCTGTGTGAAATTGAGTGTTACTGGGCACGTCAAAGCACCCCCATGCAGTCAGTGCACGTGTGACTGTTTCAGCTGTACAAGTCCAATTTTTTTTTCTAAGGCTGCATAACGACTTAAAACTGATGACGCTCTTCAGATAATGTATTTGTGAGTTAACGTTTTTCCCAGGGCTCTGTAAATATTGGAGGAAATGCTCCCATCTGTGACCACTGCTTCCTCCCCACCCTGTGGCACATGATGTGCATAATCTTAAAGGGTGGTTTTTTTTAGAAGGGGGGCTGAACTTTCTGAAATTTGCAGGAAGGGAACTTCTGCAAAATATGTTGAGAAAATGACAATTATGTGCTTAGCAGGAAATGGAAAGCTAAGGTTGCCTGTGTGCATTTTCTTTAAAATATACTTTCCTTTAGACCTGTAACTTTTTTTGTACTTGTATGCACTGTTTTCTCTGTTACAGGCTTGCACATGCCAACTCTTTAAGAAACACACACCCAGGTTTCATGTAGGGCTGCACTAAGTATTCACCAGTTCCAGTACTAGTACTAAAACCAGCAGTTTCTGCAGAGTAGATTCCTCACTTGCAAGAAAACGAGATTGCGTGAACATTCACCTTCTTTCTCTGTACCCTCTTGCTTTCCCCCCAATTTTGTTGAGTTCTGTTTCCCCTTGCGGGTATTCACCCACCCCTGGATTAAATACAGGTATATATCACAGTGCTACTACATGTGATGATGAAGGTGATGGATTTTAGTAAATAAAACCTGCAGGTTTGGTTCCCTGATGGTGCCATTGGAGGCAATTGAAAATGAAGGTAAGCTAGGACAATTTCTGAAAATATGCAACTGTTTGGTAAAGAGTGCTTAAACTAATGCAAAGTGAGGTTTTTGGCACTACAATAATCTTAAATTTACAAATGAAATCAATACACTAGCTCACTAATCATCATATGTCAAGTAAGGTAGGTACTTTTAGGGTCAAAGTTGTAGTTTTTCCTTCGTTTTTTCTCCCAGAAAAATGGGGGGAACCAAGGTGGTGAATGTAGAGAAAGATTCCTGCCAGCATCCTCTTTTCTGCTTTAGACCCTCATCCCAGATCTCTGAAACCAATAAAGGTTAGGCCTCACCATTGGGATTTTTCAAATAGTAGACAAGTACAAGAAAGAAAATCTGGAGCACTGTTCATTTAAAGCCCATAGCAAATTGCTATGATACTGCAGTTTGAAATATGAAGAGTTATGTCCTCACTGCCAGTTCTTGGCTTTGTTGGTCTGTACTCAATACTGTGACCTGCTTGTTATTTGATGCTGTTTGAGGATATCTTAAATGCAAACATTTGTATTTAACAAAAGAGGGGCGTCCTACCAAGTTGTTCCTAATTGGTAGCAATGATTGTTAGGTCCAGTGTTTTCCATCTCATCTCATCTCACACCATTCCAACCCTTACCTTTCCCCTTCCTCCATTTTATTAGTGTTTTAAAAAACAATAACAATATATTGCATGCCTACATATTCACTATGTAGACCTCTTTCTAACTTCCAATTTTGCATGCTATTGCCCTCTGCAATCTCTTAGGAAAAGGATTTCCCCACCATCACCTTTTCTTTTAGGTCTTGCCCGTGCTTGTATGCACAAATTTAACCATGTGTATCAGAGGCGCACATTTGTGCACATGTTTTTACAGACTTGATCAGACCTCCCCACCATGCACAGTGTTGAAAGAACAAACTAGGAAGGCCATCTCTGCCTTTAGACTCCACTGTGTAGAACCCACAGGGATGACAAGGCAGCATTCTTGGGGCACAACAAGGCCACAGTGCATTAAGAAATAAAAGCCTGAGGTTTTCAGTTCAGGTGTGGCAGTGACACAGCTTTGCTTTGGGGTAACTGCACTGTGCGGTGGCGTAGCCACAAGACATTTTAAAAAGAGCAAGAATGACAAAAAGATTCAGTGGGCGGGAAAGATTTTCTGGAAAGCATGTATTAGGAAGGGTACGTCCTCAGTGCAAACTGCCTCAATGCCACCATCGCATCTGATGAGAGAGAAAAATTACTAATGAAATATGAAAACGATCCTTCCTGCACACTTGCCACTGCAGAAGTGTGTGTTGGAGTCTTGCCTCCTGTGGTGCATATACTTCTCTCTCTTTTTTTTTTAACCCTCCTGCCCCTTGTCTTATAGGAGAGTGAGCATGGGACAAACCTGAATAGGAAGATGGACAGTCTGGGCAGCAACCACTCTATCCCCAGCATGTCTGTGAGCACAGGCAGTCAGAACAGCAGTGTCAACAGCATACAGGAGGTCATGGATGAGAGCAGCTCTGAGCTGGTCATGATGCATGACGACGAGAGCACCATTAATTCCACTTCCTCTGTTGTGCACAAGAAGGTATGTTCGCTGGTGCTCTCTCTCCCCAGTCTCAGGCAATCTCTGCTTTATTGCTCTTGCTGCTTCAGGTCTGTGAAGGTACTATAAGTTAACTCAAACAGCTCAAACAGCTGAAGGGAGGAGGTTCTGTGCCCTTTGCAGGATTCAGGGCTGCTCCCAGTGTTTTCTGAAATGCATTTTTTGAAAGTGCGTGTATCATAGTGCCCAGAAAATGAATGGAGGCTCGCATTTTTTTGGCAGTGTTTGGAAAGTGAAACACATGTGTAAGATGCGAGTACCTTTAAAAAAAGTTAAGATGGCAGTGAGGAGAAACCTCTGAGACAAAGAATTGACTTGTCCTTTTAAGAGAATTCTGTTTAATCTCTTCCCCTGCTTTTCACCTCAGCACTGCATGTATACCTTTGTCCTTGCCTGTAACTCCACCACCACCTTGTGTTCTGAACATCTGTCTTCCCCCAAGTGGTTGTCATGTTGGTTGAAATGGTCACATCCACCAAACTAATTTGATAACTTCAATAACTTCCACCCAAATCCAGACCCGCGCTTGGATTTCCCCCTCAACAGGTTAACAGTGAACTGGGTCACTCCCAGAAGGTATGTTCTTGGAGGGCTCAAATATGCATTCTTTCTTCTCTGTTTTCCTACATTACTATACACATTGTCACCTGGTCTCACTTGGCCAGCGGAAACGATACATTCAGGAGCCTGTGACCCCAGGCAAAAAGAAGGCGTTAGCATTGAGACTTCCATTGGAATAGTATTTTTAGACTCGCTCAGCAGCAATTGCAACTGCACAATGGTGAAATGAAGACGGTGTCCCTCTCTTCCTCTTTGAAAGAGTTTGAAAATTGTCTGTTGTCAGGTGATGCACCTATAAATCCTGGCACGGTAGCCATGCAGCCCACCTTTGGGCCCAAAAGGATAAGAAGACAAAGGGAAAGGCACTGCACGCAGGAACAGAAGGACAGAAGACCTTAAGTGTACACTGAAGATAACTTATTGCCCATTTGCAGATATTGCAGCCCTACCTTAGAGGCATCTTTGATTCAGTACTTCCAAAGAGAAACCAAAAGTCTTACACATAATATTTTGAGATGGTTTAGAAGATGCTTCAGTTTCTGTTTGAAAGTACAAAAATGGTGTCTCCCTTGTGGAAGAGTTCTAATACTTCAGTAC
This sequence comes from Podarcis gaigeae, assembly GCF_964106915.1. Taxonomy (NCBI): domain Eukaryota; kingdom Metazoa; phylum Chordata; class Lepidosauria; order Squamata; family Lacertidae; genus Podarcis; species Podarcis gaigeae. The sequence goes on along the minus strand of NC_139693.1, from coordinate 22,035,578 downwards.
ACATACATTGAGCAATACATTGTCTTCTGTGCACCCTTAAGAAGGAAAGGAAGAGCAGCACACAAGAACCTGCAGCACCACAAAACTTAAGTGCATTACAATAATGGTCCTAATCCAGAAACAGTCAGAGATACCGTAACCCATTGATTTAAATGGGAGTTGAGCATCTTTAATTGGCTCTGCTTGTTCATTTGCCTGCTGAAAGTTTGCAAAGTAGAACAGAATACAAGCATTTAATGAAACTTGAATTAAGAACGTTAACACCTTTTTTAAGAAGGGAGACAGGAAAGAAAATTATACCTGAGGGACAGTCAGCCATCTAAAGAAGGAAGATTAGTAATGTGCGAATTCAGTTGTCTTCATATAGACTAGGGATGTGCCTGTTCCAGTCATGGGGAAAGCTCTTGATAAATTTGCTCACCAAAGACTTTTGAGTAACCTTAGCAGTCATGGAATAAGAAGAGAGATCCTTTTCATGGAGCATTAGATCTTTAGGAAACCAAAAGCAGAGAGTAGGGAAAAATTCATAGTTCTCCCAGATCTACATTGGGACCTGTGCTATTTCACTTGCTCATAATTGATCTGGAGATAGGCTGAGCAGCAAGATAGCCAAGTCCACTAATGATAACCAAAATTGTCCAGCACAATTAAAATAAATTGTGAGGAACTCTGAAACAATTTTCCCATATTGGGTGAATGGGCACTAAAATGGCAAATGCATTTCATTGTAAAGTGAAACATATTAGGAGAAAAAAAACCCCACCCCAAACTCACATATACACGGATGTAATCCAAACCAGAGCACGACCTTGGACTCACAATGACCCAGTGTGCACCAGTTGTGAAAAAGGTGAATTCCATTCTAGGGGTCATTAGGAAAGGGATTGAAAATAAATCTGCCAGTATTTTATTTCCATTGCACAAATCTGTGTTATGACCATGCTTGGAATATTGTCCATAGTTCCGGTCACCTCAGCTCAAAAAAGCTATTGTAGAGCTCCAGAAGGTTCAGAAAAGGGCAACTCAGATGATCAAGGGGCAGGGCCAGTTCCCCTCTGAGGAAAGGTTGCAATATTTGGTAATACATAGTTCAGAGAAAATGGGAGTAAAGGGGGGAGCAACAAGATGTGTAAGATTACAAATGATGTGGAGAAAATGGATAGAGAGAAGTTTCTCTTTCTTTCTAATAATTCTACAACCTGAGGCCTTCCAGTGAATATTGTACTCGCGGAGTATTTCCTCATCACACACTTGAAGCAGGCTTAAGATGGGAAGAGAGGAATATGCCTTGGTATTCAGGTAGAGAAATGTACATATGCCTCATTCAGAGGACTTTTCAAAACTAGGATTTGAACAGCTACAAGTGTGACACGTGCATTGGCTCAGGACATACTTATTACTGGAGAAATCTGAAACTGAGGCAGGTGTACCCCTCTTCCATGAAGTGGGAAATGTAAAGGTGAGGTTCTTCCTGGTTGTGATCTGTCCACATCACCCAAGAAACTTAAATTTGAGACAAATGGAGTCTAAGATTGCCCTGGCTATTAAACAGCAAGGGAGACATTTCTACATCAAAATGCCAGTTTGGGCTTACCTTCGTTCTCCAATCCCTTTCCCTTACACTGAATTTGCCCTTTTCACTGCTATAACACACTGAGCTGACATTTCTGGTGGGCTTTCTGCTCTGTCTCAAGATCTCTTTGGTGCCAGACCAATTTAGACTTAATCAGAGGTGCTTTGTTCTTGATTATATATGTGTATATATGTGTGTACATAAAACCACACAGCATCAGTAATGAATGGTGCAGTATAAATTGCTGCTTACCCCCTTTCAAAAACACACACACACACACACACACACACAGAGAGAGAGAGAGAGAAAGAGAGAGAGAGGTAAGACACACACAGCCCAGCTAGCTTGCTGTGTGCTGATTTTAAATGGAAAATGTTGAGGGTTTTATAGAAGTACACATCACATCTGAAATAGGTTTGGTACCTAGCTTAGTTGTTTGGGACTTGATGGCAAACTCGGTTCCTTTTAAGCTTAGGCTGAGACAAGGTTGGATGCAAGCAAGGTTAGAGCAAGGCAAGGTAGAATAAATGATAGAGCACCTGTTTTGTATACACAAGGCCAGGTTAACATCTTGCCATCCTGAGACATGTCAGGGAAAGACCACTGCTCCTAAACTGGAGAGCCACTACCAGTCAGTAGGCTACGCTGAGCTAGATGGGCCAGGGTTCTGACTAGATATGATGCAGCTCCCTTTGTTTCAAATGTAAAGGTATGGCGGTAGAAAGGTGAAGGAAAGAAGTGTGGCCACAGAACAGGTGCAGAAGCAGTAGCTCCCCTTGATCAGACCAAGGGTGGAGCAGGGCAGAGACTGACCCTGGAGCTTTTTAAAAGTTTGCACCACCTGAGCAGCTAACTGGGAAATGCTGGAATATAAAATCGTTGGGGAACAGGCCTCTCCTCCCTCTTTCCACAAAGCCTCCTAACTTCTTAGGCATCAGTTTTAGCTATATACCTTATTAAGTGGCAGATTACAGCTTGAACTTTGCTCTCCCTCATAGCAATTGGAGTTTCGGAATCAAGATGCTCTCTGTCAGTGCTTTGACATCCAAGGGGCCTGTGCTGTTTTCCTGAAGCTCGCATGAGCAGCATCAAGGAATAGTTGCCAAAGCTAGTTGAACCCACTGCCTGAGATCCCAGTTACTCATCCCCCTAGGCCTCAGAATTGCTCCATGGAATAGAGTCAAGTAGATATAAAGACAACCATTCTGAGAAGAAGCCTAGAAGGATATAGGACTTAGGGTGGTTTCATAAATGTTCCTATCAGAAGGCTGTGAGAGAGAGAATGTATTCATGATTTTGTTTCTTTGTGAAATCCAGGCTGAACAGAGGTCACAATCTTTGGGTGCTTCTGGTGAGGTCTTGTAATATTTACTTCCTTCACTTTGCCCCCCCCCCCATCATGTATGAGCCTGGGGAAAAGAAGTACACACCTTTCAGTCCTTAAGGGTGCTTATTTATTCAGGGGAAAACATCCCATTCTTGAACATGCAACTTTCCTTGTTCAGTTTAGAGATGACGGCTCAGTATCGTACAATGACATTTGTCTATTAAGAGCGGAAATGGTACAAAAGAACGTAGGTATTGTAGAATTGCATATTAAAGAAAAGCACCAGTAAGACTGAATTCATGTTCATATTCCCAAATAAACTTTAAGATACTAGAAAATAAGGTAAAGGAATGACCATGTGGGAAAGGTAGGAAATTACAAGTTTCTAGGAACAATCATTACAAATATCTAGAAACAATCATGAAATGCAGCCAAGTAACCAAAGAATATATTAATTATCAGAGCCAATGTATGCCTAAATAAGACAATGTCATCAAGGAACACTCAAGCAAATTGGAAATGCCAGCTTTATTATTGTACAACTGTTCAACCAGTCTTTCAGTACAAATGTGAATTCTGGACACTCTGGTTTTAAAGGCTATTTTGAAAGTGCTAAGGAAAACATTTTAAGGAAGCAAAAGAGCCATCTGGAGAAAACATAATGAAGAGTTTGTGGATTTCACATGCAAGGTAAGACCATAAGGAAGCGAAATGGCAGAACACGATGGGGACCTGTGAGAAGAAGGTACTTTTCATCATGGAAGTTGAATAGGGTGGCACAAGACTCCAGAGTCTCTGACACCAGCTAGGGGATGGGACTTGAGCAATAAGTGACTTGCTTGACTCCTTGGGTGCTTGGTTAAGCAAGCTGGTGCTGAAGCAAAGATTCCATTGCCTAGGCCCTCTTACTGAGAGCTCTCCCAGGTTCTCCAGAACATGGCTATTTTCTCCTTTTGGGAACTTGTTTCCTACAGTGTGACCTGTTGCCTGTTAACCTGCTGACCATTGCTAGATGCCATTGCCATTCCAGACCCATTCTGGTCTTGCTCAGCTCCTAATGGGTTCTGAACCCAACAGCTTCAAGACAATTAGTGAGCACAGACCATGGAACTGGAAACAGCTTTTGTTAGCCATGGTTAGAATTCGTTGGTAAGATAGAATTATGTTTATACGAACAGGAGGATTGTTAGGGAAGGGAGGTGTTAGTACATTTGATTTGCATACAGAAAGTACCATGTTCAACCTCTGCCATCTCCAGTAGGGTTGGGAGAGACTCCTGTCTGAAATCCTGGGGAGGTGCAGCCAGTCAGAGTCGATAATACTTAGCTGTCTGTCTCAGCATAAGGCAGTTACCTGTGTCCCCTCCTGCCCACACATAGATATTGATGGTTAAAAATTACCTGCCCTAATCCAAAGTTCTAGGAGGCTCCCAGACACTTGTAGGGTTCTGCAGAAGGATAGGGATACTCAGTGAGATACTATATGCTTGCATTTTGAAGCAGCCCTTACATTTTGAACCTTGCATCAAGGATTGGGGCTAAAGTCTCTGAACAAAAAATCAATGTAGGCAGGAAGGATCTTTTTGATGATAGGCTTGTTATGGGCTTCCAATTTCTGACATGGTGATTTTAATGCTGTTAGAGATGCTTATACTTCGCATGTTTAAATATAGGTTCATGGGATAGACATTTATTTACTGGGATCATAATTTTTTCCCCTTGAAGTTAAATATTTAATCTTGATACTTGATTAGAAGCTAGTTTTATTTAAGTTAATGTAACCATTAAAAAAAGGTAAAGGACCCCTGACAGTTAAGTCCAGTCGCAGACGACTCTGGGGTTGCGGCGCTCATCTCGCTTTACAGGCTGAGGGAGCCACTTCTGGTGCAACGGAACACCAAAACCAGAGCAGCTCACGGAAACGCCGTTTCCCTTCCCGACAGAGCGGTACCTATTTATCTACTTGCGCTGTTTGGTGTGCTTTCGAACTGCTAGGTTGGCAGGAGCTGGGACCGAGCAACGGGACCTCACCATGTTGTGGGGATTCAAACCGCTGACCTTCTGATCGGCAAGCCCAAGAGGCTCAGTGGTTTAGACCACAGCTCCACCCACATCCCTAATGCAGCCATTAGCCTCCTCCAATAAAATGCAGACTTGGCCTCTCGAACTCTGGCCAAATACTGTTTTCCTCTATCCTTAACAAATTGGGGTGTGGGTTGTTTTTTATTATTTTATTTTTGCTCTGTGGTGGAGCCCACACATCATATGCAAAGGGTCCTTGGTTCAAACCCTGATATCTCCAGTTAGGGCAAGAAGAAGAGCCTTTGCCAGTCATTGTAGACAATGCTGTGTTAGATGGGCCAGTGGTCTATGTTTCAATATAGAGTAGCTTAAAAGGTAAAGGTAAAGGTACCCCTGCCCGTACGGGCCAGTTGTGTACGACTCTAGGGTTGTGCGCCCATCTCACTTAAGAGGCCGGGAGCCAGCGCTGTCCGGAGACACTTCCAGGTCACGTAGCCAGCGTGACGAAACTGCTCTGGCGAGCCAGCACCAGCGCAGCACATGGAAACGCCGTTTACCTTCCCGCTATAAAGCGGTACCTATTTATCTACTTGCACTTAGGGGTGCTTTCGAACTGCTAGGTGGGCAGGAGCTGGGACCGAAAGACGGGAGCTCACCCCGCCGTGGGGATTCGAACCGCTGACCATACGATCGGCAAGCCCTAGGCACTGAGGTTTTACCCACAGCGCCACCCACGTCCTTTTATAGAGTAGCTTACTGTGGTCCTAAAAATAAATCCCACGTGCATAAAACTTACCTGCCAGTGGTGAAGATGCAGAATAAGGTCAACTTCAATCAAGTAGCCTTTATAGGTTGCTTATTTCTTGCACAAATGGCCCCGTCCATCACTCCAGTGGATGAAGTTTGCACTTCCACGTAAGAGTAATCTTTTGCATGATAATGGATGTGAAGTTGGAGTCCCTGCTCAGCCTCCAAATACAGTTGATGAGATTTTCCAAGTTCCTTTGAATTTTAATATGCACCTTAATTATTATTCTTTTTAAACCAAAATTTCCTTGTTTGGAAAACAGCCCTGTTTAGTTCAGATCATAGTTCCTCAAAAAAGTTGCTGCTTATACATTCGAGTTACATGCCAGATGCATCTTACCCTATTTGTATTAACAGCTATAGTCTGAAAGATGCACTTCATCACTTGTCAGTCAAGGAGAATCTTGGTCAGTTTTTCCTAGGATAAACGTTGCATCCTTCCTGCAAGCATAGACTCTTACGCACTAGAAAACCATAAAGTGACAATGTTGGACACATCGTGAGTCAATTCCTTTTGCTGGAAATGGGAATTCATTCTCAAGCTTCCTTATTCAAAGAACTGGTTGCACTTGGATATGCTGAGAAGCCACCCGGATAGTATTCCAGCCAAGCTTGTGTAACTTGCTGTTAAGCAACCTCCACTGATGATGCTTCTGCACCACCTTAGGACTTCTCGATTAGTGATCCGCTACACTTACAGAGCTAAGAAAAAGGAGCAGAAAATGGAAGAGATGGTGCCCAGGTCCTCCTGGATGCAGCCTCTGGAAAAGGTTCTGCAAACAATAACCGTAATAATAACCACACAGTGTTATTTTCATACCATAGAAACACACTGGCCTGTTGATTGGTTATGTTTGTAGTTCAGGCAGATAGGAAACAAAGGCTTTAAACCATTATCGGTGAGTTCCAAGGATGTGCTCACTCAACTTCTGAACATCTCTCCTGCATAGTCCAATGACGAGACCTTACTCCTTCTGTACTTATGTCCCGCAAGCATCCTTACAAAAAATCCACTTAGACTTATGTGGATGGACAGCGGACTTGCCCTTGTTCCATCTCGTTGGCTTTTTTGAGTGTTATGCAGAACTTAAATCCGATGAAAAGTCTCCTGGGAAATGGTAAGAGGTCCTGATGCTTGTTCATGTGCCCCATGTCAATTAGGAGGGACGGGGAAACAGGAGCAGACCCACATGCAACAAGTGCTCTGTCTGATACCATTTTGCTCCAGATTCACGGTTCGTTTGGAATTGAAACATGGTGGAACTGCCCATTTGGCACCTGGTAACTTCTGGGTGGTTTTGTTAGGACAGCCTTCTCCATCCTGGTGCCCTCAAGAAGTTGCTGGGCTCCCAGCTCTCATCAGCCCCTGCCAGCATTGCCAAAAGCAGGCAGTGGTGATAGAAGTTGCAGTCCAAAACATCTGGCGAGCACCAGGTTGAGGGTGCAGGTTGATTCTCAAAGTCTGAAGCGTGCACAATTAGGGTTGCACTTCCTTGGAAGGTACCGAAGAGATATTTAGTACAGACTGGTTTGCAATGGGGTCCACATGGATGTGAGAAGGGGAGAAATGCTAGTAGCTGCAGAAAGGGATGGGGAAGAAGTGACACACAGAGCCTTCTGGATATAGCAAAGCATTTGCTAACCCATTAACACTGGCAAATTAATTGTCTTTCTTTACAAAAAGCCAGCCTGCCTGGGACCATTTCTCTGTTTTGAAGATCAGTCTTTAGGACCTGGATGACTTGCCCAGAGTGCCTCTGGGGCCTTGCTTACACGACACATCAACATGCAGTAATACTTCTTGAATGTCCATTGCCCAGTGATTTGGTGGGGGTGTTCCAATTCTTATTGCTTTATATAGCATCAACACAATGTAATAAATGAAAATGGTCATTCTGAACATGTTTACGTTCAGGAGGATAATCGGAACCTGGAGTAACTTGAAAGAGTCACCAGATCCTGGTAACAAGTAGAGTGGGTTTTTCATGCTGGTCTTAATTAATCGCCTGTGGTTTGCTTGCTTGATCTTGAAGGGGACATACCCTAGCACGATCAGTCTCTGATCGCACCTAAAAATACAAGGATAGCCAGTTCTTTTGATGGAGCTCTCTGATCCCTAGGAAGCTGTGGGCGACCCATGCTGGTCAGCAAGGGTATGTGGCCAAACTCCCTTGAAGTGCTGCGTGTGCATGTAGGGCAGGCAGAGTAATACCCCTAAAGTAGCATCCTGAGTCTTGCTTTTTAAAACAAACAGTCTTAGGACCTATGGGCTGCCTTAAACCTGGTCTCCAGTTGGTGCCATGGTTCTGTATTATTTGTTATGTCCATTAGAACCAATTCCTTGGTTTTACGGTCCCTTTGCACATAATAAGAATGAAAATCCAGTGGCTCTGACTTCTGAAAAAGCGGAAAGTTCATTTTCTACTTTTCTGGCTGCCACTGGAAATGGGATGTCTGACTAGATGGGCTTGGTCTTATTTCTGTAGGGCCTTCCAGATGTTGCTGTACTCCAGCTTCTGTCAACTCTGGCCAGTGGTCAGAGAAGATGGGAGTCAGAACCCGACAACATCTCGAGGGCCACAGGTTCGCCACCCTTGCTTTTGGGTTCTTAGTATGCCACACCCTGCTTCTTGGAGCTATTCTAGATGGCAGGATGAATGCACCCAGTCTTCTTACTGAAAAATGTTGGGGGAAAGAATTTGAGTTTCCCTAGCTTGGAAGCTTAAAAGTAGCCTTTTCTTTATTCCAAATTACAATAACAGGCTTCTCTTTTTAGTGGTCTGTTTAAATCTGGGCATGTATAATAATTTATAAGTAGTAGATAATAATATATAGCCTGAAATGACACAGTGTGTAGGTCACTGATTTATTCCCATTATGCAGAAGAGTTACTGAGGCCGAGAGGTAACACAGCACTGAAGGCCATCCAGCATGTCCACAGATGATCTGAATTTCAAACTCCCATGTCCCAGATCCAAGACACAGACATTTGCCACTGGAAGAATGCAATTTCCCAAATGACATATGCAACCATTTTATTTTTAAAAAATATATATGTGAGAGACAGTATGACACTTAAAACACGAATTCTGGCCATCGTGTCATTGTTTCCTGAAGCTCTGGGTCACAGGAGAGAAGAAAAAACTTAGCAAAGATCATTTGTATTAAACTGTGTTCTGTCTCTTTAAATGTAAAAAAAAAAATCCTTTCCAAGGCTATGGAGAGAAAATGCTAGAACCGTGCACGATCATGACTAGAAAGCAGGATCCCTGAGTGGTCACAGAGTCTTTCCAGCACAAGACACACACAGAGAGGCTGGTCTCCTCCATCCTGCATCTATTTAGACAGAAATGCTTCTTCTTCAGAGCAGATAGCAAGTCCAGAGGAAAATCCAGGCTGGAAAAGGGAATGTGGCAGATCCTTGCTTCTGTGTTCAAAGGGAGCAGCAGCAGCAGCACCACCACCAGCAGCAGCAGCAGCATCTTTGCTAGCCATGGAAACCATGTTTTTAAAGGGATTATTTGGGTGCAGTGTTTTAAGCAAGCCCTTCTGAGGACTCTGACTGCTCTGCAGCGCTTTGTGTTTTTGATTCTCTTTTTTGCACATATGTAATTCTGGAGGTTAAAAAAAAAAATCTGCCAGGGATTCAGAAGGCATCCCACTAGCGATCAGCTGACATTCCTAACTGAAGGCTGCAATGTGTTGCTTATTCATTTTGTACTGTGAGAGCTGCAGGGACTAGCAGAGAGCCAAACTATGCATTTCAAACAGCAGGGCTTGTGCAAAAAGAGGGGTGAAAGAGAGGCAGCCGGCGAAGAAAGAGCACAACTGGACTTTCTCCTTGTTTTCATCCATTTCTGCAGGATCATGTATTCATAAGGGATGAGGTGGGCCACGGGGAGCGCAGGCCTGAGCTGCGGCCTACCCACTCAGTCCAGAATCGGGCCCTCCACTACCGGAACCGAGAACGCTTTGCCACAATCAAATCAGCATCTTTGGTAAGCAGCCACCACACCCCTTGCCCCGCTATCCTTTTTTTTTCCTCCCCTCCTCGTTCTGATGTGACTGTGTCAGTCTGGGGAAGGGGTCAAGAATTCTCTCCCAACGCCCTCTTTATCTATCTCTCTCTCTCTCTTTCTCTCTTTTTGTTGGCATAGCAACTAGATATTGAGAGAGAGAGAGAGGTGTTTTTTTTATTTATTTAAAGAAAAAAATCTTTTGCAGAATATTTTGAAAATATCTCCTAGCAATTTGGGATTTATTTGCAGCAGGTTGAAATTTAAACGTGGCTTTTGGAAGGAAGAGATGGTTTTCTTTCTTTTCTTTTTTCCCTCTGATTGGTTTGTTCCAAATTGCATCCATTTTTGTTGAGTATAATTTCTGTCTGTCTGGGAGGAGGAGGAAGAGGAGGAGGAGGGGTGGTGGTGGGGGGGAACGACGGAGTGACTGGAGATATTGATGATTATAATTTTAATGAGTGCTGATGGTTTGACCAGTGGAAGGAACCACTGCCGCCTCTCATGGCGAATTGCTTAGCTGTTTGCATTCATTCATTCTCATTCATTCATTTTACGGCTAACTGCATTGTTCCCATTTGACACTATAAAGGACCGGGCAACTCCTATAAAATGACAGAGGGCTGGGTTTTTCCCCCCTCTTCCCTTCTTTCTTTTTTTACCGGAGGGTGCGAGAAAAAGCAGGCAAGAGGAGATGGTGGCGGTGGTTCAGCCAGCATTTGTACTATTGCAAATGTGATTGCTAGTGATGTCTTTGTAGTAGCGAAAGGGGTGTGTGCTTGTAGAGAGTGAGGTCTCTGCCTCCTCCCCCATCCTTTCCTTTTCTCACACACACACACACACACACACACACACACACACACTCCCTCTAACACACACACAGAGCTGGAAATTGGCAGCAGTATCCCAAGAGTGGATGGAGGAGGGGTTGTGATGCTTCGCAAACCAGAAACGATCTCGTACATGTAAAATGATAGAAATATTTGGTATTTCGGCCAAATCAGTATTAGAGGTCACATGGGCAGAGAGATTTACAGGGTGCCCAGCATTTGGCCGTTGCATTTGCTGCCTGCCATTATGACATCATCCTGAGCCAGCCCAGAAATTACAATGGATAACCCTCCCCCCCCCGCTTTTTTTTTGTCTTGCCTCTTAGCTGAATGATTTTTCTCCTTTGCCATTTCCCTGAGTCCTCTCCATAGCACATCTGCCCCCCCCCCACGCTCCCCCTCGCTCCAATCTTCAGGACACATCAAAAGAGCTTCTTGTTAGCCCTAGACAGTGGTGGTTTGAGAACGAATTTGCAGTGGTAGAGGCTTCATATCTCCCCCACCCCTTGTGCTGAAGCAGTCGAGTTTGAATTATTGCTCGTGCTCACTGCTGGCGTGGATCTCGGGAGGGGTGTGTGTGTGCATGTGTGTGTGTGGTTACCCCACCCCCAGTGTGGCAAGGGAAACTGCTCCCTCCGGAACTTACAGGTTGACCCGATTGTACGGGCATGGAAGGATGGTCTTCAGGGCGGCAACATGCCTCACGCCTCATCCAAGCGGAGGCCTTGGGTGTTCTCTCCTTTGGTAGCGAATCTTGTGGCATCTCATTATACCAGTACACCCCTTGCCTTGTAGAAATGGATACAGTCCTGTTGTAAGTTAGCGCAGTCATTCAGTTCCCTCATTCTCAAACTCTTGCTAAAATACTACTCAGTCCAAAGCGTGACTCTTGGGGGCGGAGGGAATTCTGACGCTAGCGATATATCAGCATCTCACGAATTTCACTTTTGCATATCCGTGTCTAAAATGTGGCGGGTGTCAAGACTGACAACCCCAAATGCAACAGCCCAAAAATCTCCCAAGATAACACCAGTGAAAGTTGGCAGTTGCCGAAATACGTTTTGCCAGCGTTCACTCGTATAGGTCCTCAATGTGGGGGGACGCAGACCTATTTTGGAAATTCACAACACCCATTTGTTCACAAGTGAGTGTTGGCATTCGCCGAATCTTGCCCTCTCCCATTGTAGCTCATAAATGGTCAAGAACCACACTAATCATTAAGCAGTAGTTACAACCCCTGGGAGACCTGGAGGAGCATTACTATGACCCATGGTACCTGTCTGCCAAGAGGGGTAAGGGAATAGTATGATACACAGAACCAGCTACCACTCGTGTTTCCCCTCTGGCTCCTCCTGTGCCTGCCATTGGTGTATCCAGTTATCACCACTGGTAAACTTACAACTCCCCCCTCCCTTTTACTCCTTGAAAGTAAAGGCATGGCCAAGGAAAATGAAGTCTCACCAGTATTCTTTCCCCCTCATTCTTGCCACCAGTGGTGTTTTAAATGCATGCAAAAGTTGTACCTGCTACAAAATGTTCCAGCGTATTCTCACCATCTAACAGGAGTGCTCCTGTTCAGGATTGGCCATTTAATCTGCCATGCCCACATCCAGAACATTATAAGATGCAAGGGGATGAAACAAGCTGTTTTGTACACCACCACTCCAGGTTTTCCCTTCCCTTCCTCTCCACCCTGCTTTTGATGCTCAACAGTCCATGGTTCCTGGAGAACACGTGAGTCCCAACTGGGGTGCTATTTGGGAGATGGGGGTTACCCGTTTTGTTTTTAGGGTTGCATCCAATATTAGCCTTACTCTGAGCAGACCCATTGAAGTTAATGGATATGACTAAGGCCCATTAATTTCTGTGCTTTGAGTAATACTAAGTTGGATACAACCCTCAATGCTTTGGAGATACTTCTAGCTCCCCCCCACCAATACCCTACATGTTGGTACCACCCTCTCAGTTCTCAATAGCCACCTTTTGTCTCCCAGTCCTGTCAGCACTCATCGACTGAGTTTGCTGTTAAAGGTGAGGGGAGTATAAACTAGCCAGGAAAGCACAAATAAACCTGAGTTGGGAGAAACAAAGGAAAATGCAAGATCTCCACTTAAGAACAGAAGAAGAGCCTGCTGAATCAGGCCAGTGGCTCATCTAGTCCAACATCCTGTTCTCCCAGTTGCCAAACAGATGCTGCTTCGGAAACCCACAAACAGGACCCAAGCACAAGAGCAGTTTCTCCTCCTGTGTTTTCCAGCAACTGGCATTCAGAAGCTTTGCTGCCTCATACCATGGAGGCAAAGCATAGTCATCATGGCTAGCAGCCCTTGGTAGCCTTCTTCTCCATGACTTTGCCCAATCCTTTCTTAAAGCCATTCAGGTTGGTGGCCATCACTGCCTCCAGTGGGAGCAAGTTCCATAGTCTTAACTATGTGCTGGTGAAAAATACTCTTCTTTCACCTGTCCTGGGTCTTCAACATTCAGCTTCATTCAAGGTCCACAAGTTCTAGTGTTATGAGACAAGGAGAAAAACTTTTCTCTGCCCACTTCCTCCGTGCCATGCATAGTTTTATAAACTTCCATCATGTAACCTCTTTCTTGCCTTTTATCTGAGCTAAAGAAAAGCCCTGCAAATTCCCACTTTGAGAACCAATCACCCAGTCCAGTAGTCATCGCCTTCCCAAATACCAGGGACTGGCAGGATGCTGACGAGTGTGCACTAGGGGGGGTGGGACTGGAGTCTGACTCAGGAGAGGTGGGGGAGTGGTCTGCGGGGACCCATACCAGCCAGGAGGCAAGAATCAGAGGCAGGAGGAGAAAGAGGCAAGCCAGGCAAGTGAAGTCCCGGGGGCTTTTCCTGCACCAGTCTCCCAGAACCAGGAGATAATTGAAGCAGGAAGAGCAGAAGCAGCTTCCATGCAGGCAGAGTCTCTGGCTACATACACACAGCTCACAGGGCGAAGGTACATCAATTGGTGGAGGAGGAGTGGTCCCCAGTTGTTGCAACTGCTCCTTAAAGCACATTCCTGGGAAGAGCTACCCAGGTCTCCAGAGCTGTAGAAGCAAGTGTTATGTTTGACCATGAAGAGTTAACTCTCTGTGGTGTGCATTCCTTGGCTGGGAAGTGCACTTGACACCAAGGTTTCCTATTGGAGGCTCCCTCCCTGAGATTGAGTCTTGGCAAATGCAATATAACATGCAAGCACTGTTTTTATCTACTGCACTATGTGGCTCCTCCTCCTCCGCGGAGCCCTCTTTTGTCTTGCATGCCCTGCACCAGATAGAGCAGGTGTGGGGAACCTTGGGCCCTACAGGTGTTGCTGAACTACAGCTGCCATCAGCCACAGCAAGCATGGCCAATGGCCAAGCATGATGGGAGTTGCAGTTCAGCAACTTCTGGAGCACCAAATATGCCCCACACCTGAGATAAAGCTTTTGACCATTGACCAGGCAGAGCTCTAACTAATTTCCATTTATAACCTGCCATATCCTAAAACTGTGGCGCAACTTGCAAATGTTTTAACACTGCCTGCTCTTTAGATTATGCCACCCCTTTCTTATCCTCCCTGCTGTTAGCTTTCTCATTCCTTTAACTTGGTGTGTATGTGTGTGTGTGTTTTAACGTAAAAAACATTATTGGAAATGGTGTCACAGACATGAAGAAATCCCCACCGTTTTGAATACAAACTGAGGTTTCCTGACTTGTCATTAGCTGGTAGAGAAATGGGGGTGGGGATCTAGTAGTAGTATATGAACATTTTGACATTTGTATTCATGTCATCAGTGCAAATGCATCTTAAATATAAAGACTGGCAAGCAGCAGCATGTCTTCAGTCTACAACGCTGGATTCTATCCAGGCTACCTGCTTGGAGGCTAACTGCCCAATGATGACACACAGATACCCCTCAGAGCACATTGGCCAGGTAGAATCTGCTGTATACACACTGGGCAAAGGACATGCCAGCTGCTTCTCTCCCCCTCCAGTTGCCTGAGAGGCCTCTCTGTGTCAGGACCATTCCCAATGAGAGGGTTGTCAGTTGGCCATGCAAGATACGAAGCTGCCCCTTCATGACATGATGAGGTTGTGTTGGGGCCTCAATGTCGCCCATGGGCAGCCAGTTCACCACCTCTTAATCTGACCCTTCCAGAGCCAAATGAACCTCTGTCCACATACAAGACAGGCAGCCTATAACATGTTAGCCATCCGTGCATCTCCTGGTGCAGTACTGGATGTGTAGCTTCACAACTCCATGGAGAAGGTCTCATGCTTAGCTGTAGTCATGGTAGGGTAGGCCTTGACCTTTTAAGAATTCTATGGGCATTTTGATTTTTAACCGCATTTCAGGGATTTAGCAGAGGTTCCCTCCATGCCCAAGGTAGTGGGAAGACTACACAATGTTCATAAAAGGTACCATTAACCTTCAGGCTGCCTCAGCTGACCATGGCCAGTTCTTTCCTATTGAGCTGCCCCCCCCCCCTTGTAGCCATGTATTGGCTCACTGGGGGCTAGATTTGCGGCAGCATGGAACTTTGCTTAGCTGCAACTTATTCCTGTGCTCTTCATGGCTAAGTCAGACTGAGTACGTATTTGGGGAGTGGCCAGAATGTGAGAAGAGTCCAGACATAACACACACACACACACACACACACACACGTATGTGTATGTACTTGATTGCCCAAGGCTGCTTCTGGGAAAATGTGGGTGGAAGGCCAATCTGGTGCATTCAACACCACCCAAGTTTAACCGGTGTGTCAAATTTCTGGAGCGGTGTCTCTAACTTCTGGGATTTCCCTTCTGTCTTATTTCCACGTGCATTATTAACTTGTGTCTTTCCTTAGCTGTATGTTTCTGTTCCATCACTTTGGGGGGGGGGCGATGTCAAAAAAGGTGGCATGAAAAAAGCCCACATGTTTTGCTTTCATAAAGGGAGCGTTGCACAAGCAGCAGGGAACAAGGACGCACTGCCTGACCCCACTTCTAGACATAGAATCATAGAATTGTAGGCTTGGAAGGGACTCCAAGGGTCATCATCTTGGTTTCCCTTCTTTGCACACATCCCAGTTTGTCAATATCCTCCTTAAATTGTGGTGCCTGCATGTGTGTCTAGATGGCATACCTACCAGCCTAGATGGCTTTAAAAGAGGATTTGACGAATTCATGGAGGAGAGGGCTACTGGTGGCTACTAGACACAGTGGCTGTACAGTACTCTGTTTCCACAGTTAGAGGCAACACCAGTTGCTGGAAACCACATGTGGGCAAAGAGTGCTGTTGTGCTCAGGCCCTGCTTGCGGGCTTCCCATAGGGGGTAGACTCATAGAATTCTAGAATTGGAAGGGACACCAGGGGTCATCTGGTCCAGCCTCCTGCAATGCAGGAATCTCAACTAAAGCATCCATGACAGATGGCCACCCAACCTCTGCTTAAGGGGCCATTGGCTTGATCCATATGGTCTTGGTGTCATCAACTGTGCACACACCCACCCACCTGTGCATCAGTTAATATATAATTATCTAGAGCAGAGGTTTTCAATCTTTTTGAGTCCATGGCCCCCTTGACCAACTACATTCTTTTTGTGGCACCCCTGTGGGGTCCAAGATCCCAGTTTTGTCACCCCTTGCCTGCAATGCTGGCAGCCTCCCACCCTTTTTCGAACACCCTCCCTTGTGGAGCATTCCCTCAGCCTCCTCTGCCGCCTCCTTGGGAGTCCTCCAGGCAGCTGCTGCTGCCTCCCCTGGTCTCTGAGCTGCCCCCGCCCCAAAGAGAGGTGCCTCTCAGAGGCACCATTTGCCTGTGGAGCTTGTAGCCAGGGCTGTTGCAGTAAATAGCTGTGCAAGCCTTTGGGAGGCAATGACACGAGAGGGTATCAGAGGAGGGAGGGAAGGAAAGAGGGGCAGAGGCCAGGGCTGCCCATGGCACCCCTGACCATCATTCAAGGTGCCCCAGGGTGCCTCAGCACACTGGTTGAAAACCACTGATCTAGAGGCCAGGACAGGCAGTGTTCTCAGAGCCAGAGGCCGGGACAGTACTGCAACACCAATTCCCAGTACTTGTTTGATGTCCCTTTCACATGAATAACATGTGAAAGAGGCTAAAATTGCATGGCAAGGAGGTGCAAATCTTCAAAACCCCAATCTCTCCAATGCCAGAATAGTGTCTCCCAATTGTCTTCTGCCTTGATGGGGCTGTATAGGACACTCCCATTCTTGGTCATCATTCCCTCTAATACCAACCTTTGCTTAGCACCATGCCCATTGGGAAGGTATATACGGCTGCATACTCAGGGCAATCCCCAAGTATGCAAAATTTAAAAATAAAATAAAAAATTTAAGGTTTCAAGAGAGACTGGTGTTAAGTGGCTTCCAAGATCTGTAGAAGGCAGGGAACATAGCTGGCTGCATGCTTCGGCTGCGGCTGATGGAAGTTGTAGTCCCAAAGATCTGGATGGGGAAAGCAGATCTATGCATTTAGAATAAACTGCTGAGGATGTCAGCTGTGGGGGTGGGGATGGTAGAAGGGAATTGGCCTGTTTGAACTCATCATAGCTTACAGCTTAGGGTATCCTTCCCCAAATTGGTGCCCTCCAGATGGCTAACATCATATATCCTTTTAAATGTGTTCGAGGAGAGGGGTTTTTGGATCGGTTTGTTCTTGTTTTTATTATGTATTTTTTTTGTCTCTATATATTTTTTATCCTATGACCCGCCCTGAGATCTATGGATAAAGGGTGGTATACACATTTAATAAATTAAATATAAATGTAAATATGATGATGATGTTTTTGGCTACACCTCCTGTCATCCCAGACCATTGGACAAAATGGGATGTGTAGTCCAGAGCATCTGGAGAAGACTAATTTAGGGGATTAATTATTATTATTATTATTATTATTATTATTATTATTATTATTATTATTTTATTTTATTTATACCCCACCCATCTGTCTGGGTTTCCCCAGCCACTCCTGGGCATACATACCATGATGATCTCATCACCCCATGTTTCCTTTTCCTACTGTCTAGAAACCTCCCTCCCTACCAGCACTATATAGCACAAGTGGGGATGGACGAATTTTGTCCATTTGGGATTCTCCCAGCTTCTCATTTTCCCAGTCTCCAGTTTACCACACCCCATTTCCACTTCAGTTTGCACATTTTTTAATAGTATGTACAAAAAAATCCCGCTCTTTGCAGATTTGCGAAATGTATAGATTTTTTGCAAGCAACTTTCCCCAATATATTTTTGTATGTTATTTTCACCAATGCATGCATTCTTCTTCTTGCCCTTTCTCCTAATGGACAGTTTTTTGGCTTGTGCATTGCAAGTTTGAAATTCAAAGTATTCCTTCACATACTGGTTTGGTGAGGGATGGTGCAAAATCCCTAAGAACATCCCTAAGAGCAGGTGGGGAGAGTTTTGAGGATGGGGGCGGGGCGGGGCTGGGGAGAGTACTGAAGTGCCTTTTTTTTCTTATGTTCCTCTTGAAACCTTCCCCCTCCCCCTTTCTGGAAGCCTTGAAGAGCCTTACAAGGCTCTTATTCTGAGCTAGTTGGAGCCCTGAACAGGAGCTCTCCTGTTAGAGATGAGGAATACATTGCACTGTGTTCTCGTCCCTTCCGATAGAGAATTTGGCAGCCTCTTGTCTAGTCAGCTTTGGAAGTAAAATCCCCCACCACCTCCAAAATCAATGCAACAGTGGTTTCTCCAAATATGCAGATCTATATTAGTACACAAATTAAAGGGACAGTAAAAGAAAAGTACAAAATCACAAAGATTGAGCATACTCAATGGCTTCCAGGAATATGAAGTGGTCAGGGTGTCATGGAAGGGATGCATAAGGAGGGAGAAAGCTGCTTGAACTCTCTTAACAGCTTAATTTACCAGAGACCATCCCTCCTCCATGGCAATGCAATCTCTGGTTCACAGCCAGCAGGTGCTCTCAAATCGGAGTCCTTTTAATTCTGTATATCATAGCATTAAACAAATACAGGTGTCCTTTTTCCTCCCCCCCCCAAAAAAAAGCCCCCAACACCTGCAGCCCATGGACAGTGCTGCAAAGGTTCTGTTCCCCATGTCTCTATTCTGAACCCCACCCATGGCCTGAAACAAGCAGTTTTCAGACTGAATCCCATCCCAGCTGAATAACAATTCAGGCTCCCCATGAGCCATCTCCAACGAGCTACCACCCTACGTTAGCCATCCATGGGGGACGGGGTGGGGGTAGGAAGGTAAAAACCTTTTTGTAGCCCCTGTGAAAATGTCTGCCCATGCTGGACCTACTCAGACCACTTATTGCTCTTCCAGGAGCTGATGTTGAGAACTCATTGCTCTGGGTTTCTCCTCCCTTGTTCTTGCAGTGTTAATTCCCTTTGCTCTGCAGTTTTGCTACAGCTTTAGCCACTCCCAATTTAGTTTCTGTTTCGTTGGCTTTTTGGCTCTTTGCTTTGTGAAAGGAGCTCTCTTGCAAAGGTCCCACTATCTGGTTTGTGCACAGGCGATCAAGGTAGGGACCCTGGCAACCACCAGAACAGGATGCCACTGTTAATTCAAGGCATGGCTAAGGTTCCATGTTCAGTTTCCTGCATCTCCGCTTAAAGGGTTGTGTGCAATCAGCGCTGAAAGAGATCTCTGTCTGGGACCCTGGAAAGGGTGGACAGTGCTGAATGGGAGGCACTATTAGGTCTGGCTCCGTAAAAAGGGAGCTCCTTGTATTGTTTGGCTTCAAAAAGCCCCGTGTTCTTTTAAAGCTCTGGTCCAGCCATTCCTCTTCTCTCTCCATGAATCATTCTTTCACTTCTTTCCATATCAGGTTTTAAAATCCATTCCTGCTGTTCCCTTAGGGACATCAATGATGATAGCAGTATCATAGTAAAGTTTAAATGAGGTATTTGTGTCTGTCCTCACAAAAGAGGTCACCAAAGGAGGGAGAGAGAGAGAGACTCCTATCTGAACTAACCACCTCAGATGGCAAAGTCTGTAAGCGATGTGTGTCCAAGAGAAAGAGTTTGTTTGGGCAAATTCATTGCACTGTTCCTGGGATCACGACAGCAGTGCACATACAGTGTGAGAGCGTTTTCAAAGCCCTGTAACATAGGTCAGTATTAGTATCCCCTCGTTGTAGGTGGGGAACTGAAGCAGAGAGAATTCCTCGCCCGGAACCCACCTGGCGGAGCTGAGATGCAGAAGAAGGGCTTCCTGATTCAGGTCACACGCTTACTGTGGCTTTCCTTAAAGAATCCCGGGAACTGTAGTTCGTTAAGGGTGCTGACCTCGCAGGGCTACTATTCCCAGCACTCTTAGCAAACTACAGTTTCCAGGATTCTCCATGATGCTTAAACTGATATGAAAGCACTTTAAATGCCCAGTGTGGGTGTGACCTCAGAGCTCAGTCTCTTAACCACTACACTAGACCTCTTCACCATCAGCTGCCATGTAACACTGAATCTTAAGGAAACTCAGGGTGCGAAGTGACTGACGGATAGGTAATATTATTGTAAAAGTAATCCTGTGATTGGAGACTGGAAGAAAGGTCATGTGGGGTGGATATAATAGATTGGTGATCCTGACCGGTATTCTAGGCAAATTTTAGTAGGCACTATAATTAACCACGTGGCCTTGCAAAACTCAGCATGCTTTGGGTGTGCCCAGCACCTCAGTAAGGAGAGGTTTCTCAGCCATTTTCAGTATGGGCCTTTCTTCTAAATTTGCCCCACTTTCTGCCCTTGCCCCCTCAGCTAGTTCTACCTAGTGTGTCCTGGCAGGGAAGCATGGAAACATCATCACGGGTGTGTCCCGCTGCTGTGCATAAGTATCTATGTATCGGGGCAAAGGGAGGTTCTCCAGATAAAAGATCAACTCTTACCAACTGCCCAACGTCAGTCCTGCTCACTCTGCAGCTGAACCCAGCAATGAGTGGCAAAAGAGACTCTTCATGCTCCCAATAGTTCCGGCCATTAGAATCCCTTGAGGTAGCCTCTTGTGCAAGGCCCCTGTGTGGGAAAGAAGGGCATGGGTTCCCTGGTGCTTGGTTGCTCTGCCTGGGGCTTTGGTGGAGAGGTTGACTAGCAATGAATAGGGCAGTGTTTCGCAACCTTGTGCCTCCAGATGTTTTTGGCCTACAACTCCCATCATCCCTGACCACTGGTCTTGCTAGCTAGGGATGATGGGAGTTGTAGGCCAAAAACATCTGGAGGCACAAGGTTGGGAAACACTGGAATAGGGCTTGCAGTGAGGGAGAGGGAGCCCCATTGGAGGCTCCTTGTGTGGGACTGGAAAGGGAGGTGGG
This sequence comes from Podarcis gaigeae, assembly GCF_964106915.1. Classification (NCBI taxonomy): domain Eukaryota; kingdom Metazoa; phylum Chordata; class Lepidosauria; order Squamata; family Lacertidae; genus Podarcis; species Podarcis gaigeae. Next base: position 22,014,719 of record NC_139693.1, on the reverse strand, counting down.
AGGCAGGAGACTGCCTAGCAGCAGGGGAGACTGCTGACAAGACCCTCTACTTGTTTGGAGGGTCAGGCAGGTGAAATTTGGAGGAGCCAATTCACCCAGGAAGGTGAATAGGCTTAGTGGTTGAGCACCTTAGTGGTTGAGGTCCCAGGTTCAATCCCCAGCAGGTAGGGCTGAGAATGTTCCCCATCCGGCAGCGACGTCCAGGGTTTCAGTCTGTGTAGGCAATACTGAAACACATGGATCACCAATCTGACTTAGAATAAGGCTGCTTTCAGTGTTCCTATATAAGGAATGAAACATTCATCCATTGCTTTTTCATTCATTCCCATACAAAGACCCACTTCTACTCTTAGCACTGTCAAAATCCTCTGCCCCAAACCCTGGAGAGCTGCTGCCAGTCAGTGCAGCAGAAAACACCGAGCTAGATGGACCAGTCATCTGGCTTGGCACGAGGCACCTCTGTGCTCCTTGGGGTGGTGCTGATGGGCTTGGCAGCTGCTTGGTTTTCGGCTGTCACTCTAGAGTTCCATCGTTTTTATTCTCACCCCACCCTCCACAATCCTTGCAGGTCTCTCACAGCTTCTCAAGGGGGAGCAGCTTGATTTAGTGCCTTTTATGCAAGTACTATCTTTTGTTTCCTGGAAAGGCACAGATCCCAGGTAAGGATCCTCTGCTGAGGAAACTGCCCTCTCCTTGCTTCTCCAGTTCCTCTGCTGGTGAGCAGAGGCACCAGAGAACTGATGGACCATGGGATCATCACCCCTCAACTTACCTCCATACCCAGGGCTGCCTTCTTTGACTTTTCTCTGTGAATGTTGCTTAGCAGCCTTGCTGCCCAGAGAGTCAGTAAACACTGTTGGGATCTGAGATGAAATTAGCAATGGGGAGACTTTTCCAACTCCCATCCTTTAATTAATCTAAAAATGCTGGATTAATTAAAAGGATGTCTCAAAATTAATCCACTGATTTCCTGGACTAATTGAAGAGTGGTAAGGCCAGAAGGCCCTACTGATGCCATGATTTCACTGAGCTCCTGAATTAGTCTCAAGACCTCTGTGCACCCCTCCCAGCATGAATCAGGTGTGCCTCTTCCCCCTGTGCTGTACAGCTTGCTGGAGGCTAGAATAGCATTGGGTGGGACCCAGTGTGCACCAGAAAGTGCACATGATGTGCTGAGGCCTCAGATACTCCCACAGATCCCTTTCAACCCCTCCCTCTAGCATAAGGAGCACAACGAGGGAGGCCTTGTGTATGCCAAAAACATGGTCTCAGAGGCCCTTGGACATGTCTGTGTGTGAGTGATGCACCCGGAGTGGCAACACATCATGCAAACTACAACTCCCTGTTATGCCAGATGGCTTGGATGCATCATAAGTGTGTGGGAGCATCTGAGGCCATTGCGTATCATGTTTCCCTCCTGGTGCATGTTGGACCTTTACTGCCAATGCTGCTCACCCTCCAAAACGCAAGGGTGGGGAGAGTCTGATCCATTCGGGGGGGGGGGGTTCACAGAGGCTGCAGGTTCCCTTAGCACGCTCATTGATGTCATTTGGGTGTGCTGTGGCGCTTAGGGACTTCACCAGTCATCAGTTGATAAAGATGGCTAGCCAGCGGTAAACCCAGCAAAAACTTGAGAGAGTTTATAGGGTTTGTAAAAAAAAAACTTGAATATGCATTGCTGGTGTGATGCAGTGGCACAGAAGACCAGTGCTATTTTAGGTTATGTTAATAGGAGCATTTTTCCCTCCAGACTCAGAAAGTAATAACAAGACCTTACTCAGCACCGCATACACCTCTTCTGGAGTAATGCGTTCAGTTTAAGGAGGGTATACAAATGGGTAACGGATTTGGAGAGGGGCACTGAAGAGGATAAAGGCTCTGGAATGCACATCCTGTGAGGACAGGCTTGAAGGAACTAAGCACACACAACTTAAGAGACCTGATTAATAATGGCTGAAGCGTTGTGTCTAGTTGCGTCTTGGTGGGTCCAGTTTAAATTCGTGCTTTTCTTTAAGGCAGGTGCTGCTCTTCTGATGTTGAGCTGCAGCTCCCATAAGCTGCAGCAACTGGAGGGAGCCATATTGGCTACCTCTGGTCTAAGAGCCAGTTGTCCAGAAGGAGCTTAGGGATTGAACCAGGATCTTAGGGATTGAATCAGAAAATAAGATGAGTTGGAAGGAAGGAAGGAAGGAAGGAAGGAAGGAAGGAAGGAAGGAAGGAAGGACAAGGAGACGTGGTCATGACCCTGGTTGTGAATGATAGCCAGGACTTGGGCACAGGAGGAGGATAAACCGGCTGGATCTGGAAGGGAAGTAGCCCTGGCTGTCAAGGGGCTTGAACTTAGACCCAGAGCTCATCACCACATTAGAGCCCCTTCAACCAGAGCCCTCAAACCAGGACTCCCAGACAATAACCCCTGAGCCAGCTTGCTTTGAGGAGCTGGTCCCCTTACACCAGCGGCCTCATGCTCCCCAGCACCTGCTCAGTACATCAGATAAAGAACAAGGGAGAAGCTCACTGAGTGGCAATGGGGTGCTCCAGACCAGAGAGCTTAGAGGTGATAGCCTGGCCCAAATAAAAGGCCTCAGTTGAGATAAAGATCACAGTCTTATTTAGGCATTTATTTACAAATGTGGGTAAGAGCCAGCAGGAACTCCAGAGCCAGCCTTGCCTCCTTGATGCCAACAAGAGCAGTAGCATTGTCCTCCAGCCTGCATGTGGCCAGCTTAGTCTGAACGGAGCCATTTCCACAAACACGGGATTTCCTCCACAGGCACAGGAACTCTAGCCAATCTGGGTTGCAGTGGAGGAAATCCCACACACATTGAAGCATCTCCCTTCAGACTGAACCCACATATTGACTGGTGGCACGTGTGCCATCCATGAGAGGGTGAGGCTGCCTCCACACACTCCGGTTGGACCCTTCACACATCCATAAGGCTAGATAGGGATATGCTCCCTGAGCAGATTGTGGGCTCGGAGCTCTTCGAGGTCCTGCAGCTTCAGATCAACCCTTTCTGTGGCCTGCCAGAGTGAGCCACTCTCAGATGTACATGCCACTTGTGGCTAGGGCAGAATGAAAATGATCATTGCCTAGGAAATGTGCCATCTTAAGTAGGAAGCCTTTATTAACCTTTTCTGTTGTGAAGAGCTTGCTACCAGCAGATGGAACCAGTACAGTATATGGGGATCCTATGCTGTCTAGCACAGGGGTTGGCAACCTTTTTCATCTCCAGGGCCATGTTCCATTCCTGGCAACCTTCTTGGGGGACCACAGACCAGTGGCTTGCATGGCCAGAGGCAAGAGTGGCCAGAGCAACAACTGTGAATTTCCCCTTTGTCTAGTAGGGTAATTTCTAGGCACACTTGCACAGCCCTCCTCTTTCCTCCATCCAGGCAAACAAGAGACATGATCAGGGTTGACGGACGCATTCCAGCCAGCCCAAACCTGTTAAGGAAGGTGCAAAGCAGGACCAGGGGGTGTGGTCTGGAGAGAGAGGGCGTGGCCTGTGAAAAGGTCTGAGAGCAATGTTTGGGAAGCACCGTGCAAAATCATTTTGTGAGCTCTGTGCTTGACACAGTGTAGGGCTGGCAAAAGTCCTGCATAGATTGGTTCTCCGGTGCCAGCCTACCAGCTAGCTGTCAGGTGCTGGGGGAGCAGCTCGCAACAGGGCTTTGCGGCCACTGCCAGTTTGCTGTGCTTGCAAAGACCCTTCCGGCCACACCCTGCCTTTACCTGCCTCACACCCGGCATCATATATGACATCAATTATAGCGCAGGTGGGTGTGGCTCGTCTAAAACAGGGAGGCCTGCCGTGCTGGATCAGACCCGTGGGCTGGAAATGCTTTAGGGGCTGGAGATGTAAGATTACAAAATTATCCTTTTAGAAAATATTCCAAGGGTGGGTTCTGGAAGTCTCAGGAAAGGACCTGGAAAAAGTGCAAACGAAGTAATTTTAAAAAAAGGAAGTGAAGCCCTATGCAACTTTTAAGGTAGCACTCCTATCCATTCCAGTGGAGTTGTGCACCATCAAATTTCCCAGAGGATCATGACCATCATAAATTAGTGTGCTTCTTGGACTCACTGGCACTGTGGGAAGACCCGTTTGCAAGGCACTAATAAACATGTCAAAGTGTAGGTTTGATCAGTCCATCCCGGGGTGAAACAGTCCTCAGGCTGCTGCCATTTTGAGACCACACCACAACTTACTACATTTTTAACCTTCCTGCCATGTTACGTAGGCACAGCCTATGTTTTTATCCTGCCGTGCATGTTATGCTCCAGCAAAGTGTGTTATGCTTGGACCTGGAAAATCTCTGGTGTGGAATCACCGAGTAGCCCTGGACACATGGCAATTCGTTCTCAGCTTGGGTCAAGCTCCAGGCACCTGAGTCCCAGGATCTATGGCAGAAGCATCCAGTCTTGACTGGGTCAAAGTCAGGCATGTTGTCCAAAACAGGCAGGGGTCAAGTTAATGAGCCCTACACAAGTATTGGGGGCAAGTATGAAGTCATCCAAAGTTATTAGTCATAGAGAGGAACCAATAGCGTTGACAGTGTCATCACATTAGAGCTGAACTGCTCAGACCAAGGGAGCCAACACTTCATAGGACCTGACAGGCCAGAATTGACACTTGGACAGTACTCAGTCACGCTGGCACTGCAGCCTAAATAGCTGAAGTTCAGTCTACCAGGTTGCTAGGGGCTCAGAAGACAAGACATCAGCTGGCTGCAGGTAGCAGCAATAGAGCACAGCCTGAGTGCCTTGCATCTTATCACTGTCTCTCAGCTTCAGTTTTCCAGGGGTAAAAATGGGAACATGAATGCCTCCTAGGGAATATCCACAAGGGATATTGTCAGTACCACATGCAGTATTAGGAAACCTTATATTAAAAATATACCTGCAAATGTTTAATGGGTAGATTAATAAATTAAAGCTTCATTTAATGAAATGGTGAGAGGAAATTTTAGTTGCTGGTGCTGAGAGTCCAGAACACACGTTTATTTTTAGTAATGCACACTTCTTACTACAGCAAAGGATGAGAAATTAAAAATAATTGAGGTGCCCTTTCCTTTTAAAAAAGGTTGGTAACTGTTGATACCACTCTACAAGTTATCTCACACTTGTTCATTCTCCTACAAAGTGCAAGTTAGTACCATGCACATTTACTTAAATTTAATTGGTTAAAAAAAAGAATGACCATCAATAAATTGAGAATCCATTATAAAAGTAATACAAAAATAAATAGTATCATTAGAGCTGTGATCTGGCCAGGTCTTCAAGCCATAGTCGTTTCAGTACCCAGCTGAACTGCAAAACAGTTTGAACCCCTCCCTCCCATGTCACAGCCTTCAAAAAGGACTGTTTATTTTGGCTATTAGGCAGTTGGTGAGATAAAAGTTTAGAGCTGGAGGAAGAAAGACTTCCTGTGTATTTAAAGGGCAAAGAATGTGCACAGGTGTCCATAAGCTTTTTAAAAAAATTTAAATATGGAGCGAATAAATAGGTGGGTGAGCTTGAAATGAGCCTGTTTTGCGGACTGAACATTAGCAGTTATAGGAACTTATTCTGCATGGCTCTCAAGACTGTTTCCTTAGCCTCTTCCAGTGCTTCTCAGTATTAGGCCATAGTAGCCTTCTGCAACCTTGAGTCCTTGGGTGTTAGTTGGTCCAAAAATGCCACCATCCCTTACCATTGGAACCCAGCAACATCAGAGGACCCAAGGTTAGAGCAGGCTGGGCTCTGGGGTGGGTGTATGGTGGCAAATAAGGGCCTCATGAGCCTGCCCCGCCCCTCAGCATCAGGATCATCCAGACAGAACCATCTCCAGGTTCCGCCAGCCATGAGGATTAACAAAAGGAACCTCTTTGGTTACATGAATCCTATTTCCAGGGAGACTTATTGAGTGCTGTTGTCTTTTATGCAGCAGCTGAAGTCCTTTGCATGTGCCCGGGCCATTTTAAGCATCACTTTAGACTTACAACTTGCAGTTTTAATTCTCTTTAAAGCCACAACATTTTAGCTGCTCTACTGTTTACATGACCATATTGTTTCGTTGATTTTTATTGTTCTAATGTTGAGCTAAATTGTTTTGTTAGCCACTCCGGGCATCCTTTGGACTAGAAGGGCGTGATGCAAATATTCCAAATAAGGAAACAGTTGTGGCTTTTGGGGCCTGGACACCATTTCAGATTTCACTAAGTGTGTGAGCAGGGGGTTGCATGACTCATAGTATGCTTCCAGGTGCCCTGTTGTTCAGGAGTAAATTGAGGGGTGAGATATGTATTTTGAAAACACTTACCGTAACTATAGCAATGACAGATCCAGGGATTTGGCCAAGGATATAGCTGCTCCCTGGAAGTAATCACGTGTCGTCTGAAATGTAGGGGAGGGAGAAACTTCCACTCCCAACTTCCTGAAGGATTGATGCCTTTTATTTCTGGGGAGCAACATCTCCCTAGGAAGACCAAAAGCATTTTAACTGGGTTCCTTTTCCTCCCTCTGATCACTTTTCATGACCCCTCTCAGATGTATGACGGCCAAATCTGTTGGGTATGCTTCAATTCCTACCCTTGCTCTTGTCCCTTCTCTGCAGATTTAATTTTTTTAATCAATTTTACATTAAGTTGATATGCCTGCTTTTGGTGGGCTGAGTTATACCCGCAAGGTTAAAGAAGCTATTGAGTGCACCCCTAACCAAATTAAAATGGCTCATAGTAGGCCACTCTTTAAAAATTCTCTCTCTGGATGAAGAGTTGGCATACCTGGTTGGATAGGGGTACAGACATGGTTCAGAAGAAGCCATAGTCAGTGACGACAACCCTCTAGCTTTCTTCAGCCTCTTGAGTTGTTTACACATTCAGCAGGTGTGTTAGAAAAGCCAGTAACCTCTGGCTCCAACAAGGTTTTGGGCACATTTCATTTTTAATCCCAAAAGAAGCGATCATGTAAACACAAATCTGAGAGGTGTAATTCACAGTTTCACAGAAACCAACCATATCCTGCACATGAACCAAGGCCTGTCCTGCTAGAAGTATGTTCAGCCCACGAGTTTGTCTTTGGTACCAGAGCTGAGCTCAGTCCTTTCTTGGTTTTCTGCAGTTTTCTTCATTTCACCAGCATAAAGGGGGGGGTGTGCTTTTTGTTGGTTGCTATTGCAAATCCATCAGTAGATCCTGATCTACCTCCTGCTCATTCCTGCCATGCAGTTTCCTAACATTATGGCTGCTGTAGCCCCAACTAGTGATCTTGAGGAAGGTGTTATATCCATGAGCCTGGCTAGCAACCAATGCTGACCTAGAAAATGTAGGATTGGAGTGACCAAAGCAGCCCTTAGGACGTGAAACCCCATCTAGTGCTGAGAAGAGGACATAATGCAGAGCAGAATGACCCCAAATCCTCCCCCATTTCATAAGGACTAAGATACCAAAGGTCCAGAACAGTTGCAAAGACAGCTGTTGAGAAGCTATGTCACCAGTTATTCAAGATCCTCTGTCACCAGTTATTCAAGATCCTCTATTCTCATTCACTGTAGAGGAGGCAAAAATCTGAACAAGTGCTAGACTCCAGACCAAATCACTACCACCTTAAGAGATCCACTCTTAACTAAGGGTGTGTGGCTTAAGGACCTGCACAGTGAAACAGAGTTCAGGCTAGATCTGCTTTGGAGGTTGTTGCTACAGGTGTTCTACTTGGGAGCTATCCCTAGTCTTGCAGATAAGGGTACCCAAGTCTTCCATTTGCTTTCCCTGTCAAGACAAGGACAATTCACACTTACACAGCAGAAGCACTGAAGAAAAGTGGGATGTGATTCTGAGTAGGATAGCACTGTAAATTGTCCACTGTAGAAAAGCCCACAGGCCAATGAAACCCAGAGTTGCACAATCTCATGGAATCTGGGCACTGGGGAAGATAGAGGACTAAAAGTAGCAAGGAAGAGGCATTGCACATGCCAGAGTGCAAATAGCAGTGACCTGAAGTCCTCTGGTTGTTCTGACCTAAGATATGAGTAGGGACGCGGGTGGCGCTGTGGGTTAAACCACAGAGCCTAGGACTTGCCGATCAGAAGGTCAGCGGTTTGAATCCCCGCGATGGGTGAGCTCCTGTTGCTCAGTCCCTACTCCTGCCAACCTAGCAATTCAAAAGCACCTCAAAGTGCAAGTAGATAACTAGGTACTGCCCCGGCGGGAAGGTAAACGGCGTTTCCGTGCGCTGCTCTGGTTCGCCAGAAGCGGCTTAGTCATGCTGGCCACATGACCCGGAAGCTGTATGCCAGCTCCCTCGGCCAATAAAGCGAGATGAGCGCCGCAACCCAGAGTCGGTCACGACTGGACCTATTGGTCAGGGGTCCCTTTACCTTTACCTTAAGATATGAGTGTGACCCAGGAAACATTTTGGTTGATGGTAAGACTGTCAGTTTTAGCCCATCAAAAATTTAGGAAGGTTTTGTTTCTTCTCTTTGTAAGGTTCCCCTCTCAAACAGGTCCTGGGAAAGTTATACTCAGCCCTAGCCCAGGAGCGGAGGAAGAATATTTTCATCATTAGTCAAGTAATGGTGGAAGAGCGGACATTTTGAGATCAGGGCAGGAGCTTAAAGCACCCTGCTTTAAATGTTGTCTGTGTGTGGAGGTGAATGCTCCTGGGTCTTGAGTTTGGTCTGAAATGTCATCCGTCTTGACATCATTCTGGGCTGCCAGACTGTTGGCATCTCCAGGTAGCTCATAGTGGTTCTGTCTTGTCTAAAATCATATTGAAGCTAACATATTTCAAAGTGTATGGAGGGAGGTTCCTGGGTCATATCTTTGACCTGGCATGGTCGCACCTGCTTCACCAATTGTAAACCCCAGAGGCAAAAGATGGGTGCAGATGAACAACACCTGCAACAATGGAATTTGGCAACAAGCCATTTGGAAAATGTGCGTGTGATGGATTTGGCCCAACCAACTCCCTTGTCAAAACAGCTCTCTGACAAAGCTAGTTGCTTACCAGTAACGGGGTTCAAGGTCCAATCCGTTTCACCTCGGTTGGGTTTATACAACATGTGGTGGACTCTTTCAATGGAGGCTTCCAAACAGAGGTTGGATAGCCATCTGTCAAGGATTCTTTAGCTGGAGGTTGGACCAGATGACCCTGTGGTCCCTTCCAACGCTACGATTCGGTGATTCTACAACATTGTAAAAAGTCTTTCCATTTGCAGCCACCTCTCTGAATAAATCACTTGAGCCTATCTACTTTGCTTCTGGGCTATTTGAACTGCCTAGAATATCTGACATGGGCTTGCAAGCATGGGGTGTCATCAGTGTTTTGGAGCACTTCTGAACTACCTCCCCTGTCAAGCCAAAGATAACATGCGTGTGTCCATATTTGTCTCCTTTGGTGGCCTTAGGTTACAAGGCAGATCCATGAGCATGAGCAGGAGAACGAGTTGCGGGAACAGATGTCAGGTTATAAGCGGATGCGGCGCCAGCACCAGAAGCAGCTGATCGCCCTGGAGAACAAGCTGAAGGCTGAAATGGATGAGCACCGCCTCAAGCTGCAGAAAGAGGTGGAAACTCATGCCAACAACTCGTCCATTGAGCTGGAGAAGCTGGCCAAGAAGCAAGTGGCCGTCATAGAAAAGGAGGTGAGTCAGGGCATCCTAAAAACGTTGTGGGTTTTTTTTTGGGGGGTGTGCAAAAGACTGGGTGAAGATATATAATGTCAGTGATAATCTTGCAGGATGTGATGGCAGTGGGTTTATTGAATTTATTAAGTTCTTCCTACAACAGTCATAAAGTGATCTACAAGAGGACACAGTAGAAACTGCACAAACACATTTAAAAAGTCAGAATAAAAACATCCAATCTTTGGTGCTCCCCAAATGTCATATTTTTCAGTGGCAGGCAAAGTTGGTACCGGACACTCCTCCCTGGGAGGAGAGCATTCCATAAAAGTAGAATTGTAGTCTGCACCACTTTAGATTGAGTAGAGGTGGTGTCATATGTTTGCATAATCCCTAGTGTAGGAGGCTCTCGGGGTACAGCAAGCAAGCATATTAGGCAGATTTGGCTGTGTTAAGTCAGCGATGTGCTGCTTTTCAATGTGTTTTTTCTACATCAGGGCATTCAAAAAGATCACACTCATGCATACTTCCATACTAAAATGGCATGATTCAGAATTCTTCCACCTTAGAGGGAAGTTTCAAGTGAGCTGCCACTAGGCTCTGTCCTGGGCCTGATTCTTTGTAGCTAGCTAAAACCTTAGAAGACAGAAATAAGATTCAAAATGACCTTAATGGAAGAGGGTTAAAATTTAAAAATGGGGACAGAATTCAACCGAAACAAATGCAAAGTTCTGCATTTCAGAAAATAATAATAATAATGATGCTGATGATGCTGATGATGATGGCAAGTAACATGTGTGAAAAGGACCTCAGGATTGCTGTCTATAACAAGCTGAACATGGATCAGCTCTGGGATGTGGCTTCCAAAGAGGCAAACATGATTTTAGTTTGCCTTAATAGAACCAAATCACGAGAAGCATTAGTTCTGCTTTATTCTACACTCGTCGGATCTTGTGTGGAGTATTGTGTACAGTTCTGGGTGCCACATATTAAGAAGGATGTAGCCAAATTAGAACTATTTAAGAGGAGTACAGTGAACATCATCAGCAGTATGGAAAACAAGACCTGTGAGGGAAGGTTAAAGGAACAATATATGGAGAAAGCTGAGCGGGGGAACATGATGGCAATTTTCGAACACCCCAAGACACAGTTGTACAGTAGGCTGCGAAGGCATAGGGTTGTATCCAATGCTAGTCCAACTCAGAATAAATCCATTCAAGTTAATGGACATAACTATTTATCTGTTTATTACATTTATATCCCACCTTTCGTTTAGGAGCTCAAGGGTTTACATAGGTTTCCCACCTCCCCATTTTATCCTCATCACCAACCTGTGAGTTAGGTTAGGCTGAGAGGCGGGGACCCATTTTGCTTCTGCATTTTATAGCATTTATTTGTATTAGTATTCTAAAATTGTAAACTGCCTTGTGTGCCTTGACAAAAAACTGGTCTATAAAAGCAAAAAGCAATTAAATTGGTAAAAATGTCCAGGAAAACTCGGGCATATGGCAACCCATGTCGGAAGTGTTGATTTTTTGGCGAATCTCCTTAAAAATAGCTCAATTCTTTGGAGAATTTGCAGAAAAAGCTCAACAAATTTTGTGTCTGGATTTTCACTTTTTGTAGTACGGCAACCGTACCAGAGACTAGCTATGTGCTGCTTGCAGGCTTTTATTTTAATCTGTCCTGAATATTTCAATTACTATATAGCAGTGCAAAGGATATGGGAGAAAAAGAGCAACACAGCTAAAAACTTGGCTAAGATGTTAACGGTGCCTTTTCTTTCTTTCTTTCTTTCTTTCTTTCTTTCTTTCTTTCTTTCTTTCTTTCTTTCTTTCCATCCAGGCAAAGGCAGCAGCAGCAGACGAGAAGAAATTCCAGCAGCAGATTATGACTCAGCAGAAGAGAGATCTGACCAATTTCTTAGAAAGTCAGAAGAAGCAATACAAGATTTGCAAGGAAAAGATAAAAGAGGCAAGCAAAACTTCTCCGGCATTTTATTCTGGGCCAGTAAGAAGCATGCGCTGAATAGCAATGTTGTGAAAGAATTTTGAAGCTATTTCAGTAGTTTGCTCATAATACCATAGGGCTGGACTTCATTGATGAACTTCCCCAATAAATAACCTGATGGATTGTTCATTGCTGATTTGAGCTCATAATCTTGACCCTCTCTTAAAGGTTTGGGCTAGGCAGTATATTAAAATAAATAACAAGACGAAGTGAAATGCCACACATTTTAAATAACCCATGCTTCCTAAGCCAAGTCACCAGTGCTTCTTGATAGAGGAGAGGTTTTCACAACTTCTGAAGTATGCTTAAGCTAGGATTTTGGTGAGTCCATTGAGAAAGGGGAGTTCCTTACATTCAGAGTTGCTGTGTCTTCCTGGGCACCCTTGAGGTGTGAACCTCAAACACGGATAGTGGCACTTTAGAAAAAAATACTATGGGTGGTATCTAATGCTAATCCTACTCAGAGTAGACCAGTTGAACTTAATGACTATGAGTAACTTAAGTCTATTCATTTCACTGAATCAATTCCATATCAAACTTAGTTGGATACAGCCCTATACAGTGGTACCTCTAGATGCGAATGGGATCCGTTCCGGAGCCCCGTTCTAGAGCCCCGTTCGCATCTATAAGCAAACATAACCCGTGTCTGCGCATCTGCGCGTGCGCGGGTCACGTTTCGGTGCTTCTGCGCATGTGCATGACATCATTTTGAGCTTCTGCACATGCGCAAGCGGCGAAACCCGGAAATAACGTGCTCCGTTACTTCTGGGTTGCCGCAGAGCGCAACTCAAATGCGCTCATCCCGAAGCACATTCAACCCGAGGTATGACTGTATAGTTAAGGCAGTTCTACAATAACAACAAAAGTCTTTAGGTTTGCCCCTCAAGAAATTCTAGTTCTCCAAAAGAAGGGAAAACAAAGAAGAGGCAGACTGGAGGCAGAGGCTCAAAGGGCTCTGTTCCTTTCCAGCCCATATCAGAGGCAGGTTGCTCATTAGGAGTTCTCCATGGTGCTGAATCCACCCCTCTGCCTTGTTGTGTGGACTCCTCTGCAGGACCAGAATAAAATAGGGAGTGTGTAGGGAAGCAAAGAGATTAAACCTCCCCTGTGATAGCTCTGTTTCACATCCATACAGATAAACACACCTGATTGGAGATTACAGCTCAGCAGCAGGGGAGAAGGAGTGTGTTCCACTGCCAGGTTGCCCAAGGAGGAAGAGAGCCATTGCTTGCTCCATGGGCAACTCCCTGCATTTCTGTGCTGTGCCACTGGGAGACTCCTTACTCAGCAAAGAGGCCAAGCAAGCTGCCCATAGAAGAAGAAATCACTTTCATACTGTGGATTCAGAAAAGGGAACCCTTTTCTCAGCATGGAAGCCAGACAAACTGAGAGTCCAAATGGGGTGTGTGCATGGATGGGATGTTTGTGTGTGGCTTGGCCCTGCCCATCAACAGCATGTGCTATGTGACTCCTTTCACACATGCATGCATGCATGCATGCATACATACATCATATTATTCGTGTGCCACCTTTCCACAGTTAAAACTCTACTCAAAAAGGCTTACAGCATGAAAAAAATGCAGAATTTGAAATGCAACAAAAGTAGTCATAAGCAATAAATAAAACATCCAGAAGTGCACAACCAAATGGAACAATTTCCACATAAGATCATAATAAAGATACAAAATAAAGATACAAAAATAATATCAATAACACCCCCCCCCAACAAAAATGCCTAAGCAGTAACCCAGTCCAAGAGTCTTTACCCAAGGAAATGCAGTCTTCTGGGGTGGAGGGTGGGGTGATTCTCCATACTTGCTATATGGGTTATGCAAATGAAGCAAACATGCAGAACATCTCCTATATTTGCCTGATTTATTCTCCTTCTGTTACTAATTGAGAGGTGCTAGGAGCTATAAAGGGCACTGAAGTCTTGTTTCCTTCATGGATTCCAAGATTTCACTGAGCGTTGCCCATAAACTTTCAAGCATATCCTTACAACCAGGAGGCCTAATATATTGATTTACGCGGCAGGGGGCGGGGATTATGTTGCCTAGGAAGAAGTAGGAATAGAAAGGGGGGGAATGTCTTGAGGTTGCGGTGGTGGATAAATCTAATATGGCTGCCTCTGGGTGCTTCCACATCATCAGCAAGAAGGCCGGGCAAAGATGGAAAAAACAGGAATGTAAGAGAAGGCGGGTGGCGCTGTGGTCTAAACCACAGAGCCTAGAGCTTGCCGATCAGAGGTTCGGCGGTTCGAATCCCTGCAATGGGGTGAGTTCACGTTGCTTGGTCCCTGCTCCTGCCAACCCAGCAGTTTGAAAGCACATCAGAGTGCAAGTAGATAAATAGGTACCGCTCCGGCGGGAAGGTAAACGGTGTTTCCGTGCGCTGCTCTGGTTCGCCAGAAGCGGCTTACTCATGCTGGCCACATGACCCGGAAGCTATCTGTGGACAAACGCCGGCTCCTCGGCCTATGAAGCAAGATAAGCGTCACAATCCCAGAGTCATCCGCGACTGGACCTAACGGTCAGGGGTGCCTTTACCTTTAAGAGGAGGCAAGTTAAAAAATAAAGAAGAACCTTATTGAGCTTCGCAACCCAGTTTGCTTACACCTTCCACTGTGGAATGATTGGGGCTTACCATTCCATGAAAAACTTGTCTTTAGCGGGACAAGATTTGATTAGCAAAAGAGGCCCCCTACCCTGCAGTGACGTGTCAGTGTGGCTTCCACTCATAATGCCAACCTTAGTAGTGGGTGGCCTGAGGCCACTGCATGCTCTCTGTCCAAAATACTCATCTGGTACGCTTGGCTTTATGAATGTACAGAAGTTCCTCTGGTGTCTTAATTATCCCATATCCTTGAGGCATTGCTAGATATAATTCGGATTGACTTGAGTACCCAGTTAAAGCGAAGTCCACATAATGCTGCCCTTTAAATGACCTTTTGGTGTTCATTTACATCCATGGAAGGAGGTCCTATCCAGTCTAAAGAGTAACCATGATGCACACCTAAATGGAGCTCCTGTTAGGATGAAATTTATTTCCTGGTTGAAATACTGTCTTCCGTGGGATCCCTTGCAAATTTTACTCTTTGAGAGAAATGTCCCAAACAGCTCACCTTTGGGTATTTTATCTCTCATCTGGTTCCTTAAAAAAAAAAAGTCCCTTGTTCAGCGTTGAAAGTTCTTCAACTCCCAATACACTCAATGCCACTTTAAATGAAGGAAATAGTACGATTGTACTGAACCTCCAGTTGTTTAAATTACTCTGGTTAGTACATGCTAGGACTATGAACACAGGCATATTATAAATTATATGTAGGAAATAGAAAACGTGCCATCCCTCATATGGGTTTGGCCACCTGCAAAGCAATCAAGTCTATCAAAGGACAACACAGATAGGTCAGCCTACTGCAACTTGTCTATCACAGTGGAAAGGGATACCTGAGGGTTGTACTAGATAGAAGAGCGAAGCTTCACAGAGTCCTTGACAGTCAAACTATAAAGTCCTCATTTTCCCTGAGGGGGGTAGTTAAGGGCTTCTGTTTAGGGAAGTTTTTAATGTTTGAAGTTTTATTCTGTTTAATATTCTGCTGGGAGCTGCCCAAAGTGGCTGGGGAAACCTAGCCAGATGGGTGGGCTAGAAAAATATTATTGTTGTTGTTGTTGTTGTTGTTGTTGTTGTTGTTATTATTCTGCACACACCTAAGTTTGGGTACCCACCTAAAAATGCCACTTGTGAATATGTTAAACTGTATTTAGAAACAAGTGTACCATACAAAATGCTCTCTTTCAGATAGAATTGGGACTGTGCTCTGAAATCACTTCAAACTTCTTTTTTAAATTTCCTTTTTTAAAAAAACCCTGCTTCACTAAATACCTGCAGCTAAAGAGCTTTTAGGATAATTGCATTAACTTCCTAAGCTGCAATGCTTTTTTCCCCTTTGTGGTTCCCCTGCACGAGTCTATTTTAGGCACTTGTCATAAAATGCATATATTGTGCAGGCTCAAAACTACTTCAGTCATCCAGCCTCCAGATGCTGTTACTGTTCTGTAGCTGAGGAAATAAAAGGCATGAGAGAAAGTTTTCATTAAGAGTCACAGGGAAACCTTAGCAGTGATAGACTTTTTAATTCCACGTCCCACTTAATACTGATCTTAAGCACACACAGAGAGAGAAACAGCTCCTGTTCTCCATATTATTAAATGCGGAGCAGCTATCATGCCTGAGTCCTGTATTCACAACTCCAAAAATAGATTATAGCTGAGATATAACACGTGAAATACACACATATGAACCAGACCCTTGGCAATGACCCATGGGCCCCAGAAATAAACGGCTTTGAAAGTTGTGATACATAGCGAAGTGACATTTGCCATGTCTCCTGCACCACTCCCAATTCAACCTTTTGAGACAAAGTTCAAAGTTCACCTCTGCCCTTAATTAACTGAGTGGCTATTGGCAAATCACTTTGCCTCTCAGGCTCAAGAGCTCTTCTGCAACATGGACGTTGCAGTAACTTATGGGGATGTCCTAAAGGTTTCTAAAATAATGTCTATCAAATACACTACATCAAATTCTTCTGGGGGTCCCGTGCATCCTATTTCTGATAGAGGCAGCCTGAATGCTACAAGATTAGCGTTGTCCATAGTCGTGAATGAAATGCTGGTTTTGTAGCTTTAGGTGAAGGAAACAGCTGCACAGCACTCAGCTTCTTCTGCCAAACCAATGAGATTTCCTCCTTTTCCGGTTGAGGTGCCTCATTCCACAAGGTGTTGGGGCATAGTTTTGTTTAGTTGCGAGCTCAGTGGTGTCTGTGTACCAGCCAAGATGGGGCAGGAATTTTCTGGGGCAACACGTAGACATTTCTCATGTCCTTTTTGGGATTTTAAAGAAAAACGATAGAGTTGTTAAGGAGAGAAACGCAGTAGCTTTGGCATACTTCAGCAGCCAATCACCCAACCTTGTGGGCATGTGGCAGCGGTGGAAAAAGGGCTTACAATCCCTGCATGCGCCACCTCCCAGTCACATGCTTCCACATGCAGAGTTCATCTTTCGGCACATGTCTCTTTCATACTTAAGTCTCTTGAATAGGCATGTAGAGCTCCAGGGCAGAAATCCTTGGCTATTATATTGGCCGATTAAGCCACTTGTTGTTTCTCTGGCGCCAAAGCCTGTTTGAAGTCTAGTTTGTGCAACTGTTTTCTGAGATGGAAAAGTTGCCGCGTTATAATAACCCCACAACTTTCCCTCCACAACTTTCCAAGTGGCCTAAGATTAGAACCAAATTAGAACCAAACATTCAGCGAGTGCTTTTTTTTTTTGCCAGAGGAGGCCTGACCTGTTTTTCTTTACTTTGCACTCTTCGCTTCCAACATCTATCAGTTTTATACCACTTTAACTGTCATGGCTTCCCTCTGGGAATTGCAGTTCAGTAAAGGAGAGCCCCATTTCATGTCAAAGATTACTAATTTCGGATTCTGGACTCTTGATTCCAGCCTGTTTTGTGAGCTTTTAGTCATTCTCTCCCCCTCTCTCTCCCTCCCTCCCCCCTCGTCTTTGGAGCTCCTGTATGTTTTGTATAAACTGCTTAGCTCCCAGCAGGGGCATCTTGAGGGGTAATGGGCTTAAAAACCCTTTTGGAAGGGGATTCAAAGGAGGACCCTCTGTTTGCTGTTAAGCTCGTACAGATGGTAGTAAGGGGGGGGGGAGGCATCACATTTTTTTGTTTTTGTTTTTTTTACCCCTCCCCATCATGAAACCAACAAATGACTTTGTTTCTTGGCCTTTCCTCTGTGCATGTCCAGGAGATGAACGAGGATCACAGCACACCGAAGAAGGAGAAGCAGGAGAGGATTTCCAAACACAAAGAGAACCTGCAGCACACACAGGCTGAAGAGGAGGCTCATCTTCTCAGCCAGCAGAGACTCTACTATGACAAAAACTGCCGTTTCTTCAAGCGAAAAACCATGATCAGGAGGCACGAGTTGGAGCAGCAGAACATTCGGGAGGTACCACCTCTTGCTTGCTTCCCTCTCCTCTTCGCCACCCCCCTTTCCCACCCTGCCCCAATATACCCAGGGAAGATATAAGGTGAATGCAGACAACTGGTCAATATGCCATGCTGTTCATGTAACCAACCTGGGAAGCCTGCTGCCTGTATTGTCCTGACAAGAGCTGAGTCTTCCCACACTCGTGTAACGAGGATGTAGTATCTGGGTCAGAATTTTGTTATTGTTTTATTATGGTTTGTTACGTTTATATACCGCCCTTCAGCATAAGATCTCAGGGCAGGTCAGAGGATAAAATACAGGATAAAAACATAAGTAAAACAAAACAGCAAAGCAATAACCTCCCCCCCCTTTCCCACATTTAAAAGGCTGTAGAATATTAATCGGCCAAAGGCCTGTTTGAAGCGGAACATTTTCGCCTGGCACCTAAAAATATAGGTAAAGGTAAAGGACCCATGGACAGTTAAATCTAGTCAAAGGCAACTATGGGGTGCGACGCTTATCTTACTTTTCAGGCCAAGGGAGCTGGTGTTTCCCGACAGACAGCTTTAGGGGTCACGTGGGCAGCATGACTAAACCACTTCTGGTGCAACTGAACACTGTGACGGAAACAGAAATGCCGTTTACCTTCCTGCCGCAGCAGTACCTATTTATCTACTTGCACTGGTGTGCTTTCGAACTGCTAGGTTGGCAGGAGCTAGGACAGAGCAACAGGAACTCGCCCCGTTGTGGGGATTCGAACCTCCAACCTTCTGATCGGCAAGTCCAAGAGGCTCAGTGGTTTAGACCACAGTGCCACCCGCATCCCTAAAGATATATAATGAAGGCACCAGGCAAACCTCTGTGGGGAGAGCATTCCACAAACAGGCACTACGGAGAAGGGCTGTTCTTGTGTTCCCGCCTTCTGGACCTCACGTGAAGGATGTGCACAAAAAAGGACCTCAGATGATGAATGCAGAGTCCAAAATTGTTTAATTTAATTTTACTTTTCCATATCAATTGTATCCAATGAGCAACATAATTCAAGATCAAGGGGTACAGCACCAGAATTGACTGTCGGATCGGGCCAGTGGCCCATTGGACCAGCATTTTGTTCTTACAGTAGCCAACCAGATGGGAAACCAGTAAGCAGAACTAGAATACAAGAGCGCTCTCCACTCCTGAGACTTGGTTTTCAGAAGCATTGCTGCCTCCAGCCATGAAGGCAGAACATAACCATCATAGCTAGTCGCCACTGATAGCCTTCTTCTCCATGAATTTGCCCGGTCCTCTTTTAAAGTCATCCAAGTTGGTGGCCTTCATTGCCTCCTGTAGGAGCAAAGCTGGGGCTACACCAGAATCGGCACAAGTGGCTTCCAGAAGAGGAACAGCTCTGTGTGTCTGTGTTGCAGAGAGGAAAACTTTCGGTTAGCAGTAGAGCACATGCTTTGCCTGCATAAGGTCCCAAGTTCAATCCTTACCATCTCCAGATGGGGCAGGGAAGGACCTCTTCCAGAAACCCTAGAGAATCGCTGCCAGTCAGAGTAGACAATACTGCTCTAGCTGGACCACTGATCTGACTCTGTTTGGCATTTCTGTCCAACATACAACAATTTCAGTTAATCTGTAACCTGCTCAGCTCCTGGCAAGAGACACACTTAGGTGTTTTATGTAAGAATGGTGGCCCTTCTGCTATGATACAAATATGGATAGTTTAATGCTGCATCTTTGCATCTCAGTTCATGGCAGAAGTTACTGTCATTTCCATCCTTCCACCCCACTTCTGAGGGTGTCAGGTCTTGAGTAAACTCTCTGGTCCACATGGACTCTGCCTCTATGCTTGCAATCACCTTGTCCTCAATACCATATGTTAATACTCTTTACCATTTGGGAGGTCCATACAAACAGCTTGTTCACTATAAATGGTTACATGCACACTGTGGTAAGTTATTAATTGGTGACAGAGCCTCTGTATTCATTCATTGTTTCCCTCTTTTGCTCTCTTCACATTGCAGGGAGGCAGAAGCTCACAACCGCAGGTGTTAGTGACAATATGCTTGCAAGTGTGAGATGTACTACGTGCTCTCAACTTGCTTCACTCATCCATCCTACCCCAGCTCTCTCGTGATGGCCATTTGTCATTGCAGAGTCTGCCTAAGGAGAGCTAAAGCCTGACCTATACATACAACAGAATGAGGTGGTAGAGTATATCAGAACAGATAGAAAATCCTATCTCAACAGTTCTGCCATTGTGGTGTGTGTGTGTGTGTGTTTTAATCCTGCAAATAAGCAGAAACTTAGCACATCAGAGGTTACTCTGTAGTCTGTATGCTATCGTGCCCCCCCCCAAAAAAAATCACTTGCAGGGAAGTTTTGCTTCTTTTCTTATTTTAACAATATGTGACACATTCACCCTTAGATCTGCATTTTGAAGTTGTGTGATCCTTTCTGCCACCTTATTCTGCTGCATGCATGGACTAAGCCTAACCAATCCAATATATACATGTACCTTTGAGAAAGCCCTTATTGAATTCAGCTGGGCTTACTTCTCAGTAGAAATGTGTGCTATACCTAGTGAAGGGCTTTTGCGGCAAGAGGGTGAGCCAGGAGGTGGTAAAATCCCCTGGCCCAAGTTTTCAGGACAGCCTTAGGGTGGCTGTGTGTCCTGCATTACAGAAGACAGCCATTTATTTGTTTGTTGCATTTGTATCCCACCTTTGCCTCCAAGAAGCTAAAGGTGGCCTATATGGTTCTCTCCCTCACCATCTGAGCCCCACTGCGATTATTATGATTGTTTTACTATTGGGCTGTCTGTCGGTATGCTTTTTACTATGTTTTTATCATTGATGTTTTGTAATGCGTTTCTAATGTTGTACACCACCCTGAGATCTTTTGCTAAAGGGCGGTATATAAATTGAATTAACAACAACAACCCTGTGAGGTAGGTTAGGCTAAGAGGCAGGGACTGGCCCAAGGTCACCCTGTGAGCTTCATGGCCAAGTGGAGATTTGAACCCTGGTCTCCCAGTTTCTATTCCAACACTCTAAATGACTACATTACATTGGCCGCCTGGTCCAGGTCTGGCTTAAAGATAAATAACCATAAAGAGAGAGAGCAGGAGAGGTCTTGAAGTTGCCCATCCACAGTTAGGAACTGGAGAGCAGACTGGGCAGGCACGCAAGTCACATTCTTCCGTACAATGTTAGGGTGTAATTTATTTCTATGTAAACCATAGTGATTGTTTGGAAATTTGCAATTATCCATTTATGCAAATCTTATGCAAGCATAAATCATTTTTACTCATCGTTTTCTGGCAGTGTGTAAGTGGCCACCCTAGTCTAAGGTTACTGTATGCCCGAAATTTTTCAGACATAACCAGTATTCAGCCCCCTTAAGCAGTGTCCGAGCAGAAATTGCTGAAATGTCTGGGAAAGCTCAACAAGTTTGGCCAAAAACAGCTCAACAACTTTTGTGTCCTGATTTTCACTTTTTGAAATATGGCAACCCTACCTAGTCAGCCTTGAACTTGCTAGTTGGACTTTAGCATGTCAGTCCCTCTCAAGTATTTTAGTATCATTAAGAAAATAATTTTGTCCTACCTTACAGGGTTGTTGCATGGGTCATTTGGGATGACATAGTCAAAATGCTTTGAGCACTTAGGGAAGAGAAACAGAATGTATAGGCGTGGAAAGATCCTGCTCTGACTATGTACAAGGGCATAAAGGGCAAATATTTCACCCATATTAACACTAAATCTAGAATACAACATTACCAGATTTGTATCAAAACATGCAAACCACTTTAATCTCTGGTAAAAAAAAAAGTCACTAATCTGTACTGAATTATCATTTTAAGCATGCATCTTTTTGAGTATTATTTGTGTATTCTGAATTTGCACCTAGCATCACAACTTAACTTTCCACTTCTTAACTGTTTAGCTGGTTTAGTGCTGTATGTCTGGAGAACTCAACTTCACAATATTACCAGCACGTACTGGCTTATAAAATTCTGGGAGTTTAGGTGGTGTTGTGCAATAATTAAGATGCACTAATTTATTAACCCAAAGCATGAAAGTGTCTTTTTGAATTCTAGAGAAATGGAAGCTGTTGGCTTCATTTTGTAAATGTTCTGACACCATGAAGCTGTTCTAATTTAAAACAAGCTTACTCGTGTTTCACTATCAAATGATGAAATGGTAGGAGTCAGGTTGTATGTACACCAATACCAGTTCCACAGAATACCAATACCAATACCAGTTCCACAGAAGAAAAGACGTAGAGTAAAATGTAGATGCGGAATTAACCTTCCTGTAAGTGTCTAACCTTGCACTTAAAAAGAAACAGCAAATTTCTGCAGAAATATGCTTGGAAGCACATGGTGACACCTCAGGAGACAGAAAGCCTATATCTGGGGGAAGGGAAGCGATTTGCTGCTCAACATGATGACTAGCAAAATCAGAATTGAAAAATGCAAACTGTACCATGCAAAATCATGTTTTTCCCCCAGTTTCCAGCTTTTTTCCAGCTTTACGGGTTGCACAGTTTTTACCTTTTAAGATATCACACACAAAGCCCACATTCAGCTCCTAGCATATTGCATAGGAAGAACTTTCTAACAATGTGAGCTTGTTTGGCAGTGCAACAGACTACCTCGGAAGGTGGTGGATTTTCCTTCATCGGAATTTTTGAACAGGTTGGATGGCCATCTGTCAGGGAATCTTTAGCTGTGATTCCTGTATTGTAAAGATTTGGGCAAGATAACTCCTTGAGGCCAGTCTACAGTTCTATGATCTGAATTTGAAGGGCCAAAGCTTGCTAAATACTACAGTATCTTGTTGCTTGGCACATTCCGAATGGGATCCTGTGGCAGTGATCTGGGACCACATCATGATTTCCCCACCCCGTCTCTCCATCTTTGGTTCAGCAGCAGAATAATTGCTTGGAGTTTGCTTTGGCACTACCTGCTTATAAGATTGGGAGCAGCCGGCTGGATTTGTGCTCCTTTATATGAGGAATATCTTCATAGGATTGTAAAACCGATCCCAGGAACAGAACTACTAGAGCTGTCAGTTGTCAGAACCTTTGGGCGAAGAGGGGCCATTCTGGGTAATAGATTTGGCTGCATCACTATGGCACACCTAGCAATTAGGATTCATTCAAAGGAAATGAACGAAAGAAGTAGGATGCAAACACCCGCTCTCAGCATTTTTGTTTGAACTTGAATCATTGGAAGGGGAGGGAGGGGGCTTGCTTTGCATAATGGATTTGGGCGGGGAATGATGGCATGAAAACAAGGGTGTGTGGTGGATATGCAGCTGTGTTGAGAGCATGTCCATTGAAACTTTTGTCAGCGGCTCTTCTCTGTTACTCAGAGGGCAGAATCTCCCAAGGAACTGAGAAGCAAGCGAAAGATGTGGCTGGGTGTGGCCCGGGGTTCTGGTTTAGAGAGTGATGACTGGTGGACTAAAGGTTAGGAATACAAGGGTGGAGAATGCTCTTTTATGTATCAAAACACACACAGGAACAAAGGTTCTATAATGACCCCCAAAGTGGAATGGCACACTTTTGTAAAAAAAGAAATTTTTAAAAAATGCCATTGATGGCTAGGCGGAACATTAATAGTGGCTCGCAAGTCCCTTAAATGGTTTCTCCACCTTTCTGATTAAACAGCATCGTTGATGGGAGTCCCTCTTAAAATGCTTATTCTCCATATGCAACACCAACCACAGTTGTATAGTTGAAAAGGAAAAAGGAATACAGGCTGAATTTTCTTCAGTGAAAAGTGTCCAAAGTGACAAGTTACAGGTATCCTGGCTGTAAAACAGAGCTCATGTTACTCCCGGTTGCCACCTACTGGCCAGTTTGCAGAAGTCCACAACAGAAAAGATGCACGGGCATCGTGGAGAGAAGGAGCAGGTTTGCTTTGGGACTCTCTTGCAAGCCCCCAACAAAGCAGGTAGGAAGTAGGTGCAGCAGAGGCAACGAGCACATTTCTTCACACAATGTGGAATAAACACAGCAAGTTCGCACACTGGCTTAGCTCTCTTTCAAGAAGGAGTAGGTATGCTCGTGGAGAAGCAGGTCTGTCAGTGGCTCTTAGCACAAGGAACTTCTCAGTGCAAGCTGCTGGGGGCAAACAGGAAGGGGAATCCAGCAATCACATACCTTACTTTTGAGTTCCCCAAAGTTTCTGTCTGACTAATATCAGAAATGCAGGACTACGTGGACCTTAGTTCAGTCCAACAAAACATTTTGCAAGTCTCCCGAGAGCCGTGGACACTAGGCTGTCAGTCAAAAACATTGTCATTTTTTTTTACTACGCATGAGAAATTGGGGTTTGCTGCCTCGCTTGGGATCGCACCTGACCCCTTCCCCTTATGCCACGCAGGAACTGAACAAGAAGAGAACGCAGAAAGAGATGGAGCACGCCATGCTAATCCGGCACGACGAGTCGACGCGCGAGCTAGAATACAGGCAGCTGCACACGTTGCAGAAGCTACGTATGGACTTGATCCGGCTGCAGCACCAGACGGAGCTTGAGAACCAGCTGGAGTACAACAAGCGGCGGGAGCGGGAGCTGCACAGGAAGCATGTCATGGAACTGCGGCAGCAGCCCAAAAACCTGAAGGTTAGTAACTAGGCGAGGGCTGCGGTCTAGCTGGGATATAGGGATAAGCGGTGCAAAGTCAACTGCTTGACCTCAGCCACCCCGCTAATTCCATGTGTGTGTGGCAGGGATGGGGAATCTGGTCTCCCAGATGTCATTGGACTGCGGTTCCTATAATCCCTGACTATTGGCTATGCAGGTGGGGAAATGGGAGTCCAGCCACCTCTGAAGTGCCATACGTTCCCCCATCCCTGGTGTTTGGTGCTGTTAGCACATTCATTCCACCATTTTGGCACCTGTTCATATATTCATTCAGCAGAGAAAGACTTACTGGTGTCAGTAGCTCAGGAGTCGTTCACTTACAGTTACCTTCCATCATAGGAGCCAACTCCTAGGAAGCGAGGTCCCTTCGCGCACACCCCCCCCAAATATTTGAAGGGACCAGCCCCCCCCCCCCAGTTAATGGGCATTGTCATTTAAATAGTGTGCATGTGGAATATTATGTGATCAATTATGTGCTTACCTGCCCCCCAGATATTTTATTAAGTTGGCACCCCTGCCTTCTATGGGATCTGGTAACTGCTCTTCTCCACGTGAAAGGGAAAAAGCAGATAATTATCTCACACAATAAATAGCAAATAGCTGAAATGATGAGACATGGGTTGGAGACAGGCAATAGTTTCGTGGAGAATGCAGCTTGCGAGAGAGGCGTGGTTCTCTCGCGCACAATTTGCCCATTATAGGGATGTTACATTTTCTTTAATGTAAAGCTTCTGCATGAATATTGTACCGTTCTTAAATAACGTATAGGGATATGCAGATAACGATGATGTTTAAATAGCCACGTGTAACCTCACCCAGAGTTGTTGCCTCCCATTGCAGGCCATGGAAATGCAGATCAAGAAGCAGTTCCAGGACACTTGCAAAGTGCAAACCAAGCAGTATAAAGCACTCAAGAACCACCAGCTGGAAGTGACTCCAAAGAGTGAGCACAAAACTATTCTGAAAGGCCTGAAGGACGAGCAGACAAGGAAGCTTGCCATCCTGGCTGAGCAGTACGAGCAGAGCATCAATGAGATGATGGCATCGCAAGCGGTGAGGGCAGCTCTGGGCTCCACACACACACACCCACCCCTCAAATGGTTCCATATTAATTAGGGTGGCCATGTGTCCTCTTTTTCCAGGACACATCCTCTTTTTCAGGGTAAAATTTCTGTCGGTGGATTTTTTGAAAATTTGCCAAAATGTCTCTTGCTATACTTTCTGGATGAGACATAGTCATAACTAGATGCTGAAGGCTTGCCTTCCTCTTCTTCTGCCTCCCTCAGCAATATATCACAGCTTCTATAGCCTACATATAGTAGGGGTATTTAAAATGAGAATCATCATAGCATCCTCTTTTTTGCTCTTCAAAATATTAACAAGCACTGGTGGTCACCTTACCTGTGGTGAGAACTGATGGCGGTTTGCTGTTGTTTTTAGTAATATTTGCATATTATTATTCTTTCCTTTTCCTTAGTATTATTTCATTTCCCCTCCTTTCTCTTTTCCCCTTTCCTTTTCCTGGTTTTATTTTCAAATTAATTTAAAACAAAAACAACAACTAAACAGCATGTGCAATCCTTGTCGAGCCTGTTTGTAGCAGGTTTACACGCCGATGATCAAATAATCTTTTCAGATTGCATGCATTGGTATGTGCACATGTGAAGTTTAAAGCCCCAGTTGCACACAGCTGTAATAGCCAGATACCTTCAGGATAACCAAGCCCTGAGGGATAGCTCGGTGGGTAGAGCATGGGACTCTTAACCTCAGGGTTGTGGGTTTGATTCCCACATTGGGTGAAAGATTTCTGCATCGCAGGGGGTCGGATTAGATGACCCCTGAGGTCTTCCCAATTCTGTGATTCTCTGAAACAAGCATGAATGGATTTGGTGGGGGGTGATGAGGAAAACACCTTTTGACTGAGCTCATGGCATACCTTGGAGTGTTCAGAAACACTTTTAAGTTCTGGGAGAATAAAGCAGGTGCCAAGAAACGTTGATGACAGGCTGTGAGCTGGTGTAGTAGCATAGTGGCTGAGATACTGAGCTGCCAGCCAGGAGGTTTCCAGTATGAATCTTAGCTCTTGCCATGACCTCACCCAGTTACCTCAGGCAAGTCATACTCTCTCAGCCTCATCCCTTCCCCATCTGCAGTATGGGAGATAAAAAAAAGACCGACTTGCTTTCGTGGCCGCTGGAAGGACTGCCGCTAGGCAAGTGGCTCTAGATGCAGGAGAAGCTGTGTGGGCAGGATGGCCAAAGGAGAGCTGTGAGAAGGCAGCAGAAGCCTGGCAGAAAGGCAGGGAAAGGAGACTGGGAGCGGTGAAAGCCCAGGTGTAATGGGCATGTTTGAAACTCCATGCAAGGTGAAAGGAATGAAAAGCAAAGAGTGTGTGTGTATGAAAGAAACAGGAGTGCTGAGCAGCTTATGGAGGGCTACAGGCTCCTCATCTGTGGTCTATATACAGTGGAAGAGAAAGGGACTTAGTGGGAAAGGGGGTGAAAGGAGATGGCAAGAGAGAGACATGCTGGGTACAGACCTCATTCAGAGGGGCAGAAGGGGTTTGTGGGCCAATGGCAGGAAGGGAGCTTTGTAGTCTCGAGGCAGTGGGCCCAACTTTAACTTTACTTCCCCAGATTACAGTACACAGTATGTACTGTATGTTCTATGCTGGCCATTTCAATCGGAACTTTTTTGCATTTGCACCCCCTTTGGGGCATGCGTCTTCACGAACTGCCTAAACAACTGTTGTTGTTGCTGTTGCTGTTGTTGTTGTTGTGTGTTTGCTGTTGTGCCCAACCCTAGAGCAGATTTGACCAGCAAGCGCCCTTAACTTTGTAAATGATTTTGTTGGTTTTTTTACACCCCCAGCTGCGGCTAGATGAGGCTCAGGAAGCGGAATGCCAGGCCCTGCGGTTGCAGCTTCAGCAAGAGATGGAGCTGCTGAATGCCTATCAGAGCAAAATCAAGATGCAGACGGAAGCACAGCATGAGCGGGAACTCCAGAAGCTGGAGCAGAGGGTGTCGTTACGCAGGGCACATCTTGAGCAAAAGGTATGGCAGGGGTTGGACCGTAGCCAAAAAAGCCAGGAAAGGAAGAACTGGTGGGGATGTGGAGTTGCGCATACTGTCCAGGTGCATCCCGCGCTCTGCAGTTAACCTGGTAGCGGCAATGCATTACATTTCCCTAAGTACCAGGATCCTAGCAGGATCAGTTCCTTGTGAAGAGAATACGGGAGCCTTAACAATTACTCCCGGTGGTATTTTTTAAATATATTAGTCACCTTTTTTTTTGCCACGGCAACTCAAAGTAACTTACAATGTACACATATATAGATTAAAACCAGCATTAAAAAAAGTCTAAAATTCCTTTCTATTTTATTATTTTATTTTAAAAAAACTGCATTAAAGCATCCCACCCTTGCCCAAAAGCCATCAGTGTTTAACAGCTGAAGACCTGATTAAAAAGGAACATGTTTGCCCGGCACCTAAAGATATGTAGCAGTGGCACCAGGCAAGCATCCCTGGGGAGAGCATTCCACAAGCAGGGAGCCACCACGGAAAAGGCCCCTTCTTGTGTTGCCACCCTCCAGACTGCCTGTGTTCTCATAGTATCTGCATACTTGTTGTTTAGTCGTTTAGTCGTGTCCGACTCTTCGTGACCCCATGGACCAGAGCACGCCAGGCACTTCTGTCTTCCACTGTCTCCCGCAGTTTGGTCAAACTCATGCTGGTAGCTTCGAGAACACTGTCCAACCATCTCGTCCTCTGTCGTCCCCTTCTCCTTGTGCCCTCAATCTTTCCCAACATCAGGGTCTTTTCCAGGGAGTCTTCTCTTCTCATGAGGTGGCCAAAGTATTGGAGCCTCAGCTTCACAATCTGCCCTTCCAGTGAGCACTCAGGGCTAATTTCCTTAAGAATGGATGCGTTTGATCTTTTTGCAGAGTCTCCTCCAGCACCATAATTCAAAAGCATCAATTCTTCGGCGATCAGCCTTCTTTATGGTCCAGCTCTCACTTCCATACATCACTACTAGGATACCATCTGCATACTAGCAGATTGAATACAGAGGGACAGGCAGACAGGCCCCTCGGCAGGCATCTTCACAACAGCATTGCTTTGCCAGGCTGTCTTCTGCCCAGTCAGATAAATCAGAAACTGTAAATTGTTTTCTCTCTGGCCTCCAGACCAGTGGTAATAATAAGCACTGCATAATGGGCATTTTAATAACTGAGACGAGGAAGGAATTTCCCATCTCGTTGCTTTTGTCGTGTCGTGGGCGGGAGGAATATTCCAAACCGATTAGGTAGTTGGCATCTTTGGGTTTAGGAATGGATCCACCCTTTAAATCATTTATGAATGCTGTGAGTAAATAGTTAATGTCTGAACCAACTCTAGTAGGAATAGACGGATAGATTCCTGATCAGACGCCCCATGAGGTTAACTGAATACCAGCGACAGAAAAGGAATAGCACTGCTGGTGCTTATTTGTCATTTGCTGGAGTGCACCAGGGAATCAGATTTCCTGACTGCTAGACGCATTGGCCTGTGTTGTTGCCGGAGGTGTGTTCTAATGGAAGGTCCACCTGCTCCACTGTGTTAAGACTGCCACCAGAGGTTTCCCCAAATGCAGTGGCTTTTTTGCCCGGCAGGCCAGATCTTTCATCACCTGCACAAGCCAGCTTTGACTGGTGGGAGGGGTCACCCACCAGTCAGCCAGCTGACATCATGACACCAGGTAACTGGCAGTCCCACCCACCTACTGTGAAGTCGATCTGCGGGGTGGGGCAAAGCTGCATGCAGCAGGATTGAACCCTCTCCGCTCATCGGCTGGTGAGTGGGAGGGTTCAGCTGTCTAGGCCACAGTCGTCTCCTTTGCCAGCAGGGACCCTGCAGGGAATGCACTGGTGAAGCAGTACCAAACTCTCGAGCCTAGAAGTGTTATTGGATGGGAGAGTTACTGAAAGCAAACACAGAGACACATATGAACTGGGTAGCTCAGTCGGTAGAGCTTGAGACTCTTAATCTCAGGGTTGTGGGTCCGAGCCCCGTGTTGGGCAAAAGTTTCCTGCATTAAGAACAAAGATAGCTCAGTTGGTTCGAGCGTGGTGCTGATAATGCCAAGGTCGCAGGTTCGATCTTCATGGGGGACAGCTGCATATTCATTCCTGCATTGCAGAAGGTTGGACCAGCTGATTCTCAGGGTCCCTTCCAACTCTGTGATTCTTTGATCCCCTCCACAAATGGTTCTCCCCTCCCACAGCTATATTGCAGTTTCAGAGTCCCGGGGAGGCAGGAGGGGTTTGTAAACAAACAAAAAAAAAACCTACCACAGGAGGAATTGGGAAAGGAGAAATCACTAAGGACAGGACTCAGCATCCCTTTTCGACTGACTTGTTTCTGCTGCAAGCACACCCAGTAAGCACACACACACATCCACTTCCCAGTATCATTCCGGGAGAAATGGAGGGGTAGGAAATCCTCTTGTCTAGATCTGTTCCTCAAACGTTTGGGATTCTGAGGAGCTTGCTTTAAAAGAACCCCCCTTTTATGCTGTTTCAGATTGAAGAGGAGCTGGCGGCCCTGCAGAAGGAACGCAGCGAGAGGATAAAGTTTCTGTTGGAAAGGCAAGAGCGAGAGATTGAAACTTTTGACATGGAGAGCCTACGGATGGGCTTTGGAAATTTGGTCACGTTAGAATTTCCTAAGGAGGACTACAGATGAGATTAAATTTCTTTTGCCATTAAAAAAACAAAAATGCAAACAAAAAATATCTCAAATCCCAACATTCCCCCCCCATGTTAACGGGTGTGCTCTCTCTCTTTCTGTCTCTCTTACTGACATCATGTCGGACTTAGTGCCTGTATATTCTTACTCCATCAGGGGCCCCCCCTTCCCGCCAAGTGTCACGTTCCAGAGCAGGACCATTGCTCCGCAGTCTCTCTTGAAACTCATAGTGTCTCACAGTATTGATGTCTCTGTGCAATGATTTTTTTTATTATTATTAAAAAAACAACGTTTCAATGAAAACTTTGGAGACAATTCTAACGAATCAAAACAAAAAAGTGGATGTATGTTTGCTTTTCAGCAATCACTCATATTTTTTTGCCACCTTACCAATGAAAATTCAAGCAAAAAAAACAAAAAAACCAAGGAAGGAAAATTAAAAGGAGTCAAATTCCCAGGGGGAGAGAGATGGGTATCGCAGCCTTACCTTAATCAGCTGCTGCATAACGTTTTGAGTTTTTAATTTTATTATTAATTATTATTATTTCTTTTTTTGGTATTTATTCATCAGGAATAACTAAATGAAAAAAAATAATAATAAAAAAATTTTATTAAGAGATTGAGAAATTTGATACATTTTACAGAAAATATGAATTCTGAAATTGTGCTGTACATATCAGTGGTGGACATATTATTACTTTGGGGGCGGGGGGGAAGGGGAGGGGGGTTGGGGAAAGAGGGAGAGCGTGATTTTTTTGAAAAAGGGTCAGGCCAGGCCAGGTGGGTTTTTTTGGCCGTTGGTCTTTGGCACATTCTTGATTGTATCATAATCATTTTCTGCTGTAGCAGAGGATGTGAATACACTTAAAAAAAAAAAAAAACTTAAGGAGCCCAGAGAATCCCAGGAGCACAAATTGGGCCTTGTCAAATTGTGTATTTTGTGTATAGAAGGAAATTTAAGGAGAAATTTACTTATTTTCATATTGTATTTTAACTGTTTCTCTGATCAGAAGTTTTTTTACTACCTGATGACTTGTTTCCCCCCCTCCGACCCCCCCACCAACCCACCCACACTCCAGGCCACGCCGACACCCCCACCCACCCCTCCAAAAACCCTCCACCCTTCCTCTTTTCCAAGTCAATCTTTGGAGTTTAACACTGTCTCTCATTCTCACATCACCTTAAATCTTTCCTCCTCCTCCTCCTCCACACCCCTCCCTGCGACCCACCCACAACTCCCACCTTTGGTTCCCCCCCTCCCTTCCCTCTCCCTGTCCCCCGATAATCTTGGTCATAAATATTGCATTATTCACACTTTCAAACTGTGTATTTTCTTACAATAAAAAAGGTTAAAAAAAAGGCTTTACTTCTTTTGCATGCACTTTAAAAAAAAAATACTAAACGGAAAAAGCAAAAAAAAAAAAAGAGAAAACCTTTTTCAGGTTCTCAAAGGGAAGAGCATGATATAACTGTCAGAGCTTTTAATTATATTTGTAAATAAAAGTGTTGCTCACGAAGCTTTGCTGTCTCATTGTAGCAGGGGAAACAGCTCTTTGCCCTGCGCTAACCTCTACCCACCCCATCTCTGGTCAGCCATGGAAGAGACTCGAGTGTGGCTTTCCAGCTCTTGTTTTACATCCAGCAACAGGAGAGCCTTTTAGCAGCAAACGCCGGCCAATCAGATCCTCTGCTTTTGGGCTGGATGCCTCCCGACAACTCAAAGACAACTCAGATGTTGTGGGAGGAGGCAAGAGCAGGAGAGGAGCAGAGGAAATATTGTGTAAAGGGGCTTCTATCGTATATTGCACAGATGCTTTTACTGGTGCTCCAGAAACACACCTGAAACTTTTAAGGCGAAGATAAATGTAGCATACCTTGTTCCAATACAGCCTTTCCCAGGCTTGAGGGCAGGGAGCCATCCTTCCAGTCCGCAGCCGAAACCGGCTGTGGACGGCGCTCATTGGATGGTTCCTGTGATGTCACCAGGAGAACACCTATCCCAAGCCCCACATGGATTTGATTTCAGAAAGTATTTCTGTTGCGGATTATTTTGGCAAAGGGTGATTTGATAGATGGGTGAACATGTATGCAATGAATGAAAATGAAAAAACAAGCTGCTCGCCTGAAGAATGAATGGGAGGATGGCCCAGGCTGATAGCTGAATTAGGAATCAGTTCATTGCTATGTACTGTACAGCAATCATTGCAAAAAGGATCATAGGGTTTGGTGGACCACCATGAGTCAACAGTGCGATGCAACAGAAAGAAAGAAAAAAGCTAATGCAATTCTAGGCTGCATTAACAGACATCTAGCATCCAGAATAGTACCACTCTCTTCTGCCTTGGTCAAATCCCACTTGGAGTCCTATGTCCAATTCTGGGCACCACAGTTTAAGAAGGATATTCGCAAGCTGGAACCTGTGCAGAAGAGGGCAACCAAGATGATCAAGGGTCTGGAAACCAAGCCTAATGACAAACGGTTGAAGGAGCTGGGGTATGTTTAGCTTGGAAAAGAGAAGAATTGAGAGGTGATATGAGAGGCATCTTCAAATACCTGGAAGATGGAGCAAGCTTGTTTTCTGCTGCTCCGGAACAGATGACCCAAACCAATGGATTTAAAGGACAAGAAGGAAGATTCCGACTAAACGTTAGGAACAACACTCTGATGGTGAGAGCTGTTTGACAGTGGAGCGCGCCACCCGGGTCACAGAAGGCTTTTAAACAGAGGTTGGATGGCCACCTGTCATGGATGCTTAAGCTGTGATTCCTTCATTGCAGTGGGTTGGACTAGATGACTCTTGGGGTCCCTTCTAACTCAAGATTTTATGAAATTCCTAAGCTGGCCTGGAGCTGGACTCACACCACAGTCAAGGAACCAGCTGGGGCTTCTTACTATACCTGCCTGTACTCTTAAGGGCTTCAAAGGGAATTTTTAACCCCCCCTTCTTCTTTTTTGCTTTTGCTTTTGTTGACTGCCTTATCTCTTTGCTCGTTCATTTCTGTTTCTACCCATCCACCCAAAGGGATATCGGGAGCAACTTTGAAGGTTTCAGTTCTGCCACGATTCTCCTTTTCTCTGCATCTTGGCCTTCTTCTTGGCCTCTGAGCAATATTTGGGGAACTTCTTAGCAGAGAAACCCTCCTTCGGGGGGGGGGAGCCACCCCATCGCCACCAGGAGCCGCTAGTCCTGCCAAGAACCAGGTACAGTCCAGAGATCAGTGGAGGCTGGTGCATGGGACTGCTCATATTGCCCCTTCCTGCCCAGTCCCAGAGGTAGATAATCTTTTTGCAGCATGAGGTCCACATTCCTTTTCCAGCACCTTCCCAGGGGCCGCATGCCTAGGGCAGGCAAGTCCGAAGGCAAAATGGGTGGAGCAATTAAAGTAAATCTTACTTTTATACAGTAGGCTAGCACCCAAACACCCTTCTCTATTCCCCATCTAGGCAAGCAAGACACATGCCAGCTAGGCAGAAACAATGAGGGTAAGAGCAAGACCACTGATGTGTGTGGCTTGGGGGGTGTTCTGGGGGTCAGGTGTAACTTCCAGGTCTGAGGTTCTACAACCCTCTTCTGACCAAAGTTGCCCATACTGTGTGCTCTGAGCTACCCCATGTTGCTCCTGCAACCTAATAATAATAATAATAATAATAATAATGATGATGATGTATTAGTTTTACCCCGCCCTGTCTGGCCAGATCTCCCCAGCCACTCTGGGCAGCTCCTAACAGAATATTAAAAGCATGCTAAAACATCAAATATTAAAAACTTCCCTAATCAGGGTTGCATTCAGGTGTCTTCTAAATGTCAGATAGTTGTTTATTTCCTTGACATCTGATGGGAGGGCGTTTCACAGGGCGGGCGCCACTACAAAGAAGGCCCTCTGCCTGGTTCCCTGTAACCTCACTTCTCACAGGGAGGGAACCGCCAGAAGGCCCTCGGAGCTGGACCTCAGTGTCCAGGCTGACGATGGAGGTGGAGACACTCCTTCAGGTATACTGAGCCACGGTTGTTTAGCACCAAAACTAAATTGTGCTCAGAAACATCCTGGGAGCCAATGTAGGTCTTTCAGGACCGGTGTTATTTGGTCTCGGCAGCCACTCCCAGTCACCAGTCTAGCTGCCGCATCCTGGATTAGTTGCAGTTTCTGGGTCACCTTCAAAGGTAGCCCCACGGAGAGCACATTGCAGTAGTCCAAGTGGGAGATAACCAGAGCATGCACCACTCTGGTGAGACAGTCCACGGGCAGGTAGGGTCTCAGTCTGTGTACCAGATGGAGCTGGTAGATAGCTGCCCCGGACACAGAATTGACCTGCACCTCCATGGACAGCTGTGAGTCCAAAATTACTCCCAGGCTGCACACCTGGTCCTTCAGGGGCACAGTTGCCCCATTCAGGACCAGGGAGTCCTCCACACCAGCCAACCCCCTGTCTCCCAAAGACAGTAATTCTGTCTTGTCAGGATTCAACCTCAGTCTGTTCTGTGTTCTTTCAATGCATGGGGAAGTCAGGAGCAACTTTCACCCCTCCCGCCAGTCCCCTCCACGCCTTCCAGCCGTGCAGGACACAGTGAGCAGCTCCTCTGCAGCTTGTGGGCAGATTCCTGTTTGAGAAAGGAATCCACGTACAAGGGTATTTTGATTGCTTTTATTATAGAGCACCTGAAAAGGCTTGCCAAGTTAAGGGGAAACTGCCACAAATCTCCCTGTGCTCAGTGGGTTGCATTCTACTCAAGGGTAGGCCCACTGAAGTCAATAGACTAGAGTCACACCCACTGTTTTCAGCGAGAGTGTTCCAAGTAAGGCTTAACATTGGATACCACCCTCTCTCTTTTTTTATTCAGTTGCAATGGGATTCACATGGCAGGCTATTTGACACCAAGCCGCTCGTAGATCTTTGGCACATGGCTGTCCCACTCGGCTTGGTAGCACATGCCTGCCACAGGCGCACCCAATCCGTACTTCTTGCGGAAGGATGAGGCTCGGAACTTCTCGCGCTTGGCAGCGGTAAGTTTGTTCAGGATGGGCTCGTCGCAGGTCAGTCGCTGTGGCTGCTCGTAGACCAGCCACACATAGCGGTGAAGTCCTACAATGGGCAAGGATATAATGGAAAGATTTTGGTACGACTGTCAAAACTGTGTTGTTTTTTCTCAATACAGAAAAGCAACCCTTTCTGACTTCTTTTTTTTAAAGAAATGACTATGAAAATGTTCAGCTTATTTACATTGCCCTCATTCTCAACTGGCTTCATGCACATTGCCCTCATTCTCAACTGGCTTCGTGCACATTGCCCTCATTCTCAACTGGCTTCTTGCCCACTGCCCTCATTCTTAACTGGCTCCATTTGCTCCTAGGTAGCAACATTGGTTAGCCAAATACTATTGACTACACACAGTACAGAGATCTGAGTCTGCTCGCTTCTGGAATGGCTGGAATTGCCCATTTGAGTACTTCCAAAGGGGTGTGTGTGGAAATGACAGCCAAGAGAGGAGAGGAAGAGAATAGAATAGAATGGAAGCAGCAGGAGATGGGGAAGAGATCTATTCTTTTTCCTGCCTTTTTTCCTGTCAAAGAAGGCAGGGAAAAGAATAGCTTGGGATGGGATGGAGCAGAAAAGCATCCAGAGAGGAACAAGGTAAGTAGTTACTTCCTTTTAGGTTCCTCCACTTTGTATTGCAGACTCCCATAGTTCCTTTTTGTTTTAACAATTCTAACACAGTAATAAGAGATTGTTGAAATGCCATCTCCTGTACAGTATAAGAAGGTGCTGTAGAACTAGAAAACGGCAGCTAGAAAGAGGCAAGAGTGTCCTAAAAGAAGTCCACCTTCCCTTAGGGAAGCCACTTACGCATTGGCCAAAGTGGACACAGATCTACAGCTGTGATACCTGCATTGCAGGGGGTTGGACTAGACGACCCTTTGGGTACCACCCAACTGCACAATTTTATGATTCTATGAAATTTCACATATGTGATTTGTATGTAAGCAAATAATTACTATAAATGCATTTTCATCACGCAGTGGTGTGCAAGACTCTGACCAGGTAACCTACTGTCCTGTCCAGGAACTAACTTTTGACTGGGCAGTGCTGCTTAGTGGTTAGAGCTCTAGAGTGCTAGACCTGGGAGAGACCAGGGTTCAAATCCCCACTCAGCCATGAAGCCCACTGGGTGACTTGGAACCAACCACTGCCTCTCTCAGGCTAACCCACCTCACAGGGTTCTTGTGGGGCCTGGGATGGGGAGTTGTAATCCGAAAAAGATCTGGAGGGCGCCAGGTTGGCAGGAGCTGGTTAATGGATCAGCCCAGCCCAGCAAGTCAGTTCTGCTGGTGCAGCAGCCAGAAATAAATCCAGAAGGGTGTGTCACAAGAAGGCAAGACCTTGCCTCTCCCACACTGACTTAAGCCCTCTCAATGTACCTTTAAAGCTCTGCTATGGGTGTGGATTTTTTGTTACCTGGCTCCCCTAGGCTGTGTTGACGCACAAGTTAATCCTTTGCACAAAAGGGGCATTCAATCTGCAAGGAAAGTCAAGTCAAGGCACTTTCCATCTCAGGGCCTGGCAGCCTTATCCGCAGGCATTTGCAGAGTTCACGGTCCTTTACTCACAGGGTGTGACAGAAAAGTTTGTTTTGCTGGGCAGGTTGGGTACCCAAGTATTTTCTTTTTCTTTTTCCCTGCCAGCAAACGGTTAATGAATGGCAGCTTCTGATTGGCCGGGGTTCCAGAAGAGGGAATTGAAAAGGGGTAGGGAGGGGGGGCTGTGGTCTAACAGGTGGCGCTGTGGTCTAAACTACAGAGCCTAGGGCTTGCCGATCAGAAGGTCAGAGGTTCGAATCCCCGCAACGTGGTGAGCTCCTGTTGCTTGGTACCTGCTCCTGCCATCCTAGCAGTCTGAAAGCATGTCAAAGTGCAAGTAGATAAATAGGTACCGCTCCGGCGGGAAAGTAAACGGCGTTTCCATGTGCTGCTCTGGTTCGCCAGAAGCAGCTTAGTCATGCTGGCCACATGACCTGGAAGCTGTACACCAGCTCTGTCAGACAGTAAAGCGAGATGAGCGCCGCAACCCAGAGTCATCCGCCACTGGACCTAATGGTCAGGGGTCCCTTTACCTTTACCTGTAGGCTAGGATTGAGGTTGGGAGAATAGGTTGGGAGATTGAGAGGAGAGAGAGTTGGTTCTGGCTAGAAACATCCACTCTGCGGAATATATCAAAACCTACAGAAAGGAGTCTCTGAGCTTAGTGTGAAGGACAGTGTGTGGTGTCCTGAGAGAGTAATAGGTCAGGAATTAACTGGGACGCTGAGGCTGAGCCAGAAGTAGAAACTGGAAAGATACAGTCTACTTGGGTCTCATTCCAGTCAGGAGGGGAGTGATTCTGCTACAAAGAGAAGACTCCCAAACCAGTTAAGATGGGTGTGGTGATCCCTTGAGTCTGTTACTTAAGAGTACCTCAGGAGTGGGGTTGTCAAAGGGGTGTGTAACTGACAGGAAGTACCACCTTGTTTAAGAACCAAAGTATTAAGCGGCAACAGGTGTGCAACACTGAAGTGAAATAACATAATCTGAAGTATCCTATGTTGTACCCACTTGTGTCACAAACTTCCTTTGCTAAATATAATCTTTATTGTTGATTTGATCAAATCCTGCCTCCAAATTATTAAGTTTTCCCTCACACAAATCCCCCACAAGATAATCTGGGGTGGTTTGTGGTAATTTGTGGAACTGGTGTCCCGTGAGATGGGCCCAACAGCGCCGGGGGGGAAAGTGTCGTTGTGCCGTACCATACAGGGCAGCTCAGAATCCAAATGAGTCCTATACCGAAAATTTATCCAGTTTTTTTAATAAAAAAACCCCCAATTCTTCCACTCTTGTGGACATCTAATGGTGATGGATGCTGGAAGAATTGGGATAGATAAAAGGAGGACTTCTTTATGCATTGCATAGTTAAACTGTGGAACTCACTGCCACAAGAGGCAACAATGGGCACCAACCAAGAAGTTTTTAAAAGAGGATTGGACAAATTCATGGAGGAGAGGGCTTTTGAAGGCTACCAGCCACGATGGAGCTGCTGTGCCAACACCATTGGAGGCGGCAATGCTTTCTTGCACCATGCTTGAAGGTTTCCCATTACGGCACCTGGTTGGCCACTGTGAGAACAGGATGCTGGACTAGATGGGCCATTGGCCTGATCCAGCAGCCTCTTCTCACATTCTTAGGTTCTTAAGGGCTGTGTTGCAGATTAAACTGATAGGAATGTATGGGAGCTGCCTGATCCCAACTCAGATTACCGGTCCAATGAGCTGAAGTACTATTTCATGCAGGGCACAGGTAAACTGTGGAACTCATTGCCACAAGAGGCAGTGATGGTCCCCAACTTGAGCTGCCTTGAAAGTGCCTTCCCAGGGAGAGGCAGAGATGTGCCTTCTAAAAAATACCCAAGGCTTTAATTTTGTTTCTTAAGAAGAAACACTCCCAGCCATTTACTCCAGTTAAAAAGCCAAGAATCTGTCAAGGAGGAAAGAAATGTCTCACCTCTCCATGCACATCAAATCATGTTTGAACGGCACTTGGCATCTAGTCCAATCAAACATCACACTGCTAATCTCTCAAAAGGTAAAGCAATCAACCTATCGAAAAGCAAATAATGTGCTCTGTATTTGATTTCTGGGTTCCTGGCGCAGGGCGAAGTCCCTACTTGTCTTGGAACAAACCAGCCAGCCCTTTGCTCAGTCTCTTAGGCAAGGCAATCACCAATTTCCAAACTCTCAAAGCTTAAGGTAGAGAATCCACAAAGGTTTCCAAGCTGGTGCCCTCCCACCCAAGATGATTTTGGAAGTCACTTCCCCTCAGTCTCAGCAGGGGGAAGTCTTTCTGTATGGTAGGTGTGTATGCATCAGATCAGGACAAACACTGGATCAAAACTCTGCTGAATGGCTACCCTGCTGCATTTGTCAGCAAAATGGTAAAGTTTCTCTCCAGATTTGTCATATAGGGAAAATGCCAAAGATACGACTTTTTAAACTTTCAGTCAGTAGGAACAATTTTACCACAGTGCCTTGAAGGGCTGTTGAAGCAACGTATCACCTTGTTCTTGTCTGTTCTGTGCTGCTTGTGCTGTAACAGGTGCTTGCTTTGAAAATGCAAGACTTTCAAGTTCTTCTGCCTCTCTGCCTCAGGCCTGCACACTCACTCCTGTCAAATCAGCCTAAAGAAGTCCAGAAGGCCACATCTGGCCCCAAGGCTGAGGTTCTCACCCTAGTGCCAAGGTTAGAGGTGGGGAACCTTTGGCCCGCAGGCCAAATTTGGCTCACCAGGGGTTCAAATTTGGCCCATGGGGCTGCTTCCCCTAATCTACAGCCACCTGCCTTGGACTTGGGGTTTGGGGTGTGCTAGGGGTAGAGATAATACACAATTAGAAAGCCTTAAAGCAGCCTCTGGCTCTACTGTCAATCAGCTGGTGAGTGGTAGTGCCACAACCATGAGTACTTTAAAGCAGTGTTTCCCAACCTTGGGCCTCCAGTTGTTTTTGGACTACAACTCCCATCATCCTTAGCTAGCAGGACCAGTGGTCAGGGATGGTGGGAAATGTAGTATGAAAACAGCTGGAGACCCAAGTTTGGAAAACCCTGCTTTAAAGCACTATGTGGGGTTCTTTGCAAGCCCAGCAACTCCCAACTCTGGGACTTCAAAGCACCCAACTGTCTGTGACATCAGGTGTGTGGCAGGTGGGCACCCTTGCCCACCTGTCAAATTTGGCCCACAAAGCTAGACTCATAAAGGTCTGGCCTGCAGAGAAAGTTTGCCCACCCCTCTACAATGGTTTGCCTACCTGTTCCCTTGGCAGGCGCAGATCCAATATAATCCGACAAAATGCACCCACGGCCGATGTTGTTGCCTTGCATGTTGGTCACCAGGAAATGATGCCACTCTCTACAGGAGGAAAAAGAGCAGGGAAGGTGCATTCAGAATTCAACATCCAAACCAAGTGTTCCACATTAATCCTCCATGGTTTCCCTATTTGGCAAAATCTACCACCTAACTCAGCAATGCAGCATGTGTTTTAAGCTGAAAAGCAGTGTACAAGTGCTCTAAATAACTCAAAGATGCTAAGAACAGAGGAAGCTGCCAAACACCAAAGTCAGACCAATTGATCCATCTAGCTCAGTATTGCCCCACCACTGAGCTATGGTCCTTCCCTGTGTGGCTGCACAGTTATTCCACCCTCCCTGGATGATCATTAAAGGTAAAGGGACCCCTGACCATTAGGTCCAGTCGTGACCGACTCTGGGGTTGCGGCACTCATCTTGCTTTACTGGCCAAGGGAGCCGGCGTACAGCTTCTGGGTCATGTGGCCAGCATGACTAAGCCGCTTATGGTGAACCAGAGCAGCACACAGAAACGCCATTTACCTTCCCGACAGAGTGGTACCTATTTATCTACTTGCACTTTGACATGCTTTTGAACTGCTAGGTTGGCAGGAGCTGGGACCGAGCAACGGGAGCTCCCCCCTTCGCGGGGATTCAAACCGCCGACCTTCTGATCGGCAAGTCCTAGGCTTTGTGGTTTAACCCACAGCACCACCCACGTCCCTTAGGATGATCATTGAAAACATGCATATTTCTATAAAGACAAGAGTATGCCGAAAGGAGAGAAGGTCCCTTTTGTGGTCTCTCTCACCTGAGTTTCGGATCCGCCCTGCTGGGAACATCCAGGTCTGTGAGAATCAAGGTGTAGAGTTTTTGTGGGTCGCAGCCCTCCCAGTCAATGGATGTGGGACAGTTCTGGACCTGTTCAGTTTTAAGGGAAATTGCAAATTGGAAACCAGTGCACATCTCTGGGAATAGGTGTTGCACAATGACAAGGCCTCACTCCTGTTAGCAATCGTGCTGCAGCATTCTGCGCTAACTGCAGCTTCCAGGTCAGCTGATTGGCACTGGAAGCCCGTCTCCAAAGAGATTGCTGCAACCTCTGATCAGCTGATTGGCACTGACAAAAGTAGGACCAGGTTAGGGATCTGACCCACCGACAGCATCCAGTCCCCCAACCCTGTGCTTAAAGGGAGACCCCCAAGTTACAAAGAAGCATAAAGACGAAATGTGGAAGAGACTGATATAAATCAAAAAGGTTCTCCTTTGCTCTGCTGGCAAGAAGGACCTGCAAGCAAGGACTCAATTTGGTAACGCAATCCAGATGGCTGCGTCAAGTGGTCCAAGGCACAGGGAGCAGGGAAGGGGGAAGAAACTGTTCAGAGTCAATGCCGGAGGGATGTTCTTCACATATGCAAAACAAAGCAGTAATTGGAAGCAGTCACGCAAGTGAGGCTTGCTTACAACTCTGTGCAGAAGGAGTTTCATTTCATTCGCCTTTCCCTCCACCTGGTTTATGAGTCTTACTGGATCAAATCCACCCAGCGTCCTGTTTTCCACAGCAAGAAGCCAACTGCTTCTAGGAAACTTGCAAGGACAATTAGAAAAAGGACTATGGAAGAGGAGGAGGAGGAGGAGGAGGAGGAGGAGTTTGGATTTGATATCCCGCCTATCACTCCTCTTAAGGAGTCTCAAAGTGGCTAACATTCTCCTTTCCCTTCCTCCCCCACAACAAACACTCTGTGAGGTGAGTGGGGCTGAGAGACTTCAGAGAAGTGTGACTAGCCCAAGGTCCCCCAGCAGCTGCATGTGGAGGAGCGGGGAAGCGAACCCGGTTCCCCAGATTACAAGTCTACCGCTCTTAACCACTACACCACACTGGCTCTATGAAAGACCACTCCAATATATGACTGCAGCAGCGAAGCTGCTATATGCACAAAGATGGAAAGATACAATCCTACCCATTTCAACTCCCATCAGCTCCACCAAGCACAGCCTCTTTGGACTACAACTCCCATCATAGCTGGCTTTTCGTTAGGGCTGCCGTGCGTCCGGATTTTTCCAGACATTACCAGGATTTCAAAGGTAGAATTGGGACACCTTGTTGGCCATTGTAAGAACAAGATGCTGGATTAGATGGGCCACTGGCCTGATCCAGAAGAGCTCTTCTTATATTCCAATGTTTTTTGGAGTGTTGATTATCTCCCCAAGGAAGGAATTTCTCGTTTCCAAACTGCATCAGGTAGCAACAAAATATTTTGAACGTGTTCAGAACTTTTTATCCCCACTTTATTTCAGCGGAATAAAGGACCATTGGTGGGGTGGTTGTTTTTTAAAAAAGAACATTTTAAGCAAAAATGTTTTGTGTACCAAAAAAGAAAAGAGATTTACAAATGAGCCAGCGTGTAGAAATGAACCATAGCAGAAAGTTAATTCAGAACATCTGATGTATTTTTGTGTTTCAGAAGAATAAAAGATTTTAATAAAACACAACATATTTTACCCTGCAGCCAGGAAAGTGGGGTGGAGAAGAATGTTGAT
The DNA here is from genome assembly GCF_964106915.1 of Podarcis gaigeae. Classification (NCBI taxonomy): domain Eukaryota; kingdom Metazoa; phylum Chordata; class Lepidosauria; order Squamata; family Lacertidae; genus Podarcis; species Podarcis gaigeae. The sequence goes on along the minus strand of NC_139693.1, from coordinate 21,972,333 downwards.
GCTGATTTTTAAAATAATAATAATAATAATAATAATAATAATAATAATAATAATAATGACACTCAGATACAAAAAATAGAGACAGAAAAGGAACAGCCAAAGTTAAGCATACTCAAACTTGTTTATGGTGTAAAATAGTGCTGGGTTGATGCAGAATTTTCCATGGATGCCAAGTTTAAACAGTGGCTTGTGTTATATTGACTTGTGCCCTGAATGTTTTACTCCACCCCCATAATTCCACACAGAGGCAAATGCCTCACAGTCCCTCATTATTGGATAGCCCCCTGAGCGATTGTTCATCCCCAGCCAATCACAGGACTCAGAAGTAGCCCCTCATTTGAATGCCTGCCGGTATATAAGAGGAGTGCTGGCTGGAGGTCACCAGTATTTGCAGGTGGGGCAGTTGAGCTGGAGAGGACGAACCAGCAAGAGGCCATGGCTGCCATCAAAAGGGGTAGAAAGAGCCAGCAAAGCAGAGCCCAGAAGATCCTGAACAGACGAGGGAAGCTACCTCAGAAACCCAGGAGGAACGTTTGCATTATCAGGTTCCCGAGAAGCAGCTACTTAACATCATGCCCTCTCCTGTCCTGGTATTTCAACCGGAAGATGCGGGACGACATCCTTTCTTTACAGAAGGCCAAAGCCGCCTTGAGCCCCTGCATAGAGGATGTCCACCACAAGATGTCCCTGCGGCTGGGCAGGCAGCGGAATCAGCAGCACCCTTGTTCCTGCCCCAACTTCCTCCACACCACCCTCAGGCAAGTGGCAAGCAAGAAGCGAGCCAAGGGGGTGGCGCCAGCTTCCCCCAGGAAGCGCCAGCGTTACTCCGATGAGGAGATTTTCTACAAGTTGGCAAAGCCCTACAGATCGAAAGACCAGGCCTCGCCCGCCAACCCAGGGGCAGAGAACATGGCTCCAGGGGTACCTCAGCCAACGGCGAATGAGCTCCAGGAGGTATCAAGCTAGGCGAACATCTCCCTCGCTCTTCTCAGGACAGCAAGCAGGCCTGACAGAAAACCGAAGGGAGAAGAGGGAGGCAAAATGTATATTGCATAAGCCGCCGGCCTGCTCAAAAGATCCAAGGAAACTGAAGGGGCGTGTCACCACCCACATTCCGATCCTGTCCTGGAGCCATTTTTGCAGAACTAATAGATTTATCAATGCTTGCAGGAGGAGGAGAAAAGAAGAAATTTGAGCCATTGGATAAATAACCAAGAGACACCCCTTGAACGAATAATTATTCCTTTCCTCGCTAACAAGAAACAGACAGAATTTGGCTACCGCTTGAAGGAAAATGAAAAGGGATTTGTCACTGAATCCAGAGTGTATTTCCCAGCCCCCCTCAGGAACTTCATCTTTGAGTAATAATAAAACTGGATCTTTTGAAACATATACATTGTGTCCTGAACTTGTTAGAAAGACACATATATGCAATCATTACTTATGATGATTCAATTAGCCTTCATTCAATTATCATGAGTGGTATATGATATAAAGCAGCACCAATGAAAATACATTGGGGTTTTTTAAAAGATAAATCCTAAGCAGAGAAGAACAATCTCAAGAACTCAAAAAGTGGTACACCCTGAGCCTTTTTTGTTTGTTTTCATCTTCATTTATGATTTCAGGTCAGTGGGATAAACTCTAGGCAAGACTCCTTAACCCAGAAATGTTCAGGTATTTTTTTTTTTTTGGGGGGGGGGGAGATCCTTATAAGGAAAGCTTAAAACATTTGTGTCTTTTGAAATTGAGGGGGAAATGCCAGGAAAGACTGATTGGGTGACATGATGGAGGCATAAATTATTATGCTTGGAGGTGGTATTATGACTCCCAATTGTTCAACCATAGCAACAGCAAAACAACCCCCCCCCCCCAGTGGAGACTTATTTGGTGAATGGGGCACTGGCCCACCAACCTCAGACAGCCCCACCTGCCTGCCTTCCATCCTAGGGAGCAACCCTGGCTTTCAGCTTCCTCTTTTGTTTACATGTGAATCACCATGAGTCCACTTTAAACAAACATGGCTTCCCTCAAAGAATTCTGGGAGTTGCAGTTTGTTAAGGGTGCTGAGAGATGTTAGGAGACCCCTTGTATCCCCTCTGAGAGCTACAATTCCCAGAGTTCCCTGTGAGGAAGGACTGATTGTTAAACACGCTGCGAGTTGTGTGGTTTGAATGTGGCCTTGGGTCTCAGCGCCACCCTGCAAGAACGTTAGAAGAGGCTGCCAGATCAAGCCAATGGCCTATGAACTCCATCAACCTGTTGCCTTCTCCTTACTGTGGAACTCAGCAGGGAAGAGGATGGGGACAAAGCGAGAATTAATTGGGACTGCCTGTGATTGGTTCTGGCTCCCCCTACTGTTTGGCTCCCAGACGTCTGCCCTACCAGTCCCCAATGGGCACCAGTCAGGACTGCTGGAGATTCCTTCTTGCCCCGCCTTGTCTTCTCTTTTCCCACAACGGTCAGTAAGCAAAGAATAGGGGTGGGGGGGGGAACTCTGCCAAAGACTCCCTCAAAACCAGATCCAGCCCTAAATGGTAGCCGCTGGGTCTTAGTGAGCAGAAGCGATCTTGGACTCTTACATTCACCTAAGGGGAGTCCTTCTGAATCTGGATGATGACCTATTTTAGCCCAGCCGAGCAGCAGCAGCAGCAGCTCCCTCCCTCCTTGTGGCTCCCAGCAATACTGCCTCCCGACAGTGGAGGGAGAATGTAACCATCATGTCTAGTGGTCACTGATAGCCTTTTCTTCCTTATTCCCCACCCAACCCAATTGCTCCTCAGCATTCCACAAGGCAACCCATGTGTTCCAAAAGATCCAGATTTATTAGTATTTCAAGAAGAATTCCTGGGGTCAGGAGGGAGCACCCTGGACAACAACAATCCTTTTGTTCTCGTAGCAGTGGGAGCCGATTTCTGTTTGCCTCTTGCTAGCAAGGGAGAGAGGCGGATATCCTTTCCATGTTCTTCGCTGACTATGCCATGGCTCAAAAAAACCTTCCCGATGCCCCCCACTGAGGCAGAGATAAAACAGCCTAAAAAATAAATAAATTAAAAATCAGGATTGGAAGATGGGTGCAGGTGGTCTCCTTTAAGTTCTTGGATCTTTAAACACAGGGTTCTTATTTTTTAAAATTATGGTTATTATTCCCTTCTTCCTCTCTTCTCCTCTGGATCATTGCCCAGGCCTGTTTGCTGTTCCGAGAAGGAGGAGAGGGGTGTCTGTCTCTAGCTTATGGTCTCTTGAAGTCCGCTCTCCGCGGACTGGGCTATCCCAGCAGCTGAGTTCTCCACGTCCTTGTCACCGCTCTCCTCCTCTCCTGATTCTTCCGCTTTGGAGGGTTTCGCCAAGCGGTAGAAAATCTCCTCGTCCGAGTAACGCCGCCGCTTCTTGGGGAGGGAAGAGGCCACCCACTTTGCGCGCTTCTTGCTCGCTATCTCCCTCAGGGCAGCCTGAAGGAAGTCAGGGCAGCGGCGAGGGCCTGGCGGGCACTTCTTGGGTGCGCGACTCCGAAGGACCATCGGCCGGCTGGAGCGCAGGGAATATCTGGCCCCATGCGAAGGGTTGCTGCTGCCCCGCATCCACCTATTGAAACACCAGGACATCAAGGGGCACTTCATCCGGTAGCCTCGCCTCGGGAACCGGACAATGCAGATGTTCCTCCTGGGCTTGGGCAGAACTCTCCTTCTCCTGGCAGGTGTCTTCTGTGGCCTGCTAGGCCGGCGGCTCAACCCCCGCCTCCGCTCTCGCCTCCGCCTCCATTCGTAGCTCCTCCTCCTCTTTTCCAGGCCACGCCTCCTCAGCCAGATCCTCCTCTTGTTCCTCAGGGAGTAGGACATCCTGTACGTTTTAAGAGCCACCATGTCTTCCTTCCCTGCTCTTGCTTGGCTTTCTGCACATTGCAAATGCTGGTGACCTCATGCAAGCAGTGCTCTTATATACCAGCAAGCATTCAAATGAGGGGCTGGCTCTGAGCCCTGTGATTGGCCAGGGGGGGACAATAGCCCAGGGGGCTACCCAATAATGGCAGACTGTGAAACGTTTGCTATTGTATGCAATGGTAGGGATCGGTGGTGCAGTGGGAATTTCTTTTGAAGTGCAGGAGGTTCAGTAGGAAAGACCCCCATTGGCTACCATATTTTTCGCTCTATAAGACGCACTTTTCCCCTCTTAAAAAGTAAGGGGAAATGCGTGTGTGTCTTATGGAGCGAATGCAGGCTCCATGGCTTCAGCAAAAGCAACGTGAAGCCTCCGGAGCACAGCTTTCGCTGAAGCCAGAAGAGCAAGAAGGACTGGATGATTCCTCTTGCTCTCCTGGCTTCGCTTCGCTGGAAAGGCGCTGAGCAGCTTTCCCTCTCTGCGCAGCACCCCTTCAGTGAAGTGGGAGGAGAAATGGAAGGGGCTTCATTTTTCCTGCCGCTTCGCTGAAGGGGCGCTGCGCAGAGAGGGAAAGAATATTTTTTTTCTTGTTCTCCTCTAAAACTAGGTGCGTCTTATGGTCAGGTGCATCTTATAGAGCAAAAAATACGGTACTTCTTCTTCACACAGCACATCATTAAACTATGAAACTGTCCCACAGGAGGTGCTGGTGGTCGCTACCAGCTTATGTGGTTTTGAAAATGAATTGGACAAGAACGCGGAGGAAAAGGCTGTTCTTGATGGACAACCGCTATGCTCAGTGTTAGAAACTGAGATAGATAAGCTAGGCGCCAGATGGCTCCTTAGGCCACGGTTGCAGTCGCCAAAAAAGGAATTCCTAGTTGCCATTTTGGGCAAGAGAGCTCTGTAGTCTTATTTTTCCAAGGATGGACTGACTGAGATTGATTATCAGTTAAACATCCGACTAGTTCAGATGACAGCCTTGAGCTTGGTTAAGAATTTTTAGAACTTAGAAAAGTCACTTGTTCCAGGGACGGTCCACGTATACATTGACCTATCCCATGAGTAGGCAAACCAAGGCCTGGGGGCCGGATCTGGCCCAATCACCTTCTAAATCCAGCCCGCGGACAGTCCGGGAATCCGCGTGTTTTTACATGAGTAGAATGTGTCCTTTTATTTAAAATGCATCTCTGGGTTATTTGTAGAGCCTGCCTGGTGTTTTTACATGAGTAGAACGTGTGCTTTTATTTAAAATGCATCTCTGGGTTATTTGTGGGGCATAGGAATTAGTTAATCCCCCCCCCAAAAAAATATATAGTCCAGCCCCCCACAAGGTCTGAGGGACAGTGGACTGGTCCCCTGCTGAAAAAGTTTGCTGACCCCTGGCCTATCCCATCCTCTTTATCTTAATGGTGACCTGGACCATTCATAATGTAAGAATATTCTTCACAACTGTGAGCAGGGCAATGGGGTGGAGACAAGCTACAACACGTAACTATAATGTTGTTGTTCACCGCTCCTGCTCAGGCTGCACAGAAAAAGCATTTCAGTTCCTGAAATTCATTCTGATTGTGCAGATAAAATATCACGGATTTGCGAGTTTCTCAAATGCATCTGGTTGGCTACTCATGAGAAGTAGATGCTGGACTAGATGGGCCACAGGTCTGATCCAGCAGGATTTTCTTATATTTTGATGTTCACTGGGCCCCACGAGGAGAGTCTTAAAATGCAGACAACTGTGTGTGTGTATGTGAGAGAGAGAGAGCGCGCAAGTTGGATATATAGATTATATTCCATTAATTTCAGTTTCTCTCCATTTCCAGTCTTCCAGTTCTCCACACATCCAATTCAGTTTGCAATTTTTTTCTTTAGAAAAAAACAGTCCTCATGAAAATTTATCAGCATTTTAGTGCAATTTTTTTCCGTAATGCACTCATTTTTCTGTGCAGTTTTGACTAAGATATACATTTTTACAAAGCAATCTGTATGCTGTTTTCACAAACACATTCGTTTTAAGACACACTTTGCATAAGCATGTTTGGGTCACATTTCTTGGCTGGAGAACAGCACTGGAAAGTTTGGAGAGGTGTGAATGTCAAAAGATGGCTGTGTTGAAGTTTGTGAATGGTCTCAGAAAGTGCAAATTATGTAGGTACGTTGACCTTTAAATGTAAATGGAATCCTATTTCTCCCAGATATTTATACACACAGAGAGAAGAGACTCCGAATACTTTTAAATACTTATTTTTAGGGTTGCCAATCTGGACACAAAAATTGTTGAACTTTTTTGGGGGGGATGCAAATTTGTTCAGCTTCTTTTAAGTTTTGCCCAAAGTTGTTCAGCTTTTTTGCCAGCTATGTCCAGGAAATTCGAGATGTATGGCAACCCTACTTGTTTTTAAAAAGATCGTTTTAATGTTTTACTTTAGATTTTGTAAACTGCTTTGAGGTTTTCTTTAACAAGAAGTAGCACATACATTTTGTTAGAGAAAGCAAGCTGGGAGTGGGGCAGTGGGTTTTTGACCGGAAGGAAAATGAGCTCAAACCTCGGGTTAAGAACTTAATTCGTTCAGGAGGTCCGTTCTTAACCTGAAACTGTTCTTAACCTGAAGCACCACTTCAGCTGATGGGGCCTCCCGCTGCCGCCGCTCTGCTACTGCGTGATTTCTGTTCTCATCCTGAAGGAAAGTTCTTAACCTGAAGCACTATTTCTGGGTTAGCGGAGTCTGTAACCTGAAGCGTCTCTAAACTGAAGCATCTGTAACCCAAGGTACCACTGTACTTATTTCACTCATTACAATGCACATCAGTCTCTGACTTTTGTCTTGTGGGTTTCTGGGGTTTTTCCTGTTGTTATCCTGTCTCTCGCAGCTACAATAAACCTACCATTAAAATTATGGACTGGTCATTTCTTCGTCAGAGGGCAAATGGGCAAATTCAGCAGGGGCTCAAATACTTTCCCCCCTCACTGTAGATGGGTACGTGGGACAATAAATGAAAAGGAAAAGGAGGGAGGGCAGAGAGAAAGAGAGAGAGAGAGAGAGAGAGAGAGAGGGAGAGAGAGATGGAGGGAGGAAGGAAGGAAGGAAGGAAGGAAGGAAGGAAGGAAGGAAGGAAGGAAGGAAGGAATAGTTTAGAACATGGTGGATTTGATTTAAATCAAATCAATTTAAATCACTAGTCAGTAAGACTCATTCTTGCTGGTATAATCTTAATATTTACAACCAGATGAAGGTTTCCTTTTTGGAATAATAAATTTTCAGAGTAGTTTTTACAGTTATATCAAAAAAAATTACTGATTTGGTTATACTATTAGAAATGCATTGACAGATAATTATGAAATTATTGTGAGGTTTAATAAATTAACCGTTTATATTTGGACAACTTTTCTGCTGTACTTTACTGGAAGGAGAAAAATAATCATTTCCTTAATAACAATTTATTTAACTAAAACAATAACATTGTAGCATATGTATCCGTGTTTGTTAACTGATGTGGTTAAACAATTAAAAAAACACACCCTTAGACTGAGTTTTAGCATACATGAAAAACTTAAAACAAATCCTTATTTCCTGATGGACTATAATGTAACTTAAAAAGAAAACTATAGTGGTACCTCGGGTTAAGTACTTAATTCGTTCCAGAGGTCCGTTCTTAACCTGAAACTGTTCTTAACCTGAAGCACCACTTTAGCTAATGGGACCTCCTGCTGCTGCCGCGCTGCCGGAGCACGATTTCTGTTCTCATCCTGAAGCAAAGTTCTTACCTGAGGTACTATTTCTGGGTTAGTGGAGTCTGTAACCTGAAGCGTATGTAACCCGAGGTACCACTGTATCTTAAGAAAGATTTTTCCTCCAAAAGCATTTTATTTTAAAAATCCAATTTAAATTTAAAAAATCCAATTTCCTTTTTTTAAAAAATCTGATTTTTTAAAAATCATTGATTTTTATCCACCCTGATTTAGAAGAGAGATAGAAAAGGAAGATGAGGGAAGGAAGGTAGTGTGGTGGAGTGGTTAGAGCGTCAGACCCAGGAGTCCCCAGTTCAAATCTCCACTCCGCCCTGGATTCTTTGGCTTAGAGTCCTGCGTTGAAGGCAGATGATGACCCCCGGTTCCTTTCTATGAGAAGCTCACTGGTTGGCCTTCTGGCAGGAACAGTCTCGTCACCTCACCTACCTCACAGGGTTGCTGTGTAGGGAAAACCACGTACCCCACCCTGAGCTCCTTTGGACGTGGACGCCGCAAAGAAAGGAAACCAACCCGGGGTTTGGTCTTGCTCCCCGAGGAGCGAAATCCCGAACGCCGCCTCGGAGGAGCCCTTTTACCTGGGTTGGGGTGAGCTCCTGGCCCAGCTCCCGGAGCTCCACAGCCCCATAGCAGACCCGCAGCGGGCGCGCCGGCTTCTCGTCCACCTCGGCGAGGCACAGGGGCCCGTCCCACGCGCTCAGCGACTGAGGCATCCTCGGGGCAGAGACCAGAACGAAGACTGGAAAGCTGTGCGCGCGGCCACCGGGAGTCTCCGACGGTTCTGGTGCGGCTCTGGGGCCCGGAGGCTCCAGCTGGAGAGGCGGAGCGAGGGGCAAGGCGGCGCCCAGCCCCACCGATCTCAGTCTCCGCCTTGGTCCGCCTGCACGACTGGGACCACGCCCCGATGGCTGCAGCCGCCCGTCTTCCTCCGCAGCCCTCGGTTATATATCCAGCTCAGTTCTGCAGCAGACCCGTTGAAGTTTTTCAGGGAACTCAGTTAATCCAGCTGGAGCCTTCCAATGGGTCTACTCCGAGGAGTAGAGACAGCCCTCTGCAGAGTGCAACTGCGTCCCATAGGCGTAGCCAGGATTTATGTTAGATGGGGCAGGATACCCCCCCTGCCGTCTTGTTCTGTCTAGCAAATTCGGAGTGAAATGTCTCAACAACAGTTGCTTTATGGCCAGGGCACACCGTCGAGATGACCGCATGGGAGAGACTTTGGAAAGTAGATTTGTAATTTACTGACTTCATGTTATATGTTGTTGTTTAGTCGTTTAGTCGTGTCCGACTCTTCGTGACTCCATGGACCAGAGCACGCCAGGCACTCCTGTCTTCCACTGCCTCCCGCAGTTTGGTCAGACTCATGTTTGTAGCTTTGAGAACACTGTCCAACCATCTCGTCCTCTGTCGTCCCCTTCTTCTTGTGCCCTCCATCTTTCCCAACATCAGGATCTTTTCCAGGGAGTTTTCTCTTCTCATGAGGTGGCCAAAGTATTGGAGTCTCAGCTTCAGGATCTGTCCTTCCAGTGAGCACTCAGGGCTGATTTCCTTAAGAAGGGATAGGTTTGATCTTCTTGCAGTCCATGGGACTCTCAAGAGTCTCCTCCAGCACCATAATTCAAAAGCATCAATTCTTAGGTGATCAGCCTTCTTTATGGTCCAGCTCTCACTTCCATACATCACTACTGGGAAAACCATGGCTTTAACTATACGAACCTTTGTTGGCAAGGTGATGCGTAGCCAGGATTTATGTTAGATGGGGCAGGATACCCCCCCTGCCGTCTTGTTCTGTCTAGCAAATTCGGAGTGAAATATCTCAACAGTTGCTTTATGGCCAGGGCATACCGTCGAGATGAGCGCATGGGAGAGACTTTGGAAAGCAGATTTGTAATTTACTGACTTTATGTTATAGACCTTGCGAGAAAGCTTTATGAAAATGATGTATAGGTAGTACTTAACCCCGTATAAACTAGCGTTCGTTCGTTAAAAGGCTGCTGATGAATCACCTCTAAATTCTTTAATGGGCTGCCTGCCTCAAACTTGTCCCCAAGTTTGGAGCAGGATCACACCTTGCATTGATCCCATGTGACCACCAGAGGGAGCTCTGAAGCCACGATTGTCTCCTTGGCATTCCTAGAAATGGTTAGCTGGAGGCAGAAACTCTGTATCACTTGCGTAATATTATTATTAATCTGTTACAGGAAAAACATCATTCTGCTTATTGCATTCTGAGAATCCAAAAGAAGTCTCTAGGCACCTCCAGCCTCCTTTTCTGGGTGGATTTCCCTTCTTCCGCTCTGCATCAAATGTTCACTTACTCATCTCTGTTATGTTATACTTTGATAAAGCCAGTTTGCAAATTGACTTCCCTTATGATTTGATTTACTTTTCTAGAAGAGAAAGGAGAAGAGAGCCCTACGTCTGCCTGACCTTGATGTACATCAAGGAAGCTTTAAAGCCAGGATGGGGAATATGTAACTGCCCGACCATGTTGCTGGACTACAACTCCCACCATCCCTGACTGTTGGTTGTGGATGATGGGTGTTGTAGTCCAACAACAAATGGAGGGCCACATAATAGCCATTCCTTGTTATTGATTGATGGATGGATGGATTGCATTTCTAGTCAATTGTTTCCCAAGGAGCTGAAGGTGGTATACGTGGTTCTCTTCCCATGGGTGTAGCCAGGATTTGGGGGGGGGACAGGACTTGCCCCCCCTTGATTATGCCCCTGTCTCCACCTGTTTTATCCTCACAATGTCTCTGTGTCGTAGGTTAGGCTGAGAAGCAGTGACTGGCCTGAGGTCACCCACAGACCTTCCTGGATGAGTGAGGATTTGAACTCTGGTCTCCCAGGTTCCAGTCCAACACTTTAACCACTAAGCCACTATTGCCTCTTTGGAACAAAAGAAACAGTTTGCGCATCCTGGTTTTAAAATGAAATGTGCGGAGTGTTTGCAGTTCAGCATTTTTAATTTAATTAAATCACAATACCATCGTGACCACAGAAACGGTGTTTGCTTCTGATATCCTGATGCTTAAACACATTTATCTGGGAATCAGCAAATTAGGGAAGTTTTTAATGTCTGATGTTTTATTGTTTTTTAAATATTTTGTTGGAAGCCGCCCAGAGTGGCTGGGGAAACCCAGCCAGATGGGCGGGGAATGAATGAATGAATGAATGAATGATAGCACTGTTTTGTTGCAGGGGCTTTTCACTCGTGGCTCCCCCTCTGTGGAATGCTTTCTGCAGTGACGCCTACCTGGCACCTTCATGTTCATCTATTTGGTGATGGGTAAAGCGGGTGGCGCTGTGGGACGCGGGTGGTGCTGTGGGTTAAACCACTGAGCCTAGGGCTTGCTGATCAGAAGGTCGGCAGTTTGAATCCCCACGATGGGCTGAGCTCCTGTTGCTCGGTCTCTGCTCCTGCCAACCTAGCAGTTCGAAAGCACGTCAAAGTGCATGTAGATAAATAGGTACTGCTCCGGCGGGAAGGTAAACGGCGTTTCCGTGCGCTGCTCTGGTTTGCCAGAAGCGGCTTAGTCATGCTGGCCACATGACCCGGAAGCTGTACCCTGGCTCCCGCGGCCATTAAAGTGAGATGAGCGCCGCAACCCCAGAGTCATCCTTGACTGGACCTAATGGTCAGGTGTCCCTTTACCTTTACCTAAAGAGTTACCTCTCTCCACCCACCACCCAGGCTCTGGATGCCCTTGAGATGATGTCTGCAGTTAATGTGCTGCCCAAACTTCCTGTGACCAGGTGGCGGCGGCTTGATTTTCTTTTGTTGTTTTGCGTGCATGGCACAAATTATTCCCGAACACATACGATTACATTGCAGATGTTTTATACAAATTCTTTAAGTGGTATCATATATTTTTGCTGATGCCTTTAAATGGGTTGGCTTTGGGTAACAAGTGTCTAAGAAGTCTATTCTTCTTCTTCTTCTTCTTCTTCTTATTATTATTATTATTATTATTATTATCGCTTTTCTTCAGCCAGAACTCGCTGGAACTCAGTTCCAGCCCCTCTCAGGTAGGCAGCATTGCCATTATAAGAGAACAAGGGAGGCATTCATGGCGAGTTCTGGCCCCTCTTTCTCTAGAAAAGTACCACTGATGATGATGATATTTTTATCCTAAATAAACATGTGCAACTCAGGCCACTTATCTCTGTCTATAAGATATGTATTTTTAAATCAGAAAGGGTGAACACAGCAACCTCTGTGGACAACAGAGCATCAAAAGCTGCCTTGGACCAAATCAGTTGGCCCCCAGGGATAGCTCAGAGGGCAGAGCATGAGACTCTTATCTCAGGGTCCTGGGTAAGGGCAGAAGATTCCTGCATTGCAGGGGGTTGGACTAGATGATCCTCAGGGTCCCTTCCAACCCTACCATTCCATGATCTCAGAGCCTTGTCTACTCTGACTGGCAGCAGCTCTCTAGGGGTCTCTCTCAGCCCTACCTGGAGATGCTGGGGATCAAGCCTGGGAACCTACTGCATGATGAGCTACTGCCCTGCACTGTGTACTGAATCAGCCCCTTGGTCCATTTAGCTCAGTATTTCCTACACTGACTGGCAGCAGCTCTCCAGGATCCAGACAAGGGCAACATTCCTAGCCCTGGTAAGGAATGAACCTGGGACCTTCTACATGCAAAACAGATGCTCTACCTACTAAGCTAAGCCCCTTCCCCCCAACCATCATTGGATGTTGGGGTCCCAGAACTCTGGGACCCTCCAGTTGCTATTGGACTCCAACTCCCATCAGCAGCAGCCAACAGGGCCGTGAGGCAGGGGTGATGGGAGTTGGAGTCCAGCAGGAGGAAGAGGGCCACGGATACCCCATTCCTGGGGTAGGAGCCTTTAGAAGAAAACTCAAATTCTCCCATTCGACCTCCGGCTCGCTCCCGGGGCTGTTCGTTTGGCGGAGGGCGAGAACGGGAGCGCGAGCGCTCTGTGCATGTCCAGAGGCGCTCTTGACGCTTTTCTTTCACAGGTCCCGGCGCTTGTTTGAAACCTGGCCTGGATCCAGATAAGGTGGGAGGAGGGGAGAGAGGGAGGGAGAAAGAGAGAGAGAGAGAGGACCGGCTGGCTGCGGTTTCTGGCCGCCTCCGTGGGAGGGGCGAGGGATTCCCCCCCTCCCCTCCCCTCCGCTCGTTCCCACGGCTGCATCCAGCCTGCGCCATCCGGAGCTGGTCGCGGTACTAGGTAGGTGAGGTGGCGGGGTGAGGGGCGCGCGCCCACCTGGAGGACAGGTGGCGGGGTGGGGTCTCTGCGGCAGGACGAGGCAGACCCCCCCCTCCTCAGCTGCTAGGAGAAAAGCGATCTGCCCACCCCCTTTCTCTCTCCCCCCACCGCCTCTAAAAACCTCCTCTTGACACACTCTCTCCAACAAACGAGGCGTTTTTACGCTTGGAACCGGGAGGGGAGGGGTGAATGGAGCTGTGGGGAGAGGGAGGAGGCGATTTCGCGGCGGTGTGTACAGAAGCTGATTGGGCCCCTCTTGGTTCCCCCCCCCCATTGTTCCCTCACCAGCACCCCCTCCAGCAGCGATCGGCTGCCCCCCTCCCCCCCAATTCTCCTTTGTGTCTGGCTCTTAGAATTTCACCAGCCAGGTAAGAAACAGTTGGGAGTCCTTTCTTCTCTTCGTCGCCCCCTCCCCGCCCGCATCTTGATGCATTTTGGGGTATCTCGCCCCCACCGCCGCCTGTGTGATGTGGGCAGATTAAGCAAGGGGGGGGGGAGAGAGAACAGGAGATAGCATTCAAGAAGCCTCCCCCAACCACCCAAGATATTTCATTCTACCAGGCAAGACAATGGGCAGGTTTGGTTTATGGAGGGGGGGTGGGAGGAGGGGAGAGGGTGCCAGACTGGCAGATAGACTGGCAGACCCAGCCACCTACTAGACAGATCATAGCGGCAGGAGAGGAGGTGCCACCACTGCTACCCGCTTGCCATAGGAAAGGGGGGTGCGTCGCTGGAGAGAGGAGAGTTTCCTCCTGACGTGAATTCATCATCCTTATTGTGGTTCCTTTTTCCCATTCCAGGCTGGCTCCCTCCAGTCCTTGCATCAGGCAGAGTCGAAGGACCAGACCGAGCTGCAGAAAACAAGGATGACACAGCCTGGGCTGGTGGCGGGGGCGACCCCTGAAAGCTGGCAGGCTCTCCCCTGCCTTCTGCTCTGCTGCAGCCCTCTGGTCTAAAGCAAGCAGCCTCTTGACCCGGGTCAGCAGCTCTTGCCTGTCGCCACCGCAGGCCTCTGATCTCCAAACCCTGTCCTTCTAGCCTGTTGTTGTGGCTGAAAGAGTGAGGACTCTGCCACAGACTGGCCGGAGGTTGGATCTGGCCCCATTCCCTGCAGAAAGCTTTGCCCTCCGAGGCCACAGGATCCTACGCAAAGGGTCAGTCTCCTGTCTCCATTTCTGTAGTGGGGGTCCCTAGAGCTGAGCCGTGGAAGACCAGGTCAGACTGTGGGAAGCGTTGAGGAATTCTCAGGGGATGGAAGGGAGCTGGGCCACCTGAAAACAAGACCAGGAAGGGAAAACAGGAGGAGAGTCTGCTGAGAAGTCTTGGAGGCCTTGAAGGAAAAGACTGGAGCTCTTCATTCCAAGAGAAGGAGGTCTTCAGTCACCAGACTGAAGGCACACAAGGTGAATATTAAGATCTTCAGTGCCCCTGACTGTAGGCGAAGCTCAGAGGCCTTCGCTCCGCTGGACCGAAAGCACACAGAAAATTCACAGGCTTCCCCAATAATTTGGGAGACGTGCATTCATTGATAGCAGCCTCTATCACCACCCTCAGTGGTGGCCTAAACATCTCAGCTGGTCTGCTGTTGTTGCCATTTGGGGTGATTGAGACATTGCTCCTCATCGCCACATAGTCAGACGTGCCGCAAAAACCAATAGTTTTCCAACAAGACTGGCTCGCCCTGAAGAAAAGGTCACAAGCTCTCATCCTGCAAGGACTGTGTCTCTTGCTCTGTGTTCCTCAAGCCCCAGGTGACCTGGCTGTGGTAGGAGATGCAGCCTTCACAATTGAGGATCACACTCTGAGCCCCGCAGGCGCTCCCAAACCAATGAGGGGGAGGGCACCCGGCTGGTGACCCCCACCTGCCTCCCATGCCAGGCCGGCAGGGTCAGGCACCATGGCGCAACCTGGCACAGGGACCCTGGTCTTGGCGAACGGTTGGGGCTTCCCTCCCAATAATGTGGCCCGCGTCGTGGTTTGGGAGTGGCTGAACGAGCATGGGCGCTGGCGGCCCTACACGGCGGCCGTGTGCCACCACATCGAGAACGTTCTGAAGGAAGATGCCCGGGGGAGCGTCGTCTTGGGGCAGGTGGATGCCCAGCTGTCTCCGTACATTATCGACCTGCAGTCGATGCACCAGTTCCGTCAGGACACAGGTAAGGCGTAAAGTCACGCTGCTTTGTCCCCTTTGAGTAGGAGGGAATGCCATATGATGACTTGGGGGGGGGGCTGAGGCTGTCCTGGGTCTGCACTGGGTAGAAACAAGTGGCAATGCTTTTAATCATAGAATTGTTGAGTCGGAAGGGGACCCTCAAGGATCATCCAGTCCAACCCTCTTGGATGGCCAGCCAAGCTGTGTTTGAAAACCTCCAACAGAGGACAGTCCGCAACCTTCTGAGGTAGTCAGTTTCACCACTGAGCAGCTCCTCCCTTCAGAAAGTTCCCTCTAATGTTTAGTCGGAATCTCCTTTCTTATCATTTGAATCTGGTGGTTCGCGTCTGGAGCACCAGAAAGCAAGCTTGCACCATCCTCCACGTGACAAGCCCTTGAGATATTTGGAGATAGCTATCATATCTCCTCTCAGTCTCCTCTTCTCCAGGCTGAACACACTTAAGGCCCTCAAACTATTCCTTGTAAGGCTTGGTTTCCAGACCCTTGATTATCTTAGTTGCCCCCCGCCCCCCGCTCCACGTTCCAGCTTGTCAATATCCTTAAATTGTGGCGCCCAGAAATGGACACAGGATTCCAGGTAGGATATGAGCAAGACAGAATAGAATGTACTCTGACTTCCCTTTCACCTGAACACTATACTGCTGTTGATGCCGCCTAGAGATGAAAAAGATTTTTTTTTTTTATTTGCTGCTGCTGCATCACACTGTTGACTCTGGGTTGAGCACTTTCTATCGCAAGTGGAATCTATAAATATCTGCCAATTGCATAGAAAAGCAGCACATTGGGGACAGGTCTATGCTGGACCCCTATTCCCTGACATGCTAGATTTCTACATGCATGGAGGTGTATCCCCCCACACACTCCAGTTTGGAAACATTCAAACGTTTGGGCTTCCCTCTGCAATCTGGAAGCGATACAGTCTGACTCAAGCTTCTGTTTCTTGAGTCTACTGATTTTATAAGTTGGCCCAGAGGTTCAAAGGTGGAAGCTGCTCTGGAAACAACTTAGGCTGCCAATATCACCAAGAAAGATGTGTATGTGTGTAGGATTTCAGGCTTCTTGGATTTGCTTTGGGCTGGTTTTTTTTTACTAGAACACCCCCCAAATCTATCTATCATCTATCTATCTATCATCTATCTATCTATCTATCTATCTATCTATCTATCTATCTATCTATCATCTATCTACCATTCAGAGTGAAGTGCAAAAGGCAGAGACATGCCTTCCAACATTTCTCCAATGAAAATAGGGATGTCTTATTCAATAATAATAATAATAATAATAATACCCCAACTCTCTGACTGGGTTGCCCCAGCCACTCTGGGCAGCTTCCAACCTATATAAAAACACAGCACATTAAAAAAAAAACTTCCCTATACAGGGCTGCCTTCAGATGTCTTCTAAAACACTTCTAGTCACTTATCTCCTTGGCTTGGGGGTCGCCTAACTCTGTACCTTGCAACATTTCTCCTGTGAAAATAGGGATGTGCTTAGGAAAAGCAGGACATTCCAGGATCAAATCAGAAACCGGGAGGGCCTCTGTCCCTGAAAAATAGAAACACTTGGAGGGTCTGCCTGAGATGGTTAGGATGAAAATGCAGAGGAAGGTGCCTCTGGTCACATTCTTGGCCTGAGGGATTTGTTGTTGGGACTAGCGATGAGCTGAGCCCAGAGTCCATTCTTCATTTCAGCCGCCTCCTTTGGGCAAGGGAAAGTTGTTGTCGTATTGCTGCCGTGGGGAGTCAGAAACCCGCTCTCTCAAAGGGCTGTGTTGGCTACCAGCTTGGATGGCTTTAAAAAAGGACTGGGCAAACTCTAGAAGGGGGCTCTCCACAGCCGCTAGCCACAATGACTCTGCTGCCACTGTCAGATGCGGTGAATGCCGGACAAGTGGGGAGCGTTGTTCTTATGCTCAAATCCTGCTTGCATCTGGTTGGCCACTGTGAGAACGGGATGCTGGACAAGATGGGGCCATGCTCAGATCCAGAGGGCCTCTTCTGATGTCCGTTATGATCTGCAAATATATCCTGATTTACTTTCTCTTCACCCCTCTTTGCCACACAGGAGTTGATTTGAAGTGGGCTTCATGTTTTCAAAACACAGCTCTCGAATCTTTTTCTAAGCACCTCAGACGTTTCCGGGTGGGCAATGAACTCAGGGGAAATTGAACTGGGCAGTGATCTGGCTACTGGATAGGATATTAATTTGGGGGAATAAATTATTTTGAGATTACTAGGAGGGTCATGGCTGAGGAAAGCTGAAGAGCAGCGGGATTTATTTGGAGCAGGTTCCGTCAGGAAATTCACTGGGGGTAAATAAATTGCAAAGGAGCTGATCTAAGATGGCTGGCAAACTAATTGAAGATTTTATCTGGGGCAGTTTGGACGGCTTGCCTTTGGTGACATTTAACATTCTACATTTGCATAGATATGCATTAGCATATGCAAACTTTGTGGCTTGCACTGTTGGTGTGTAGCTCCAGTCTTCTTTTCAGTGCCAGGGCCAGAGAGGGCATGTTATTGGGCAGAGTATTAAAATGCAAGTAAATGAAATAAATAAAAGGCAGGAGTGCCTCTGGGGAAATGCAGAGTGCTTTTTGGCTTACTGCTGAAGATGTGCCCTGAGTCTCCATGTGTCTGATATGAGCTCTAAGGGTGAAGAGCAAGGGTGGGAAATATTTTCCAGCCCGAGGGCCGCATTCTTTGCTGGGCAACCTTCTGGGGGCCACCTGGTGGGTGGAGCCAGAGGCAAAAGTGGGTGGGGCAATGGATCTAAATGCTACTTTTGTACAGTAGGCTAATTTCTGCACACATCCCTGCCCACCCTTTATCCAGCCGACCAAGAGGCCTGGTCAGAGTTCAAGGACACATTCCAGCCAGGCAGAAACACTTGAGGAGGATGTGAAGCAGGGCTGGTGAAGGGCGTGGCCTGGGAGAAGGGGCGTGGCCTGGGGAGAGTGCGAAGGGCCTGATAGAGAGAGCCACCTTTGGTCCTTGGATGTGAGGATACTCATTCATGGTGCAGAGGCAAAAACAAAGAAACCAATTTCATCCAGAGTCGAGCTTCAGCATATGCATATTCAGTAATGCTTCTGAATACCAGTTGCTGGAAATCTCAGAGGAGGGGAGAGGGCTCTTGTGCTGGGGTCCTGCTTGCAGGTTTCCCACAGGATTCTGGTTGGCCACTGTGAGAAAAGGAAGCTGGACTAGATGGGCCACTGGCCTCACCCAGCAGGGTGCTTTGTATGTTCTTCTGCACCACTGGGCCAGCGTTCGAAATTCACCAGGCACATTTTGCACCTCACTATTGGCCACTTGCGACCAGGCGAAGATGACTAGGTGCCAGGAAGGCGTCTGACCCAGTAGCGTAGCGTGGGGGTGCAGGGGGGGCTGGCCGCACCGGGCGCAACATCTGGGGGTGCGCTCGTACTCGCAGCTCTCTGCCCCCTGCTAAAATCCACGGGTTAGGGGGCGCAAATTACTTGCCTTGCCCCGGGTGCTGACAACCCACACTACACCACTGGCCTGACCTCTCCACTCTTTCGAGGTGCATGCCTGGGGGTCCTTGAATCTTGACTCTTTCCACACGCTAGCAACACATCCTGTAGTGAATTCTATCATTATAGTTTATCTGCACAGTCAGAATGAATTTCAGGAACCAGAAGGTTGTGTTGAAAGAAATAGGTTTTTCTAGCCATCGGGGCCCAAAATGGCAACTAAGCATTCCGTTTTGGCGACTGCAACCCCAGTTTAAGGAGCCATTTGGCACCCAGCTTATATATCTGAGTTTCTAACACTGTGCTGAGCCTGTGCTTCTGTTTTTAGAGTGTAGTACTAGGAGGAGAAGGGACGCGGGTGGCGCTGTGGGTTAAACCATAGAGCTTAGGACTTGCCGATCAGAAGGTTGGCGGTTCAAATCCCTGTGACGGGGTGAGCTCCTGTTGCTTGGTCCCTGCTCCTGCCAACCTAGCAGTTTGAAAGCACCTCAAAGTGCAAGTAGATAAATAGGTACCGCTCCGGCGGGAAGGTAAACGGCGTTTCGGGGCGCTGCTCTGGTTCGCCAGAAGCGGCTTAGTCATGCTGGCCTCATGACCCGGAAGCTGTACGCCGGCTCCCTTGGCCAATAAAGCGAGATGAGCGTCGCAACCCCAGAGTCGGTCACAACTGGACCTAATGGTCAGGGGTCCCTTTACCCTTTACCTTTACTAGGAGGAGAGCAACCCAAATCTTTCATTCAGCCAGAAGCTCCCTGGGAGATTTTGGGCAAGTCTCTCCCTCTCTCTGCCTGACCTACCTCTCAGGCTTGTTGTGAGAATAATTGTTGGTGGGAGAAAACCGTAGCTCTTGCCTTTTGCTCCCTGGAGGAAGAGTTGGGCAAAAATGATACAAATAAAAGGCCTCGTGATTTGGCGTTTGTTCACCACTCCCTTCCCCCTCCTCCCCACACAGAGTTGAGCCAAATCAACAGAGGCGTTTGTTTTCCTTTTGCAACCCAGGTGCTGCAGAGATCCAGAGGGACCTGGGTGTGTCATCTCCTGAGCCTCCAGTGAAGGCCTTTTGATACCTTAGCCTAGAGACAGCCGGCTTGTTGTTTTTTTGTTTAAAGAGACTGGGAGGCAGTGCAATAAGGAAATCCACTTGTTGATAAGGACCTGGCAAGCCAGTCGCCCCCATTCCTGTACTTAGGCCACGAGGGATTATATTCTGAAGCCACACAAGACAGTTGCCTTGCTGCCGCTCAGCAGGGTTAGGCTGGATGGGAGTCCAACTGGGACCCCCTTATACGAGTTCAGCTTTGAGGCTGATAGTGGTTGGACAGTTAGACATGGGAGTCATGGGTTTGTTATGAGGAAAAAAAAACTTTATGGGGTATTCCAGAACCTGCGTAGAGTCCTTGAGGGTTCCCTATGGCTAGGAGGAAACAACAGAGGCCAACCAGAGTACAGCGAAGGGGGAGAAGTATTTGATCCCCTGCTAAATTTGCCTGGTGGCCACCTACAAGAAACGTCTGACCTCTGTAACTGCCAACGAGGGTTTTGCCACCAAGTACTAAGTCACCTTTTGCAAAGGGATCAAATACTTATTTCACTCATTATAGCGCGCATCAGTCTCCGACTTTTGTCTTCTGGGTTTCTGGAGGTTTTCCTGTTGTTATACTGTCTTTCACAGCTACAATAAACCTACCATTAAAATTATGGACTGGTCATTTCTTCATCAGAGGGCAAACGGGCAAATTTAGCAGGGGATGAAATACTCCCCTCCCCAGTGAATATTGAGAAGCAAAGCGGCTAGTAAGACTGATCTTTATTGAACTGTTGCTGCTGGGTCCCCACTCCCCACATGCAGGAGGGAGGAGAACCCTGAGCACAAGCCCTTATATAGACTTTTGAAATTTTGAAATTGCCCACCCTGTAGCCCAAGACTACCACTCCCAAAACATCATGCATACATCACAGAAGGAGGCGGTCTACAGCAGAAATCCTGTCTGCCAGGATACCTGATGATGGTCACTGATTGCATTACCTGAGCAGCCTGGCCATTCTGTTGTGATGGTTAATTTTTTAGTTCCTGAGCCCAGGTCACAGGCTCACCCTATTCCTATGCAAATATGTTCTTAAGACAGGATTTGCAAGCAAAAAGACAATGGGAAGGCTTTCCCCATTTGCCTCCCTTACTGCAGAGGAACATTTGAGGTCATTGGGAGAGTCAAAATGGCTTCAGGATTGCTCACCTGTGCTATTTCAGACACATGGTTTATACAGTTAGATATGTGTGCATTTATGAATATTCTATATTTGAGACCTTAAAAGTCTTATAACAGGTTCAAATCCACTCTCAGCCAGGAAACTCACTGCGGGACTTTGGGCCAGTCATTTCATAGAATCATAGAACTGTGGAGTGGGAAATAGGGCTGCCATACACCCAAATTTCCCTGGACATTACCGGGATTTCAAAGGCGGAATTGACGCTTTGTCCTGGATCTTGGGCAAGTCAATGAAAAAAGGGGGGTTGGCGTTTCTGTAACAGCTTTTGGGGTCTTCCTAAAAAAAAGTTCAACAACTTTCGGGGCGTCCTGGTTTTCATTTATTGAAATATGGCAACCCTGGTGGTTAGGGCCCTCCAAGGGTCATCCAGTCGAACCCCCTGCAATGCAGGAATGACAGCTAAAGGAGCCCTGATGGATGGCCATCTAACCTCTGTTTAAAAGCCTCCAACGAAGGAGAGGCCACCACTTTCCAAGGGAGTCCATTCAAACCGCTCTCAATGTTACTTAATGTTTAGTCGGAATCGCCTTCCTTGTAATCTGAATCCATAGGTTCAAAGTCCTGCGCTCCGGAGGAGCAGAAAACAAGTTTGCTCCATTTTCCGTGGGACAGCCCTTCTTATCAGCCTAAGCTACCTCTCAGGGTTGTTGTTAGGGGCAATTGAACCTGTCTCATCTTTCCCATGTTAAGTTCAGTTGTCCACATTTCCACATCCGTTTGCGGTTGTTGTGGTTGTTTCAAAAGCCCCCATGAAAATTCACCAGCATTTTAGCATTGTCCCATGCCCCCCCCCTTTATTACTCCTGAATCTTCCACATTCAGCTTCCTTTTACCTCCACAAGTTCTAGGGCTATTACAGAGGGAGAAAAACACACCCTCCAAGTGTCCCTATTTTCCAAAGACACCCCAAATCTACAGAAGCTGTCTCAGTTTTTGATTTGATCCCAGTAGGTCCTGCTTTTCCTTAGGATGTTCCTATTTTCATTGGATAAATGTTGGAGGGTATGGAGTTATGCAACCCCCAAGCCAGGGAGATAAGTAACCATACAACCTTTAGAAGTCATCTGAAGGCAGCCCTAGATAGTTGTATGATGTTTTTATATGTGTTGGAATCCACCCAGAGTACGAGTATTATCATTAATATTATTATTATGGAATTGGACGTCCCCACTTTCATCAGAGAAATGTTGGAGGGTATGCGAATTCTGCACCAGTTGAAGTTTCCAATCTGCCCTCAGAGGCAGCCCTGCGTATAACGCGATCCTCAAGGTTACCAGAACATAGAGGGCAGAAGTTAGGCTATCCCTGTCGAGATAGGGGCGCAGCTGAGCCACCAGCTGAAGATGGTGGAAGGTACTCTTGTGTCACCAAGGCCACCTGAGCCTCAAGGGACCGCAATGGACCCAGGAGTTCTCCCCAAGCTACATACTCGCTCCTTCAAAGGGAGTGTAACCACATCAGAAGCAGGCAACCTCCCATCCATACGGCAGCTTCCCTATGTTCTTATCAGGTTACTCCACACCCAGAACATAAGAAGAGTCTGCTGGATCAGGCCAATGGCCTGTCCAGTCCAGTATTCCATTCTTACAGCAACTACTGAGAAGCCTGTAGGAAACCTGCCAGCAGGACCTGGGTGCAAGAGCCCTCTCCCGTCCTGTGGCTTCCAGCAACTGGAATTCCTTTTTTAAAAAAGTTTTTTATTGATACAGCAAGAAAAAAAACACAACTACCAAATTACACACAAGAACACATAGACACATAATTTTCTTAGCAAACATTAAAACATCTATTGGTCTTAACACTAAAGACCCAACTTCCCGTCTATTCCATATTTCAAATTCATATTACTTATTGCCAGAATACACTTTTATCATGATTAAACTTATTCTTAATAAATCTAATTTCTTATATCTACCTTGCAACCATTACTGAAGTTCCTCGAATGCTGCAACAGAATTTAAACTACTGTATTTATTTTTCAGATATTCTTTAAAAACCTCCCATTTTGAAACAAATTCCTGTTTTGATTTATTTTTTATTTTTTCTGATAAACCGTCTAATTCTGCATATTCTGTCAGCATTTGGATCCAATCTTGTATAGAGGGGATTTCATTACTCTTCCAGCAACTGGAATTCCAAAGCATTTTGGACTCCAACTGTAGAGGCAGAGCATAGCCATTGTGGCTAGTAGCCAAAAACAGCCCTCTATTCTGTTATTTTCCCCAGTCTCTTTTAAAGCCCTCTATCTAGGCAGCTGCCTCCTGCAGCAGGGAGTTCCGCAGTTTAATGATGCATTGCATGAAGAGCTCCTTTCTTTTCGCTGTCCTGAATCTTCTCACATTCCACTTCGCTGGATGGGTTCTGAGAGAGGGAGGAAAACTTTTCTCTGTCTACTTTCTTCACGCTACGCATCATTTTAAACATGAACGAAGGGCAAGCTTCCTTGGCAGACCACTCACCCGTTATCACTAATCGATAAGTTGGGTGCGCTCCAGGGCGAAGTGTCAGTTCAGGTGGCAGAATGGAGAGGCCTAGCAGGTTTGGCCAGGAAGCCCCTGAAAGGCAGCATCTGCGTCAGCCTTATTCAGGAGTTTGTCATCGTCCCCCTGCATGTATTTCCTCACATGGGTGGAGGGAAGATTAAGGATGAGGTTGTCAGCAATGCCCCTTTGTCATATACTTAACACCCTGGCCCTGCTGCCCTCCATGCCTTGGGGCTTCATGTCTGCAGGCGGGGAGCTGTCTTAGTTTGTGGGCATACCGGTAATTTAGTACCCTGGTACTCCTCTAGACAAGACTAGAGGGACGCTGGTGGTGCTGTGGGTTAAACCATAGAGCCTAGGACTTGCCGATCATAAGGTCGGCGGTTCGAATCCCCGCAACAGGGTGAGCTCCCGTTGGTCGGTCCCTGCTCCTGCCAACCTAGCAGTTCGAAAGCACGCCAAAGTGCAAGTAGATAAATAGGTACCACTCTGGCGGGAAGGTAAACAGCGTTTCCGTGCACTGCTCTGGTTCGCCAGAAGCAGCTTAGTCATGCTGGCCACATGACCTGGAAGCTGTACGCCGGCTCCCTCAGCCAATAAAGCGAGATGAGCGCCGCAACCCCAGAGTCGGCCACGACTGGACCTAATGGTCAGGGGTCCCTTTACCTTTACTCCTCTCCTTTGGGAGAGAGCCTACCTCACAGGGTTGTTGTGAGGACTGGTGGAGGAGGGGGGAAACCAAGTGCATCACTTTGAGCTCCTTGGAGAAAAAGTGTGATACAAGCACAACAAAGAACCGAAATTCAAATATGTTTGTGTCTTAGTGAGCAGCTATCTATCAGATGTCAAGGAGATAAAGAACTACACAACTTTTAGAAGACATCTGAAGGCAGCCCTGTATCAGGAATTTTTTAAATATTTGATGTTTTATATGTGTTCAAAGGCCTCCAAAGAGGCTGGGGCAAGCAAGCCAGATGGGCAGGGTATAAATATGGTTGTTGTTGTTGTTGTTGTTGCTGCTGCTGCTGCTGCTGCTGTTATCCATGCTCACCTAAACACAGTTATCCTTCAAAATTTGCCTTTCTCTGAATTTTGTGGTGCAGTTCTCCAACCGGACAATGTTTACCCAAAATGCATATACTGGGGGTGGTAGAAGAATGCATAAAAACAAATACATTAGTGAAAATAACATATCACATTAGGGGAAAGTGGCTTGCAAATTTGGAAAACATCTTGGAAATGAAGAGAGTTCAAACATGCTCTGATGTTGCTGCCTTTGATTCTGACCTGTTCATCTCCCCGGGGTATCTCAATTACATGGTCTCATTAACATCCTTCCTCCTGAGGCTGCAGGGAGATTCTCCTGGATCTCTGTGTGTTTCCAGCTCTGTCCCTTTCTCTCCGCGGAAGGCTCCGTGCTCCTCCATCCAAGCTTTGAATGGAGGTGCTATGTGAAAATAACAAATAGTAATCCATCAGTCAGGGTGGGCCAGTCTGCTGGGTTAATATGAAGGAGCCAGGAGGGAAGAATTGATGGTGAACGACCCCATCATGAAACAGATGGAGGATCATGAAGATGGGAGACGGCTCTTGCAGGCTTCCTTTTGAGGAATCTATGTGGGTATTCCTCCTGACCCATCAAGGCTAAAGCATGGTGTAGTGGTTAAGAGTGGTAGACTCGTAATCTGGTGAACCGGGTTCGATTCCCCGCTCCTCCACATGCAGCTGCTGGGTGACCTTGGGCTAGTCACACTTCTCTGAAGTCTCTCAGCCCCACTCACCTCACAGAGTGTTTGTTGTGGGGGAGGAAGGGAAAGGAGAATGTTAGCCGCTTTGAGACTCCTTAAGGGGGTGATAAAGCGGGATATCAAATCCAAACTACTATTACTCTTCTTCTTCTTCTTCTTCTTCTTCTTCTTCTTCTTCTTCTTCTTCTTCCTTTGGGAAGCAGAATTGAGAAAGTTACTAGTGGTAAGAACTCCCAACTACCATAGTTGGAAGCACTGTGTCTCTGAATAGCAGTAATCTCAAATTGGGAAAGTTGGGTGCTGGACTAGGTGAGCCTTAGGCCATCTGGGAGAGCTGCCCTTATGTTCTCATTCATCATTCTCTCCTCGAGGAGCTTTAAAATGGGATTAGACAAATTCGCGGAGGATAAGGTGATCAGTAGGAGAAAAGTACTCATGGTAAGAGCGTTTCCACCCCCATCGCTCAGCCCAGACCCTGGGGTCCAGCTCTGAGGACCTTCAGGCTCACTGTGAGAAGTGAAGTTACAGGGAACCAGGCAGAGGGCCTTCTCGGTGGTGGCACCCGCCCTCTGGAATGCCTTCTTATCCAAAGTCTTCTAAAAGTTGCATCATTATTTATCTCCTTGACATCTGAAGACAGCCCTGTATAGGGAAGCCTTTAATGTGCCATGTTTTGTTACGTTTTTATATCTGTTGGAAGCAGCCCAGAGTGGCTGGGGCGCAAATAATAAAATGATGATGGTGGTGATGATGACCAGCTACCATGATTATGTTCTTTTTTCTTCTTCAAATAATCTTTATTAGTTTTTGAATTAGATACTCCACACACACATATTGTATTACATTTATACTTACTCTTATGGGGCTATCTGTTTAGCCCATTTTAGTGTTGGCTAAGTTCTAAAATCTTCCTGGATGTTTTAACTGAGTATTGACAAATGTACTTTTTTCTGACTGACGGTCGAATAAAAGGTTGATGATGATGATTATACTTACTCTTCAGAGCTGACTTCCCTCCTTCCTTCTTCTGGTTTTTTATATCACATATAATTTTATCGCATTATTTTCTTCCATTTTGTATATTGTTATTCATTTTCCTTATTTGTCCATAGTATATCCATAAACAAATAAGTCCTCGTGTTTATACAATTCTTGTTGTCTGTCTGTATTCATTTACAACTACTGTTAGTTATATTAGTTTCCTGATACATTTTGCTTCTTATTATTTTCATTATCCATCACTTTTCTTAATCTTTCCTGTTATGAGCTTTATTTCCAATTCTACTGGTTTCACTATTTCATCTTATCTTTCCTATATACAACATAAATTTTTCCCATTCTTTTTGAAATGTTTCCTTGCCCTGTTGTCAAATTTTCCCTGTTAATTTGGCTATTTCTACATATTCCATTAGGGGTGCAGGTGGTGCTGTGGGTTAAACCACAGAGCCTAGGACTTGCCAGTCAGAAGGTCAGCGGTTCGAATCCCCGTGACGGGGTGAGCTCCCGTTGCTCGGTCCCTGCTCCTGCCCACCTAGCAGTTCAAAAGCACGTCAAAGTGCAAGTAGATAAATAGGTACCGCTCTGGCGGGAAGGTAAATGGTGTTTCCATGCGCTGCTCTGGTTCGCCAGAAGCGGCTGAGTCATGCTGGCCACATGACCCGGAAGCTGTACGCCGGCTCCCTTGGCCAATAAAGCGAGATGAGCGCCGCAACCCCAGAGTCGGTCATGACTGGACCTAATGGTCAGGGGTCCCTTTACCTTTACATATTCCATTATCTTCTGTCGCCATTCTTCTACTGTTGGTAATTGCTCCCATGGCTATGTTCTACCTCCCTCGTTGGAGGCATTATGCTTCTGAATACCAGTTGCTGGAGAGCACAGGAAGGGGAGAATGGCTGTTGTGCATCATGGACCATGTTTTCAGGCTTTGCAGAAG
The DNA here is from genome assembly GCF_964106915.1 of Podarcis gaigeae. Classification (NCBI taxonomy): domain Eukaryota; kingdom Metazoa; phylum Chordata; class Lepidosauria; order Squamata; family Lacertidae; genus Podarcis; species Podarcis gaigeae. The sequence continues at coordinate 21,945,355 of NC_139693.1, read as the reverse complement.
TATCTGGTTGGCCACTAAGAGAACAGGATCCTAGACTAGATGGACCACTAGCCTGATTCCAGCCAGACTCTGATCTTCTTAAGAATCTGGTTTTTCTTCTACCCACCCCTAGCTAATGTCTGGAGTTTGCCAGACAGGAGTTTGCCATTGGCCTGATCCAGCAGGGCTCTTCTTATATTCTTCGGTGGGGAAATGGCCAAATTTGTCTAAAGCAGCCTCAAAGAATGGTTGAGTTGGAAGGAACCCTGAGGCTCATCATTCCTGCAATGCAGGAATATGCAGGTGTCCCTTCCGGGGATCAAACCTGCAACCTTGGCATTATCAGTGCCCCACTCTAATAAACTGAGCTATACTGTCAGTAGCTGAGGCTCTCCAGATCTTTTGGACTTCAGCTGATGGGAGTTGGATTCCAAAATATTTGGAGGACCCAGTGTGGGAAAGGCTGGTCTAAGACAAGCGTGGGGGACTTGGGGAGCTGCAGATGCTGTTGGACTCCAACTCCCATCAGCACCAGCCAGTATGGCCCAACAGCCAGGGGATGCTGGGAGTTGTAGTCTGGCAACATTAGGAGGGCCACAGGTTCCCCAGTGCTGGTCCAGAAGGAAGGAAATTCTGCTTGAACGGAGCTCCCACCCTTGGGCAGTTGGAACTTTTTATTTTTCCATTTTGCTGCAATTTGGAACTTGGCCACTTGTGAAGGAAAAGCAGCCAGCTTTCTTTTCTGATCTGCAGTATTCCTTCCTGGCTCATAACATCTTGGACTGGTTTTAAAATTTGGACAAATGAGTTCACTCTGCTGTTTGGGATGAGGGTAATGCATTTTACGCATCATTTTCAGACGACTGCTGTAATTGTGTTTTTTGTGCGGCTTCTCTTAAAGCATGCAGAGCTGTTGCAAAAGCTTTTGGGCTAGGTGGCCAGGTATGGGGAAAAAAGGAGAAATGGTTAAGATGCGAGCAGTAAAATGTAATAAATACGGTACATAAATAATCTTTAAAAAGCTGTTAGGTTCCTGTAAACTGCAAACCCTGAGCACTATTTAGGATTTAGCATGCAGGGAGTTGGACTAGAACAGGGTTTCCCAAACTTGGGCCTCCAGCTGTTTTTGGACTACAACTCCCACCATCCCAAACTAGCAGGACCAGAGGTCAGGGATGATGGGAATCGTAGTCCCAAAAACAGCTGGAAGCCCAAGTTTGGGAAACCCTCGACTAGACAAAATTCTTCCTATCCAGTGCAGCCAGAGTTGCTTCTGAGGACCCATGTGGAGGTTTGGCTTGGGTGAGTGGGTGTGGCCTTGGGTGGGTGTGGCCTGTGGAGAGGGTGTGGCCTGGGAAGAGTCCCCAGGGCTGAATATCGAAGCATTCTCTTCCTGCAGGGCTGAAGCTTTAGGTCAGGGGTTACCAAACTTTTTCAACAGGGGGCTGGTCCACTGTCCCTCAGACCTTGTGGGGGGCCGGACTATATGGGGGGGGGAAATGAACGAATTCCCATGCCCCACAAATAACCCAGAGATGCATTTTAAATAAAAGCACACATCCTACTCCTGTAAAAACACCTGGCAGGCCCCACAAATAACCCAGAGATGCACTTTAAATAAAAGGACACATTCTACTCATGTAAAAACACGCTGATTTCCGGACTGTCCGCTGCTCGGATTTAGAAGGCGATTGGGCTGGATTCAGCCCCCCGGGCCTTAGTTTGCTTATCCATGCTTTAGATCCCTGATCTTGAAGATCCCAGACTGCACAATCCCGTCAATAGAAGCCTCCCAGCTGCCCTTGCAAACCTATGGTTATGTCCACACCAAACCTTTAAAGTTCATAGCTTCCCCTAAAGAATCCTGGGAACTGTAGTTTGTTATGGGTGCTGGGGACGATAACTCTGGGGGGACTACAGTTCCCAGAATTCTTTGGGGAAAACAGTGTGACTAGATGTGCATTAAGTGCTTGGTGCAGATGTGAAGTTGATGCGGCAATTGCCCTCATCTGCCCTCTTTTTCTCTGCCTTACTAGAGTTTAGTGAGAAATCAATGGGGTTTAAAGTTGGAGAAATGCCCTGGCAGTTTGACGGGGCGTTGTTCAGTGTGCTGAGTTAATATTTTGCCTCCGGGAGGACCCAAGCACAAGAGCACTCTCGCCTCCTGTGGCTTCCAGCAACTGGTATTACTGCCTCCGACGGGGACAGTGGGTTCAATGTGGGACTTACTCCCAGGTAAATGTGCCTCTAATTAGAGCCTTAGCTAAAATCAGCCTCACAAAGGACTGAATGGCAACATCACCGGTAGCATTCTTATCAGCCAGCGTTGTGGTAGTGTTGTGCAGTGGTCAATGCATCAGACTACAACTGCAGAGACCTGGGTTCAGATCCCACCCACCCCCCGCCAGCCACTGGAGAACCTTAGACCAGTTGGTACCTCACAGGGTGGTTCTGGTGATGAAATAAAGGAGCATGCCTTAAACTCCTTGGAGGGGAAAAGGAGAGCGAAAATGTCCAAAGCAAAAAACAGCATTGATCAGGATTTCATAGAATTATAGAATTGGAAGGGACCTTGAGGGTCATCCAGCCCAACCCCCTGAAATGCAGGAATCTCAGCTGCGATGAAAGAAAGAAATTCAGAAGTTTGGGGGCTCCCTTCAAAAAAAGAAACCCGAAACTTATTTGGAGCCGTGGGAAGGGGCTACGGTGCCCTCCCTCTCCACCAACTTTTAGGACAGGATATTTGAGCTGAGGGCAAGGCTGAGGAGCAGAGAGGCTCTCTGCATGTGGCTGCCGGCACGGCAGGGAACGCATCTGGTGCGAGGAGAGTTGCAAGCGGGCACCTGAGTGCTGCATCGCCTCCGCTGCCAATATTGCAGGGGCTGCTGGCACGTTCCCTCTGAGCTTGGCTGGGAGGCCTGGGTCACCGGAGGAAGCTGCCAAGGGCTTGTTTTCAACCTGATGTTCTTTGGATTCCACCCTGAGCTCAAGTTCCAAAGGGAGATCACAGGATTTTAGAGCCTGAAGGGGGCTAACAGAAGTCACCTAGTCCACCCCCACCCCCACACACCTTGCTCTACGTAGGAACTGCAATGCGGGATGCAGAATTACAGCGTCTCCCTGAAAGGAGGTCATCCAGCCTTTGCTCAAAAGGCGTACAGGGAAGGAGAGCCCCAACACATCCTGAGGCAGGCAGTTCCGCAGTCCAAACGCCCTTTGTCATTAGGAGGTTTTGTCTAATGTTTAGCCAAAATCTCCTTCCCCACAATTTCCATCCCCTTTTGCAGTCCTGCCCTTGAAAGCAACTGGATGAACATGGGAAGAGGCTGACCATTTGTCTCGATACCGTCTGCACCGACTGACAAAAAAGAGGACAACTAAAGATGGGGGCAAAGCGGGGGGGATGAGAGAGCAAATTGGCAAAATCATATCTCTCTCCTTGAAATAAGGGTTCTGCGCTTGGTTCATTCCTTTCTTTCTTTTAGAGCACGAATCTGAGCCATTCTCCCGTTCCCCCACCCCAGAACACCAACAAAGGACTTAAAACAGCTGATTTTGTTTTTTAAAAAAACCCCAACAACAAATAAATTTATAAAATAGTTTAAAACGTTGCAGCGAACAAGCGAAGCAGGCCATAACATTAATCTTTTGGGAAAGCTCCTGCAAACGTGCTGAAGAGATTTTGCTAATCCACTGCAGTCTGTGACCTATGCAAATGAATTGTTTGACATAATTTTCTTCTGCTTTGCTGATTAGGACAAAACACAGAGAGCTATTGAGGACACCAAAGCCCAACCCTCTAGAAATGTGTTAACTTCTATTCATTACATTTATATCCCTTTAAGGAGTTGAAGGTGACATAACGTGGTTATTTGCTGGCCACTGCCATATTCATCTTCACAACAACCTTACAGGGTAGGCTAGATGAGTTGTCTTTGCCCTTCAGATGTGGAGCCCACTTTTAACTGAGGGATGTAAGAAGGCAGCGATTTCCCCAAAGACCTGTGCTTGTCAAAATCAACACTGTTTCCCCTTTGCTGCAGTTCACTTTCTGCCAATGACTATACAGTGGTACCTCTGGTTGCGAATGGGATCCATTCCGGAACCCCGTTCGCAACATGAGCAGAATGCAACCCGCATCTGTTCGTGCGCGGGTCGCGATTCGCCACTTCTGCGCATGTGCGTGACGTCATTTTGAGAGTCTGCACATGCGCGAGCGGCGAAACCCGGAAGTAACCCGTTCCGTTACTTCCAGGTCACCGCGGGACATATCCTGAAAGAATGTAACCTGAACTGAACGTAACAAGAGGTATGACTGTTTTCGCTGCTATTTAACATGACAAGTAATTCCTTAGGGACGCGGGTGGCGCTGTAGGTAAAACCTCAGCACCTAGGACTTGCCGATCGCATGGTCGGCGGTTTGAATCCCCGCGGCGGGGTGCGTTCCCATTGTTCGGTCCCAGCGCCTGCCAACCTAGCAGTTTGAAAGCACCCCCGGGTACAAGTAGATAAATAGGGACCGCTTACCAGCGGGAAGGTAAACGGCGTTTCCATGTGCTGTGCTGGCTCGCCAGATGCAGCTTGTCACACTGGCCACGGCCTATAGAGTGAGATGAGTGCACAACCCTAGAGTCTGGCAAGACTGGCCCGTATGGGCAGGGGTAGCTTTACCTTTACCTTTAAGTAATTCCTTACATATCTATCGCCACCTGAGCTCATTTCAGTGTAAAGTAACTGCCCAAACAATGTAAAAAGAATGGCATTAATTGTGCATTGTTTGTGGACTGAAAAACAACAAGAGCCAGCGTTTGTGTAGTGGTTTAGAGTGCTGGATCTGGGAGACCAGGGTTCAATTTATTAGTAGTAGTAGTAGTAGTAGTAGTAGTAGTAGTAGTAGTAGTAGTAGGGCCCCACCTATCTGACTGGGTGGCCCCAGGCACACAACCATGAAATGCTCACTGGGTGTCCTTGGGTCAGTCACGGTCTCTTTCAGGCATACTTTTGCAATCCATAAGGACTAGAAACTTGCTTTAAAAAAATGAAAGAGAGTGGAGGTATCTGAATTCCATAACTGTTTCTGGCACATTTTCACCCACCGTAACCTTGACTGTAAGCACCTACTTGCTCCAGAATGTGGCCTGAAAGAATCGTCCATGAAAAACCTTGTGATGATGAATAATCTGGTTTCAAGCGTCACCTCCAGGCCGAAGCATCCCTCCCGGTGGCCCGTTTGCCTCGTAGGCCATCTGGCTTCCCGGGTCTTCCTCCTCCTCCTCTTCCTCCTGAGGAGCGCTGTCTCAGCAAAATGCGCTGCTGCCTGATTCAATTCCTCCCCTTGGGCTAGGCAGGCTCAGAAGGCAGCTGATTAATTGCCGTAATTATGGTAATTAATCGGGCTGGACAAACGGGCAGGGAGAGCTTTTTTGCGGGGATGTGGACGCCGAGTTGTGCGGAGGTGGACCAGAGCAATGTTCAGGCCAGGAGGAGGTTGTTTATGTAAGCTGAGCTTTGTGATAAACCTCCGCCCCCCAAGCAATAAGACTGGCACTTTTTCGGTTGCCAATAGTGTGGGGGAAAGCACCTTTTTCAAATGCCAGCTCGCTGCTTCCATTGTTTAGGGCAAAACAGAGAAGTGGAAGGAGACATTGAGCAAACAAAACTACCAGCAGGCTCCCAGACTTTTACTCTCCACCCCCCCCATTTCTCTTTTAATTTGTATGCCCCCTTTCTATATTACTGTAGGCAAATCATAATGAACCGTAGCTTTAAAACAAACAACTTATATCAGATAAAGTAATGAAGATAATGGTACACAATGGAATTAACTCTCGAAATATCAGCAAATAAAAATTAATCAGGAATTCACTCTTAACAAGTACAATAAATAGCTACTAAACTGTAATCAGTAAAAATAACAGCAAGTCACAATGCATAAATTGCCATGATACATGCAAAACCATGTTAAAGGGTCAGATTGAGAAACAAAGACACACAGCTTATGAAATTATTTATAATTTGCAAATAATTCGGCATGCAAAGTAGGCGCTCTGCCACTGAGGTATGGTGGTACCTCGGGTTACATACTCTTCAGGTTACATACGCTTCAGGTTACAGACTCACAAAGAGTGCTTCAGGATAAGAACTTTGCTTCAGGGTAGGAACAGAAATCGTGCTCTGGTGGCACAGCGGCAACAGCAGGAGGTCACATTAGCTAAAGTGGTGCTTCAGGTTAAGAACAGTTTCAAGTTAAGAACAGACCTCCGGAATGAATTAAGTACTTAACCTGAGGTACCACTGTACAGCACATCTGTTAGGAACATAGAAAACTGGCTTAGTGGTCCTTCCAGCCCAGTATTTCCTGCACTGACTGGCAGCAGCTCTCCAGGGTTTCAGTTCGGGGACATTCACAGCTCTACCTGCATATGGGATTGAACCCAGGACCTTGTGCATGCAAGGCAGATGCTCTATCTCTGAGCAATGGCCTTCCCTTAAGACCTAGGGACATAAGAAGCCACCTTCTAGGCAGTCAAACCCTGGCCCATCTAGCTCAGTATTGTCTACACTGACTGGCAGTGTCTCTCCAGGGTTTCAGACAGAGGGTGTTTTCCAGTGACCCTGGTCTCAGTTATAAATTTAAAAATGTGTTATAAAAATGTGGCACCAGAGGGTAAACCAATGATACATTACCAATGGTAAATTGCATTGAGAGCTATGTTTTTATAGCGTTTCTCATCAGTGTAGATCCAGCCTCTATCCGGAGAAGCCAGGGACTTCTTGGATTCAAGCCGATGCTCTGCCCACTGAGCTATGGTGAGAGCAAGATTCTAGTCCTCAATGTTCTGAATAAAGGGTGAATTAAATAGGAGCATAGGAAGCTGCGTTATTCTGAGTCAGACCATTGGTCCATCTAGTTCGCTAATCTCTACATTGACTGGGAGCAGCTCTCCAGGGTTTCAGACAATAGTCTTTTCCTAGTCCTACCTGGAGATACTGGGGGTTGAACCTGCAACTGTCTGCATGCATACATCTCCATATCTGAGCTGTTGCTAGCAATGGGTAGATCTCCCCATTTTGGTTTCTCTACTTTTTCTATTCTTCCAATCTTAAATTCTGTTCTCCTCATTTCCACATCAGTTTGTGACTCCCAGTTCCCAGAGTGATTTAACCATGAACCCCTCTTCCCAGAGAACTTTCTAGGTCTGTGCGAGGAATAAGGGATCTCCTAATAAATCTCAGCACCTTTAACAAATTAGAGCTCCCAGAATTATATGGGGGAAGCCATGGCTGTTTAAAGAGAGTCAGTGTGGTGTAGTGGTTAAGAGCGATGGACTCGTAATTTGGTGAACCGGGTTCGATTCCCTGCTCCTCCACATGCAGCTGTTGGGTAACCTTGGGCCAGTCACACTCAGTGGCGTAGCGTGGGGGGTGCAGGGGGGCCCAGCCGCACCGGGCGCAACATCTGGGGGTTAGGGTTAGGGGGCGCAAATCCATGGGTTAGGGGGCGCAAATTACTGGCCTTGCCCCGGGTGCTGACAACCCACGCTACGCCACTGGTCACACTTCTCTGAAGTCTCTCAGCCCCACTCACCTCACAGAGTGTTTGTTGTGGGGGAGGAAGGGAAAAGGAGATTGTTAGCCGCTTTGAGACTCCTTCCGGTAGTGATAAAGCGGGATATCAAATTCTTCTTCTCTTCTTAAAGTGGTATCACAGCGCTTCAAACGTGTGGTGTGAACATGGCCTAGGTGGGCCCCGAATCAAACTGCTTCTTCTCAGCCTAACCCCCCATCTTTTATCTGCAAACAGGGATAATAAGTCTATCTTTAAGTCTGAACAAAATGCTTGTTTAACCTGGAGGTAGGCTGTCTGAATTGTGCATTGCTTTGTAACGATTTGTTGGGTCTCTGGACCATAATAAAGATTGATTGATTGATTGATTGATTGATTGATTGATTGATTGATTAATAATCACACTGGTCTACCTTGCAGGGTTGTTGAAAATGTTTTTAAGATGCAACACATGACAATGTGCATCTCAAAGTGCTATATTGATGCTATTAGCGTTCATAGTGATTTATTACACTTGACCGCAGAACAGTGGCATTTGCACAAAGCATTACGTTCCTCGCCAAAGATTTACTGGTTTTTAAGCAAACTTATTCTCACGGAACGATAGGCTTGGCAGTCGTGAACAGGAAGGGCTCACGGCAGACTTTCTGTTAGCAAGGCCAGTGATGACTCAGACCCAGGTTATGTCAACAACAAAATGAGGCCAGCTAGCAAAAACGAGGCAAACTCAGTTCCATGTGTCAGCAACACCAATGATTTTGTTTCCCTCACAAGGACCCTGTGGAGGAGGATTGCTTGAGAGCATGTGAGAGAACCGTCCTAGACCCTCCAAGTGTCCCTATTTTCCAGGGACAGTCCCTGGATTTACAAAAGCCATTGCAGTCAAATCAATCTACCATGCCCTCCAACATTTCTCCAATGAAAATAGGATGTTATAAGAAAAACTGCTCCCTTTTCCTTATGGGGTATTCCGGAGCCCGTATACGAGGCCTTAAGTGGGTTCCCTGTCAGTAGGAGAAAATAACGGTGGCCAACCAGAGTATATTGAGAAGCAAAGCGGCTAGTAAGCCTGATCTTTATTCAAGGAACTGTTGCAACAGGGTCCCCACTCCCCACACGCAGGAGGGAGGAGAACCCTGAACAATGGTGTGCAAGCCCTTATATAGACTTTTGAAATTGTTCACCCTGTAGCCCAAAACCATCATCTCCAAACCATCATACATACATCACAGAAGGAGGTGGTCTACAGCAGAAATCCTGTCTGCCAGGATACCTAATAATGGTCACTGATTGCATTACCCGGGCAGCCTAGGCATTCTTTTGTGATGGTTAATATTTTAGTTCCTGGGTCCCAGGTCATAGGCTCACCCTATTCATACACAAATACACCCTTAAGACAGGATTTGCAAACAAAAAGACAATGGGAAGGCTTTCCCCATTTGCCTCCCTTACTGTAGAGGAATATTTGGGGTCATTGGGAGAGTCAAAATGGCTTCAGGATTGTTCTCCCGTGCTATTTCAGTCACATGGTTCATATATTTAGATATGTGTGCATTTATGAGTATTTATCTACATTTGAAACCTTAACATTCTTATAGAGGGATATTCCCATTCCATAATTATATTTTTTACTTTTTATACCCCACACATCTTATTGGGTTGGCCCAGCCACTCTGGGCAGCTTCCAACACATATAAAAACATAATAAAACATTAAACATTTTAAAAAACTTCCCTATACAGAATTGCCTTCAGATGGCTCGGGGATTGGATAACTCCATACCCTCCTACATTTCTCCAATGAAAATTGTTGTTGTTTAGTCATTTAGTCATGTCCGACTCTTCGTGACCCCATGGACCAGAGCACACCAGGCACTCCTGTCTTCCACTGCCTCCCACAGTTTGGTCAAACTCATGTTAGTAGCTTTGAGAACACTGTCCAACCATCTTGTCCTCTGTCGTCCCCTTCTCCTTGTGCCCTCCATCTTTCCCAACATCAGGGGCTTTTCCAGGGAGTCTTCTCTTCTCATGAGGTGGCCAAAGTATTGGAGTCTCAGCTTCAGGATCTGTCCTTCCAGTGGGCACTCAGGGCTGATTTCCTTCAGAATGGAGAGGTTTGATCTTCTTGCAGTCCATGGGACTCTCAAGAGTCTCCTCCAGCACTAGAATTCAAAAGCATCAATTCTTCGGCAATCAGCCTTCTTTATGGTCCGGCTCTCACTTCCATACATCACTACTGGGAAAACCATAGATTTAACTATAGGGACATCCTAAGGAAAAGCAGGACATTCCGGGATCAAATCAGAAACCGGGACGGCTTCTCTAAATCAGGGACATCCCTGGAAAATAGGGACACTTGGAGGGTCTGTTTTTCTCCCTCTCTCATAGCCCTAGAACTTCTGGATGTCCAAGGAAGCTGAATGTTGGAAGATTCAGGACAGGGAGGAAGTGATGTCCCCCAACGTGGGTGGCTTTAAAAGAAGATTAGACAAATTCAAGGAGGAGACAAGGCTATTCCAGGACTATCCCTGGAAAATAAGGATACTTGGAGGGTATGTAGAAGGCACTTTCCTGCACTCACAAGCCAGGCCAAAAGGGGAGGCAGTGAGGAGGACTTGCTGGTGCCCCTTGCGGCCTGTTCCAGGAAGACACTCGGTGCACCTCTTTTTGCTGGCGGGTGGCTTCCTCTTCAGCAGTGCTGCAAGGCAAGAGCGCCAGGAGCCCTGCCAAGCCGGCCCTCGCTGAAAGCAAACACCACGGAAACCGCTGGCGTACGGCCGTTTAGCTTTATGAGTCTCCGGGGAGGGATGCATAGTTAACGTAACACTTCAAACATAATTATTGATTGCGCACACAGCCTGCTGTTCTGGCTGCAACATCAGCATGCAGAAGGGAGAGACGAGATAAGCTGGGCAAGGAGGGCCTGCTCTGTGTGTGTGTGTGTGTGTGTGTGTGTGTGTGTGTGTGTGTGTGTGTTGGTGCCCTATTACATGGTGCCCTGGTGGGTTTCAGGCATGCAGGAGTCTCTTCCATGCCTATCTGGCCCATCTAGCTCAGTACTGGCTACACTGACTGGTAGCAGCATTCCGTGGCTTCAGGCAGGGCTCTCTCCCTAAGTGTTCCCACTAGCGCCTTGGGCCTTGAACCCTTTGCTATGAGGACAGCACTGCTGCACTCAGGTCCTAATTGTCACTGGGCTAGGTGAGCCTTTGGCCTGGTCCAGAATGGCTCATCTTACATTCCTATTTAGGGATGCAGATCTTGGCTAAGCAGTAAGAGATGCTTCCTAATAATGAGAGCAACTAGCCATCTGTGTTCTCTGTCCACTGTCAGAGGCAGCATGCATTTGCATACCAGTTGCTAGCATTCACAAGAGGGGAGAGTTGCTTTTGCACTCAGCTCCTGCTTGCAAATTCCCACAGGCAACTGGGTGGCCACAGAAAGATGAGCTTATGCTATGTTCTGCTTCTACTGTAGACAGCAGTATACCTCTGAAGACCAGTTGCTGGCATTTTAAAATTATTATTATTATTATTATTATTATTATTATTATTATTGCTATTATTATTACTGCTATTATTATCACTAGGAGGGACGCGGGTGGCGCTGTGGTCTAAACCACTGAGCCTTGGGCTGGCTGATCAGAAGGTCGGCAGTTCGAACCCCCGCGATAGGGTGAGCTCCCGTTGTTCGGTCCCTGCTCCTACCAACCTAGCAGTTCGAAAGCACATCAAAGTGCAAGTAGATAAATAGGTACCACTCCGGCGGGAAGGTAAATGGCGTTTCTGTGCACTGCTCTGGTTTCACCAGAAGTGGCTTAGTCCTGCTGGCCACATGACTTGAAAAAGCTGTCTGCAGACAAACGTTGGCTCCCTCAGCCAGTAAAGCAAAATGAGTGCCGCAACTCCACAGTCGTTCACGACTGGACTGAACTGTCAGGGGTCCTTTACCTTTTATTATTATTACATTTCTATCCCACCTTCCCTCCAAGGAGCTGAACGTGGCTTACCTGGTTCTTGCCACTCAACCATTTTGCCCTCACAACAACCCTGTGAGGTTGATCAGGCTGATAGATGGAGTCTGGCCTAAGTCTCCCAATGGGCCGAGTGACGCTCTAACTACTAGGCCACACTGGCTCCCAGTCACAACTGGGGAGAGCTGATGTCGCATTCAGGTCCAAGTGCCTGGGAGAAGATGGTCCAGTTATTGCCTCCCGTCAATCTGGATCATATTCCTGAAAGAATCCACCTCCCCCCCTCCCAGTTGCCCATCACTGTCTCCAGATAGGCTTGTGTCCAGTATATGTGTGCAGTATATGAAGTGGGGCTGGCCAGCACCTTTTCTGAAATCAATTAATCCTGCCATATCTGACCTTTATCTGAACTGGAACTTTCCTTTTCCCAAGCGTGTTAGCTCTGTTCACAGGGTGAAAAGGGGAGAAGGAAAAATTCTTTCCCTAACAGAAAAAGAAAAAACTCCAGCTGTGGCCTCAGATGGAATCTGCTTGGTGGTGTCGGTTATAAAACGGAAAAGGGGTCAAACGGTGTCTGTGCGTGTGTGTGTGTGTGTGTGTGTGACATCAGCTGGGAACATCCAGAGAGAAAGCAGAGGCTACTCCTGCATCTGTTGGGTCCGTGGAAAAGGTGAACAGGAAGGCTCAGACTTGCCCCGGGCTGTCAGGAGGGCTTCCTGATCACTGAGGGGGAAACTGAGCAAGAACAATGGCTGGGCTGGACCGCAGGCTGGGCTGCGGAGCATAATCGTGTGACTAAATGCGGCCCGGTCCAAATTGGCTGAGCAGCTTGTGTTGAGAAGGGAGGACATTTGGGATGGGTGGAACCTGACGCAGCACAATTAGTGCTTGCCTTAGCACCACAGTGCCAGCAACTCTGGGAGGGATGCAGGTAGCAAAGATATGCCCAGAATGCATTGCCAGAAAACGGGAAGGTGTTAAAAGCAGCCCTAGCAAGACCTCCCTTGCTAGCAAGAAGGAGGGGGGAAAGGGCTGTGGATCTACAATCGATGCAAGGAAATAAGATGAAACTACAGTTGCATACCCTCCAACATTTCTCCCAGGCCAATAGTTTTCAAGACCCATCATCATGGCCTAGGTAGAGCCATAGATTGGTAGAGGAGCATTTGATTTTCATGCAGAATATAGGTCTCAGGTTCAACAGGAATCTTAATAATAATAATAATAATAATAATAATAATAATAATAATAATTTATTATTTGTACCCCGCCCATCTGGCTGGGTTTCCCCATAGTAATATGGTTCAGCTTGCACCTTTACCAGCTGCTCTGATAAGACAATGCTGTTTCCAAGATGGCTTAAAAAACAAAACAAAACTAGAACCCAAAAAAATCTACCAATCAGAGTGAAGTGTAAAAGGCAGGTCACACTCTCCAACATTTCTCTGATGAAAATAGGGATGTCAATAATAATAATAATAATAATAATAATAATAATAATAATAATACTTCACCCATCAGATTGGGTTGCCCCAGCCACTCTGGGCAACTTCCAACATATATAAAAACATAATTAAACATTAAACACTGAAAAAACTTGCCTATACAGTATAGGGCTGCCTTAAAATGTCTTCTAAAGGTTGTATAGTTATTTATCTCCTTGGCTCGGGGGCCACATAACTCCATACCCTCCAAAATTTCTCAGGTGAAAATAGGGGCATCCTAAGGAGAAGCAGGACATTCCAGGATCAAATCAGAAACCACGATGGATTCTGTAAATCCGAGACTCCCTCTGGAAAAATAGAGTAATATTCTTCTTAGTTATATGTTTATGAAAATAAAGTTCCTTGGAATATGAAGAATCTGGACACTGTACTGTAGTCTTTACAAAGAAGGTATCAGTCACCTAGGAGTTATTTAGGTTCCTAGCTGTAAGCTACTCTGCTACTTTGCATATCATCAAGATTTATTTTACATACTGTCAAACCTCGGCTCCCAAACGCCTCCGTTTTGGAATGTTTCGGCTCCCAAATGCTGAAAACCTGGAAGTAAATGCTCCAGTTTTCGAACGTTTTCGGAAGACAAATGTCCAACACGGCTTCCGCTTGAGTGCAGGAATCTCCTGCAAGCAATTGGAAGCTGCGCCTCAGTTGTCGAACATTTTGGAGGCCGAATGGGCTTCCAGAACGGATTTTGTTCGACAACTGAGGTTTGACTGTACAGTGGTATCTGGGGTTACAGACGCTTCAGGTTACAGACTCCGCTAACCCAGAAATAGTACCTCGGGTTAAGAACTTTGCTTCAGGATGAGAACAGAAATTGCACGGCGGTGGTGGCGGCATGGAGGCAGTGGGAGACCCCATTAGCTAAAGTGGTACCTCAGGTTAAGAATAGTTTCAGGTTAAGAATGGACCTCCAGAACGAATTAAGTTCTTAACCCAAGGTACCACTGTATACGTAACACATGAAACTGCGATTCCCCACCTCTGATCCATCCCTTCTTTCTCTTTTGTTCTCTCCCAGGGACAATGCGCCCGGTGCGAAGGAACTTTTACGACCCCTCCTCTGCCCCCGGCAAGGGGGTTGTGTGGGAATGGGAAAACGACAACAACTCCTGGACTCCGTACGACATGGACATCTGCATCACCATCCAGAACGCGTACGAGAAGCAGCACCCGTGGTTGGACCTATCCTCGCTGGGGTTTTGCTACCTGATCTACTTCAACAGCATGTCTCAGGTGAACCGCCAGACGCAGAGGAAACGCCGTCTAAGGAGGCGCATGGACTTGGCTTATCCTCTCACCATCGGCTCCATCCCCAAGTCCCAATCTTGGCCTGTGGGGACCAATTCTGGGCACCCTTGTTCGTGCCAGCAGTGCCTGTTGGTCAACAGCACCCGGGCAGCCTCCAACGCCATCCTGGCCTCCCAGCGCAGGAAGGTGTATTCCGGGAACGGGAACGGATCGCTGGCCGTCCGGCAGAGCAATACGTTCAACGGAACGGCGATGTGGTCGCTGGGCACGGTGCAAGCCAGCGGGACGGGCAAGATCGAGCAGGTCCGTTCCGGCAACGGGATGCAAGTGGCCACTTTTTCCCGGAGCCAGAGCGCACCCAGCCACACCCAGCTCCCCGGCCAAAACAACCTGAACCGGCCCGGTACGCAGCGAGTGGCCATCTTGAGTACTCGGGCTTCCATCCCACCAGGGTAAGTAGCTGAAAAGTATTTGCCACTTCCCCCTCTTTATTTTATTTTACCTATAATGAATATTAGGGATGCAGGTGGCACTGTGGGTTAAACCACAGAGCCTAGGACTTGCCGATCAGAAGGTTGGCGGTTCGAATCCCCGTGACGGGGTGAGCTCCCATTGCTTGGTCCCTGCTCCTGCCCACCTAGCAGTTTGAAAGCACATCTAAGTGCAAGTAGATAAATAGGTACCGCTCCAACGGGAAGGTGAACGGCGTTTCCATGCGCTGCTCTGGTTCGCCAGAAGCGGCTTAGTCATGCTGGCCACATGACCCGGAAGCTGTACGCTGGCTCCCTCGGCCAATAAAGTGAAGAAGAAAAGCACTGACAGTGTGTGTGTGTGTGTGTGTGTGTGTGTGTGTGTATTTGCATGCACACAAACAGAGAGAGCATTTTGGATTGCCATTTTTATCCAACGCTATCCCTACTCAGAACCCACTGGAATTAGCAGGCATGTCTAACTTTGGTCCATTCATTTCGGTGGGCTTACTCTGAGTAGGACTAGCACTGGGGTTTTCAGGTTAAAGAGTCAGCCTGTCTATCTGTCTGTCTGTCAGAGCCCCACACAATCACCCTCTATTCTCCTCCCCATCTTTGTCCAGCCGGCCAGTGTTGACATAAACAACAAAACAGGGAAGAAGAGGCCTCTGAATAGCAGCCCACCCAAGTCGCGAAGGAGACCGCCGCACATGATTCCTGCGCGGTGGAGTTGGGTGCTCTCTGCCTCCCCTGCTCTGGTGCTCAGGGTGGCAGAAGCTGACGTCGCCCGCGGTTGCCCAGACACCTCGCCTGAGCGGCAGGCGCACCCAGGAGCAATGTGTCAGCTTTGGCCAGAGGAGAGCGGCCTTGTGTTGCCACGGCAACCAGGTGGCAGCGCTGCAGATTCTCTGAGAATAATTGGAGCCTTTGGGGCAGCGCTGGGAAAGGGGCAGGGGGAGGGGGCAGGCTCTTTCCTCTCTGCTGCTCCCTCCTGTCATTCCTTTCCTCACATTTAGTGTCTCTGGCTTTTATTCTCTGCTTCTCTTTCTGCCTAGGAAGACTCAGAGAGGCCACATTCGTACCCTGCACTGGAAGCATCACTTTAAACAGTCATGGCTTCCAAAGGAGTCTGGGAGTCATGGTTTGCTAATCCAGCCAGATGGGCGGGGTATAAATTATTATTATTATTATTATTATTATTATTATTATTATTATTATTATTATTGGTGCGGAGAGTTGTGGGGAGACCTCCCCCTATTTCCCTCACGGAGCTACAATTCCCAGAATGGTTTAAGAATCAGTCCCTCTTTCCAAGGAACTCTGGGAATCGTAGCTCTGCGAGGGGAATGGAGGTGTCTCCTAAAAACTCTCAGCACCCTTAGCAAACTACAGCTCCCAGAATTCTGCGAGGGAAACCGTGACTGTTTAAAGTGGTGCTTTATGGCAGCATGCTAGTGTTTAAAGGTATGGTGTGAATGTGGCATCTATCTGAACCCTGAATTCTCATGTAACACTTGGTATTTGGGTACAGATATCTTGGGGACAAAATATACCTGAGCTCATTGACCCTTCATGGAGGTTACCTGTGTCTTAAGAATGGCTGTTTTCCCGCCATTTTTTTTTAAAAAAAACTTGAAAATATTTTTTTAAAAAATTGATGTCAACGCTGCACTCTAAGGCTGGTTAATCTCACCATTTGAAGTCTCCAGGGAAATGAGTCCATTTCTTTCACCTCAAAATGCTCTAAAATAGGGTATCCTATCGCGGTTGATACTGATTTGATGTGATTCTGCCAAGGGGTTAATAAAAACCTCAGGGTCGATAGGGGTCTGGGCTTGAAGAGGCATAGTGTGGGAAAAAATAATTAGGAAGAATGAACTTATGAAATCAAAGCCATGAGCATGTACAGAGCGTACTTCCTTTGCCAATGACTTTTTTGACGTTTTATGATTCTTAGTCATGTTGATCAATGACAAATAAACCTGATTATGCATTTATATTTCTTATTCCACTTACAGTGGTGCCTCGCGAGACGGAAATAATTCGTTCCACGAGTCTTTTCGTCTTGCATGTTTTTCGTCTTGCGAAGCACGGTCCGTCGCAACTGTGCCTCTTCAAGCGGCTTTAGGAAAAAAGCGAACAAACTCGCAAGACGTTTTTGTCTTGCAAAGCAAGCCCATAGGGAAATTCGTCTTGCGAAGCGACACAAAAACCAAAAAAAAACCTTTCGTCTTGCGCGTTTTTTGTTTTGCGAGGCATTCGTCTTGCGGGGCACCACTGTACATTCCTAAGAATCTGGGCTGGTGACAGCTTGACAAGCTCATTGAAGCATCAATGGACACAGAAATTTGGGGAAAACCTGCTTTGAAAGACTTATTTAGTCCTTTCTAGCTGGTCCTCTGGTCACTCACCACATGGCCACACACCGCCTTCCCAGGCCACATTTCTTACCAGCCCTCCCAGTTTAAGCTTTCCAGGGAGGGGGCATGAAAGGGCTGCATATTGTGGCCCCCTGCTGGCCCACGAGTCAGTAGCAGAATTAAATGGGCACGTGGGCTACAAACACCTTTGCAGCGGATCTCAATCACACCCAGGAACAGCCAACAAAACCATCTGTGTGCTGAGCTGTGGCTGCAGTTTGCATGAGCTTCCTTCCTCCTCATGAGTTTGCATTTTATTTCGTTATTTTTTTTCCCTTTTACTGCTGGGGTACAGTAGTTTCTCACACATCAGGGAAGAGAGCCTCCTCACCTGCGGAGTTTGAGATGCCCACAGACAGGTAGGGTGGTCCTGCAAATGGCTGTTCTAGTGAGGGACCAGACAGGTTAAACTTTATATGTGCTAACCCCCAGGCTGTCAAACGTTAGGGCTGGGGACCTCTGGTTCCTTTCGATGAAAAGAGAATGTTTGGGTTGGGGAATATAAGGAGGCTGCCTTAAACTGAGTCTGACCATTGGTCCATCTTGTCTTAACTGACTGGAAGAGGGTTTCCTGCAGGGAACATTCCCAACCTGCAGATGGCCAGGGGTTGAACCCAGGACCTTCTGCTTAATGCTGAGCTTAATGCTGCATTAATCTGAAGAGATTCATCAAAAATCAGAAAATATATGGAGAATGGAGAATACTTCTGTTCTCATCCTGAAGCAAAGTTCTTAACCTGAAGCACTATTTCTGGGTTAGTGGAGTCTGTAACCTGAAGTGTATGTAACCTGAAGCATATGTAACCCGAGGTACCACTGTATTTCTCTCACAGAGAGGCTACTATTTTCAGAGTGGTTTAACAGCCAGCCCCTCTTCCCAGAGAACTCTGGGAATTGTAATTCTTTGAGGTGACCACACAACCTCATGGGGGAGGGGAGGCTCCTACTGCGATTGCAGTAGGGGCTGCCCTTCAGATGCTGTGGGACTTCAGCCAGTTCCCAACATCCTTGACCATTGACAATGCTGGCTGGCAGGGTCACTGAATTTCCCCACCCAGAGAGAGGGGGGAGGGGAGTACACATCATTTCCTCTTTCTCTGTAATGCCCTGACTTTGTTTACTCTGCATGAGCTTCTATCCTGCTGATTTGGGAGCAGAAGAGCTAACTCCAAGACACAGAAATGCTATACTAGATATACAGTGGGGAAACAGAAACAGCCCATAATTGTCCTGTTATTATAAACATGTCAACGCATTTGTCAACAATGCTTCAAAATGGAACGTCGGCTCCAGGGCATTGGAAGTGCAGCATGCGCATGACTTCGGTTTCCCTGCACTTCCACTTGTGAGTTCAGGGAGGGGCTGTAGCTCAGCAGCTGTGCGCATATCTCAGATTCTGAGCGAAGGGAAGGGCCACCCTTCGTGAATGGTACCCTGGAGCACAGGACAAGTTGCTAAGTACCCATGTGGCTTCGAACCAGAAAGTCTGGCCCTCCAGGCCTCTCTGTTTGGCCCTTGTAACTCTCCCCTGGCCAGTGGCGTAGCGTGGGGGGTGCAGGGGGGGCCGGCCGCATCGGGCGCAACATCTGGGGGGGCGCTCGCACTCGCAGCTCTCTGCCCCTACCTGGCTCACTCACTCTCTCTCACTGCAGTGCTGGCTGTGCGAATCCGATCCGAGCCGCCGGGTCGCCGCCCACTGTGGAGGGGGTGGGTGCCAGGTGTGCGGTGCGGAGAGAGAGCGAGGGACTATCTGGGGGAGGGACAGTGCAGCGGCCGCCCAGCGCAGCACTGAGCGCGGGAGAGAACCACACCAGACCAGCCCAGGCAGCAGCAAGAAGAAGCTGGCAGTGGCGGCAGGTTAGGAGTTAGGGGGCGCAAATTACTGCCTTGCCCCGGGTGCTGACAACCCACGCTACGCCACTGCCCCTGGCCACGCCTCCTCTTCCCTGGCCACGCCTCCTCTTCCCTGCTTTGCACTGCACTCTGAGCGTTTTGCTCAGAGCTGCAGAAGGAGTCCACAAACTCTAACAATACCTCCTGCATCTCTGAATGGAGGATGCAGAGCTGGGGGTGTGAGCATGTGTAGAAACTAGCCTATTGCACAAAGGCAAACTTTGCACTTCTTTTAGCCCTGGCCCTACCCACCACTGGCATGTGGACCTCAGAAGGCACCCCACCCCTGCCCTAGTGGGAGGGGCTGTTGGCTGGGCGGCTGCTTTGCACGCAGAAGGCCTCAGGTTCAATCCCTGACAGCTCCAGCTAAAACATTAGAGAGCAGGTCTTAAGAGTACAGTAGCTGGAGAGGTGAGTAGCTGGCAGTCAGGGAAGGCTGTCCTGTTGCATGCAGATAACCCCTGTCTGAGGCAAAATGAAACTTGTGATTTATTAGAGACATGCCCCAGAAAACCAAGTGCATCCATAGGTGTCCAAGGAGCCTGTGCTCCAGTAGAGCACTCTGCTGGTGGTATATTCTGATGTGAGCCTTGAAGACTACAGGCAGGGGACATAAATAGCTCTCCTTATAGGATTACCCCAGACAAGGCAACATTCTGGGACTGGGCTATAAGCTGGCACACATCACGCTACTACGTTTCACCTAAGACTATGCAGCTGACACAAACGAGATACGTAGCAAGAAGTGGAAAGTCACGTAGGACTCGTGGCTGCAAATTTCTTCTGAGAAGTTGGAATGTTCATGAACATTCCTTGACCCCCTCAGCCACTGAGCCAGTAGTCTGGTTTCTAAATACTAATAGTCATTAGCAATGCGGCTCTATCTATCTATCTATCTATCTATCTATCTATCTATCATCTATCTATCTATCATCTATCTACTGTATATCTATCTATCTATCATCTATATCTTATCTATATCTATCATCTATCTATCTATCTATCTATCTATCTCTATCTATCTATCTATCTAATCTATCTATCTATCATCTATCATCTATCTATATCTATCTATCATCATCATCATCATTATCTATCTATCTATCATCTATCTATCTATCTATCATCTATCTATCTATCATCTATCTATCTATCTATCTATCTATCTATCTATCTATCATCTATCTATCAATCATCTATCTATCTATCTATCATCTATCTATCTATCTATCATCTATCTATCATCTATCTATCTATATCTATCTATCTATCTATCTATCTATCTATCTATCTATCTATCTATCTATCTATCATCTATCTATCTCTATCTATCTATCTATCTATCTATCTATCTATCTATCTATCTATCTATATCTATCAGCCTGTATTTATCTCAGATTTGTATATATGTGGTAAAGCAGACTGCAACTTTTAAAGCAGATATGTAGGGCATGATCTGTTCCCAGTTAAGCACTTCCAAGACCAATTTATTTTGGAGCAGGTGAGACTTACAAGTGCCTAAACCACCGCCACCCCATTCAGATGAGTGGGGCTGGCATGTAGCAGAATTGTTGCCTATAGCCAGAAAAGGCTCCACCTTTTTTGCCGTCTACCCTCCTAGCTCCACCCACGTGTGAAAAACCACCCCATCCTCGTAATCTCCATCCATTATCAGCAGTTGGCCTCCCCCCCCCCTTATCCACCCACTGGTGCGTTACAAAGCCTTGAAGCCACTGACAGAGGAGCTGCGCTCTTCTGTCACTTTCAGAAGGAGATTATGCTCCTTTCTTAAACCGACTGACCTGCTGGTCTCCTAATCCCAACCTAGAGGGGCCGCCCAGCCTGTTTTCTTTCTCAAAGGGGTGGGGAGACAGCCGTAGGAAGGAGCCATGAAGTCCAAGCTAGCAATCAGGTGAGTTTGGATGCAGCGTGTAGATGTGGGTTCAAATCCCGCCATGGCCAATTGCTATTTTTGTGAGGAGTGGCAGAACATCTTTGCATGCAGGAACTCCCAGGTTCAATCTCTGGATAACTTTCCCCCATACATCTCCCCTCGGTAATGACTCTCCTTACCTGGGCACTGCTGAGAGTCCAGCATGCCCCAGACATGCACATAGTCTATACTAAAAACTAGGCTTTGGGGGTTTCAGCTCCAGCCCTCTAGAATCAGTTACTGGGTAAAATTAGACAGAAATCCAGTATAACGATATTTAGGTGCCAACAGAAGATACTTTTTGTTTAAGAAAGCTTTCCCTGAAGTGAGACAACCCCTAGGAATGCTTCTATTTGTGCTTGTAGGAATGGTTTTAGTTGCTTTTAGAATTCGTTTCCTTTCTCTTTGTGTGTTTTATTTTTGTGTATCACTTCAATGGCCACTGTGAAGCAGTTTACAAATTTGTGAGATAAATAAAATCCTCAGATAGGGCTGGGGAAAGGTAAAAAAAAGGGTAAAGGACCCCTGGATGGTTAAGTCCAGTCAAAGGTGACTATGGGGTTGCGGTGCTCATCTTGCTTTCAGGCCGAGGGAGCCAGCGTTTGTCCACAGACAGCTTTCCGGGTCATGTGGCCAGCATGACTAAACTGCTTCTGGCACAACGGGACACCGTGATGGAAGCCAGAGTGCACGGAAACACTGTTTACCTTCCCACCACAGTGGTACCTATTTATCTACTTGCACTGGTGTGCTTTCGAACTGCTAGGTTGGCAGGAGCTGGGACAGAGCAATGGGAGTTCAACCCGTCGTGGGGATTCGAACCGCCAACCTTCTGATCGGCAAGCCCAAGAGGCTCTGTGGTTTAGACCACAGCACCACCCGCATCCCTACTGCTGGGAAAACACCTCTGTCTGAATCCTTGGGGAGCCTCTGGAAGACAGTGTTGAGCAATACTGAGCCAGATCGAAATCAGGATTGAAATCTTGTTGGCCAGCTGAATGCCGGTTATAGCCAAGACAACAAGCGAGCGAACAGGTTGAAGCAAGCAAGCAAAGATAGTCCGAACAGCATGGACCAATGGTCTGACTCTGTGCAATAGACTCCTCCTGTGATAGGACAGGTTCTGGGTTCAATCTCCAATGGTATCTCTGGGTATGTGAATGGCTCCTTGTTTGAAATCCTGGTGAGGTGCTGCCATTCGTGTGCTAGATGGGTCAATGGCATGGCTCAATAGACGGCAGCTTCAGAAGACAGGTGAAAGGCAGGTAGAAGCTGGCAGAGGCACCTGTCTTAAACTTCAGTCTGTGTGAGCAGGACTGAGCCAAATGAGCCAATGGTCTGTCCTCTTATGTCCCTCTTTAATGCAGCCATTTTTCAAAGAAGAAGCATAAGGACTAGAATCTTGATGTTTGTTTAGGGGAAGTGTTGTAGCTCAGTAGGAAAGCCTCTGATTTGTAGGCAGGAGATGCCAAATTCAATCCCTGGCATCTCTGGGTAGGACTGGGAGGAATTCCTGCCTGAAACGCTAGAGGGATGCTGTCAGTCAGGAAGGCAAACTAAGGCCCGGGGGCCGGATCCAGCCCAATCGCCTTCTACGTCCAGCCCGTGGACGGTCTGGGAATCAGCGTGTTTTTACATGAGTAGAATGTGCCCTTTTATTTAAAATGCATCTCTGGGTTATTTGTGGGGCATAGGAATTGGTTAATTCCCCCCCCCCAAAAAAATATATATAGTCTGGCCCCCCACAAGGTCTGAGGGACAGTGGACTGGCCCCCTGCTGAAAAAGTTTGCTGACCCCTGGTGTAGACAATGCTGAGCTAGAGAAACCTCTGATTAAGGCAGCCTTCTGTCATGTTGACAAGGTCTGCCACTGAAGGGTCTTCATCCAAATGTTTGTTTGCCTCCTCCCACTTCCTTTGCAAGTTTATCACAGCAGGGACATCCCTCTGGATTAACCTTCATGCGGTAATTCTAGAGCACTAAAATTGGCCCCCTGAGGAGTTAGCAGTCCCCCCCCCCCGAAATATTGAAATATCAGCTGAGCCATGCACTCACCGAGTGCCCATAGGTAACCCTACGCCCCCTCTGACTCATCTGCCACCCACATTTAATAATACAATCCTCTGATAAGATCGGTCTCTATGTGTTACTGATGATTTGCTATATGGAGCGCTTTGATTTCTTCAATCCTTGGACTGCAAAATGTAGTTGTCTGCGCAGGAAATACTGTCGGCGATCAGAAATGAGTCCTGTAATGAAAAGTCACCAGGAAGGGTTATAGCTCACAGGGGGAGAGCATGTGCTTTTGTGTGCAGAGGGTTCCCGGTTCAATCCCCAATGTCTTCTCTAGGTAGGGCTGGGAGAGTTTCCTGCCTGAAATCCTGGGATGCTTCTGCCTGTCAGTGTGGAAACAAATGGTTCCCAAACTTCTTTTTTACTCCATTCAGGGCTCAAGACAGTATCATCTATACTTCAAGTTCAAACCATCAGTTGATTGAGATCTCTTGTTAAAAAAAGAAAGAAAGACATATTTTCCCCCTTGGCCCATAAGAATGGACCCTATTATTGTTTATTTTCCATTCTTTTGCACTAGTGTTTTACTGTCTTATGTTAGTTTTTATTAATTAGTTTGTTTGAATGATATTATTTATTTCTTTTATGTTGCTTTTTTATGTTGATATTTTGAACATTTCAAGTGGATGTTTTTGAAAATTCCAAGTGGATATTTGTGCAATTTTCAAGCGGATATTTGTGAAAATTTCAAGTGGTTTGGAAATGTGTTTAAATAAATGAAAGCAAGAAAAGTATGCTTCCCCCTTCAGAATTTTTGTTTTCTTCATTTGCAGATATATGCATTTTTAATTGATTGCTTAATTGGCTAAAACCCATGCTGCCAATCAGCTTTCTTTCATTTTAGAATGCTTTTAATTGTTTTTTAAATGTTTTGAATTCTTTAGAATGCTTTTTATTTTATTGTTGATCTATTTGCAATCCTAGACTCCTTTGGGGATGGAGGGCATGATAGAAATACCGTATTTTTCGCTCTATAACACGCACTCGACCATAACACGCACATAGTTTTTAGAGGAGGAAATGCCACCCGTAGTTTTTAGAGGAGTAGGCATGCCACCCGTAGGCATTCCCTCCATAACACGCACAGACATTTCCCCTTACTTTTTAGGAGGAAAAAAGTGAGTGTTATGGTGCAAAAAATACGGTAATTACAATAGTGTCAGATGGCAAGGATGGTTGCTCACGAGTAACCAGGGAGGACTCCGACCTGTCTTTTACAGGTTTTATTTGGTGCAAAAACTATTTACAGTGCAGAACCCCAAATTTCATGTCTGCCTCAATCGCTAACAGAATCCGGGAGTGGCTTTTTACGGTTTTGTCCCCAACATAAGAACTTCGTCACCCCCAGCCTTTTTCTTCCTCCTTTGCGCTTTACCCCTCTGCGCAAGGTGGGCAATGGAAGAGGCGTGTTTCCCTCCTGGCTGGATTGACCAGGAGCGGTGCTGGGGCTCACAGCAGCATCCGCTGACCCCTTTCCCTCTTCCCCACTGGAGGCGTGGCTTTCCCCACCACAGGAAGAGGAACTGCTTTGCAAGACATTCAGAGGATCCCTGTATTCCAACAGCCTCTCTACCTCCCTTCCCTGTTCCGATGGCAGTTCCCTGACAAATAGCAATAACAACAACACTAATACAGTGGTGGGGATGCAGGTGGTGCTGTGGGTTAAACCACAGAGCCTAGGACTTGCCGATCAGAAGGTTGGCGGTTCGAATCCCTGCAACGGGGTGAGCTCCCGTTGCTCGGTCCCTGCTCCTGCCAACCTAGCAGTTCAAAAGCACATCTAAGTGCAAGTAGATAAATAGGTACCGCTCTAGTGGGAAGGTAAACGGCATTTCCGTGCGCTGCTCTGGTTTGCCAGAAGCGGCTTAGTCATGCTGGCCACATGACCCGGAAGCTGTACACCGGCTCCCTTGGCCAATAAAGCGAGATGAGTGCCACAACCCCAGAGTCGGTCACGACTGGACCTAATGGTCAGGGGTCCCTTTACCTTTACTAATACTAATACAGTGGTACCTCGGGTTAAGTACTTAATTTGTTCCAGAGGTCCGTTCTTAACCTGAAACTGTTCTTAACCTGAAGCACCATTTTAGCTAATGTGGCCTCCTGCTGCCACCGCGCCACCGCTGCACGATTTCTGTTCTCATCCTGAAGCAAAGTTTTTAACCCCAGGTACCATTTCTGGGTTAGCGGAGTCTGTAACCTGAAGCGTATGTAACCTGAAGCGTATGTAACCCGAGGTACCACTGTAATAGAGTTCAGTGTGGCACACTGCAACAAAAAGCACTACAAGCTATCTGAAAGACCGTATTCCTTCATACGAACCTGAGATCTTCAGAACAAGTGGAGACCTTCTTATTCCTACGTGCTTTTGTGAATGAACTACTTTTAATGAAAGGGCGGTGCTGTGCTGTTTTTATTGTAAGGATTTGTATATTTTAATAGATCTGAGGAAGAGTTGTAATTCTATTAATTTTGGGGTTTTTTAATGCTTTATCTCCTATGTTTTTAGCTGTTCCTATTTGATCTGCTTCGATAAAATAGGGAAAATATATGGGATAGAAATAAATCATTAACAACCATAATATTAATAAGTGGCCATAGGATTGCAGCCCTGTGTTTCTTAATGGAACTGCATCCCTGATAATGATGCAAACTTAGAATCATAGAACTGAACCGAAATGGCGAAAATAACCGGGAAAATCAGAAACCAAGAAGATAGAAACTTTAATAAGGAATTGGGATTAATAGGTTGTTTAAGAGAAGACTGTAAACAACTAAAAACTTTGGCAGGATTATAGCAACACTTGCAATGTATAAAAAACTAAAGTAAAAATGGATTTTTAAGAAAAATGAAGAAGTTACATGATGCAGTAGAAAAAGTTTGATAATGGAAACCATGGAAGGATGGAGGGAAGTCTAAGGATTCAGGGAATCCTATATGTTTAGGATTATGATTATTGTTTGAATTCAAATGCATGTTGTAAATAAATAAATAAATATAGAATCATAGAACTGAAAAGTTGGAACTGATCTGAAAGATCAACCAGTCCAATCCCCTGCAGTGCAGGAAAGTAAGTAGATGTTAAGTACAGTGGTACCTCGGGTTACATATGCTTCAGGTTACATACACTTCAGGTTACAGACTTCGCTAACCCAGAAATAGTACCTTGGGTTAAGAACTTTGCTTCAGGATGAAAACAGAAATCGTGTTCCTGCGGTGCGGCGGCAGTAGGAGGCCCCATTAGCTAAAGTGGTGCTTCAGGTTAAGAACAGTTTCAGGTTAAGAACGGACCTCCGGAACAAATTAAGTACTTAATCCGAGGTACCACTGTAGATACTTATTTTCCTGCAGTTGCTGTTTATGAGAAGTCTGTGTCGGCATGCAGAGGGCCGGGAGGCCAGCTGGCTAGCCCCGGCTGGGCCGTCTCCTTCCATCCGTCCTGCTGCAAAGACCATCACTTCTGCTCTGACATAAATCAGTGACCCGAGCTTACTCAGCCAGGGCACGCTATCAGCAGATCGAACTGTGTGCACAGAATAGGTGTGAGGCTTGTGGAAGCATACTACAACTACAGATTTATTAATCATAAATCAGGACAAAGAAACATGTCGTCTCTCTCTCACGTTGTCTCAGAGAGAACAGCCAAAAGCAAAAGCTATACACAAGGGAAGTTCGCAGCAAGCTGTGCTGGAATGTAAACAGGCATGTGACACACAATTCCACACGTCTGCCCTTGTGGAGTGGAAATGTCAACAGTCTGATCATGCCCATCCCTTCTCCTCTGTTTCTCTCGTGCAGGGTTCCTGCCCTTCCAGTCAAGAACCTGAATGGCACTGGCCCAGTGCACCCTGCCCTGGCAGGTAAGAGCAGCAGGGACGGTCCTCAGCCTACCTTGAGATGGGGAATGTTGGTGAATGTTTTCAGTTTATCACTGGTTTTAGTCTTTTGAAGGTTTTAAATCAGTGGCTCCCAAAGTGGATGGTACCACACTCCCCTTGGGTGTGGCTTATATTTGTGGCTTATATTTGCGGCCTTACGTATGAAGCCAGGAAATTGGGACAAACAGCATTGGGAGCGTGGTGAAGCGGTGCCCACCCCATGCGTAGTCCCCTGTCCTCTCCCCCAAGGCTGGGAGGGGCGAGAGCGAGGAAGGAGAAAGTAACGCAGCTCGGCTCCCCCCCCCCCCCCGCCCCAAGTATGAAGCCAGGAGCAGCGAGGAAGGGAGCAGCTTATATTCAGATATTTTTTCCTTTTTCCTTTTCACCCTCCAATTTTAAAGCTGCAGCTTATAATTGGGCCAATACGGTATCTATCATATATCTATCATCTATATCTATCTATCTATCATCTATCTATCTATCTATCTATCTATCTATCTATCTATCTATCTATCATCTACCTACCTACCTACCTACCTACCTATCTACTGTACCTTATCTCTTGGCTTATCCACACTTAAAGGAAGAGGTCTATGCTTGGTGTCCAAGCGCTATTGTTCTTGTTGTTTGCCCTGAGCTTTCCCCTCGAAAACCTGCTCTTTACAGCTGAATCAGAGCAAATGCCAATTCGGCTTTCCCATGAATTGACATTTGCTCCAATTCAGCTTATTCATGGGAAAAGCTCCAGAGCAAAAAAATATGGAGGGGTGGGGGTGGCGTTCAGAAATGGAGTTTTAAATTGCGGGCTGTGCCTGGAAAGAGCGAATGATAATACTTCTCTCTCTTTCTCTCTCTCTTTCCTTGTCTTTATTGGGCCCAGGGATGACAGGCATCTTGATGTGTGCGGCAGGCCTGCCTGTCTGCCTCACTCGAGCGCCAAAGCCCATCCTGCACCCACCACCTGTCAATAAGAGTGACATGAAGCCGGTGCCTGGAATCACCGGGATCTGCCGGAAGACCAAGAAGAAACACCTGAAAAAAAGTGAGTTTCTCTGCACCTCTCAATGAGGCCCTTGCCCCATATCTGACTGATACCACAAATACCTAAATTCAGAGCCAGGACCAGGGTCAGTTTCCAACATTTGTGGCCAGGCCCCAAGTCTGTGAGTCTGGGCGTCGCCTGCCATTGTAAAGATCTGGTTTGCATATAATGCTAAACCGTGGTTTGTTGAAGCACACATCTCACGGGCGACCAGACAAACCATGGCTTGTTTCTCCCAAGTTTGGTTTGTTTTCCAGCTGCTCTTGCCTTATAGTTCGGTGAGTGCCTGGAGTGAGATGACCAAACAAACCATGGTTAAGTAAGGGTGCCGGGTTTATACTCACAGCTGTCCATGGAGGCACAGGTCAATTTTGTGTCCAGGGCAGCTGTCTACCATTTCCATCTGGTACACAGACTGAGATCCTACCTGCCCGTGGACTGTCTTGGCAGAGTAGTGCATGCTCTAGTTATCTCCCGCTTGGACTACTGCAATGCACTCTACGTGGGGCTACCTTGGAAGGTGACCCAGAAAATGCAACTAATCCAGAACGCGGCAGCTAGACTGGTGACTGGGAGTGGCCACTGAGACCATATAACACCTGTCCTGAAAGACCTTCATTGGCTCCCAGTACGTTTCCGAGCACAATTCAAAGTGTTGGTGCTGACCTTTAAAGCCCTAAATGGCCTCGGCCCTGTATACCTGAAGGAGAGTCTCCACCGCCCTCGTTTAGCCCAGACACTGAGGTCCAGCTCCAAGGGCCTTCTGGCGGTTCCCTCCTGCAAGAAGTGAAGCTACAGGGAACCAGGCAGAAGGCCTTCTCGATAGTGGCGCCCACCCTGTGAAACGCCCTCCCATCAGATGTGAAGGAAATAAACAACTATCTGAGTTTTAGAAGACATCTGAAGGCAGCCCTGTTTAGGGAGGTTTTTAAATGTTTGATGTTTTCTTATGTTTTTAATATCCTGTTGGAAGCCTCTCAGAGTGGCTGAGGAGGCCTGGCCAGATGGGTGGAGTGTTGTTGTTGTTAATTGTTATTGTTGTTGTTATGCAGAAGGCTACGCCATGGTTAAAGCAAACCAAGGTTTGTAAGCCGCCCAAGACGTCACGTCATGGTTTACTAGGGCAGGAAATAAATCATAGTTAAGGTGCTGACCAAATTTTGCACATATTGCTAAATGCCAAGCCAACATAGGTGAACCTACATCGCAGGGGTGTGGTGAGGATAAAGGTGGGGGGGGACCATGCATGCCAATGAGCTCTTTGAAGGGGATAGAAATGTAATACTGTTTTTTCTTCTAAGAAAGGAAGGCTATATAATAGAGAATGATCTAGTTCCAGTGCTCTTTTATTCTGTACAGGCAAGAACCCTGAAGATGTAGTGAGACGTTACATCCAGAAGGTGAAGAATCCCCCAGATGAGGTGAGCTGGCCGCTATCTCTCAGTCTAACCTACTTCATGGGGTATCCAGTTATGTCACACTAAACTCCCTAGAAGAATACAAAACGTAAGAATAAAGACCCTGGGCAAAGGGCAGGCTAAGATCACAGAGAGAAGCCTGTGTAATAATTCTTTCCCCTGATCCGAGTGGAGTGGGATCTGGAAGCCAAACTATATTAAGAAATGGCTGGAAGATCTGGGTGTGTTTGACCTGGAAAAAGAGGTGACTAAGGGGTGACATGGAAACTGTCTTGAAATAGCTGAAGCAGTGGTGTAGCGTGGGTTGCCAGCACCCGGGGCCACGTGGAGGGATGGGTGAGTGAGAGGGAAATGGATGAAGTACACATTCAACTCTCTAATGGCGTACGCATCACCCAGGAGATCACAGCCGCAGAGATAAGAAAAGAAGAGTTATTCTGTTGTCTGGAGAGGCGGCTTCCTGGTTCGCACAGAGAAGTCATTTTCAAAGGAGCTCAACGGCGGAAGAGCACAGCCTTGTTGAGGCATCACTGGGTGTTGAAATTTTGCACCCCTTGCAATTTTTGCAACTGGGGCAACCGTCCCTGTGCCCCTCGCCCAAATACTACACCACTGAGCTGAAGGGTTTGTCATGCAGAAGATGGAGCAGAAGAGCTCCAGGGGGGCAGGATTGGAACAAATGGGTGGAAATGGCAAGGAAAGGAGATTTGAGCGGAACATTATTTACTGTGGAACAGAGGTATCGAGTGCCCCTTCCCTGGAAGTATTCATGCTGAAGCTGTGCCTGCAAAAAGAAGGAGCAGAAAGAGAGGGGTGTCCCCTGGCCTCTTTCAAAATTGAAGACAGCCCTAGAACGTGTTTTATCCACTGTGTTTACCACTCACCAGTGTTTGAAACTCCCACTGTTCTAGGTGCATTTTGTGACAGGGAATTTCACTAGGGCGAGCAGTTTCTGAGCTCTGGGCACAATACTGCGCCTAAGATTTCAGATTAAAACTGCCGAGTGGAAGGAAAGGAGCACCTTTTTCTGCCTCCCCACTTCCAGCTACTCTCTGAAGTCTGGAGAAGAGACCCTCTTAAGAATATTAGGGGGGGGGGTAGGCAGGAGAAAGACTAGACCATGTGAAAGATGAACATAATATTTTAGCTGTAGTTCATTTATTTTCAGCG
Organism: Podarcis gaigeae; assembly: GCF_964106915.1. Taxonomy (NCBI): domain Eukaryota; kingdom Metazoa; phylum Chordata; class Lepidosauria; order Squamata; family Lacertidae; genus Podarcis; species Podarcis gaigeae. Next base: position 21,914,786 of record NC_139693.1, on the reverse strand, counting down.
TTGTATTCTTGTTATTGCACCTAGACGCTCCGTTGTTGCTCTCATAACCTAGGTTTAAGGTACCATTCAGTGCCTAGCTTTCATAGCTCAGTTTCTAATACTGCCGCTCATATCCCCAATTTGTCTCTCTCCAACAGGACTGCACCATCTGCATGGAGCGGCTGGTGTCCTCATCGGGCTACGAGGGGATCCTCAGGCACAAGGGGGCCAAACCAGAGCTGGTGGGAAAGCTGGGCAAATGCGGGCACCTCTACCACCTCCTCTGCCTGGTTGCCATGTACAACAATGGCAATAAGGTGAGAAATCAGAGGGCAATGGGTGGTTGCGTGAAAGGCATGGGAATGGACTTCTCCCTCCCAACACACCTTTCTCTCGTTTTAAGCCACACAATTTTCAAGGCCTGCTTTCTGAAATAAATAGTAATACAGTGGTACCTCAGGTGGTGCTGTGGGTTAAACCACAGAGCCTAGGACTTGCCGATCAGAAGGTCGGCAGTTCGAATCCCCATGACGGGGTGAGGTCCCGTTGCTTGGTCCCTGCTCTTGCCAACCTAGCAGTTCAAAAGCACCTCAAAGTGCAAGTAGATAAATAGGTACCGCTCCGGCTCCCTCGGCCAATAAAGCAAGATGAGCGCCGCAACCCCAGAGTCGGTCACGATTGGACTTAATAGTCAGGGGTCTCTTTATCTTTACCTCGGGTTACATACGCTTCAGGTTACAGACTCTACTAACCCAGAAATAGTACCTCGGGTTAAGAATTTGCTTCAGGATGAGAACAGAAATTGTGCTTCAGCGGCGTGGCAGCAGCAGGAGGCCCCATTAGCTAAAGTGGTGCTTGAGGTTAAGAACAGTTTCAGGTTAAGAACGGACCTCCGGAACGAATTAAGTACTTAACCCAAGGTACCACTGTACAGTCATACCTTGGAAGTCGAACAGAATCCTTTCCAGAAGCCCATTTGACTTCCAAAACGTTCAGAAACCAAAACGCTCCTGCAGCCAATCAGAAGCCACAGAAGCCCCGTTGGACGTTTGGATTCCAAAGAATGTTCACAAACCGGAATACTCACTTCCGGGTTTGTGGCGTTCGGGAGCCAAAATGTCCGAGTACCAAGGTGTTCAGGATCCAAGGTAAGACTGTAAATAAATAAGGGTAGAGTTGCCACCTTTGGTCAGGCAAAATATGGGACAGGTTGGTGGGGGAACGGGGGGGGCTAACAATTACTTTACTTCGTACAAAAATGACAATGGGTTGTTTCCAGTGCTGGTCATACTCAGAGTAGACCCAATGAAATGTATGGATCTAAGTTAGCAATGCACATTAATTTCAATGACTCACATCCTCCCCACCTGCTGAATTTCTGCCTGTCAGAAGAATGGTAAATGTAGAGAGTTTTAAGCGCCTTGAGGTCCATGGCTATAAAGCAACCTGAAGAATGAGCTTCTTCTACATCTGCCTGTTCCTCTTTCTCCTCCCACCCTGTCTTCCTTTCGCTTGGCAGGATGGCAGTCTGCAATGCCCCACTTGCAAGGCCATCTATGGGGAGAAGACCGGGACTCAGCCCCCTGGGAAGATGGAGTTCCACATTATTCCACACTCGCTCCCTGGCTACATAGACTGCAAAACCATCCGCATCGTGTATGACATTCCTGCAGGGATCCAGGTGAGTGGGATGGGGAAGAGAGAAAGAGAAAGAGAAAGGGAGAGAAAGGGTTGTGGTGGTTGGTTCCTATTTATTTACTTATTTCATTAAATTTATACACTGCTTGATTTTTTTGAAATAAAAACAACCCAACAACCTCAAAGCAGTTTACAGAAAAGATAAAACAATAAAAACAATCAACAACTATAATTCAAGACGTTTGAAAAGTTAAAATAACAATAGACTAAAAGCAGACGAAAACTCACATGGACTTTCTAAACATCAGGGCGGGCCTGTCTACACAAAAAATGTTTTTAGCAGGTGCTAATAAAGTACGGGGACGCAAGGTGGCGCTGTGGGTTAAAGCCTCAGCGCCTAGGACTTGCCGATCGAAAGGTCGGCGGTTCGAATCCCTGCGGCGGGGTGCGCTCCCGCTGCTCGGTCCCAGCGCCTGCCAACCTAGCAGTTCGAAAGCACATCCGGGTGCAAGTAGATAAATAGGGACCGCTTACCAGCGGGAAGGTAAACAGTGTTTCCGTGTGCGGCTCTGGCTCGCCAGAGCAGCAATGTCACGCTGGCCACGTGACCCGGAAGTGTCTCCGGACAGCGCTGGCCCCTGGCCTCTTAAGTGAGATGGGCGCACAACCCCAGAGTCTGTCAAGACTGGCCCGTACGGGCAGGGGTACCTTTACCTTTACCTTTAATAAAGTACAGTGGAGGCACCTGCCTGATATCAAGAGGCAGGGAGTTCCAAAGTATATGTAGGTGCTGCCACACTAAAATGCCAAGTTCTTACAAATGCCAAACAGGTACTATGTGGCAGCTATAACGGTGGTATTTCTGCCGATCAAAGCAGTCGAGTAAGCATCTGTGGAGTGAGGTGATTTTGCAGGTAAACTGGTCCCAAGTTCTTAAGTGCTTTATATACTAAGAGGTACACTTTCAGCTTGACCCAGTAGCAAACTGGCAGATCACTGTGTTGATAGCAATTGTGCTGGAGCATTCTGCACTCATTGCAGCTTCCAGATCAAATGCAAGGGAAGCTCCACATAGAGTGCATTGCAGTAATCCAGGGTTTGATTTATTAGTTGCAAAATGCAAAACCTCTCTAGGCAGCTTACATATATTTTTACACACACACACACACACACACACACACACACACACACACACCGTAATTGCCCGAATATAAGCTGCACCTTTAAAATTCCGCAGGCATTCACACCTGTTCTGTTTTACCATATGTCTGTTTCAGCAGCGATATCGTAAAAGCCCATTGTTGTAAGGTTGCGAATTTAAGCTGCAGTTTAACTTTTCACGGTCAGAATTTGAGGGGTGGGGAGTGCGGCTTATATTTGGGTCAATATGGTATATTTAATGAACTTTTCACGATATACCCAGGGGCAGGAAAACCATGTTGCCCTTGCCCCTGACCTTTGCCGGTGCAACGTGTAACTGAGACCTCTTGCTTCACCAGGGTCCCGAGCATCCAAATCCTGGGAAGAAGTTTACTGCAAGGGGCTTCCCTCGCCACTGCTACCTTCCTGACAACGAGAAAGGCAGAAAGGTAGGCAGCTGAATTTCCACTGGGCTCTGGGTGGGGCCTTCAGTACAGAGGAGAACATTTCCAGGCTTCCCCTCAAAATCCAACTTAGCCGAGCGCTGAGTTTCCGGCATTTTGCTTCTTCAAAGACCCCTTTGGGGCCAAAGCCCCAAAACCTGTCTCTGCTTTTCAAAGCCTATTTCTGAAGCCATGAGGACTAGGTGCTTGCCCATTTTGTTTTAAAAGGTCAGGATCCTCAGGGTACCTCGTTTCAAAATCAACCGAGTCATAGATCTTTGTTCCAAAGCCGTGCTCTTAGGACAGCAGCAATGGGAGGAAATGGTCGAAAAGGCACTGGTATGCAGGGGCCCTGATCCAGCTGGTACATAAAGGTGGCGGAAAGGATGCCTGCAACTTTGAGTGATGCTTTTAGTGTCAGGCAATAGTTTGGCCTTGAGCTAGCTACACCAATCATTTTCGGGGTGGGCTGCCTCTTGTTTTCTAATGGGGTATTTATTCCCTGCCTGTGAAATAGTGGTTGGGATACTGCCAGGGAGACAAAGGCCATCATGCCTCCACGTCGATTCCGGACGATCCATCAACCTCCCGTAGAAACGCAGTTTTAGTCAATTAGCGACACAAGCCTCAGAAACATCTGTCCACATTCCAAGGACTGGTGCACGCCCTTTGCAGAGTTTGCACAACGAAAGATGCACTCAGGAGAGCATTATTTACAACTTTTTTCAGCGTTGGTCAGAACAAAGAAAAACATGACTGCCTGCCTGCGTGTCCAGGCACAGAGAGAGAAACAAAAGCTATATACAAAACAGAAACATCCTGTGAACAGGAAATACGCAGGCTGTGACACAACAAACTGTTCCCTTATTAAGGTGGAACGGAAATATCCTAACAGAATGTCCCAGGTTCAACCCCTGATATCTCCAGGCAGGGCTGGGAGAAACTCCTGTCTGAAACCCTGGAGAGCCACTGTTGCTCAGAGTAGACAGTGCTGAGCTAGATCTACCAATGGCCTGACTCAGCACTTTTTTCAGCCTCTGCCGTGTCATGGTTGGGATGTATGCAAGGGACAAAAGAGAAGGGTCATTGGTTTGGGAGCTGGTTCATGCCGGGCTGGCTCAGTGCCAGGAGTTCTTGTTTGTGGGCTCCGGAAAACGGTATCGGAACTGCACTCAAAGCCCTGGTTTGACTCAGTTGATTTGTTTATTCGTTTATTTATTATTCCTGCATCTTTTACTGTAATCTGTCCATTGTATAATCATAGCACAGTGGTACCTCAGGTTACATACACTTCAGGTTACAGATGCTTCAGGTTACAGACTCCGCTAACCCAGAAATATTACCTCGGGTTAAGAACTTTGCTTCAGGATGAGAACAGAAATTGTGCTCTGGTGGCGCGGTAGCAGCAGGAGGCCCCATTAGCTAAAGTGGTGCTTCAGGTTAAGAACAGTTTCAGGTTAAGAACGGACCTCCGGAACAAATTAAGTACTTAACCTGAGGTACCACTGTATCCTAAATTCATGTTACTTTACAAGTGTCATCGTATTCCTGCCAATGATTTCATGGTTTACAGTGGTTTCTCAATACTGTACTTTTCCGTATATAAGACTATGTTTTTTTCTTTAAAAATCATGCTAAAAACTGGGGGTTGTCTTACACATGGGTAGTGCATAGGGTGGACGTTTGATTAGCTGCTTCCGTGGTTGTCAGCTGCTATTATTGTGCCTGTTATTGGTCGCTGCATCAATGGGTGGTTGGCAGACTCTGCCAGTGATGGGACAGACAGGAGGCAGATTTTGTGGTGAGCGATTTTTGGCAATTCCCCATAAAAAAAGCTCAACAACCCTGGGTAATCCCCCCCAACCCCCCCCCCAAGCTCAACATCTCTGGGCAATCGTCTGCAAAAAAAAAAAGCTCAACAGCTCTGTGCAATCTCCCCCCATTTTCTTAAAATTGAATCCCCCAAAACAGGGGTCGTCTTATACATGGGCGTCTTATAGACAGAAAAGTATGGTATGTTAGAAAGTTACAGTAATACCTCGGGTTAAATATGCTTCAGGTTGAGCGGTTTCAGGTTACGCTCCGCGGCGACCCAGAAGTAACGGAGTGCGTTACTTCCGGGTTTCGTCATTTGTGCATGCGCAGATGCTCAAAATAACGTCACACACATGCGCGGAAGCGGCGAGACACGGAGATGTGCAGTCGCATGTTACGTTCTACTCAGGATGCGAACGGAACGGATCCCGTTCGCATCCAGAGGTACCACTGTATTCCAGTCTTTTAACTTCCTGGTTTCCGATCTTTCCCTTCAGTCTTGCTGTTTCTGCATATTCCGTCAGCTTGGTCTGCCATGGTTTGACTCAGTTTTAAGTAAGTCAGCTTCTTACGTTGCAGGTCTTGAAACTCCTGATTGTGGCCTGGGAACGCCGGCTGATCTTCACCATTGGGACATCCAACACGACAGGCGAATCCGACACGGTGGTGTGGAACGAGATCCACCACAAGACCGAATTTGGGTCCAACCTCACCGGCCACGGCTACCCCGACCCAAACTACCTGGACAACGTCCTGGCGGAACTGATGGCCCAGGGGGTCTTGGAAGCCAACCTGAAGGACTGAAGAGGCATTGCAGCTGCTCTTTCCCAACCACACTTTTGCCATGGGCGTTGCGTGGAAGCACGAACACTGCCTGAGTCCGTCCGTCCGTCTGTGTGTGCGCGTGTGTGCGTGTCTCTGTTGATCAGCTCTCAACCAGCATATCGGGATAAGCCTGGTCTTCAAGACCTCTCATGTTGCCAGTCTTCACCTCTCCAACCTGGGTCTTCAGCTTGGGTCTTCAGCCGGGTCTTCACTTCTTCTCATGTTCTTGGTCTTCACTTCTCCAGTCAGATCTTCAGCCAGGCCTTCACATGCCGTGTTGCTTCTGCTGCCTTGACTATGGATGATCTCCACACAGCGATGCCAGACATGGCCAAAGGAAACCACAGGGCGGTCCTCTCCCTCCAGGACCAAGGACTGTCTAGATCATTCCCAAGTTTCCCCACTGGAGGAAGACCACCCAAAACTGCGCAAGTGAGCAACTGAAGCACTCTGCTCTCCTTTTTTCTTTTATATATGATATATACATACATAACACAAACCCCTATATATTCTTGGCAGTCTGCAATATTCCTCTTGTCCTGAATGTGTTTGCACATTACACTGTCCTATATTACATATCTGCCGCTCTGTAACAGGATATCATATGTAATAGAGGAGATATATGAAGCCAAGTGTGGAAGCGTTGGTCCTCCTGCTCGCCCCTTCCCGGGAAAACTCTTGGTTCTTTCTGCATTGGTGACTCATTTTGCCTTTGTGATGGCTTTGCCACTTTGCCAGGAGGCAGTAGAAAGGAATTCTGGCTTGGGAAGCTATGGGTTGCTGTATCCACCTAAGCCCTACTCAGAGTAAACCCATCGAAATCAATGGACCTAAGTCAGCCCGGTTCATTCATTTCTGAGGGTCTGCGGCGTGTAGGACCTAGGATGGGCTACAAGCCTAGGATGGCCAAAGAGAGGTGTGACATCTTAATGACAGGCACGGCAGTGTCCCTCACCTCAGCTTTGCAAATTGCCTTACACACACAAGCACGCTGGTCTTTATGGCCAGCCCCTGGAGAGTTTACTGCCTAAAGCAAAGGTTGAGATGCTGCCGCCTCCTGTTCCATCAACTGTCCGCTAGCATTCAGTCCGCTAGCAAAACCCTCTCGATCTCGCTCTGCTGGCCTTCACCTCTCCAACTGGGTCTTCACATCTCATGTTCCTTTGGCTGCCTTTGCTGCCCAGCAATGTTTCTGAATCCCAGTTTCTGGAAACCACAGGATTGCGTTCGAATTCTGCTTGCTGGTTTCCCACAGATATCTGGTTGGCCCCTGTGAGAACAGGATGCTGGACTAGATAGGCCATTGGCCGGATCCAGCAGGCTCTTCCTTTCAACTGAAATCTGATTTCAGCACTGGTGATGGGACAGTGAAGCTGGTTTGGAGATGAGGCCATGTAGCGCTCTGTACTTCTAAGAGCTTGCTGCTGCTGTGGCTTTTCCCCCTACCCACCACAGCATTTGCTGACTAAGGCAGGTGGCTCCCTCTGCCTAAGGTTAGGGCTGGCCCTGTTGCTCTCAATCCATGCTATGGGATACCGTTCCCCCTAACAGTTGCTGAAACCACAGGGGGAAGGAGTGTCCTCTTGTGCTTGGATCCTTTCTGGTTTCCTACAGGCATCTGGTGAGAAGAGGATGCTAGACTAGAGGGGACCCCTCTGGCTTGATCTAGCAGGCATTTCTTATGGTCTTAGGAAGGTCTTTGCAAGGGCAAAGAGGGAGTCCTTCAGATTCCGATTTGGGCACATTAGCCTTGCCCTCAGAGAGGGGGAAAGGGAATATGGCAGAGGTGTATAAAACACTGTATTATGTGGGGGGAAATGGACTGAGAGAAGGTTTTCCCCACTCTCTCATAATACTAGAACCCAGGGCCAGCCAATGAGGCAGAATGTCGGGAGATGCAAGATGAAGTAAAAACTCTGGAATTAGCTGCCAGAGGAGATCATGCAGCCCGCCATCTTGGACAACTTTAGAAGGGGATTAGACAAAATAATGGAGGGTAAAGGCTATCAACAGTGACTCGTCAGTGATGGCCCCGCATTAGTCCAGCAATTTTTAAAAAATGTTGCTTTAATCAGAAGCGATAGTTATTGACACACACACAAACAAACACAAAACCGTCCTAAGATTGCAAACTTGGGTTTTTTTGAGTTTATTTAAAAATGTGAGGTTTGTGCAGGAATTTGATAGGTGTGCACGGCATGGTGTGGAAGGGAGGGGGTGAAGCTGAATATTGGAATGCAGTGGTACCTCGGGTTACATACGCTTCAGGTTACATACACTTCAGGTTACAGACTCCGCTAACCCAGAAATAGTACCTTGGGTTAAGAACTTTGCTGCAGGATGAGAACAGAAATCGTGCTACGGCGGCACAACAGCAGCAGGAGGCCCCATTAGCTAAAGTGGTGCTTCAGCTTAAGAACAGTTTCAGGTTAAGAACGGACCTCCGGAACAAATTAAGTACTTAACCCGAGGTACCACTGTATTTAGGACAGATGAAGTGACTTCTTTACAGACTGGGGAACTTTGCCTTCTCCCAAATTTACTGTTCCTCTTCCAGGATCCACCTCTGCACAGTCTTGGGTGCGCCTGGCTTGACCAGCAGCCCTCAAGTGTCGAGCCTTGCCTAGACAGCCCCCACAGTTCCTGCCATGCCCTCGAGCTGCTAGCCTCCTGTTGCCTTAATATGACCAGCAGAAAAGAGAACTGTGGCCACTCCTGGCTTCTCCAGCCTCCCCAAGTCATTGAGGAGAGAAGCTGCCTTCTCATCCCCCCTCCTTGCCACCATTAAGACATGGGTGGGGGAATCTATTTCAGACTGAGGGCCGCATTCCTTTCAGGGAAACCTTCCAGGGGCCACGTGGCGGGTAGGGCCAGAGGCAAGAGGCTAGTTTCTGCATACACCCTTCTCTATCCTCCATGGAGGAGGCAAGAGGCACGATCGGTTCAGGGGCATGTTCCCAGACAGGGAAAGGCATCCGGGGTGGTATGTGAATCAGGGCCAGTGAGTGGTGTGGCCTAGGAAGAGTCCAGAGGGCCAGACAGCCTGGATAGCTCGTTGGTTAGAGCGTGGTGCTGATAACTCCGAGGTTGCAGGTTTGATCCCTGTATGAGACAGCTGCTTATTCCTGCATTACAGGTGGTTGATGATCTTCAGGGTCCCTTCCAACTCTGAAATTCTCTGGTTCTATGGTAAGAGAGGGGCGCGGGTGGCGCTGTGGGTTAAACCACAGAGCCTAGGATGTGCCGATCAGAAGGTCGGCGGTTCGAATCCCCACAATGGAGTGAGCTCCCGTTGCTTGGTCCCTGCTCCTGCCAGCCTAGCAGTTCGAAAGCACATCAAAGTGCAAGTAGATAAATAGGTACCGCTCTGGTGGGAAGGTAAACGGCGTTTCCGTGCACTGCTCTGGTTCGCCAGAAGTGGCTTAGTCATGCTGGCCACATGACCCGGAAGCTGTACGCCAGCTCCCTCGGCCAATAAAGCGAGATGAGCGCCGCAACCCCAGAGTCGGTCACGACTGGACCTAATGGTCAGGGGTCCCTTTACCTTTACCTATGGTAAGAGATGCATGGTGTGCCAGCTTTGGCCTGACGTTCCCCACACCAGCCTTAGGACAGTGCTTAAGAGCACAGCGATCCTTTCGCATATAGGATCTTAAGGTATCTGATGCACAGGAGGGAAAATTGTGGCTGGTGGAGTCACCCCACCCTCCAAATACCACTTAGGCCCCTCCACCACCCCACACCCAAGTCCCCCAACTTAACTGCTCTTTCTGCAGATCCAGCAGCAATGGGAGGCGGACGGCATGCCCTTCAGGCTGGATTCACCCATACGCTCCATTGTCTGCAGAGAGTAACGTCCCTGCTGTCTGGAGTTTGCCCAGGCACAGTACGTGCCCATCTCCCTCTAAACTCATTTCACATTCCTGGTGCTCATAACTCATGCCTGCCTTTTGTTGAAAGACAAGGAAGAGGGAGCAGCGGCTGGCGTTTTGGTTTTATAAAAAAAGTATTATTTCCCCCTTTTTGCAAAGGCAGGTTTCTGCTGCAGTGATAAAATCAGCAGGGAACGGATCCACCTTTTTGCATTGAAATCCTGCCAAAGTTATCTCTCACCTCTGGGAGAGAAGGAAGGCAGCACATCCTTCCCTAACCTGCGCCCTCCAGGAGTTGTGTACTACAGTTCTCATCAACCCCAACCCAACATGGCTGTAAGATGCCGGGGGCTGATGGTGGTTGAACTTCAAGAGGGCTTTGCTAAGTGGGGCTGATGGGAATTGGAGTCCAAACATCTGAATGATTCCAGGTTGGCCAAGGCTGATGTAGTAAGTTTGATTGTCCAGCTATCAGTGTTGGGACTCAGCTACATTAGCCAAGAAACAGCGTTTTGAATGCATTATAAACATGCAGCACCAGAGGGCGCCAGAGAGCAAAAAAAATTCTAAGCGATTTTCCATAGCGTTTTTCTTTTCTTTTGATGTAACAATTTAATTTCTTACTTTTTATAGCTTTCCCCCCTGTGTGTAGATCCACCCTTGGTAAAAAGGCATATATTTGTGAAAATGGGATACAAGAATGCTTTAAACTGGGGGATGTGGCTTGCAAAGAATGTGTTCCTTAGGAGAAACATGCACTAAAATTCAGATGGAATTCCATGAGGGATTTTTTTTCAGACTAATAAGGGAGTTGGGTGTGTTTAGGCAGGAGAGGAGAAGACTGAGAGGTGAAATGAGAGCCATTTTCAAATATCTGAAGGGCTGTCGCATAGAAGATGGAAGCGTTTCCCCCCCTACTCCAGACTGTAGGACTGTAAGGACTTTCTGATGATAAGAGCCATCTGACCATAGAATGTACTCCCTCTGAAGATGGTGGACTCTCCTTCATTGGTGTGTGTGGGGGGGTGTTAAACAGAGGCTGAATGGCCATCTGTCAAGGATTCCTTAGAAGTGATTCCTGCATTGCTTGGGGGTTGGAGTACATTGCCATTGGGCATCCCTTTCAACCCTATGATTCTATGATGCAGATTGTGGAGGCTAGACTGGAAAAATGAGAAACCAAGAAAAAACCTAAAATGGACAGATTTGTCAATCCCTGAAAGAGAGATTCCCAGAATTTACTCCCCATTTTGCCAGTCTGGGGCAAGAAAGCATAGGGGCATGTCTGGGACAAGAAACCATTTCATCCTCTGTTCATTGGAGGCAGGGCTGTTTCCGTTCTGCTGCAGTTCATTTTCTTCTCAAAGATACATTATTCATCTCACTGTCGTCTGGAGCAAAAATCATGTAACTTGAGACAATTTAAGTAATCAGTTGCATTAATTACATTGTTATTACATTGTTCTACCACATTCATTTGAATGCAAGGGGAACTTAATGCATTTTTTTGTGGGGTGGGGGTATAATCAATTATGTATCATTTACAAACTGAAGGCAACAACAGCCAGTTGACTGATTTCCGTTCTGGATACAGGACCAAAAAGCAAACATAATCAAATTCCTTCTTCATTTCCGTCGGAATTTTCCAACATCCCTAGTTGCAACTCAGACATTTGGGCTGCATCTTTAAAAATACACACACACACACACACACACACACACACAAACTCAATGCAGTTTTCTCTGCTGTTCTTTTGCTGCTCCTGCTGGGCTGTGCACCTGGAGTGATTATTCCACTCCACGTCAAAATTGCCGCCTCCGGCGCTGTGACAACCCCCCACCTTGACCCAGCTGGTCTCATTTGGTGTATGAGAATCAGTATGGCTTGATGATTATATTATTGTTATTACTGTTATTATTGAAGTCTCAAGGTGACTCGCAAATGGAGAAAAGGTACAATGTATGTTAAAACAAGATAAGCACTAAAAAGTGGTCCTCCGTCAATTCCCAAGCATCGACCCCACACAAACATCAAAATGATCATACGAAAACAACTGGCTGAAATAATCCCAGGGCAGCGAGGATAAAAAGTAACCATCAGATGTCCAGGAGAACAGGGAAAGTCTTTGCCCGGTGCGAGGAGTACTTTAGAGTCAGCACCAGGTGAGTCTCCCTGGGGAGAACATCCCATAAATCAATCCCACTCACCCACACCCTCCAGACAAGCAAGAGGCATGATCAGAATTCCTGGGGACACATTGCAGGCAAAAGCACTAAAGTAGGGATCAGAGCAGGGCTCATGGGAGGTGTGGCCTGGAGGCAAGGGGTGTGGCCTTGGAAGGAGGTGTGGCTAGAGAGACCTGAGATGATGGCACCAGATTGGTTCCTACGGGGAGAGTTGTTGCATGAGGTATTGGGGTCTTGAGCGTATATGAACCAGAGTTTATTTAGCATTATGTTCTTTCTCCTCAACCCTCCTTTTCTTGGCTAATAGCAAGAGCTTGAGCCTGGCTTGCAAGAGTGTTTCTGAGGATGTGCCAAGTGCCTTTCTCCTCCCACTGTGCCACCACAACTTCCCTAGACAAAACCACACATGCCCACGGCTAGAATGGAAGGGCATCCAGGTCACGTCCCTATCAGGAGTACATCTCCTTGGAACTGGAATCTGTGTGATGCTCCTTATGCCAGGTGAAAAGGGTAAGAAACTCCTCTGTACTCTTCCTCTCTTCTCCCTGCTTCCTTAATGGTTAGGATCCAGTTTGTTGCCGGAAGCAGTGACAGTGTTGTCTTCTAAACCAGCAGAGACCAGAAGGCACCCATGCAAAGGACGCTTGCTCCTATGCCAGCCTGAAAGACTTCTTCTGCTACTTATCAAACAACCCAAAAATGTGCGCCAGCCTCACTACTGAACCTGTCAGTGGAGGAGTGAGCAAGCTCACTGAGCGACACAGAACTCCTCATTACAAGCCCAGTTTGTGCAAGCTTATTCTTGATCCTCCCTTCATCCAAACAAGCATCACCAGAATCCCAGTTCTTCCCACAGATCACATAGCTCAGTTAGTTACAGCATGGTGCTGATGATGCCAACATCACAGGTTCGATCCCCGTCCAGGACAGCTGCATATTCCGGCGCTCCAGGGGACTAGATGATTTTCGGGGCTCCCTTCTGTGATTCTATGAGTTCAAGGATGCTTTGCAGCCTGGCAAAACCACTTGCCCAGGGGTGGGAGGGAGCAGGGCTGGTGAGGGGTGTGGCCTGTGAAGAAGGGATGTGGCCTGTGGGGGTGTGGCTTATTGAGAAGGGTGTGGCTGGGAAAGGGGGTGTGACCTGTGGAGAGTCCCAAGGGCCCGACAGAAAGGTCTGTCTGGAGGTTCTCATCTGGTCCCTAAGTCTGAGATTCGCCACTGTGTCCTATGGTTTGAATGCACATATGACCTGAAGCACAGTAATAGCAGGGGCATGGAGGATCTATGGCCCTGTCAACGACTCCCAACACCCACCAGTCCCAGCCAGCATGGTTGATGCTCAAGGATGATGGGAGTTGTAGTACTGACAGCATCTGGAGGGCCACTGGTTCCCCACCACTGGGTTAATGGGTGGAAGAGAGTCAAGTCCCAACAGCCTCACATGGGACAGGTGAGAGGTTGCATTTCCGAGCATGTCTAACTCTGGGTGGGGCTGCTGGGCGGCGGGGAGGAAAGTTGCCATGTCAATGGCATGGTCAGTTGAGGTTCCTGTCTGGAGATCCCAAAGGGCTTTGTAATTTCCTTGGTGTCTTTCTCTGTTCATGCTCAGCATGTGTTGATGTCTTTACAAATTTATGCAGTAAATGTGGAATCCAAATGCTATCTCTGTGTTGCATTCTTTCCTCTCCAACCGAAAGCACCTTGGCTATGTTCGGCGCATGTTAACTGTCGGGGAGTGGCTGGGTGAGGAAGAGATGTGGGCGCTGCTTGCCCTGGAGTTCCTCAGGGGTGACACAGAAGATGACCTAGACCTAGAAGATGACCTGATCATGGTGGTGGGACAATGGGAGGCAGTCTGGGAGAAGGGGTGAGCTAGGAAGCAAGTGTACTGCCTTGCCCCTGTGATTGAGAGGGCTGGTGCAGATGTGGATTTGAAACACACCCACACACCCACACACACACACACACCCCTACTTCCTTTCCCCATTTTTAATTTGAAATGGTCAGTTTTAAACCCTCCCCAGAAGTTCAGAGAGCAACAACATTTAGAAACAGATAATAAAAAACTTCAATATAGTTCAGTTATTTATAAATACGATTGTTTGTTTGTTTAAAAAGGAGGCACTGACTCCATACATTCAAAGCGACATTTAATTAAATTTTGGCTGCCTTGGGTGTCAAGATCCCAGCAGTTCAACCAGCTTTCCAGTGGTAAAATCTGATGTTCAAATTTGCTCATGTGTGAAAGGACCAGAGCCAGCTCCAGGTTCAATGGAGCCCCCAGCAAAAGGGGGTGAAGTCCCTCCCTCATGATATCGCCTCCCCACTGTCCCTATGGGCTTGCGTCATGACAACAGCTGAGAAGCTCCCTGCCATTTAAATTCCCCCATGATGCAGTGCTCTGGAGGGATGCTACATTGGGTGCCCAGGGCATTGTTGGAAAATACAAAATGGCGGCGAGCTCCCTAACCACTGCTGCCATTAGTCTGCAGCCAAGGGAATAGGCAGATGAGAGAGACAAAAAATAGCTTCGGCAAGCCCTCGTGAGTTACCTGGACCCCAGCAGCTGCTTGAGGGTGCCAGACCACCAATGCTGGAACGAAAAGGGGCAAATACTACATTGTCATTTATTCACATTTACAGTCTTCTCTTCTTCTAAGGAGCTCAGGGTAATGTACATGGGCCTCTCCCCTCTTTTTAATCCTCACAGCAGCCCTGTGAGGTAGGCCAGGCTGACTGACCAGTCCAAGGTCCATCATTTTCACAGCACAGAGTGCACAACCACCAATATTTCTCTGATAAAATAGGGATGTCCTATCCCATAACAACAACAACAACAATTTTATTGTTCATACCCCACCCATCTGACTGAGTTGCCCCAGCCACTCTGGGCGGCTTCCAACATATATAAAAACATAATAAAACATTAAACATTTTAAAACTCCCCTATACCAGGCTGCCTTCAGATGTCTTCTAAAGGTTGTATAGATACTTATCTCTTTTGGTTGGGGGGGGGGGGTCACATAACTCCATAACCTCCAACATTTCTCCAGTGAAAATAGGGGCATCCTAGGGAAAAGTGGGACATTCTGGGATCAAATCAGAAACTGGGACGAATTCTGTAAATTCCTGGGGGAAAGGGACACTTGGAGGGTCTGAGAGTGATAGGTGTGGAACCCAGGTTTCCCTCTCTGGGCTCAACAGTTGGGGGAACCGCGTGACAAGCAAGCCTTGTGCCTTTTGCCATGGCAGCACACATTTGGGTCCCTGGTGGCCTCTTGTTAGAGGGGAAGGGTGCAGGACCCAGAGTTGAAGACTTAGAAGGCCTTGTTGTAGCTTGCTGGCTTGCTCTCTAAACAACACAACCACAGCTGGCTAGTTGAAAGCTGCTGGAAACCACAGGAGAGGAGATGGCTCTTGTGCTCAGATCATGTTCGCCAGTCCCCCAATTTGGGCATTTGGTTGTCCACTATGAGAACAGGAAGCTGGACCAGGTGACCTGATCCGGCAGGTTCTCCTTAGGTTCTGGACTGGTTAAGAAATGCCCGGAGGTTCCTAGGAGATCTTCATCTAGTCGGGAAGCAGGAAAAAGGGGAAATCATCTCTCAGGGCTTAAAGATTCCCCACCCACCCAAGGGAGACTGTGCCACAGATGCTTTGGTGCAAGCCATGATTTATGGGGCCATTTAGTGCTGCTGCGCCATCAGCTTTTGGCAAGGCGTCCCCGGGGAGCTGGGCTTTGCGGCTTTTGCTGCACTCAGAAACGTGGTTCGTGAAGCTATTATCTCTCTGCACTCCCAGCAAGCCAGGAGCCTGGTCGGACAGCCTTCCCCACTCCCCCCTGCCCCAAATATCACTCCAGCGGCAAGGAGGGGCTGTGTGAGCCATGTGCCACATTGCAAATATAATAATACCCCGCCTGATGGCTCCCCTAGTGCAAGCAAACACCTGCTTCCGGTGGCCTGTCCTAAGCCTGCCCTCAGCTCCCTGGGGGGAAACCTATATCTGGTCCTTTCACTAGACTGCCCCTGTGTGAGTCACATCTGCCTGCATTTACAGTAAAAACAGGCGTAATGTTTTCAGAGAGGTGGGAGGGCCACCATCGCTGCCCTCAAAACACAGAGACATTTCTCTCCAGCCTTGGAGAAGGTGGGGGACAAAAAAACAGTTGAACAGGCAGGTTTTCAGTGAGATTCGGGTTGAATCAAACTATCGGAGGGCTGGAGCTCATCCTCTTTGAGTGCAGAAGGTCCCAGATCCAATCCCTAGCATCTCTAGGTAGGGGTGGGAGAAACCCCCTGCCTGAAACCCTGGAGAGCTGCTGCCAGCCCGTGTAGACAATACTGAGCCAGATGGACCAATGGCCTGATTCAGTATGGGGCAACTTCTGACATTGCTAAACTAGCAGAAAAGGAAAAAAAGAAATGGAGGGGAGTAACAAAAAATGAGAGGGTTGTATCCAAGATACCACTAAGGGCAGATTCATATTGTCATGTTTAATGGATTGAAAGTGCTATATTTCCCAGCGCCCGCCACAAACTTCAGTTCCCAGGATTCTGCAAGGGAAGTCACGCACTTCCCAAATGCTGCGGATGCACTTTAAATGCATGGTGTGGAATCTGCCCTGAGTTCGTCACTTAGCTTGTTCTGGTAGTGAAACATTTTGCTCCGTGGGCCCGTTGCTGTGCAAGAGACAGATGAAGGTGTTTGCTGCACAAAAGATTGCACGGTCTGTTCTAGAGAGCTTCCGCTAGTGCAACTGCTGTGTTGAATACTGTGCAACTTTAAAACTTGGGCTCGTGGGCAGAAACACCGGACAGAGCCCAAGAGGAAAAGGAGATCTCTTCCAAAACGGTGCAAAGAAATCACTGTGTCTCACCTGCGAAGCATCTCAAGGTGTTCCCTGGCCTCCCAGAACCACCTGCCACCACAGGAAATAGGGTTAGTTAACTGCATTTTGTAATCTGCACATCTCTCTCTTTGTGGGGCGACAGCTAGTGCTTTTTTCATTTCCCATATATTCCAAGCAGTGGCAGCCAGTGCCCCTTGGCATTGGAGGTCCAACAGTAGGTGGCGCCAGAGCCAATGACAGGCAGAGCCAGTTTAATTATAACTTTGTCCACCTCCTCCTCCCTGTTGAGTCTTGCAAGGGATAACTGGTGGCAGCCAACACCTTTCCCTGGATTGGGTGTAAGTAAGAAGCCAGGGAGGTAGGAGGCTTGCCAAGAGCAGACTGAGTCTGGCAAGGCTGTGCCCCATTCACTCCAAAGGACCGCCCATCCCTTCTGAATCTCAGATTCTCCAACAGAATGCTTAAGTTATTTAAGGCTGAATCATTTATCTAACAAGACATCACGGCGTTTGAAAGACTGTGTTTGGCTGTACACCAACTAACTTGTTCTGAATCCACCGGATCAAAGGAGTTCTTGCTGTTTTCAAACTGACAGTCCTGGGCTGTTTGCTTGCTGCAACCGTGTGATCAAATGCAAAGGGGCACTCAATGCTAAATTAACATATGTTATACAGGCACTGGGGAATCACAGGCTGAACGTTCAAAGTTTCCACAAAAGCTTTAACAGGGCAAGGAAGAGGCACACCTGCAGCAGGAGAAACTTTCTTGAACTGCAAGAGTTTGGCAAAGAAACCAGGAGATGTGATCAGGAGGACCCCACTCTTGTTGTATTGCACACACACTGCTTCTAGCACCGTGGCAAATTGCTAGGGCATAGCCCCAATCCACAGTGAGGCACAGTTGCACACCAACAAGGGGGGCACACACTGGGGGCAAGGAACCTGTCTCCTGTGCTACGAAAGAAACTGCCAATTCTGCACCGGGAATAGATTCTGCGATCTCAGTTATACAAAATGCCCACAATATCTCCTATTCCCACAGAACATATTCTCCGATGTGCTTTTCTAAAATTAATTTCCCACAATTTATTGCAAATCAGCTACGTGTGAGATGCAGCCAGACACCTCCTTGACTTCTATGGTTTTGGTGGCCATTGCCTGTGGGCTTTCAAGCCTAACCGTAAGGGATAGAAACTTGTTCTTTTAAAATAAGGATTGGGGAATGTTACTGGAGTCCCAACTCCCATCGTCCCTCACTATGGGTCATGCCAACTAGAACCGGGAGTCGAACAACCTATAAGGGCCACAGGTTCCTCATCCCTTTTATAAACACCCAACGGCTGAATTTTTCCAGGATGCTGTGCCCACAATCTGTGCTTCTACAGATTTGTAACATGCACCCCCCCCCCCCCACAAAACCACGGGACTAAGTGTGCCCCCTTTGTAAGAAGAAAGTGATCCAAGAGAGGACACTTCAGGAATTACTTGTACATCCATCTGGCACAGATTCACGCAAGTGCCCTCAAGATGCTGTTGAACTACAACTTCTACTGTCACAGACCATTGGCAATGCTGGCTGGAGCTGATGGGAGTTGGAGTCCAACATCTGAAGGGCACCATGTTGGATATAGAGTGTAGACTGGGTGCAGCTAGGAGGAGATCAAAGACATTTGTCCATCCTCTGTCTGTCTGTCTGTCTGTCTGTCTAACCCCCTCTCTTTCCACAACCAACCCAACTTGCCTCCCAAGCCCCAACTCTGCATCCAAAGCCATCCAACTTGCAAGGCAGGCAATGGATCCCCTTACTTATGTAAACACACCATTACAATACGGAACAAACATGGGGTGCGTGTGTCCCACCTAAGGGTGGTGGGGCACCAGGTCGCTTGCTGCCTTTGCTTCCTCTTCGTGGCGCTCAAAGTCATCGTGGGCCTTCTGCAGATCCTGAATGACTTCTAAGAGTTGGGCAGTGGCTGCCATCCTCCGAACGCTTGCATCTGGGGGTGGGGCCAGAGAGGTGGAGGAGAAAGCGAGAGAAGATGCAGAAGATTATTTGCGGCCTTGGAGGTACATCTACTCCATCGGTATGTCCTCTCCCATCAACTGTCAACAGAGGGCAGCCATTCCACCAGGCTGCCTTGACAGGAGAGATGGGAAACAGGTCTTGTTTCATCAGCTCCACCAGGCACCTCCTGCCCCAGAATTGCACCGGCTGGTCATTGTAGGAACAGCTGTTTAGAAATGAGTGTCTGAGGTTTTTAAATAGACTTTCCTCTTCCTTCCCTGTCCCTTTTTCCTTGTGTGCCATGTTGTGGTTGTGGTTGTGAGCCTGCATGGGCAGGGTTTGTCTTGTTCTGACTGCACATAAGCCACTCTGAGGAACAGGGTACCCATGCTCTAAACAAATGAATGAATAATCTTCCAGAGTCCTGATGGATCTGCCACAGTAGCCAACCCGGGGCCTTGTTTTGTGAAGATGTAAAAGTAGCATTTACTTACATAATCTAGTTCTTGAAGCAGCCATTTCAGTAGCAAAAATGAAGGCAGGTTTATAACTACTAAGTCACAAAAGTTAAGCTCCAAAATGGTGTCTGAGCTGCAGAGCTCAGACATGCCTATGAGGTCAGCTTGGATGGAAGCACAATGAAGAAAGAGAAGAGTGCCTGGACAGGAAGGAAGTATGTAGTGTTACAGCTTCCTGCCAAGGCAGATAAAGGAAGTGATCTCACAGAGTTCTCTCTAGCATATTTTACAGAAAAGCTCTGTGAGCCTCAGCCCCTTCATGTGCCTATCTGGCAAAACATGAATTGTTGGTTTCACTGCAATGATGTCCCACAAATCCCACACACGGCCTGTGCTGGGAACCGCAAGGGATGAGAGGGCTCCTGCGCTTGGGGTTTTGGTGGGCCACTGTGAGAACAGGAAGCTGGACTAGATGAGCCCCTGGGCTGATCCAGCAGGCCCTGCTTATGTCCTTATGGTGGGGCAGAGCCCCATTCGCCTTTGTGGACCAGTCTCCCTTGGCAATAGTCAATCCTCTGGCACAATATGTGTTATGTACTGAGTTGAATAGGATCCAAAATGAAGCAGTCAGATTGGTCCTAGAACAATAGGATTCAGAATGCCGCAGTCTGATTGGTCCATAGCAGCCACCCAATCCAGCTCCAGGTGGAAGTCAATCCACAACCTGATTGGCCTACAGGAGAATACCGGAATTAGCCAATCACATGGAGCCCATTGTGTAAATAATGTATATAAAGCAGACATTCTGGGGGAACTTCCATTCCTCCTCACCACTATGAGCTGAATAAAGAGCTTGAAATCCACTCTTGACTCCGAGTATATTTCAATATGTCAATCTGAGACTGGCCAAATGGACAGAACCTGGACAGAGAACGGTGAAATGCAAGATTCAACTGAAGACGCTGTAGATTCAGATGCAGAAGACGCATCTAAGACACATCTAAGAGCCCACCGGGGATGGGAAGTGGCCTATGTGGCCTTCGGTTCTCAGCACAGGAGCTACATCCTGCTGGGCTCCCCTAGGAACGGTCAAGTCTTGTTGAACTTCAGAGAAGCCCCCATCCCATTGGCCCATCGTCAAGACTTTCATCTGGAGGCCACCACCTCGTCCCTCCTTACTACCTCAAGGACGCTTTGCTTTCCAGCCTCCTGAACATTGGTCAACCATCCAGGAGATGGAATTGTTCACACTTGATTAAGGACGCACAGAGCCCTCATTGTCATGCAATGGCAGAGCGGAAGAGACCTCATCATTCCCATGGACCTGGGAGACCCACTGGGGAGGGCCAAGGTCCTTAATTTCCAGCTTTCAGGAAACCGAGGGAATGCTAAGTTGAGAGTTTAGAATTTGTCAGTTGGACACACAACAGAGCGTAAAGCTAGCCCCACACTACAGCACGGATTGGCCGAGCTGCTGTGATATCACTCGGCTTTCCCAAAGGGGAAGGGGAGAGAAGATCCGGCAACAAAAGGCTGGCAAACAGAAGCTTTTGTGAGGGGAGTGAAAAGTGAATTTGCTAGGAGTGCATCAACGTGCCTTTTTTTGCTGGTAGCACAATGGTCTTGAAACCATGAGGCAATTCTTTCCCATGAGGGAGGTGCTGCAAGATCTCTGGCAGAGGGAGCATAAAGATCTACAGAGAAAGGAGATCCTGAAGCAAACTGCAGTTTGTTGAGAGTGCTGAGAGTTGTTAGGAGACACCCCGCCCCCCAGAACTACAATTCCCAGAGTTCCTTGAGAAGAATGATTCCTTGTTAAACCACTCTGGGGATTGTAGTTCTGTGAGAGAAGTAAGGGGTCTCCTAACACTCTTCTTCTTGGGAAGAAGCCAAATGGAAGCCCTTGGAAAAACTCTCCCAGAACTACATAGTCAATCAGAGCATGTGCTACCTCAGCAAGGATCATGTCAGTGCCTCGTTGCTAAGCAACACCTCCACTCACCGGCTTGGCTAGTTGACTAACACAGAGTTAACCCTTAAGTTGCACTTGGTATGATCTCCGCTGTTGTTAGTTAAGGATTCTAATGAGTGTTAGTGGGCTGAGAAGGCAGTAAATTTAGGAGGCCTTTGTTTAAAGCATAGTGATGACCACTATGACCAATGACCACCAGACATCTTCTGCTGAGGACCACCGAGGCAAACCAGGACAGTTGGAGAGAGAGGCAGAGAGAAAGCTGGCTGCGGTAGTGAGACCTGCCAGCAACTCGCATCCTTATTACTCATTTCCTGCTGCTACTCAAAGCAGCTCACAGCTTTACATAACAGGCAGGATACAGCAGGGAATAGGAAAAGGGAAATCAGCAGAATTTGGGTCCTGGAGCTGCTGACATAGGCTGCTCTGGGAGGGGAGCATCCAAATGGCAGTGGGTCCCAGGGATGCTGACAGAGGAGGTTTCACTGCCTCAACTCTTCCACCTGAGGCAGCCAGGTGGACACCAATTGGATCAGACCCTTTTAAGGCCTGTGGGAACATTTGGAATTTTGAGGGAGTTTTGTGGAACTGATCTGAGCCTTGAAAAGCCCATAGAGCTGAAGGAGGAAGTGAGATAGAGTGTCTTTCTTCCAACTTCCTCCTTCAGCTCTATGGGCTTTTTCAGGGGGGGGGGGAGGTAACTATGCTAACTAGTTTGTGACCAAGGGGGCAGGGAGTGGGTTGGGGCTCATAGGCATAAGGAGAAGAGTGCCACTGTGCCCAAGGGCACCATGTTGGAAACAGCTGCTGGCTCGCTCACTCTTCCTCTAGAGGAACCTTCTAAAAGCAAGTTTTTTAAATCACTATGCTGAGCTCAACAGCAAAAACAGAAACATGAAATCTGATAAGGGTATCAAATTCCACTTTCCCACTTTTGCTCACACAAAAGCTGGCAACGTTTAGTGACAACACCCCTCCCCAAAATGTCACGGGAACTGTTTATTATTTTATTTTAAAGGATTTTAAGCAACACTGTTTAACCAGAAAGGCCCCCGGGGTGATGAGTCGCAAGTCAGCCCCTGTCCTCAGGCTTACAGTGCTGTGACCCAAAAGGAAAAAGGGAGGAGGAGGGAGGAGGAAAAAGGCAAACTCGGGCTTACAGTTCTTGTAATGACCATAGGAGATGAAACGAGCAAAATCCAGGCGCTATGGCGATGGGTGGAAGGTAGTTCCAGAATGAGCAACGTGAAAGCCTCACAGGCTGAGCCGCATCGCACACATCATCCAAGCATAACCACAATGCCAGGAAGTCAAACCCTGGATTCGGAGGCAGAATTACAGTTTTCCGACTCAACTTACATCTCTGACAACAGAAGAGGAATAGAGACCTACCTTTCTGGGCCCCGCTGCTTTGCTCCTGTGTGGCCCCCGTGCTTGAAAACTCCAGGTATTTCTCCCTAGGGAAAGGCAGGAATAATTTGATACAGGGCTGCAAGCTAATTGATCGGCGCAATCAAACTCCCAAGGGCTGTAACCCAATACACTACAGGCAGGGAAGCTTCTTCAGCCAGGGGACCGTATTCCATTCTGGGCAACCTTCTGAGGGCCACATGCCAGGGGTGGGTGGAGACAGAGGGGAAAGTGGGTGGAGCAATGGATGTAAATTTTACCTGTGTAGAGTAGGCTAGTTTCTATGCACATTCAGATATCCTTATCTCCATCCCTCCATGCAGGCCAGCAAGAGGCTTCATCAGAGTTCAAGGGCACATTCCAGCCAGGCAAAGAACACTCAAGGAGGGTACAAGGCAGGGCTGGTAAGGGGTGTGGCCTGGTAAGGGGTGTGGCCTGGTGAGGGGGTGTGGCCTGGTGAGGGGGTGTGGCCTGGTGAAGGGTGTGGCCAAGCATCAGATAAAGAAAAGATGAATTGACTCTTGAGCTCAAGGTTCCCTTGCTTGCTATTTACACTTCCCAGGGAGCCAGTATCATGGAAGGCAATGGGGCTTACTTCTGAGTAAACATGCATAGGACTGCATTTTCAATCTTTAAATTGCAGGCTTTGAAAAACAAGCCAACATGCAACAATTCTGCCCCCAAAGAAGCCCCAAGTGTCTATTTATTTAAGCTGATTTATTTAAGTTGATTTTTTGTGTGTGGTATAAATAAGTGAAAAAATATATTAAAAATTGGGGGGAGCATGCTAGTTCTGTTTCCACGGGAAATAATAGCTACCAACTCGTAAGAACCACCTTCACTTTAAGGCAAAGGGACAAGGCATTCACACAAAGGAAACCCTTTTTATTTAAAAAGAAATATATATATACTCTATTTCTTTATTACAATTTTGCATTGGGAAATGTGCTGAAGGCCCAACCATCAGATCTGGCGGCAGGAAGCCATCCGCTCCACTCGCTTCTCTAGCAGATCGATGCTATCAATCACGCGGCTCATTCAGATGGGAGCGACGTCACAACAGGCGCAACAACGGGAGAGTGAAGCAGCAATCAAAAGCTCCATCACTCATAGCCCGGGCCCTCCGATTATCCATTACAGTTTTTACTTGAATTGACAAGACAAGTAATTAAACTCGAGAACCAGAGGAAATTGCCGTTCATTCTACAGCCTGCTCATGTTCCTCCCTTAACAGGGTGCGGGATGTTACTTCATGGGGAGAGATGACCACAAGCTTTGCATTATGGTTTGCAATGCCGAAGGTTGGATCCCTGCCATCTCTTGCTAAAACGGAGATAGGGACATAAGGAGAGACCTTCTGGATCAGGCCAGTGGCCCACCTGGTCCAGCATGCACCAATAGCGGTTTAGCCATGCTCAGCGTTTTCTGGGGGGGGGGGAGGTACGCAGGGGTACGCATACCCCTAAATATTTTGTGAATCTTTGTACTTTTGTCCATTTACTGTACAGGGGTACCTTGGTTCTCAAACTTAATCCGTTCTGAAAGCCCGTTCCAAAACCAAAGCGTTCCAAAACCAAGGCACGTTTCCCCATAGGAAGTAATGCAAAATGGATTAATCCATACCGGACTTTAAAAAACAACCCTTAAAGCAGTAATTTAACATGAATTTTACTATCTAACAAGACCACTGATCCATAAAATGAAAGCAATCAACAGTGTACTGCAGTCACACAATCAATCCGTAGCTGAACTGGGTTCCACACAGTCACAAAAACAAAACAAAAGCCGCAAAAACAAGAACGCAAAATAAATAGCAAAAACAGACAGACCTCAGCGTAACACTCAAAACGGAAGCGTGGCCCTCAAAACGGAGCACTTTCGGCTTCCGAAAAATGTTCGCAAACTGGAACACTTACTTCTGGGTTTGCAGTGTTTGGGTTCCAAGTTGTTTGAGTACCAAGGCGTTTGAGAACCAAGGTACCACTGTATTTATTTTTCCCCATTTGAACTATAAAATGGTGATTTCCTTGAGACAAAATGAGAGTGCCCCTAAACATTTTTTAAAGAAAAAAAGCACCGGCATTGCTGGCCACTGGCAAAGCTGTCTGTGGACAAATGCCAGCTCCCTCGGCCTGAGCGACATACTCCATAGTTGCCTTTGACTGGACTTCACCGTCCAGGGATCCTTTACCTCTACCTCTCAGCGTGGCCAACCAGATGCCCCAGTGAAAAGCCCACAAGCAGGGCCTGAGCACAAGAGTCCTCTCCCCTCCCGGGGCGTCCATTGTATTGTGTGGCTGCCACCCTTAGCTGGATGTCCCAGGCGTTTGGCATGGATTATGACGAATTTTCTGTTTCTTTTTCAATAGGTCATTGTATGTACGGCATTTACTGTAATGTATTCCCACCACCACCACCCCAATTTTATGCCATGCTCTTACAATTTATAAAGTCACTTAAAGATTCCTAAAAGGTAAAGGGACCTCTGACCATTAGGTCCAGTCGCAAACGACTCTGGGGTTGCGGCGCTCATCTCGCTTTATTGGCCGAGGGAGCCGGCGTACAGCTTCCGGGTCATGTGGCCAGCATGACTAAGTTGCTTCTGGTGAACCAGAGCTGCGCACAGAAATGCTGTTTCCCTTCCCGCTGGAGTGGTACCTATTTATCTACTTGCACTTGACATGCTTTCGAACTGCTAGGTTGGCAGGAGCAGGGACCGCACAACGGGAGCAAACCCCGTCACGGGGATTCGAACCACCGACCTTCTGATCGGCAAGCCCTAGGCTCTGTGGTTTAACCCACAGCGCCACCCGCGTCTTAATATATTAATAAATTAACAATAGCAATTTCAGTCCGAGAAATCCAGAACTATTGAAACTGGCAGGCTGACACAGCCCTAGCCAAGGTTAGTCCAGGATCAGATCTCGTGCACTAAAGCCAACAGTAAGCAAATAAATCTTGAACCATTTGGTGGTCAAATACTGAGCCATCGCTTGGCTCCCTGACATTTTTAACTGGAGCTGCTTTGGGTTGAATTTGGAACCTTCTTAGTACAAAGAATGTGCTCTGCTATTGTGCAGTGATGTTTTCCTCAGGCTTGAGGCCCCCTATGTGGTCTGTGATGAGATCTTGACCTTTTGATTTTTGAAAGCCAAATTGCCCCATCTTCCTCTTAGAAAATTGAAGAACGGCTGATGTTGATAGCAGGGGAAATTCCTTAATGAAGAGGTGGCCTCTGGTGGGGACATCTGGTATTGCATGCCTGACTTTGGCTCCCTTAGGGTATATCTGACATGTTTATTGGCACCAGGAAGGCACCTTCATAGAATCATAGAATTGTAGAGTTAGAAGGGACCCTGAGGATCATCTAGTCCAACCCCCTGCAATGCAGGAATATGCAGCTGTCCCACACAGGGATAGAACCTGCAACCTTGGCGTTATTTGCACCACGGTCTAACCAACTAAGCTATCCTCTTATGTCACCCCTACTTGGTTTGTGGGCTCTTTGAGTTGTAGATGCATTCAAATTAATTGTTAAAAGGTAAAGGGACCCCTGACCATCAGGTCCAGTCACTGACTCTGGGGTTGCAGCGCTCATCTCGCTTTACTGGCCGAGGGAGCCAGCGTACAGCTTCCGGGTCATGTGGCCAGCATGACTAAGCCGCTTCTGGCGAACCAGAGCAGCGCACGGAAACGCCGTTTACCTTCCCGCTGGAGCAGTACCTATTTATCTACTTGCACTTCGTGCTTTCAAACTGCTAGGTTGGCAGGAGCAGGGACCGAGAAACAGGAGCTCACCCCGTCGCGGGGATTCGAACCGCCAACCTTCTGATCAGCAAGTCCTAGGCTCTGTGGTTTAACCCACAGCGCCACCCGCATCCCAAATTAATGGTTAGAGCATGGCAATTTAAGGAGGCTTCCCGTTTTGACTTCTGGTATAGTTCAGTCAGTAGAGAATTGAGATTCTTCAATCTCAGAGTCGTGGGTTCAAATCCCACGTTGGGCAAAAGCTTGCTGCATTGAAGGGGGCTGGACTAGATGGCCCTTGAGGTCCCTTCCAACTCTGCATTTCTATTATTCTAAGGTTTTCTTCGTACGCAGGATATCCTGCAACGGCAAAGGGTTAGACCAGATGTCCTTTGAGGGACCCCCTAACTGTATGATCTCATGATAAATAGCTAACACCACAAAAAGTAGACTTTTGGTTGCGTGTCCTTTTCTCTTCGCCGCACCCATTAACTCCAATGGGTCTACTCCAAGGAGAGCTAGCCCTATGCCTCCAACATGACCACCACTGCCACCAGCATGACGGTGCATCGCCTTGCACACACCTGAGCTTGTCTCTGCCCAAGAGAAGCTGCCGGTACACCATCTGCGCCTCTGTGTCTGGGTCCAGCGGGTCGCTCCAGTCGCCGAGGGTCACCGCCGAGTGCGTGCGGCTGCAGCCCCGAACTGTAACCAAACCACAACCCATGAGGGAAGCCATGAGTGGCTGCGCAGTGCAGGGCCTGATCTGGATTTGGCCGACGCACTTGTCCCAAAAGGATCTTGTCCTATTTTATCCTTTAAAATAAGGCGGGATCTGCCAAAATACTGGGGACCTGGCCTCTGCTCAAGGGTGCTGAATACCTGACCCCAGGCCTGGAAGTGGATGGTCTCATTGGGCAGACGCCAGGGAGCCCAACAGTAGGGGGCGTCAGAGCGAGTGAGAGGTTGGAGAATAATAATAATACGGTAAATAATAAAATTTTATTTATATCCCGCCCTCCCCAGCCGAAGCCGGGCTCAGAGCGGCTAACAACAATAAAAGTAAAACAGCATTCTAAAATCAATTCAAAATCAAATTAATGGCAACCATTGGGCTAGAGTTCTATGAGGATTACCAAAGGAGGGGGTCAGGCTGTGCCTTGGCCAAAGGCCTGGTGGAACAGCTCTGTCTTGCAGGCCCTGCGGAAAGATGTCAAGTCCCGCAGGGCCCTAGTCTCTTGTAGCAGAGCGTTCCACCATATCGGCACAGCAAACAAAGCTTGGTTGAAATTCAGATTTTAAAAAGCACAACACCCTGAGAGCCAGCGTGGTGTAGTGGTTAAGAGCGGTAGACTCGTAATCTGGTGAACCGGGTTCGCTTCCCCGCTCCTCCACATGCAGCTGCTGGGTGACCTTGGGCCAGTCACACTTCTCTGAAGTCTCTCAGCCTCACTCACCTCACAGAGTGTTTGTTGTGTGAGGGAAAGGAGAATGTTAGCCGCTTTGAGACTCCTTAGGGTAGTGATAAAGCAGGATATCAAATCCAAACTCTTCTAATTGTACAAAGAGGGTAGCTCTGCGTTAGCCTCGCTAAGGTGCCTTTGGTGCCCCCCAGGCCAGCATATGTGAACACAGTCATGAGCTAAGTTACCTGCTCGGTCGGTCTGTAAACAGCAGGTCCAGCGGCTGCCGCGGAAGGCACCTGGGTGGCAAAAGGGCAGCAGGCACTCGTTGGAGACCATCACTTTCCGGATCGCTGAGAGCCACTGGTTGAGCTCATTGACGTTCTGCCGGAGAAAAGAGAGCGCCGGTCAGTAGGTGGCGCCATTTTCCCTCACTAATTTATTTGCCGCTGGTACAGTGGTACCCCAGGTTAAGTACTTAATTCATTCCGGAGGTCCGTTCTTAACCTGAAACCTGAGGTAACACTTTAACTAATGGGGCCTCCCACTGCCGCTGCGTGATTTCTGTTCTTATCCTGAAGCAAAGTTCTTAACCCGAGGTACTATTTCTGGGTTAGCGGAGTCTGTAACCTGAAGCGTATGTAAACTGAAGCATACGTAACCCAAGGTACCACTGTATTCTTGATTGCATTTCTGGGTAAGGGCTGTAGCTCAGTGGCAGAGTGACTGCCTGGCCTCAGGTTCGATCCCCAACAACACCTCTCTGTAGGGTTGGGAATGTCCCCTGCAGAGTCAGTGTACACAATATGCAGCTAGATGGACCAAGGATCTAAAGCTCAATATAAGGAAGCCTTCTCTGATAAGGGAAGGTCTCAGTGGTTAGACAATGTGTTTTCCATGCAGTAGGTCCCAGATTCAGTCCCCGGCAACTCCAGGTAGAAGCCTGCCTGGAAACCCAGAGAGCCACTGCCAGTCAGTGCAGGTAACACTGAATTAGATGGACTTGGGATGAGGCAGCTTTCTAGGGCTTCATTCTTCTATGTTCAAACATGCTTGGCAGCAGCGCCAAGCCTGCCATGGGTATCCCAGTGCCCACTGAGGCTGCTGGCGCTGTTCACAGTCACATCCTTTGTCACAAGCTTTGTCAGCAAGGACAAAATGGGGCCCGTAATGAAATTTAACAGAGAAGGATCATAGTGCCATGCTATAACATCTGCTTCACAAGTGGAAGGTTCCTGGCTGATACCCTGGTGAGCTGCTGCCAGCCAGTATCAGCAATAGTAATAATAACCATAATTTTATTATTTGTACCCTGCCCATCTGACTGGGTTGCCCCAGCCACTCCCGAGCTGGGTGGACTACTGGCCTGACTTTCAGTTTTTATATTTTAGAAGCTTATACTTCGCCTTCCCTGCTCCCCAAAATGCTTACAAAAACATATGTGGTGCAGCAGTTAGTGTTTGTCTAGGGCAGGAATCCCCAAACTCAGCCCTCTCGATGTTTTGGGACTACAACTCCCATCATCCCTAGCTAACAGGACCAGTAGTCAGGGATGATGGGAACTGTAGTCCCAAAACATCGGGAGGGCCGAGTTTGGGGATGCCTGGTCTAGGGCCTGGGGTACCAGGGTTCGAATCCCTACTGGGCCATGAAGCTCACTGGGTGAAATTTGGCCAGTCACTGACTCTCAGCCTAGCCAACCTCACAGGGTTGTTGTGGGGATTAAATGAGCCGTGTGCGCTACCTCGAGATCCTTGCAGTAAAAAAAAAGGTGACATACAAATGCAATCAGTTAATCTGTACAGAATAAACTATAGGAAAACATAGATAGCAACAAACTCCTAACGCAAGAATTGTAAGTTCACAGCAGGCCAAGATGCGCAATGAAAACTCCATCAGTTTTATTCGCCACTCCTCCTTCGTTGGTAATTCTTCCAGTTTCCATCGTTGGGCTAGTGATACTCTCGCTGCTATAGTTGCATAGAAAAACAGATTTTTGTCCTGTCTATTAATTTCTATACCTACAATGCCAAGTAAAAATGCTTTTGGATGGAGTATGCAGAAGTGGCAAAGTTGACTGGGAGAATCTGGAGCCAGAAAAAACAGGACTTCCTTAAGGATTGGAAGAAATATATGACTTATTTGATAGACAATTGCATTAATGTAATATCGCTTGTAGGTTTACAATAAGTTTCGTAAGGAGAACTATATAAATTATTGTAAAATGATTTAGGAAGGAAATAATTAGGAAATGAAGTTTAAAAGCATTAATTATAATAATAAAATGCAAGATCAGATAGCAAATTTGAAAATCACTAGACAGGATTGATGGAAGTCTCAGGCTATAATAGCCAAAATGAGGATGATGCGATGTGATGTGAAGTTTTGTTTGGAAAACATATGCAAAAATTAATAAAAATGATTTTAGAAAAAAAGATGAGCAATGAAAAGGGAATTCCTAAAGAAAAAGAGCAGCGATCACATTCTCGAAGCCAGATTAACTATGGTCGCATCCACATCCTACCTTGACTGGATGTACATATATAGCAACAATCCCCTATTGCAAGAATCGTAAGTTCATAGCAGGCCAAGAGGAGCGATGCAAAGGGAATTCCTAAAGAAAAAGAGCAGCGACCACATTCTCGAAGCCAGATTAACGATGGTCGCATCCATAGCCTACCTTGCACTGGATGTACATGGTGGACAGCTGCCCTCCATTTTCCCGCGTTGTGATCTGCATCATGTGCGACTGCTGGAAGGCATTCTCATCCACACGCTCCACGGCGCAGATCTGCTGGACGGGGATGGATGTCCGAACCTGGCCATGGGGGAAGAAACCCAACACACCGCCCTGTTCATCAAGGGGGAAACACTGCTCTCGATTCTCCAGCCCTTCCTCAGAAAGCATTTTGCCAATTTACGGGCACCACCCCAGCCAACACGGTGAACTGAGAACTGAAGAAGAGCTTGCAGGATCAGGCTAATGGCCCATTTGATTCAGCATCCTGCCCTCACAATGGCCAGCCTGTGGGAAACCAGCAAGCAGGATTCGAAAACAAGAGCCCTCTTCCCTCCTGTGGTTTCCAGCAGCTGGTATTCAGAAGTATTATTTCCTCTGACCTTTGGGCCAGAGCATAGCCATCATGGCCACTGATAGCCTTCTCCTCCATGAATTTGTCGCATCCTCTTTTAAAGCCAGCTAGGATTGGTGGCCATTCCTGCCTCCTGTAGCAGTGAGTTCCACAGTTCAACTGTGGCTGACGAAGTCGTTTCTTTCCTCTGTCTTGGATCTCCTAGGACACTGAATGTCTGCGATTTCCAGTTGTTATGCGAGAGGGAGAAAAACGTTTTTCTCTCTCCACTTTCTCCACCCAATGCATCATATTACCAGCCTCTACCAGGTCGCCTTAGGGACACGGGTGGCGCTGTGGGTTAAACCACAGAGCCTAGGATTTGCCAATCAGAAGGTCGGCGGTTCGAAGCCCCGTGACAGGGTGAGCTCCCATTGCTCGGTCCCTACTCCTGCCCACCTAGCAGTTCGAAAGCACGTCAAAGTGCAAGTAGATAAATAGGTGCCGCTCCGGTGGGAAGGTAAACGGTGTTTCCGTGCACTGCTCTGGTTCGCCAGAAGCAGCTTAGTCATGCTGGCCACATGACCAGGAAGATGTCTGCGGACAAACGCTGGCTCCCTCGACCTATAGAGCGAGATGAGCGCGCAACCCCAGAGTCGGTCACGACTGGACCTAATGGTCAGGGGTCCCTTTACCTTTACCAGGTCACCTTAACAAAAATGCAAAATTTAACCAACCCTTGCAAAAAATGCTTAGGGTCAAAGCATAGTTTGAAGTGGACTTGCAAACTCAACAAAACTTACCATGTTTAGTGTTACGATTGAGCCAACTCTTAATACTGACCACATTTCGCTCCAAATACAGGATTTTAAAACGGCTCTTTCCTTACAATGCTATCTATGATCTTTGGCGGGGTGCCAGGAGCACTTTCTGCTACCTGAAATTGCTCCTGGAAGTCCTTTGAAGGAACCAGGCCTTTCAGAACAGCTGAGGTCCTCTCAACGGACTGTGATTTTAACTCCTGTGGCAGTTAAAAAAGGCTTGAGACCAGCTCACAACTCATTATACCTTTCAACATTTCTCCAATGAAAATAGAGACAGCCTAAGGAAAAGTGGGACATTCTGGGGTCAAATCAGGAACCGGGACAGCTTCTGCAAATCTGGGACTGTTCCTGGAAAATATGAGGAACGGCTAAGGGAGCTGGGCATGTTTAGCCTGGAGAAGAGGAGGTCAAGGGGTGATATGATAGCCATGTTCAAATATATAAAAGGATGTCACATAGAGGAGGGAGAAAGGTTGTTTTCTGCTGCTCCAGAGAAGCAGACACGGAGCAATGGATCCAAACGACAAGAAAGAAGATTCCACCTAAACATAGGAAAAACTTCTTGACAGTAAGAGCTGTTCGACAGTGGAATTTGATGCCAAGGAGTGTGGTGGAGTCTCCTTTTTTGGAGGTCTTTAAGCAGAGGCTTGACAACCATATGTCAGGAGTGCTCTGATGGTGTTTCCTGCTTGGCAGGGGCTTGGACTCGATGGCCCTTGTGGTCTCTTCCAACTCTATGATTCTATGATTCTAGGGACACTTGGAAGGTCTGCAGTGCAGATTTTAAGGAATGTGTTGTGGTAGTGATGGGGCTCTTCGGGTCTGAAGCCCAATTTCAGCTCTCTAGGCCTTTCTCTCAGGCCACACCCCTTATCCACAAGCCACACCCCCTCACTGGCCCTTATTTACACCCCCTTTGAGTGCTTTCGCCTGGGTGGGATGTGTCCTTAAACTCTGTTCATGCCTCTTGCTTGTCTGGGCAGAGAACAGTGTCTGTGTAGAAGAACTAGGCCACAGTACAAAAGCAAATATGACCTCATTGCTCCAACTACTTTTCCTTTGGTCCCCCACACTTTGGAATGTGGCCCTTGGGATGCTGCCTGGAAGGCAATGCGGCCCCTGGCTGGAAAATGTTCGTCACTCCTGGCCCAGGCACAGCTCCTGAGAAGCAATGCTTCCTTGGGCAAAAGCTCTCTATTATGTATTTCGTGGTCTGTGTTTGCCTGAGCCTGGACTAAGGATTCTGAGCCCCTATGTTCTGATTTGATGCATGATATCCAATCACAGAACATTTAAGGATTTGGGCCTCTGCCATTGGCCCTTAAACTCTGAGTCACAATTCGCAGCTTGGAAGTTTAGACAGCCAATCACGTTGGGAGTGGGAGTGGCCCAGGCTTTCAGAAATGTATATAAGCAGTTGCTTTGCCCCTGTTGGGCAGTTCTGTTAGTTCAATAAAGGTTCTTGCTGTTATCACTCTGTCTTTGACTGTTTGCTTTGTTGTGAATAAGACACACCTTTGAACGGCCTGCAACTCTGAGTTTTTGCCTTCCCCTTGCATCCTCTGCCCTCTGCTCCCCGGAGAAAGGTGCCCACCTGCCACTCAGGAGATTTGGAATATGAAAGGCTCTCGTTGCTCAGCCAGAAGTAGCGTTTTTTGAAGGTGAACCGTGAGACCAAGTGGAGCCCCTCAGCCTTGCGCTTGTTGAGGTAGCCCTCCTTGACGGTGGCCGAGGGGTGGAAGAGCGTCCAGGGCTTCTTCTCACTTGCTCCTGGAGAAAGAAAGGGAGGCACACTGATTTCTCATATGCTGCAAAAACCTTGGAACCCTGTGAACACCCCTCCCGTTATTGTTTTGGCCAGAGCTAAAAACCACCCAAGACTCCTGTATAAGGCAAAGGTAAAGGGACCCCTGACCATTAGGTCCAGTCGTGACCAACTCTGGGGTTGCGGCGCTCATCTCGCTTTATTGGCCGAGGGAGCCGGCGTAAAGTTTCTGGGTCATGTGGCCAGCATGACTAAGCCGCTTCTGGCGAACCAGAGCAGCGCACGGAAACACCGTTTACCTTCCCGCCGGAGCGGTACCTATTTATCTACTTGTACTTCGAGGTGCTTTCGAACTGCTAGGTTGGCAGGAGCAGGGACTGAGCAACGGGAGCTCACCCCGTGGCGGGGATTCGAACCGCTGACCTTCTGATCAGCAAGTTCTAGGCTCTGAGGTTTAACCCACAGCGCCACCCACGACTCCTGTATACATGCATGCAAATTGTACAGGGCCGGCCCTAACATTAGGCACAATGAGGCAGTGGCCTCAGGTGGCAAATGCTGGAGAGGAGTCCCCTGGCTGTAACTCCTAAGCTCCCGGTGTAGAGATTGAAGAAGGCATCATTTTCTGTTCCAACTTTACCACTAAGAAGGGAATAGGGGTCCCCAAAGTAACCCAGGAGTCATAGTTTATTAAGGGTGCTTCTTGAGGGTTGTGAGAAGACCCCTCCTCTCCTCACAGAGCTACAATTCCCAGAGTGATTCAATCCCTCTTCCCAAGGAACTCTGGGAATTGTAGCTCTGGGAGAGGAACAGGGGCCTCCTAACAACTCTCGGCACCATCAACAAAATACAGCTCCCAGAATTCTCTGGGGGAAACCACGCGTGTTTAAAGTGGTACCATAGTGCTTTCCACGTATGGTGTGGATTGGGCCTTGGTCTTGTGGTCTCTCCAACAATGTGTATATTGGTATATATTTTATTCAGGTGCATGTATTGTTTTGCAAAGTGTGAATTAGGTAAGTTTGCATTTAGCATGTTTCCAAGCAAAATTCAAAGTGTTGGCACTGACCTTTAAAGCCCTAAACGGCCTCGGCCCTGTGTACCTGAAGGAGCATCTCCATCCCCATTGTTCAGCCAGGACACTGAGGTCCAGCTCTGAGGGCCTTCTGGTGGTTCCCTCACCATGAGAAGAGAGGTTACAGGACACCAGGCAGAGGGCCTTCTCGGTAGTGGCGCCACTCTGTGGAACGCCCTCCCACCAGATGTCAAGGAAACAACTATCTGATTTTTAGAAGACATCTGAAGGAAGCCCTGTTTAGGGAAGTTTTTTATGTTTGATGGTTCATTGTGCTTTCAATTTTGCTGGGAGCTGCCCAGAGTTTTTTATTTTTTATTTTTATCTTTATTTTTATTTTATGCAAGCAGAATCAAATTCCCACCCGTACCCTCAGTCCCAGCTTCCTGGACACATGGCCCATTAGAGCTCACCGTTCTCGCAGTCCACGTTGATGAGCCAATCCAGGAACTCCTTGACTTGCCCAATGCTAGACAGGATGAAGGGGTGCAAAGGTTCCATCCACTGCTCCTTGCCGTGACCCAGCTGAAGTCCCAGGTTGCCAATGCTCTGCACTGCCTGTGGGGGTGGGGGGTGGGGAGAAATAGGCAAAGAGGTGACTCCAGGGGAAGGGAAGGACCAGTTCATAAAAGTCTAGTGGGAAGAGTCTCTAAAGCTTGGCCTGCTGTGCCCTCACAGGAACCGAAATGATCAAAGGGATGAAGTGTCTCCCATGCGAAGAAATGGCACAGCATTTAGGAATTTTTAGTTTAGAGGAAAAGCAAATATGAAGCGGCATGATAGAGGTTTATAAAATTATGCACGGCATGGGAACAAGTGGTGGTTTTCCCTTCTCTCTCGTAACATCGGAATTCGTGGCCATCAAATGGAGCTGAATGTTGGAAGATTCAGAAGAGAGAAAAGAAAGTCCTTTCTTCACGCAATACAGTGGTACCTCGGGTTACATACGCTTCAGGTTACAGACTCTGCTAAGCTAGAAATAGTGCTTCAGGTTAAGCACTTTGTTTCAGGATAAGAACAGAAATCATGCTCCGGCAGCGCAGCGGCAGCAGGAGGCCCCATTAGCTAAAGTGGTGCTTCAGGTTAAGAACAGCTTCAGGTTAAGAACGGACCTCCGGAACGAATTAAGTACTTAACCCGAGGTACCACTGTACATAGTTAAACAGAGGAACTTGTTCCCACGTGAGGCAGTGATGCATACCCTCCAACATTTAACCAATGAAAATAGAAAGTTCTGTCCAACATTTCTCCAATAAAAAAGAGACGTCCTATTCCATACCCTCCAACATTTCTCTGATAAAAAGAGATATCCCCTCCAACGGTTCTCCAAAGAAAATAGAGATGTCCTATTCCATACCCTCCATCCAATGAAAATAGACATCCCTCCAACATTTCTCCAATGAAAATAGAGACGTCCCCTCCAACAGTTCTCCAATGAAAATAGAGATGTCCTATTCCATACCCTCCAACATTTCTCTGATGAAAAAAGGGGCATCCTAAGGAAAAGTGGGACATATCAGGATCGAATCAGAAAGCAGGACGGCTTCTGTAAATCCAGGACTGTCCCTGGAAAATAGGGACACTTGGAGGGTCTGGTGATGGCTAACAACCATGATGGTCAGAGGCAGCAATGCTTCTGAGTACCAGCTACTGGAACCCGCAGAATGGGAGAAGGCTCTTGCGCTCAGATCCTGCTTGCAGGCTTCCCACTGGGGCATCTGATTGGCCCCAGTGAGAGCAGGATGCGGACTGTTACCTTGGCCAAGAGCAGGAGGGTCCGGCTGGTCTGGGTGTCTGCATGCTGGTCTCGGAGGTTGAACAACTTGGGGGTCAGGATGGCCGGAGCAAAGAAGCGGAGGAAGAGGAACCCACTGATGGCAATGTATTTGGCATCCTGAAAGGAAAACAAAGATGCCCAGCGTGGGTCACATCCAGAAGTTAGGATTGATCACAAAAGTTTTCCATTGCCAAACAGCCATTGCTAAAGCATACCACACACCCAAACTAAACTTTGGGTTGCACCCAAGGGTTCCCTACAAAGAAGGATTTATTGTTGAACTACTCTGAGAATTGGGAGTCGCGGGTGGCGCTGTGGGTTAAACCATAGAGCCTAGGACTTGCCGATCAGAAGGTCGGTGGTTCGAATCCCCACGACAGGGTGAGCTCCTGTTGCTCGGTCCCTGCTCCTGCCAACCTAGCAGCTTGAAAGCACGTCAAAGTGCAAGTAGATAAATAGGTACCACTCCAGTGGGAAGGTAAATGGCGTTTCCGTGCGCTGCTCTGGTTCGCCAGAAGCGGCTTAGTCATGCTGGCCACATGACCCGGAAGCTGTACGCCGGCTCCCTCGGCCAATAAAGCGAGATGAGCGCCACAACCCCAGAGTCGGCCACGACTGGACCTAATGGTCAGGGGTCCCTTTACCTTTACCTTTACCCTTACTCTGAGAATTAAAGCTCTGTGAATGCAGTCTCTTAACAAATCTCAGCACCCTTAACAAACTACAACTCCCAGAATTCTTTGGGGGAAGCCATAACTCTTTAAAATGGTATCATAGTACATTCGTACCTTGGTAGTCGAACGGAATCCGTTCTGGAAGTCCGTTCGACTTCCAAAGCATTCAACTTACAAATCACAGCTTCCGATTGGCTGCAGGAAGCCGCAGAAGCCCCGTCGGATGTTTGGCTTTCAAAAGAACGTCCAAAAACCGGAACAGTCACTTCCAGGTTTTGATCGTTCAGGAACCCAAATGTTTGAAAACTAGGCTGTTCATAAACCAAGGTATGACTGTGCTTTAAATGTATGGTGTGAATGTGGCCAATGATGTGCTTACAGAAAGCACAAAGGGAGGGGTAATCACTTTGCTGAAGGGGCCCTGAGTTGTCTCTGCCTATCGTTGGGTCCAGCACCACCTACTGTTGACCTCCCTAACTGTTGCTTAACCAACCCCAGCAGAAGCAGCTTGGATCGCAGAACGCCAAATCCCTTGGAAACATGGATGATGAATGACCTCCCCAAGACTTGCTGTTTGGCGGAGGGAGTGGTTATGGGATAGAAAATGTCACACCTGATTCTCTGCCTCTGGGAAGTGGTCATCCACTCGCTTGTGCAGCTGTTTGAAAGCCACTCGCATGATGGGGGGACATTTTTCCGTAGAGCTCACGATGGACTCCACAATGTCACCCAGGTATCCTGTCAGCACCTCCAGGCTGCTTTCTCGGATCTGGGCCTCGGACAGGGAGCTTTTGAAAGAGATCCGCCTAAGAGAAATGGAAAATGCGGGGTTGGGATGGGTAGGCGACATGCACAAGAGACCCTTGACCCACCAACACATAACTCAACCACCACACAGTGCTGCCCCCTGCTGATTGCTACAAGCTCCAGACACAGAGAAGATATTGAAACTGAGCTCAGTTACTCACTGGAGCAGCTCTTTGGGATGTGTATGTCTTGTGAATTTGACAAGAGATTAGACTACCTGCTGCAATCGCCCACAGAGATGTTTGCAGAGTAAGAAAATACCAGCTCCATCTGGTCCGCCAGCCATGGCTGTCCCTGGACTTGCCACTGTAAGTTCATGCTTTGTTAACCTCAAGGCTGAGTTATTGTAATGCACTGTATATGGTCCCTTACTCTGCTGGTTTCAACCCACTGCAAACCCCTCTCAGCAAGCTGGGTTCCACCCAAACCTCCCTGCTTTTCAGCAGACAGACCCTCAGCAAATCCACGTTGAGCATCCCTGCCAATGTCACACTCTGGCAGCATCCCGGAGATGGTGTTGCCTAGCAACCGGCACAAAGACCATCTCT
The DNA here is from genome assembly GCF_964106915.1 of Podarcis gaigeae. Taxonomy (NCBI): domain Eukaryota; kingdom Metazoa; phylum Chordata; class Lepidosauria; order Squamata; family Lacertidae; genus Podarcis; species Podarcis gaigeae. The sequence goes on along the minus strand of NC_139693.1, from coordinate 21,876,500 downwards.
CCCAGGAAGGCTTCTATCTCTAGAGCAGGCATAATCCTTTCCATGAGCCAGCCCCACATCCTCAGTGCTAATGTCCTATTAGCCATTTCAGCAGAAATACCCTCCATCTGTATGACGCTCTTCTGCAGGCACGACTGAGGCTGCCGTCCGTCACATAACACAAGCATAGTGTACAAATATGTCAGCTGTTAACACTTGCCACACCACAGCAGCCTTATCACATGATTATCTGTTGTTGTTCTTATCTACATCCCACCTTTTCCGCACTCAAGGTAGCTTACCCAAATGAAGACAGCACAGATAAAATACGGAAGGCTAAAACATGTACAAAAGGTAATTGGAAAAAAGTAATTAAACTATAGAATTAAAACAAGATAAAAGCAGATTGATTAAAATGCAGCACACCACATATGCAAGCCAGTGATTTCACAAAAGCCTGTTGGAATAAAAGTCTTCACCTGCTGGCAGAAGGACAGCAAGGAGGGAGCCAGTCTGAGTTCTCTAGGGAGGGAGTTCCAAAGTCTGGGAGCAGCCACCGAGAAGGCCCTGTCCTGCATCCCCACTAAGTGTGCCTGTGAGGGTGGCAGGATTGAGAGAAGGGCTTTCCGCAAAGATCTCAGAGCCTGGGTAGGTCCGTATGAGGGAATAGTCTTTCAGATAGCTTGGGGGTAGCTTAGTACTTTTCTCAAAAAGCCTTGAACTGTATGAAACACCCATGTATCAACATTTAGAGAAAACAATAGCGGTGGTATCTACCCTCAGTGATAGCTGAGATTAAATATATATGTGTCGTCCAGTTCAGAAAGGTCTGCAATGTTTTATGTAGCTAAATTCAGAGAGACGAACATAAGAAGAATGAAGTGCAGGCGGGTGCTCACGCGACAAGACACAGTGATAACAGCAAGAACCTTTATTGAACTAACAGAACTGGACAACAGGGGCAAAGCAACTGCTTATATACATTTCTGAAAGCCTGGGCCACTCCCACTCCCAACGTGATTGGCTGTCTAAACTTCCAAGCTGCGAATCATAACTCAGACTTCAAGGGCCAATGGCAGAGGTCCAAATCCTGAAATGTTCTATGATTGGATATCATGTATTGATATGAACACAGGAGCTCAGAATCCTTAGTCCAGACTCAAGCTCAGACCACTGAATACATAACAATTAGACCCTGCTAAGTTGTTTATTTCGGTAGACAACATTTTGACAAATTATTGTTGCATGCCACCCCAATCTCTGAGGCGGGCGAGATTCCACAGGTTCCCGACGCTTACCCAGGGTTTGGTTTGCTTGGAATGATGGGCGGTAGAGATTGTGGGTTTTGTGGGATATCAACAATGTGATGCAGTCGCAAAATAGCTAACATGATTCTAGGCTGCATCAACAGAAGTATAGTGTCCAGATCAAGGGAAGCCATAGTCCCACTCTGTTTTGCCTTGGTCAGACCACACCTGGAATACTGTGTCCAGTTCTGGGCACCACAATTTAAGAAGGATGTTGCCAAGCTGAAACGTGTGCAGAGAAGGGTGACTAAGATGATCAAGGGCTGGAAACCAAGCCTTACAATGAGCGGTTGAAGGAGCTGGGTATGTTTAGCCTGGAAAAGAGGAGGCTGAGAGGAGATATGATAGCCATCTTCAAATATCTCAAGGGTTGTCACATGGAAGAGGGAACAAGCTTGTTTTCTCCTGCTCTGGGCGGTAGGACTCGAACCAATGGCTTCAAGTTCCAAAAAAAGAAGATTCCAGCTAAACATACGGAAAAAACTTTATGACAGTAAGAGCTGTTTGTCAGTGGAACAGTCTCCCTCAGGAGGTTGTGGACTCTCCTTCCTTGGAGGTTTTTCAGCAGAGGTTGGATGATGTTTTAGCTGAGATCCCTGCATTGCAGTGGGTTGGACTAGATGACCTTTGGTGTCCCTTCCAACACTAAGATTCTATATACAACCTGAGCTGGAAGGGCTCACAGAGTGAACACCCCAAGAAGGCCTTGCTTCTCGCGTAGCCACAGCCTTGCATCCCAGCAGAAATCAGGCATGGCTTTGTCTCTCAGCTGCGCAGCCTGCCTCTAGCTTCTAGCTGTCTCTCACCCACAACTCATTTCTGGCATTTGACCTTCTAGCCGCTGACACGCCGCCCTTCTGTGTCCCTCCCCATCCCCTCCTCTTCCTCCTCCCTCAGGCCGCCTCCTCAGCTGCCACCACCGCTGCCGCCTCTGGGCTCACGGGCAGCGTGGATGAGAGTCTCTCTCCCTCCCCCCCTCACTGAGGGGGAAGGGCCGATGGAACTCCTCGCGCCACGATGACGGCGCCAACATGCGTTCTCTCGCGTGGCAGAGGACCTCGAGTCGCTGCTTCCCTCCCGAGCCAAGCGAGCATGAAACCCGGGAAATTTAAGGGACATCATCAATAAGGGACAGCAGCGGGACACGGCACTGGGATAAGTGAGTTTCCTGCCAAATAAGGGACGGTTGACAGATATGCTTCTAACTAACAGCTGGGAGGGGGGCATCCATTTGATTTCTAGCACAGAGCCACTTCCTTTGTTACCTTAACGGCCCACACTTAAAGGACCATTACGGCTAATTCAACCATTGAACCCTTGCTGCATGCAGGAATTAGAAGGGTCTCAGGCATGCAGCCCTAGCAGCCCCAACCTCCAACTCACAACATTATTTTTGGACTCATAAATCATCTACCAGGCAGGCTTTCTTACTTCTGTTTTAATTAGCACTGTTAGGTGAGGAAAAAACCGCTACCTGCGAATGACACCCGTCCCGACGCACCACTGTTTTTTAAACATTTTTCTCATCGCGTTTGACACCCTACCCCCCATTTCTCAGCAGGCAGCCTCGTCTCACCTACAGACTTGCTCTGAATGTCACAGTGATGTGCTCTTCTTCCCACTCCTCCTCTCCTCAAACTCTTTCCATTCCAGCTGTCCCTCTCAAGGAATCCTGGAGCTGAGATCTAGTACCTGAGTTCCTTTCCTCCTCCCTTCCCAGCCGCTTTTCCTTTTCTGTCCTTTGTGAAACACACCTCAGCTCCCTCTTGAGTGTTCTTCCTCTTACCTGGTCCGGCTCGGCTCAATCTTGCAGGGATCCAGCTCCACGTACTTCTTCTCCTCGAAGATTCGGTTGATGATGGCCTTCAGCACCTCGTGGAGGTAAGGCATCCCCACCACCTGACAAATCACAGAGAGTTAGGATTAGGTGGAAAAGAAGGGGGTGGGGATATGTTTTCCAAAACACACATCCGGGTGGAAAGTAAAAAAATGACTAAAAACATCTCATCGGTGCTGAAATGTTCAAAGGGTATATAGATCCTTACTGCAAACTTGTATACTGGATATACATGTTAACTCACATTGTTTACCCCAAAGAATCCAGAGATTTCTTATGTTATTAATAGTCAGAGATCCCACATCTTTTGCCATAGGAACTGCAGTTCCCAGGGCATAGTCAGAGGAATAGCCAGAGGTTCCCCTTCACTTGCCATGGGAACTCTACAATCTATGAAAACTTCTGTTTTAGGGTTTAAGTAAAGATAAAGGGACCCCTGACCATTAAGTCCAGTCGTGACCGACTCTGGGGTTGCAACGCTCATCTCGCTTTATTGGCCAAGGGAGCCGGCGTACAGCTTCCAGGTCATGTGGCCAGCATGACTAAGCCGCTTCTGGCGAACCAGAGCAGCGCACGGAAACACCGTTTACCTTCCTACTAGAGTGGTACCTACTTATCTACTTGCACTTTGACGTGCTTTCAAACTGCTAGGTTGGCAGGAGCAGGGACCGAGCAACAGGAGCTCACCCCGTCGCAGGGATTCGAACCGCTGACCTTCTGATCGGCAAGTCCTAGGCTCTGTGGTTTAACCCACAGCGTCACCTGCTTCCCTGTTTTAGGGTTTAGGCAACCCTAAAATATTGTTTTCTTCATTGTAATGAGAGAGAGATATTTGCTTGCTCTTTTTTTTTAATAGGAAAGATGCCTTGAAACCCAGACTGGGGGAAAGGCTAGATCTCTCTCTCTCTCTCTCTCTCTCTCTCTCTCTCTCTCTCTCTCTCTCTCTCTGTGTGTGTGTGTAAATACAAGCTGATTTGTTCAACGCAACACACCGCTGACACTTCTCCCTTTTCCTTTCACCAAGTGCTTGCAAAAAAAGAGAGAAAAAGGGGTTTGTCCTGTTTGCTGTGAAATTTTTTTTTTCTTTCCTCTGCAAAGGGTGGTTCATCTCATTTCATGGCAGGTGTTTTGCCACCCCGCCTCCCCCCCCCATGGCATTATTCGCACCCGAAACCAAACCTCATGAAAATGTGGCACATGTTGCAGATTTGTTTATTTACCACCACCCTAGCAGCTCAGGGACAGCCCCTTCTGTTTCACACAGAGTGCAGAGAGAGAGAGAGAGAGAGAGAGAGAGAGAGAGGGAGAGAGAGAGAGAGAGAGAGGGAGAGGGAGAGGGAGGGAGATGGAACTCAGCAATACCCACCTGCTGGTTCTTCCTCCGCTATTTACTCACCTTCATGAACTGCTCCATGGATTTAGAAGCCAAGGAGTTGGAACGGAAGAGGGTGTTTGGATCGGCTGAAAGAACACAGAGGGGGTTTGCAATCAGCACCACGAGTGAGAAAATCTACCTGCGAATGACGCTGGCCCCCCTACATTAACGCGTTGGATTTTTCTCACACCATCTGCTTTCCTGCCCACTGGCCAACTCTGCAAAAGCAGTCTACTCCGTGTCTGGGTCCCAAATCGAACTCTTTAGGGACGGCGAAGATGCTCCCCCAGAACTGCTGCTTCCAAGCTTCGCTCTCTGCAACCTTAGGGGCTAGAAACTTGCTCGTATGGAAGAATGAAAACCAAGGTTTTCAGAAACCCAGGTTCTCTCTTTCGTGTTATGGAATTGCAGGGCTCACACCCAGCCCTAGGTGCCCACCTGGTCGTGCTGCCACAATCCTGGGCAACCAACCTCAAACGGCACACAGACGCACAAAGTGACATATGAAGGAACTACTTACTGGTTCTCGAAACCTCACGGAGGTTCACATAGTCCAAGAAAGGCAGCACCAAGCCTTGGCCAAGGAAGATCTTGACTAATTTGGTGGCTACGTCCTGGCGACTCTCCAATGAGCAGACCTCTTCCAGCAGGGCTAAGGGTGTGACGTCCTCCTCCTCCTGTAGTGAAGCAGAACATCTGCAAATGGCATACATATATATATATGTGTGTATGTATTTAAAACAGGTGTGGTGAACCTTTCTCAGCTCAAGGGCCACATTTGCTTATTTGCAACCTTCCAAGGGCCACATGCCTGCAGTGTTAGAAACTCAGATACAGTGGTACCTCGGGTTAAGTACTTAATTCGTTCCGGAGGTCTGTACTTAACCTGAAACTGTTCTTAACCTGAAGAACCACTTTAGCTAATGGGGCCTCCTGCTGCCGCCGCGCCGCCGGAGCCCGATTTCTGTTCTTATCCTGAAGCAAAGTTCTTAACCTGAAGCACTTCTAGGTTAGCAGAGTCTGTAACCTGAAGCGTATTTAACCTGAAGTGTATGTAACCCGGTGTACCACTGTATATAAGTTAGGCCCAAACAGCTTTTTAAACCAGGAATACAGTAGAGTGGCCACTTAGACTACATAACACCGGTCTTGAAAGACCTATATAGGCTCCCAGTATGTTTCTGAGCACAATTCAAAGTGTTGGTGCTGACCTTTAAAGCCCTAAATGGCCCAATATACCTGAAAGAGCGTCTCCACCCCCACCGTTCAGCCCAGACACTGAGGTCCAGCGCTGAGGGCCTTCTGGCAGTTCCCTCACTGGGAGAAGTGAGGTTACAGGTAACCAGGCAGAGGGTCTTCTTGGTAGTGGCACCCACCCTGTGGAACTCCATCTAACATGTCAAGGAAATAAACAACTAAAGTGGTACCTCAGGTTACAGACACTTCAGGTTACATACGCTTCAGGTTACAGACTCCACTAACCCAGAAATAGTACCTCGGGTAAAGAACTTTACTTCAGGATAAGAACAGAAATTGTGCAGCGGCGGCGGCAGCGGGAGGCCCCATTAGCTAAAGTGGTACCCCAGGTTAAGAACAGTTTCAGGTTAAGAACGGACCTCCAGAATGAATTAAGTTCTTAACCCGAGGTACTACTGTATCTGGCTCTTAGAAGACATCTGAAGGCATCCCTGTTTAGGGAAGTTTTTAATGTTTGATGTTTTATTATGTTTTTATATACGTTGGAAGCTGCTCAGAGTAGCTGGGGCAATCCAGTCAGATGGATTATTATTATTATTATTATTATTATTATTATTATTATTATTATTATTATTGAATAGGATGTCCCTATTTTCAGCGGAGAAATGTTGGATGGTATGAATGACTAGTTGCTGTCTGGGGAGTCACACAGCTCGAAAGTCGTGTTTTTCAACAAGACTTTTTGGTTCCTGAAATTCATTCTGATTGCGCAGATAAAATATCACGGGTAGAATTCTACAGGGTGTGTTGCTCGCGTATGAAAACAGTCAAGATACAAGGATCCCCAGGCATGCACCTCCAGATGGTGGAGGCGTCAGGTGACATTCCCCACCCCCCAAATTTCCTCCAGTGGAACAACCCCCCCATTTTTGCACCCATTTTTTCCACAATGCACCCGCCTTGACTGCGCCTGCCTCTTTTTAACCCCGTGTCTCTCTCATGCACAAAAAAGGAGGATAAACCATTAAGTGCCCACCTCTGCTGGGCACATGACGGACTCCACCATCAGGTCTATGAGTGGCTGGTAGTACCGGGAGGGCAGGATCCGATCCTCAGCGAGTCGCACCCGCAGTCTCAGCGCCCCCAGCTTCCCCCTGCAAGCAGAGAGCACAATCTACACCAGGAGGCTTAGTTTGATCAGAATCAATTATATACTTCCGGAGTTCACACGAAATAGATGACTTCTGGTAAACAAGTCGCCACAGTCACTAGAGGGCTGTGAAAATTTGTGTCCCTTGCTTTTTAAACTCCTCTACCCATGTACTAGCTGAAAACAAAGGGGCGTATTGGCATTATTGAAATATATTGGCATTATTTTCAGCTCCCCCACCTCACCCTTGTTAAATTATCTGCGCTGGCTGCTCATCTACAAAGAAAATCCGCCCTGAACTATTTACAGAGCCCTGAGCAACTTAGGTTCAGGGTACCTTAGGGGAAGTATAATTCATCTGTGGGTGAGTTATTATTGACGAGACTCATTTGGCAGCAACAAGAAGCCAAGCTTTTAGTGGCATCAACCCAGCTGTGTGGAATATCCTGCCAATAGGGATCTAGCAAGCTCCTTCTGTGCCAAACTTTGTACGCCTGCAGATTTTTTTTTCCTGTGCCGCCAGGCAATTAGGAAGCCTTCTTTCCATAACGGTTAGCTGATTGCCTGTGGTTTCAAATTTGTATGCATTTTTAATATACAGTGGTGTCCTGCAAGACGAACGCCTCGCAAGACGAAAAACCCGCTAGACGAAAGGGTTTTCCGTTTTGGAGGCGCTTCGCAAAACGAATTTCCCTATGGGGTTGCTTCGCAAGACGAAAAAAATCTTGCATCCCCCCGCGGGGTTTTTTCGCTTTTTTCGCCCTTTTCTTAAGCTGCTAAGCCACTTATCAGCTGTTCCGCTGATAAGCCGCTTAACAGCTGATCGCTGGAAGCCGCTTGACAGCTGTAGCGCTAATCCGCTAAATTGTCAATGGGCTTGCTTCGCAAGACGAAAAAACCGCTAGACGAAGAGAATCGCGGAACGAATTCTTTTCGTCTAGCGAGGCACCACTGTATAGAGATATCGTTGTAAGCAGCTTTGACTTTTTTTAAAAAAAAATGATATAGCGGTATTTAAATCACTTTACAAACAAAATAAATGCATTTAAATTTTAAAACACAACACTGAAAGCAGTTGAAATTAAATTGAGATTTAAAAAAGCAACATTGAAAGCAGTTGGAAATAAATTTAATTTTTAAAAAAACAATATTAAAATCAACTTAAAACAAATTGCAACCACAGCTCTAAGGTGGGTCCATCTATTTCACCATCCTGTTCTCACAGTGGCCAACCAGGTGAGCTCCCATCCACCTTGGACTACGATACTCCCCCTGGGACCTCAGTACCACAGCTCAACCTCTGCCCACCCAAATCCTGCTGTTCACCTCCGGCCCCTCAACCTGACAACCTGTCAGTAGACCCCAAACCTGACCCCTGGCCACCTGGCCACACCGAGCCCTGACATTCTTGTCAGTTTGCATTTCTTAGTACAGAAAGTATTGATCTGATGTGTAGAGGTCTTTCCTATTCTACTTAATTCAAGAGGCTTCTGGAAGCTTCTCTGTGTGAAAGAAGCAAGCAGAAGGTTCGTGATGTTTGGGTTATTCCTTCAGAGAAGCTGAGTACAGCTGCCTTAAACTGGTTCTGTTATCTCTTTCTGTCAAGGTCATGTGGACTATAAAAGTATCTCTCTCTCTATCTCTATCTCTATCTATCTATCTATCTATCTATCTCTAACTCTATATCTCTATCTCCTTCTGGTGTGGTGTTCTGCACATAATATGCTTAATGTTAAGGTTTAGACTTATTATAAGTTATTGTAAGTTTAAGTCTGCTGCAACTGGATTTCTTATGGACTGTGCCAATCCTGAATGTACTGGATTTGTGATCATTCTGCTCTTTTGCCTTCAGTAGCAGTAAAGCTCTGCTAGATGAAATACAACTGCCTCTGGTCTATTTTTGGGGAATATTGGGTCTACTTCCAGGTGGGGCCGAGTTGTGGTCTGGCCTCCTAACCACTCCCCTCAGCGTCAGGGCGGGATGGCGTCCCGTGTCACACTGGGGGAGACCCTGGCCACGTCAGGTTGCCAGGTGGCCAATCAGGATGCTTGGGGGCGTGGCCGGGGATGATTTAAGTTTTTACTCTGCTAAGTATACATCTGGAATCTATTCTGGATCAGTACTGAATAGAATTCCACGACAATACTATGCCACAAGAAGGCCAGAAGAGGTCCCACATTTACCCTGCATCTCCCTCTGTGCTGGTGAAAGGCAACAGGCGGTACCAGCCTTTGACAGGGGCCTTCTGCAAGGCATCCAAGGAGAACTCAACCTGCATGGATCAGAGAAAAATGACAGGTCAGTGCAGAGGTAGAGGAGTGCTGGAAGTGCAACAGCAGGGATCATTCTGTTTGCGACTCAAGGGTTAATTCAGGTAGGGCTAAAGGCTGGATTGTGCCTCTGATTATACAACTGGCTTGCAGGGATGGAGGGCAGCAAGGTGTCTATGAGCCTGTGTAGAAACTACCCTCCTGAGGTAAAATTCACATGTCTTGCTCCGCCCACCTTTGCCTCTGGCCCCGCCCACCACTTTCAGGTGACCCCCAGGAGGTTGCACAGAAAGGAATGTGGACCTCACACCTAACATCTTCCCTGTTCCCCAATTCAGTTCCTCAAGTTATAGTTCGACCCTGGATACCTCAGTTGGACAGAGGGTTGTGCTGATAATGCCAAGGTTGCAGGTTTGATCCCCGTAAGGGACAGCTGCGTATTCTTGAATTGCAGGGGGTTGGACTAGATGATCCTTAGGGTCCCTTCCAACTCTACAATTCTTTCAGCCCTGTCAAAGCAGCAGCCACAACCCCTCATGTGAGATGTAATGTCACTGAAGCAGTCAAAGACAACATTTCCTGTTTGCCCAGAGTGGACACACAGGGGAATATTGCTCCAGCCAGGAGGACTTCCTGTCACACCTGGTCTGGAGAATCCTCCCCCTGCGTGTGGCCAGGTAGATGGGTGTGGCCCTGGCAGGCCCTAAAAAGGGGGCTAGCCATGCAGCCATCTTCTTCTTTTCACCTTCTTCCATTTTTCCTTTTGGACTCTTCTGCTGGCTCTTAGTCAGCAGCACATGGCTCATCCTTACAGAGGATGGAAGCCACAAGGTAGAAAGTCTGTGGCCTAGCTCATACTTCTTTTCTCTACGCATGTACCTGTAACTACAGTGGTACCTTGGGTTACAAACACTTCAGGTTACAGACGCTACTAACCCGGAAGTAGTACCTCAAGTTAAGAACTTTACCTCAGGATGAGAACAGAAATTTTGTGGCGGCAGCGCAGCGGCAGTGGGAGACCCCATTAGCTAAAGTGGTACCTCAGGTTAAGAACGGTTTCAGGTTAAGAACGGACCTCCGGAACGAATTAAGTTTGTAACCAGAGGTACCACTGTACAAAATTAAAGGCTGCCTTCAGGACCATACTGTGAACTGAATGTAAGTAAACTTTTCCATTACTTTTAAAAGAAGACTGTTGTGTCATTGTTGTTTTTAAGAGGGAAATAAAGGGGAAATTTACCAGGAACAATCCAATCTGGACAAGCCAGACTGGATAGCTCAACTCAAATGATTCTTACGAATCCATCAACTAGCTTCCAGCAATGTGCAAGGGAATGCGCTGTGCTACCAGCTCACTAGCGTGCCTGAGGAAGGATAGTATTTAATCAATATATCCTCTCCTGCTATCCACAACATTCCCACACCTCAGAGCTTGCATAAGAGGGACCCAGGCCAGGCCAGCCTCCTGTGCCCACCACTCACCCGTCCCAGGAAGTCATTCTTGCCCACCATGTCCCAATCCCACACTTCTACGATCAGCGGGGTTTCCCCTGCGGTCCCCTCCTCCAGGACAAACTCGAGCATCTCATCCCAGCGCGGGAAGCGAGTTTTCTTGATGATCTGCAGAGGCAGGAGAATGCGGATAAATGAACCTGTTTAAGAGCAAACTGTTAAACCACCACCACAATCACCCCTGCCGCCTTGCCCACAGTGAGACACCTGCCCGTTTGTGTGCAGCCAGGTGGAGTTAGTCAGCTTGTGGTGTAGGGGTTAAATTGCCAGACTAGGATCTTGGAGACCCGAGTTCAAATCCCCCACTCAACCAATAAAGCTCATTGGGTGATCCTGGGCCAGTAGCTGCCTTTCAGGCTAACCTACTACACAGGGTTGTTGTTAAAAGGAGAATAGAGATGGGGGGGACCCTGTTCCTAGAGGGTGTGCATGTCAAAGACCTCTTAGTATTTCTGCACCAGGATTCCAGCAGGGAGCCTGTTTCCAGCATCCTAGAGGTACCCAATCAGCACAAAAGGGGACTTTGTTTTAGCCACTGAGAAGAAGCCTTCTTCTCACCTTTTGTGCTGATGGGAGCCAATCAGAATGAAAGAAAGACAGTCAGTCACTGAGGATTGGCTCCTAGGGTTGTTCTGGATAAGGTGCACCAGGAGAAGACCAAGTAGGAGTTGTTCTGCTTGCTCCAAAGCTAAGCATTTAGGGGCATTTGGAAACACAAGGAGCTTCAGTTTCAAGAGAACAGTGTGCAAGTTATGTTATGTACAGTGGAACATGATGGAAAATGCAGCTGAAGACACCCTGAAAGAAGATTTTTGGAGCACTCCGAATCATTTGCCTAGGTACGTGCACAGAAAATAGTGGATCTAGCTGGATCCATCTCCATGAAAGTAAAATAAAAATACATTTATATTATGGCAAATTGTGTGTGCATTGGGCAAAATTGCACCAAAAAATGTGTACATTAGGAGAAATTCATACTAATATGCTGGTGAATTTTCACGAGGGTTGAAAATAAAAAAACTCCTACACACAAGCTAATGCAAAAACATGAAGAACTAAGACAAGAAAAATGAGAAAAACAGAAAGTGAAATGATTCCCCAGTCCTCACTTCCTGTTCAGACTCAGACTTTCCCTGGGACACAATAACCTCTCTGGGCTTTGACTCCAGTTCTTATTTCCCAGGTCTTGGATTCAAATCCTACCATATGGTTCTGACACTTGAAACGCATCAGGGGCTATACTTACAGCTGTTTCGAGCACCTGTCCATTCCACAGGACACGGGCAAAGGGGTCTGAGGTTCCAGAGGTGTCCCGCGGAGCAAGGTCTCTATGTGGAGGAAGATGGCAGACGGATATCAGGAAGTATATTCCAACAGGGTTTTATTTCTTTATTTTTAAATTAACAAAAATGATATGAAGCTTTAGCAACAAAAGTTCTTAAAGGGGGCTCGCTGCCGAGGTTGACAAAGGAAGGTCTTTCCTGGCAGCGGAGGGTTTATTTCAGCCTTAGGTGTGTGGCTGTCTTCTAACAGCAAACTCAAATTCGGGTGCTGAGTGACAATGTTTACGTAGCCGAAACAGGGCTACTGAAAAACTAGATACCAGGCAAGGTATCAACAGGTTTGGGGGAACCTCAAGATTTGCAGAAGTGGAGAAGATGTTGGCAAGGTTCTGAGCACGCAAAAATTGCCACAAAATTCTGCCTGCAGATCCTGTTGCTTGTATTTATTCAGCATTATATACATCACAAGTTGAAAACTCTTTTTCAAGCTGCCATAAACTCTCTGACAGCATAACACGGCTACTGCTATCACTACCAACAGACATAGGAGCCAACTCCTAGATACCATGGGGGCTGCGGCCCCCACAATAAAATATTTTAAGGATCCGCCCACGCCCCAGCTGATGGACATTCCCATTCAAATGGTGTGTGTGCACTTCGTCATGTGATTGATTATGCAGGGTGGGGCTTACCTGGGCCCCCACCCTATTTTATTCAAGTTGACACCCCTGCCCATGTAGTGCAGGGAGCCTGTTGAATTTGCACAGGGGAGTTCTGGATTCCAAAAAACCCTTTCTCTGACACAAAGCTTCCTGAGCAATCTTGGGCCAATCCCTGTATCTCAGTCTAACCTACCTTGCAGGACTGTCATGAGAATCAAGTGAGAGAGAAATATTGTCTGCTAGCTTGAATTTGTAGGGAGGGTGCTATAAAAATGTAAACAGCACTACAGTTGTACCCTGGATCCCAAACACCTTGCTAGTTGGAATGTTTTTGCTCCCAAACACCGCAAACCCCACTGATTTGCAAACATTCATTGGAAGCCAAATGTCTGACGTGGCTTCTGACTGGCTGCAGGAGCTTCCTGCAGCCAATCGGAAGCTGCGCCCTGGTTTCCAAACGTTTTGGAAGTCGAACGGCCTTCTGGAACGGATTCCGTTTGACTTCCGAGATACGACTGTACTACTAACACTACGAATTTTATTTCATAAAATTTATATGCTGCTTGGTTATTAAAAACAAAACAAAACCCTCAAATCAGTACACATAAAGTATAAAACAAGGAAACGATCAGTCAAAACAGTTAAAAAGTATTTAAAGCATTTAAAAAACAATTAAAGTCATTGATAAGCTAAAAACCAGATTAAAATACCTGTCAACATTCTACATACGTATCTGGATACTTGTACCTGAAAAAAAGGAGTTTTTAGCAGGTGTAGAAGAGAGTACAGTGAAGGGGTCTGTCGGATGTCAAGTGGCAGTGAGTTCCAAAGTTCACGCCCTGCCATGCTAAAAGATTGATTCCTTACAAATGTGGAATAAGTATTATGTGGCACCTGTAACAGGTATATTGTTCCGTATACTGAAGCAGATGAGTGGACATTTATGGGGTAAGGTGACCTACCGGCAAACTTGTCCGCAAGCTCTTCCTAGTAATAGTAATAATTTTATTTTGCTCCCCTGTTGTCATATTAAAAAGGGCTTAACAGCAACTGACTAAAGAGGAGTAGAGAACAAGAAAATGTGCCTCCATCAATTTAAAAAATAAAAAATCTGTTTCCAGCCTAACAGAGGTCCCCCTGAGCATGTACAGAGTGCCATTCCCCTTTACCACTGACCAACTCCAACCTGTGCCAAAAACACCTAGAACTCAGGCAAGATTCGCTTTGCAAATAAGTATTCCCTGTGCCCCCATTCTGAGGACCATGTCAGTTCAATATGAAGCAGAGATGTCTTTAGGCAACAGGACTTATGCTATTCCACTCACACCACTGCCAACCCCTTATTCCTTGACTGCTGCCACTCATTCCATTCTTTTTTCCACTCACCCCTATGATCCACCCATTTCTATTGGCTAACCGGTTGCCTAGGTTCCCAGTTGAGCATCCAGGAGAGAAGGATGCTTTTTCATTGTCTCTGACCACCCGTTCCTTTTCCCTAACCCTCTCAGTTCCCACGCACTGAACCCTTCAGCAGCATCACACCTGCAAAGCGCAGCATTGAGAGAAATGTAGCGGTCTCATCCAGAATGGTATCTCTTGCACTGAGTTACATAGTATGCGGTGTAGCGATTAGCCTTCTTTATGGTCCAGCTCTCAGTTCTATACAGTAGTGATGTATGGAAGTGAGAGGTGGACCATAAAGAAGGCTGATCGCCAAAGAATTGATGCTTTTTAATTATGGTGCTGGAGGAGACTCTTGAGAGTCCCATGGACTGCAAGAAGATCAAACCTATCCATTCTGAAGGAAATCAGCCCTGAGTGCTCACTGGAAGGACAGATCCTGAAGCTGAGGCTCCAATACTTTGGCCACCTCATGAGAAGAGAAGACTCCCTGGAAAAGACCCTGATGTTGGGAAAGATGGAGGGCACAAGGAGAAGGGGACGACAGAGGGACGAGATGGCTGGACAGTGTTCTCGAAGCTACCAGCATGAGTTTGACCAAACTGCGGGAGGCAGTGGAAGACAGGAGTGCCTGGCGTGCTCTGGACCATGAGGTATCGAAGAGTCAGACACGACTAAACGACTAAACAACAGCAGCAGCAGCAACAGCAACAGTTAGAGTGCTGGACCAAGATGTGGGAGACCAGGGTTTGAATCCCCACTCCACCACATGAGGGTGCAACCTTGGGCTAGTCGCTGCCTCTCAGCCTAACCTACCTCACAGGGTTGGTGTGGGGATTAAATGAGGAGCAGGGTTGGGGGGGGGGAGGGCCGTGTATTCGACCCTGAGCTCCTTAGAGGAAAAGGTGGGAGATAGATGATAGATAGATAGATAGATAGATAGATAGATAGATAGATGATAGATAGATAGATAGATAGATAGATAGATGATAGATAGATAGATAGATAGATAGATAGATAGATAGATAGATGATAGATAGATAGATGATAGATGATAGATAGATAGATAGATAGATAGATAGATAGATAGATAGATAGATGATAGATAGATAGATAGATAGATAGATAGATAGATAGATAGAAGATAGATAGATAGATAGATAGATAGATAGATAGATAGATAGATAGATAGATATAGATAGATGATAGATAGATGATAGATAGATAGATATAGATAGATGATAGATAGATGATAGATAGATAGATAGAGATAGATAGATAGATAGATAGATGATAGATAGATAGATAGATGATAGATAGATAGATAGATAGATAGATAGATAGATAGATAGATAGATAGATAGATATAGATGATAGATAGATAGATAGATAGATAGATAGATAGATAGATAGATAGATAGATGATAGATAGATAGATAGATAGATAGATAGATAGATATAGATAGATAGATGCTGGAGATCAGTCACTTTCTTCTCTGAAGGCACAACTTCTGACCACCAAGAGCTCCTTCCTTCCATCCCAGGCAAGTAGCATTTTAAACATTAAAACACCAGCCGTAGTTCAGTGGTATAAATGTATGGGGTGGAAGTTGCCCTGGAGAGAGTCCTGAGGGCCAGGCAGAGAAAAGTGGGGAGAGCTGCATTTGGCCCCCAGGCCAAACACTTGGACCTCCCTGCATATTCCTGAGGACTAGCACCTTGACTTGAAAAGCAAAACCTTCAAAAATGGCACAAACCACAACAAGGGCTACCATTTTGTTATCCATCCCAGCTAAATATGTGAAAGAAGCATTTTGTCACAGAAAATCAAAAGCCTGACCTGAAAAGACAACATTAAAAAAAAATATCAAGATAAATGTGAGCTGTCCCTAAATCCACCACCCACCCAACCCTCCAGTCCTGCCAAATCTTTTCACAGCCCCAGTGTTCATTTTTATTATGATTATTCATAAGGTGTTAATTATCTCACTTTCTAAGGGACTGGGAGGCAGCCAAGAGTGCATGAAGATTCACACTCAGTTTCAGCAGGCACAACACCTTTTTATTATAGCCACCTTTCTTTTTCTCACTGGGAGAGGGGGAAGTGAGGAAAGTGAACACCTCCAAGCTCTCTTCTAGCTTTTCAACTTTTTAATTTTTAAAAATCTAGCATATATCATCAAAAAAGATGTTCCACAACAGCCACCCCACCCCACCCCAACATTTTCCAAACCTGTTTCTTTTGGGTTGCATCCAATGTTGCACTAAGTTAAAGTTATATATGCATTTCAAAATGTACAGGCAAGTTACCGGTAATTTTTTTGCATGTTCCTTTCCCCTCCCCCCCCAAAAAAAAATATCCTGGGAACTGTAGCTCTGTGCAGGGCAAACTACACTTCCCTCAGGTTTCTTTGGGGAGATGTCATGACTGTCAAGACTGCCAATGTATTATCGTGGATAGAGTGTCAGTCTAGGACCTGGGAGTAAAGGTAAAGGGACCCCTGACCATTAGGTCCAGTCATGACTGACTCTGGGGTTGCGGCGCTCATCTCGCTTTATTGGCCGAGGGAGCCAGCGTACAGCTTCTGGGTCATGTGGCCAGCAAGACTAAGCCGCTTCTGGTGAACCAGAGCAGTGCACGGAAACGCCGTTTACCTTCCCGCCAGAGCAGTACCTATTTATCTACTTGCACTTTGATGTGCTTTTGAACTGCTAGGTTGGCAGGAGCAGGGTCTGAGCAACAGGAGCTCACCCCGTCACAGGGATTCGAACCTCCAACCTTCTGATCTGCAAGTCCTAGGCTCTGTGGTTTAACCCACAGCGCCAGGGTTTAAATCCCTACTTGGCCATGAAGCTCACTGGGTGATCACTGTCTCTCAGCCTAACCTACCTCACAGGGTTGTTGTGGAGATTAAATGAAGGGGGGGGAACCATTCATGCCACCTTGAGCTCAGGGAGGAAAACAGATGCACAGTTTAAATCGAAGCAAAAGCATTCTAAAAAGCAGTTTTAGTTCCCTTCCAACCAGTGATCTCGGAGTGGCCAGGAACAATATCCTTCAGCCATCAAATACCTGAGTCGACAGGGATGTTTTCAAATCCACCCTGAAAGTTAGTAAGGATGGAGACGGGGCGCACCTTGCTAAAGAGGACATTCCACAAGTGAGGAGCCCCCACTGAGAAGGCCCTGCCGTGGGTCAGCAGCAAGCAGGCAGCACCAACAAGGCCTCATCTGCCAGTCATAGGATAAAGATGATTGATATTGAGGAAGGCGCTCTTTGAAGTATAATAGCGCTTAGTTTAAATGTAAGGTGTGGGTGTGACAACAGAAGCCTTCCATGCAAGCAGATGCTCTCAAGGAGGGCCTGACACAGGGCCTGTGAAGGGTATATATCCAGAAAATAATCCCCAGGCTTCAGATGCACTCTCTCTCTCATATAGACAGACAGACAGACAGACAGACAGACAGACAGACAGTTTGTGTGTGCGTGTGTGTGTGTACACACACACATATATATATACATACAGTGTTTTCTATTTTACAATTTAAAGTACTAATTTTTACATCCTTAAGATATCAATGACTTCCCTTCTCCTCTTTCCATGGTTCATTTTACATATCATAAGTCCCTGCATATTTTAAAGAAACTACACCATTCAGTATTCCAGTATTGCATCCATCAAAACTTATTTACACTGTTGAATTTAAGCGTTTTCAGCTGTACACAGTTATTTCCCATATATTCAATAAACGTTTTCCATTATTCTATTCGTTCTCTTATTCTATATGTTAAGTCTGCAAGCTGTGCATATTCTGTCAAATTAAGTTACCATTCTTCTTTGGTTGGTACTTCCCTCGCTTTCCATTTTTGGGCTAACGAAACATGGACTGCAGAAGTGGCATACATAAATAACATTTTTTGACACCTGGGAATTTCAGTCTGAAATATCCCCAACAGAAAGGGCTCTGGGTTTTTTTTTGGAAAGTACTTTTAAACATTTTTTTTCCAATTCATTATGGATCATTTCCCAAAACTCTTTTACCCTTTTACAAGTCCACCACACATGAAAGAACGTTCCCTTCACTTTGTATCAGCTTGAGATGCACTCTTGAGCTAGAAAGGGAAGAGGGGGAGGAGGACACACAGAAAAAACCCTTCTTCTACCTGGCTTCAATGACATGGCAGCACAGCACCCTCTTGTGGGATTCCTCCACCACCTGCAGCTCCACCGAGATCTCCCCCTGCACCTCCTCATTGGGATCCACAGGGCTCAGGTTGATCCAGCTGTCAATTCCTGCATTGGAGGGAGGGGGGGTGGGACAGCAGAAGTTTGCAGAAGAACTCTCTCTCTCTCTCTCTCTCTCTCTCTCTCTATATATATATATCCCTTTCCATATGAAAATTGTTGACGGTCTTGGCAGACAGTTTAGGGATTTTTCTATCTGTTAACAACATTTGTTTGTTTGTTTGTTGGCATCAACATTTGTTTTGTTTTGTTTTGTTTTGTTTTTGTTGATGTTTGTTTGCTTTCTTGTTTGCATGCCGCACATCTGTCTGGGATGGCCCAGCCCCTCTAGGTGGCTCCCAACAAAAAATAGTAGGAAACACAATACAACATCACCACCACCCCCCCGCAGCCATTGGTCACCCTTCCCACTAGGGTGCCCACTGGCACCTACCCCGAGAGTGAGATGAGATGAAGTCTTTGCTGAGGGAGATTTTGCCGATGGCATCATCATGCCTGCAAGGAGACAAAGAACAGAAATGGTATACGACGGGACTGAAAGAGGAGCACAGGAAGCTGGCAGGGTTGTTGTGGAGTTTGTGCAACCCTGATTTTTAAGCAAATCATTTGCCCTTCCCAGACTAATTTGCAGAGTGGAACAGTTACCCTTCCATCTTTGCACTCCGCTGAATTCTGCAATGCAATATCTGACAGATAGATATAACCTACACAGACACACATATCTAAAAATGCCTATACACATACAAAAATGCCTATTTGGTGGTGGTGGGGAATACTACTACTACTACTACTACTACTACTAATAATAATAATAATATTTATCTATACCCCGCCCATCTGGCTGGGTGGCTTCCAACAGAACACTAAAATAAAATACAATAACCTGTTGCTATTGTTTAGTCGTTTAGTGGTGTCCGACTCTTCGTGACCCCATGGACCAGAGCACGCCAGGCACTCCTGTCTTCCACTGCCTCCCCCAGCTTGGTCAAATTCATGTTCGTAGCTTCGAGAACACTGTCCAACCATCTTGTCTTCTGTCGTCCCCTTTTCCTTGTGCCCTCCATCTTTCCCAACATCAGGGTCTTTTCCAGGGAGTCTTCTCTTCTCATGAGGTGGCCAAAGTATTGGAGCCTCAGCTTCAGGATCTGTCCTTCCAGTGAGCACTCAGGGCTGATTTCCTTATACAATAACCTATTAAACATTAAAAGCTTCCCTAAACAGGGCTGTGTTGTATCCCCTGTATCCACTGTAGTGCTACGTACCTCA
This sequence comes from Podarcis gaigeae, assembly GCF_964106915.1. NCBI lineage: Eukaryota > Metazoa > Chordata > Lepidosauria > Squamata > Lacertidae > Podarcis > Podarcis gaigeae. The sequence goes on along the minus strand of NC_139693.1, from coordinate 21,857,013 downwards.
TCCCACCAGTGAAAAAAATCATGTCTGCAGAATGGAACTTCCCTTTGTATGCCTTCCCCCAGATCTGCCCCACAGAGGGGACCCCTAGGAGAGAGTAAGGGGCCTACAGGGACGGGGAGGAAAATGGGGAAAGTTCCATTGCCCAAGGTTAAATCCTAGCACTGACCAAACAAGTTATCTGGATACTGCCCAATGGGTAGGGAAAATGCAGATTGTTGTCGCGGAAACAAGGCTTTTGAACAGACGAACTCAAAACAGGCGTTGGGAGGAAACAGATGGATCCACCTGTTCCTAGTCCTTCTCATGCAATACATCTTCTTCTCCAGGAGGCGGCCCACAAAAAAAGCCTATTCTCTCCAGAGCAACGCAAAGCCCTGAAGAAGCAGACAGAGGCAGAGGGTCTCCACTCACAGAGAAGGCTTTGCATCCCATTCAGCCCATCCAAGAGGGTTTGAAGGTTGTCAAGGTAGGCAGCTCCCCGTGTCGCCCCCAACTCCACCACAGCAGGAATGGGTTAATCAGTCAGTTTTGGGTTTCGGTCCATTTTTCATTTCGCCAACCTTAAATCCAGTTCTTGGCATTTCTGCATCGGTGTGCAATTTTAATTTTTTTAAGGTTTCGATGAAAACTCACCAGCATTTCCATGCAAATTCCCCCCCCCCCATGCTCTCATTTATATGTGCTGTTTCTCTTAATATAATGCATTTTTTGCAACCAAACTTCCCATAATATTATTTAATGGTTCTTGTATTTGTTTCAAAGCAAACAGAAAATGATCAAATCCCTCCTAATATTTTCGTACGTTACACTTCACTCCAGCAAATGTCCTTCGATACACACAGATTGAAGGGACAATAAATCCTTGGGCCAGAACCTGCGGTACTGTCCAGGGTCCTGAACCTACCCTGTTCGTGATCAACACCAGCTAACATCCTTACCTTGTTCAGTCTCACCTGAGCCATTGCCTCGCTGGGGCGACGGGAACCTTGGTGGATCAGAAAAGCTACCAGTGGCTAGTAGCTACGTAGGCTACATCCCATCCCTAGCCACACACACTCCATCGGACCAGCATTGCCCCATCCTTGTGCTTTTTGGCCTAGCCAGAAATGTGTCCTCAATCTCTTGACAAAATGATTCTTGCCTACCTGGGCGGAGGATAGAGAGGGGCAGGTGAGTGCGGGGGGGAAAGTAGCCTACTATACAAAGGTAAATTTTGTGGTCCCGCCCACTTTTGCCACTGGCCTCGCCCACCACTGGCATGTGGCCCCCGAGAAGGTTTCCCCAAGTGGAATGTGGCCCTTGCACTAAGTTAATCAGAGTTAAACCATTCCAGGGGGTGAGGCGGAGAGACAGCACCCAGCCCAAGGTCACCCAGTGAGCTTCATTGCATAATAATAATAATAATAATTTTATTTATACCCGCCCTTCCCAGGCAGAGCCAGGCTCAGGGTGGCTAACACCAGTAAAATTACAATAAAAATATAATGAGGGGGGAACCAATTCAAAATACAGGTTAAAATACAATTTAAAATGCAGCCTCATTTTAAAAGTAGCCCATAGATCAAAATCATAAGGGGAGGGAAACATAAGGGTCAGACTGAGTCCAAACCAAAGTCCAGGCGGAACGGCTCTGTCTTGCAGGCCCTGAGGAAAGATGTCAAGTCTCGCAGGGCCCTAGTCTCTTGTGACAGAGCGTTCCACCAAGTCGGGGCCAGTACTGAAGATCCACCTCACAATAATGATTTAAATCACTAGTCAATAAGACTTGATTTAAATCACTAGTCAGTAAGACTTGATTTAAATCTTTTTCTTTCTTTTTTTTACAGAAAGACCCATTGCTAGTATAATCTTAATATTTACAACCAGTTGAAGGTTTCATTTTCTGAATAATAAATTTTCAGAGTAGTTTTTACAGTTATATAAAAAATTACTGATTTGGTTATACTATTAGAAATACATAGACCGATAATTCTGAAATTATTGTGAGGTTTAATAAGTTAACTGTTTATATTTGGACAAGTTTTCTGCTCTACTTTATTGGAAGGAGAAAAATAATAATTTCCTTAATAACAATTTAAACAATTTATTTAACTAAAGCAATAACATTATAGCAAATGTATCCATGTTTGTTAACTGATGTGGTTAAACTTCTTTTAAAATAAAACAGACTGAGTTTTAGCAAACATGAAAAACTTAAAACAAATCCTTATTTCCTGATGAACAGCCTTTGGACTATAATGTAATGTAAATAGAAAACTATCTTTAGAAAGATTTTTCCTCCAAAAGCATTTTATTTTAAAAAACCAATTTAAATTTTAAAAATCCGATTTAAATTTTAAAAAAATCTGATTTAAATTTTTAAAAATCTGAACATGAACATAATTTTCAGATTTTTAATGTGGGTGGATTTGTGTATTGGGGGTGGGGTGGGGTTGTGTTATGTTGTAAATAAAATTCCAATAATTTGTTTTTTTAAAAAACAAAAGAGAAGAAAAAAACAAATTTTAAAAAATCTGATTTTTTTAAAAAATAACCATTGATTTTTATCTACCCTGCTTGTCACTTACAGAGCAATTGTAGCTCCAGTGAATTATTTTATTGTTCTTAAGAGATTTGTAAAGGTGGTTTTATTGGAGTCTGCCGAAAGGATTTCATCGCTGTGCTCTCAACCCAGCCTGCCTTACAGGGTTGTCGTGAAGACAAAAAGGGGGGGCAGGGGAACGACGCATGGCACCGTGAGCTCCTTGGAGGAGAGGTGGAATATAAATGCAATGAGTAAATAAACATAAAGTAATGCTACAAGGGAAGTTATTAGTGACTCCTACCCTAAGGGGCTCAGGAAATGCATTCCTCAAATCCAAGAACAAGAGAGTGTTATTCTGTCATATGTCTTAAGGCAACCAGATGGACTACGTACACTAATCACGCTGAGCCTGATAGAACCCATTGACCTTTATCAGTTGTAAGATGTTTGATCTGCATTGAGTCAAGAGCCATCTCAGCTCATGTAGACAGATAAACGACAGACATTAGAGCAGAACTTCCCTGGGAGAATATTGAAACCTTCAAATACAGTGGTACCTTCAGGTTACATGTGCTTCAGGTTACATACGATTCAGGTTACAGACTCCACCAACCCAGAAATAGTACCTCGGGTTAAGAACTTTGCTTCAGGATGAGAACAGAAATTGTGCTCCGGCGGCGTGGCAGCAGCAGGAGGCCCCATTAGCTAAAGTGGTCTTCAGGTTAAGAACAGTTTCAGTTTAAGTACAGACCTCCGGAACGAATTAAGTACTTAACCTGAGGTACACTGTATTGTATTGGATCAGTAGCCTCTTAAACATGTTCTTGTAGTCTATCACCATTATACAGTTGCCTAGAGAGGTCTTTTCCATCGTAGCCTCTCCAAACAGGGTAATAGCGAAGAATCGCTTGGGGTATTGCTGGGTATTATTCCTGTTGTTGTTTAGTCATTAGTTGTGTCCGGCTCTTCGTGACCCCATGGACCAGAGCACGCCAGGCCCTCCTGTCTTCCACTGCCTCCCCCAGCTTGGTCAAATTCATGTTCGTAGCTTCGAGAACACTGTCCAGCCATCTCGTCCCTCTGTCGTCCCCTTCTCCTTGTGCCCTCCATCTTTCCCAACATCAGGGTCTTTTCCAGGGAGTCTTCTCTTCTCATGAGGTGGCCAGAGTATTGGAGCCTCAGCTTCAGGATCTGTCCTTCCAGTGAGCACTCAGGGCCGATTTCCTTAAGAATTGATAGGTTTGATCTTCTTGCAGTCCATGGGACTGTCAAGACTCTCCTCCATACCATAATTCAAAAGCATCAATTCTTCAGCGATCAGCCTTCTTTATGGTCCAGCTCTCACTTCCACACATCACTACTGGGTATTATTCCTACCTCCTCAAAATACAATGGTCTTCTGCATACACAGCCCATTACAACCCACCTTCTCTGGTGCCCATTCCCCTACTTACCCAATGGTGTCTTCATCCAGAACATAGAAGGAGAGGTTGTGGAACCCCATTGGAAGGTGCAGAGTATATTCTTCCCCCCAGAAAGGATTGAGGTTCTTCCACACCGTGGCAGTTCTGCAGAGGGGAAGCAGAGAAGAGGTCAACACTGGATGTGTGGCAGTCTTTTGAGGTGTCAGGAACCCAGATCCTCAAGTATATATATAGCGTGGGGAACCTTTGTCCCTCCAGAGGTTGCAGAACTCATAACTCCCATCATCCCAGACCACTGGCCATGTTTGCTGGGGCTGATGGGAGTTGTAGTTCAGCAACATCAGGAGGGCTAAAGGTTCCCTATGCCTGATATATATATATATGTATGTTCCCACTCTATTTTTGTAGCTGCAGGTTGTTTTTAATCTTGTGATTTAATGTTGTAACACACCCTGGGACCTTGGGGTGAAAGGTGGGTGAAATAATAATAATAATAATAATAATAATAATAATAATAATAATAATTTTACTTGTTATTATTGTTAATTAATCAACCTCCCTCAAAAGAGCCCAGAATGATATACATAAAACCTATGGGCAAAATGTATTTTTTTTATTTAAAATATATATATATTAGATTTATATACTGTCCTTTCATTGTGGAAGGACGTGTGGATCCAGAATTGGCCTCCATGGTTACTTATGGACTCACTGTTAAAACCGTAATTATGGGAGACAATCTTACTTGGCGACGAGTGATCGCCAAAGAAGAAGATGACTGCCGTTCATTATAACACCACAGGGCAGTTCACAGAATAAAATACAGTAAATAAGAAAAACAAAACAGCAAAACAATACCCCCACAAACACACACTTCCCACAGACACATTTAAAAGGTGGTAGAATATGAATCAGCCAAAGGCTTGGTTGAAGAGGAACTTTTTCACATGATGCTTAAAAATATATAATGAAGGTACCAGGCAAACCTCCCTGGGGAGAGCATTCTGCAGATGGGGAGCCACTGCATAGAAGGCCCCGTTCTGGACCTCACATGGAGGAGGCACACAAATAAAGGCATCAAATGATGACCACAGAGTCTGGGATGGCTTATACCGTGAAAATACAGCAAAACAGCACTAAAACCATATGCACACTAAGAAGAGCCCTGCTGGATCACACCAAAGGGGGCCATCGAGTCCAGCATCCTGTTCTCACAGTTGCCTTAATAGGAAACCTGCAAATTAGAACTCATAACCCACCTACTTTCAGCAGCCAGAAGCATCATAGCCAGACACTGGGGAGACCTGTCAGGAGTAAGCATGGACCAATGGTACTAAATAGTATGGGAAACAGCCCTACTAGAATTATTAACCAATAAACTGAAACTGACACGGGGACAAATAGAAGAAGACTCCTTCACCCCGGTATGGCTCCCCTTTATCGCATACACAGCCCAACAAGACAACGACAAAAACCCACCAACAGCATACAAATCAATATGGCAAACCTGATCCAAAACACCCACCCCCCCCCCACTCACACATGAAAACAAAGACCACCACAGCCAACCACAAATGAATAACCACACCCTAGGCCAACCCCAACCTCTCTCACCACCAAAGGAACACAAGCGAGCAGCAAAGAACCTGCACAAGCAACCCTGACACCAAACCCTACATATAGTAAGTAAAATAGTAATTCTCTCCTCGCCTAGAATTCCTACCAACTGGTATTCAGATGCATACTGCCTCCAACAGTGGGTGGAGAATATAGTTGCAGCAGCTAGTCACCACAGAGAGCCTCATCCTCCATAAAATGGTCCAACCCTCTTCTAAAGGCCTCCAAGTTGGAGGCCAATCGCGACACCTTGTGTGGGTACGAGTTCTGCTGTGTGAAGCGGGTCTGTCCTGTATCTTTCAACATTTAGGATGTCCCTAAGATCTAGTATTCTAACAGTGGGAGAAAAACCTTCTCCCTATATCCATTTTTTTCCACGTCATGTGTCATTTTATACACCTAATTTTATACAGGAAGCATTGCCAGATTATCAGTTTCTAATCTCTCGTGTTTCCTCTCGTTCTTATTCACCATTTTTAGAGCTAACTAGGGAACACTTTGTTGGAGAGGGTGGTCAAGTCAGGAGTCTGCCCAGAAGGACCGTTGGTGCTTAATGCCTTCTATGCAACACATTGTTAACCTATGGAACTCCCTCCCACAGGAAGCAGTGATGACCACCAACTTGGATGACTTTGAAAGAGGACTGGACAAATTTGCAGAGCAGAAGGCCATCAGTGGCTATGAGAACTGCATGCTGGATGAGCTGGGGCATTGGCCTGATCCAGTAGACTATTGATTGATTGGTTGGTTGATTGATTGATTGATTGATTGATTGATTGATTGACTGAGTGATTGAGTGGGTGATTGAGTGACTGAGTGACTGATTGCATTTATATCCCGCTTTTTCTCTAAGGAGCTCATTTAACCCCCACAACAACCCTGTGAGGTAGGTTAGCCTGAGAGGCAGTGATTGACTCAAGGTCACACCCAGTGAACTTCATGGCTGAGTGGGGATTCGAACCCTGGTCTCCCAGGTTGTCCTAGTGCAATTCTCTAACCACTGCACCACCTTGGCTTTCTCTTATTCTTCTGTTCATATGTCTTTCATCTCTCCCCCCCACCCACCCCTCAGCACAGCCAGGGACTGATTCAACCACCTGGTTAATCGTTCACCATCCTAAGGAGCAAATCTTTACAGAGCCATGTTGCTCTGTCTTCAAGCCACTTAAAATGTTGTCAGTTTGCTCTTGATCAAATATTTGAGGAAGGATAAGATGAGAAGGGTGTGTCAAGGCTGGACGGATCAGACAGCCTGAAGCTCTCTGAGGCTTTTGCCAATTATCCAGCCCAGGAAAACAAGCACAGGGTTCCTTAACACCTCTGGGCACTGGGCAATGTCAAATGGCTGACAAGCTGTCAATCATGCTAACAGGCTGCCAGTATGGTGACCCTACCACATATTCCACAGGAGAGAAAGTGGAGGATGAAGGAATACTGTAAATGGTGCTAATAGAAGCTATCAGGACCTGTAAAAAAAAACCCTTTAAAATCCCAAAGTACGTAGTGCCTTTGGGACAGGCTGTAGCTCAGTGGTTAGGACACTTGCTTGGCCTGCAAAAGGTTCCGGGTTCGGCCACTGACATCTCCAGGAAGGGCTAGGAGAGACCCCCTGTCTGTAACCCTGGAGAGCAGGTGCTAGTGAGTATAGAGTGTTGTGGTCTAAACCACTGAGCCTAGGGCTTGCCAATCGGAAGGTTGGCGGTTCGAATCCCTGCGACGGGGTGAGCTCCCATTGCTTGGTACCTGCTCCTGCCAACCTAGCAGTTTGAAAGCACGTCAAAGTGCAAGTAGATCAATAGGTACCACTGCGGCGGGAAGGTAAAGGGGGTTTCTGTGCACTGCTCTGGTTTCGCCAGAAGCAGCTTAGTCATGCTGGCCACATGACTCAGAAAAACTGTCTGCAGACAAATGCCGGCTCCCTTGGCCAGTAAAGTGTGATGAGCACCACAACCCCATAGTCGTTCATGACTGAACTTACGTCCTTTACGTTTACCTTTACCTTTTTAAGCTTGATGGGCCAGTGCTCTAACTCCCAGAGTTCCCTGGGAAGAGGGACTGATTGTTAAATCAACTCTGGGGATTGTAGCTCCCATAATTCTTTGGGGAAACATATACCATGCTGCTTTAAACAAATGCATCCTGACTTTGGTGCAACTTCATCTAAACCATATCCTCCAACATTTCTCCGATGAAAATAAAGACGTCTCAATCCATAATGATAATTTTGCTATTTATACCCCACACATTTTACCGGTTTGCCCCAGCCACTCTGGGCAGCTTACAACATATATAAAAACATAATAAAACATTAATATTTTTTTAAAAAAAAACCTTCCCTATCCAGGGCTGCCTTCAGACGGCTCGGTGAGTCGGCTAACTCCATACCCTCCAACATTTCTCCAATGAAAATAGGGATGTCCTAAGGAAAAGTGGGACATTCCTGGATCAAGCCAGAAACAGGGGCAGCTTCTTTAAATCTGGGATGTCCCTGGAAAATAGGGACACTTGGAGGGTCTGCTAACCTTCCTGCCCACAAACCAGGAGGAAGACTTGCTAAATGGCCAATGTCATCTAAACTCCCCGCAAACAGAGCTAACAAAATCTAGATGGGCCATCAGCCTGATACAGAGGCTCGTCTTAGGTGGGATAACAAGGGCTTTTTTTCAGCCAGAACTCACCAGAACTCAGTTCCAACACCTCACAGGTAGGTGCCATTGACATTAAAAGAGAACAAGGGAGGCGTTCATGGCGATTGCCAGCATCTCTTATTCTAGAAAAAATAGCACCTTGCTTTAATGCAACGTTATCTAGTCTCCTTGCAGACAACGTTATCTAGTCTCCCTGGAAGTGCTACCTGCTCCCCTGGCTATGTGCAGGTCCATGGGCCCTTAAAATAACACAAGCAAAAATCCCAACTGAGATGTCTGGCCTCCTGCTCTCAAACATTAAGCTGCGGAAAACCTCGTGGCGGATTAACATTCCTTGTGGATATTAGCACTCACCTTTTAACGGCACATCTGAATCTCTCCTTTGGCAACCAGGGAGGCTGCCCCACGGCTGCCAACCAGGCACCAACTGCCACAGATCTGCCTTAATTGCCTAGGACAACCCCTTGTTTTCGTTAATCCCCATGGAAGGGAGTTTAATTTTCGGCTCAGGCTTTAAGTGGGACACGTCATGGACAAAGCCTGGATTTGGAAGCCTGACAATGAGAAGCTTTCACAGAGCAATGCTTTCCCCAAGGGAAGCAGAGTCCAGACCCTGTTGTTGTTGTTGTTGTTGTTGTTGTTGCTGCTGCTGCTGCTGCTGCTGCTGCTTGCCTGCCCTTCACCCCAAGGCCCCAGGGCCAGTTGTGAAATTGAAACACAACATCAAAAACAGTTTAAAATAACTTACAATCACAAAAATATACCCCCTCTGCCCATCTCAGCACCTGGGAGGGTCTGTCAGCATAGATGCAGTCTTTCAGATATTTGGGGCCTGAGTCATTTAGGACTCTGAACACTAGCATGAGCTGCTTGGGGTGGAGCTACACTGGGGAGGACGGGATCCTGCTATAAATAAGTCAGAAATCAAATCATTCTAACAAAAGGGAAAAAACGCTATGGAAAATTGCTTAGATTTTTGTTTTGCTCACCAGCACCATCTGGTGTTGCATGTTTATAATGCATACAAAACACTGTTTTTTAACTAATGTAGCTGAGTCCTTAAACTGGGCCTGGAACAAAATGCCAACCAGTGCATCTGTTCTAAAAGAGGGTTATATGAAACCTAACGGAACCCCAGCTAGTAATCTGGCTTCGATAATCCAGCCCGGAAGTTCCCAGAGCATAAAGTACAGTGCCCAAGTCACCTCCGTCAAAAAGAGGTCATAGCTGGCAAGCCTTCCAGAGCTGGTACCAACCTTGTGCCCTCTGGATGCTTTCAAACTACAACTCCCATCAGCCCCACCAAGCACGGCCTTTCTGAACTACAACTCCCATCACAGCTGGCTGGTGGAGTTTTAGTCCAAACATCTGGAGGACATCAGGTTGCCAAAGGACAGTCCAGACTCGAGCACATTTGTAACGATAGTCAGAAAAATCTTAGAACAAGAAGAGTCATAAGAACATCTGGACCAAAATTTCCTATACTGTAGTCCTCTACCAAAAACAACAGTGACCAGCCGGATTTGGGAAGCCCACTATTTGTGCCCAGTGTGTGGCATGTAAGAGCTATACAGGACTGCCTTCGAACATGGAGGTACTGTTTTGCTGCCGTGAATAAGCCTGATCCTCTTCCACGAATATTTTTGATCCTGAGGCTTGAGATACTGAGTTCAATGATTCAGAAAAGAGCAACCAAAATTATCAAGGGGATGGAGGGAACAACGCTCCTACGAGGAAAGCTGGCAGTGTTTAGGGACATTTTGGGGAAATCTCTAAATCTGGGAAATCTTTAAAACTGGAGAGATGTGGGCGTTCCAGTCCTCTCAGCCTCTACTTACCTTGCCACGACCTCGTTGTCAACCTTGATGATGCAATAAGGGTCGCTGGTGCCGGAGCTTTGGGAGAGAGCAAAGCAGAAACATGGATGAGAATTAAACTCTCCACACACCAATGCAAATAATAATAATAATAATAATAATAATAATAATAATAATAATAATTGTCGGTTGGGGGCATCACTGGTTTCGAAAATGCCACAACAGCCATGGGTGGCAGTAGTACTGGTGCCCACTGAAAATTCTGATGGGATTTACCTACAGAGGAGAGCAGAAATTTGAGGGAGGGGGTCTTTTTTAGCCTAAGAGTTACATTCCATTCTGGGCAACCTTTGGATGAGAAAACAATCCAGCAGCACCAGTCCCTATGAGAAGTCCCAGCAAAAGAAGAATGGATACAAAAACTTGTGGAATATGCAGAAATGGTGAAACTTACCGGAAAAATAAGAAATCAAGGTAACAAACTTTTTATAAAAGAATGGAAACGGTTTATTGAATATTTACAAACAAACTGTAAACAGGTAAGAACATTGGCAGGATTATTATAATAGCCTGCAGTTTTATAAGAGTATATATTTACAGGAGATGAACAAAGGAGCAAATTAAGTGAATATGGATATGCAGAAAATATTACAAAATAAATTTCAGGAACTGCAGAAAGAGGGGGAAGGAAGTCAAGTTTTGAAATGTTAAAATGATTGAAATGTATGAAATTGAAAGGCATAAATTAAATATTTAAAAAGCAGAACCAGTCTCTGTGGAAGCCGGCAGCTGCGTGAGGGTTCCTGGTTTGCGGCCCCTCAAAATTGTATACCCGTTGGCCATAGTCCCCCTGCCCCTCCACACTACGCCCCTAACCTGGGAACAGTATATGGCCAGGTGGGGAGAGAGATTGAAGGGACAGATTGATTCAAGAGCATAAGCAGAGCTCTGCTGGATCAGGCCAATGGCCCATCTAGTCCAGCATCCTGTTCTCACAGTCGCCAACCAGATGCTCAAGCAGCAGCTGAGCACAAGATCCCAATCATCTCCTGCAACTGGTATTCAGAAGCATCGCTGCTTCCAGCACACCATGCAGGCAGAACACACCCACCATGGCTAAAGGTAAAGGGACCCCTGACCGTTAGGTCCAGTCGTGGACAACTCTGGGGTTGCAGTGCTCATCTCGCTTTATTGGCCGAGGGAGCCGGCATACAGCTTCCAGTTCATGTGGGTATCAATGAGTATCGTGTGGCATCTAGAACTGTGCCAGTTTTGCAGATGCAAACCGTCGAGTGGATGCATATGGGGTAAGGTGCTCCCCCAATTATGCTGGTCCCAATCCATTTACTGCCCCACTTCCGCTGGGGCAACAATTCCCTTTGTCCTCAACAAACTGATAACGGTTTGTACATAAAGCAAAGCCAAACCATAGGTAAAGGTAAAGGGACCCCTGACCATTAGGTCCAGTGGTGACTGACTCTGGGGTTGCGGCGCTCATCTCGCTTTATTGGCCAAGGGAGCCAGCGTACAGCTTCCGGGTCATGTGGCCAGCATGACTAAGCCGCTTCTGGGAAACCAGAGCAGCACACGGAAACGCTGTTTACCTTCCCGCCGGAGTGGTACCTATTTATCTACTTGCACTTTGACATGCTTTTGAACTGCTAGCCTGGCAGGAGCAGGGACCGAGCAATGGGAGCTCACCCCGTCACGGGGATTCAAACCGCTTACCTTCTGATCAGCAAGCCCTAGGCTCTGTGGTTTAGACCACAGTGCCACCCACGTCCCTGCCACCATGGCTAGTGGCCATTTATTTATTTTAAAAGCCTTTCTAAACCACTTCTCAGTTTGAAAACCCCTCTAATCAGCATGCGCTATGTACAATGCAAAGAACCAATATCCGTTAACACGCAAATACAGCCGTAAAGTCAATAAAAGAGCATAAAAGCAAATAAAAAGAATGAATTCAGAGGATTTGCACATATAAATCAGAGTCTAATCTTACGGGTCATGAAAAGCCCAGGCCAAAGAGATAAGTCTTTATGAGGCATCTGACGCAACTGCTGGTTGCTACTTGACACAAGGCAGGGGGAAGGTCGTTCCACAGGATGGAGCAGGCAGGAGGACCACTCATTTCAGATCTGGGGCGTTGAAAATAAAACTGCCAGTATCATAATGCCATTATACAGATCTATGGTGCAACCACATTGGAGTATTATGTGTACAGCTCTAGTTATCTCCTGCTTGGGCTACTGCAATGTGCTCTACATGGGGATACTTTTGAAGGTGACCTAGAAACTACAACTAACTCAGAATGCGGCAGCTAGACTGGTGACTGGGTGTGGCTGCCGAGACCATTTAACACTGGTCCAGAAAGACCTACATTGGCTCCCAGTACGTTTCTGAGCAAAATTAAAAGTGTTGGTGCTGACCCTTAAAGCCTCAGCGCCTAGGGCTTGCCGATCGAAAGGTTCGCGGTTCGAATCCCCGCAGCGGGGTGCGCTCCCGTTGCTTGGTCCCAGCGCCTGCCAACCTAGCAGTTCGAAAGCACCCTCGGGTGCAAGTAGATAAATAGGGACCGCTTACTGGCGGGAAGGTAAACAGCGTTTCCGTGTGCAGCTCTGGCTCGCCAGAGCAGCGATGTCACACTGGCCACGTGACCCGGAAGTGTCTTCGGACAGCGCTGGCCCCTGGCCTCTTGAGTGAGATGGGCGCACAACCCCAGAGTCTGGCAAGACTGGCCCGTACGGGCAGGGGTACCTTTACCTTACCTTTTACGTTTCTGAGCAAAATTAAAAGTGTTGGTGCTGACCCTTGAAGCCCTAAACGGCCTCGGCTCAGTATACCTGAAAGAGCGTCTCCACCCCCATCGTTCTGCCCGGACACTGAGGTCCAGCGCCGAGGGCCTTCTGGGGGTTCCCTCATTGCGAGAAGTGAAGTTTCAGGGAACGAGGCAGAGGGCCTTCCTGGTGGTGCTGCCCGCCCTGTGGAACGTCCTCCCGTCAGATGTCAAGGAAATAAACAACTATCTGACTTTTAGAAGACAGCTGAAGGCAGCCTTGTTTTGGAAAGTTTTAAATGTTTGATGTTTTGGCCCATCTAACTCAGTACAGTGGTACCTTGGGTTACATATGCTTCAGGTTACAGATTCCGCTAACCCAGAAATAGTACCCCGGGTTAAGAACTTTGCTTCAGGATGAGAACAGAAATCGTGCAGCAGCAGCAGGAGGCCCGATTAGCTAAAGTGGTGTCTCGGGTTTCAGGTTAAGAACGGTCCTCCAGAACAAATTAAGTTCTTAACCCGAGGTACCACTGTATTACAGTTCTGGTCGCCTCACCTCGAAATGGATATTGCAGAGTTGGAAAAGGCAACCAAAGCAATTGAGGGATGGAAAGACTCCCAAATGAGTAAATGTGCAGCATTTGTGGGACTTTTTAATCTAGAGATAAGGCAAGCAAGAAGTGACATGGCAGAGGCTTATAAAATTAAGCGTTGCGTGGGTGGGAGGGGAATAGATAGAGAAAAGCATTTCTCCCTATCTCATAACACTAGAACTCATGGACATCCAACGAAGTTGAATGTTAGAAGATTCGGGACAGATAAAAGAAAGTCTTTCTTCATAGTTAAACAATGGAACTGGCTCCCACAAATGGCAATGATGCCCACCGACTTTGTCGTTGTTGTTGTTTAGTCGTTTAGTCGTGTCTGACTCTTCGTGACCCCATGGACCAGAGCACGCCAGGCACTCCTGTCTTCCACTGCCTCCCGCTGTTTGGTCAAACTCATGCTGATAGCTTCGAGAACACTGTCCAACCATCTCGTCCTCTGTCGCCCCCTTCTCCTTCTGCCCTCCATCTTTCCTAACATCAGGATCTTTTCCAGGGAGTCTTCTCTTCTCATGAGGTGGCCAAAGTATTGGAGTCTCAGCTTCAGGACCTGTCCTTCCAGTGAGCACTCAGGGCTGATTTCCTTAAGAATGGAGAGTTTTGATCTTCTTGCAGTCCATGGGACTCTCAAGAGTCTCCTCCAACACCAGAATTCAAAAGCATCAATTCTTCAGCGATCAGCCTTCTTTACGGTCCAGCTCTCACTTCCATACATCACTACTGGGAAAACCATAGCTTTAACTATACGGACCTTTGTTGGCAACATGATGCCTCTGCTTTTTAAGATGCTGTCTAGGTTTGTCATTGCTTTTCTCCCAAGAAGCAGGCGTCTTTTAATTTCGTGGCTGCTGTCACCATCTGCAGTGATCATGGAGCCCAAGAAAGTAAAATCTCTCACTGCCTCCATTTCTTCCCCTTCTATTTGCCAGGACAGCATTAAAAAAGGATTAGACAAATGCCTGGAAGAGAGGCCTATTAATGGCTGCTACTCCTCCACAGCTGGATACAGTTACTATGCTTCTAAATACCAGTTGCTGTAAACCACAGGAGGGGAGAAGGCTCCTGTGTTCGAATCCTGCTTAGGGGCTTTCCACAGGCAATTCGTTGGCCACTGTGAGAAGAGGATGCTGGACTGACTAGATAGGCCATTGGTCTGATCCAGCAGCCTCTTCTGATGTTCTTATGCTGCACCTGAAGCTACAGCCTTGAATGCTTAATTCTGCCATCACCTCTGGTGTTTTCTCATCTCTGGAGGTGTCCATTCCTGCAGTTTTTCTTTGTTTGTTTTTAAATTCAGCGCAAGTCACCCAGAAGCCAGAGAGCTACAAATCGGGGAAATGCAAAATGCCCCTCTTTTCCCAGCCTCATTGCCACATGCATGGCTGAGTTCTCACTGGCTGCCATCGCAGCGCAACATATCATTATGGCCAACCTCTCCGCCCCCTCTATTATTTATAGATTAATATCAGCCTGGATTGTAACTTGATAACTAATAATAGTAACTTAATTCAGTCTCCTGAACTCCAAGGGGTTAGGCAAGATCGCTGCTCAAAAAGAGGACTGTAGCTTAGAAATTAATAATATGCAACTAAGGCCTACTCAGAGTAGACCCACTGGAAACAATGGACTGAAGTGAGCTGGGTTCATTATCCTCAGTGCGCCTTCTCTGAATAAGATGAATGTTGGATATACAACCCAATACAGTGGTACCTCGGGTTAAGTACTTAATTCGTTCCAGAGGTCTGTTCTTAACCTGAAACTGTTCTTAACCTGAAGCACCACTTTAGCTAATGGGGCCTCCCGCTGCCGCTACGCCGCCGGAGCACAATTTGTATTCTCATCCTGAAGCAAATTTCTTAAACTGAGGTACTATTTCTGGGTTAGCGGAGTCTGTAACCTGAAGCGTATGTAACCTGAAGTGTATGTAACCCGAGGTACCACTGTAATACTATGAATACATATTTGCATTTTCTGGTTGCAGTCCTCGCAACAACCCTGTAATGTTAGCTGGTGTTATTATTTCCCCATATTGAAAGGAGGGGCTGAGGCTGAGAGGGGCATCTTGCCCCAGAATCCCAGCAGGCTTGTGGTAGTTGCAAGACTCCCTGCCTTGGCAGTTCTGTCTCTTAGCCACTACAATAGAACATCTCAAGTGTTTGGCTGTTCTAGGGAGCTGGTGCCATTTAAGTGGTTGGTCCTTTAAAGCAGGAGTGGGAAACTCAATTTGCCTCCTCTCTTGTTGCGAGTTGCATTCCCTCAGTGGTATTCTGTTAGAGCATGGGTAGGCGACCTAAGGCCCGGGGGCCGGATGCAGCCCAATCGCCTTCTGAATCCAGCCCGTGGACGGTCCGGGAATCAGCGTGTTTTTACATGAGTAGAATGTGTGCTTTTATTTAAAATGCATCTCTGGGTTATTTGTGGGGAATAGGAATTCGTTCATTTCCCCCCCCAAAAATATAGTCCGGCCCCCCACAAGGTCTGAGGGACAGTGGACCGGCCCTCTGCTGAAAAAGTTTGCTGACCCGTGTTAGGGAATGCAGACCCACAGTGAATGGGACAGTGGGCAGAGGTGGGCAGAGCCAAAAGTGGACAGGACTGCTACTTCTTTCTTTCTTTCTTTCTTTCTTTCTTTCTTTCTTTCTTTCTTTCTTTCTTTCTTTCTCTCTCTCTCTCTCTCTCTCTCTCTCTCTCTCTCTCTGTGTGTGTGACACGTTCTGTCTCTCTGACACCCCCCTTCTCCCTCTCTGTGACACCCCTTTCATTCTGTTCTTCTCTTTCTCTCTCTCCCTGTCCCAAGAGGAGCCAACTCTTAGGGCCCAAGGTCCCTTCTGTGCCGGATTTACGTACAAGCTAAACGAACTATAGCTTAGGGGCCCCCCAAAAAAATTAAAAGGAAAAATCTGGATGTACATTTCCAAAATATAAGATAAAAAAACAAATAAAATAAAACCTACACACAGCAACCGTGTTTTGTGTTGTGTAGGCTCCTATGATGTAAGTAATGGGCCCTGCCTCCTAGCCTGCTCCCTAAAATATCACTGGTTTGTGAAAGGATGTTCTCTTTCTATACCAATATAGTAAAACATTGGTTATTTCTTTATATATAGGGTGCCTACATTCTACATGTGCAAATGGCTTTAGATACCTATAGCATATATTCAACACAAAAAAACAGTGACAATATGTTGTTGACAAAGGACAGCTGGACATATAAAGGAACCCATTACCTTCAGTAGCTTAGGGCCTCATCAAACCTAAACCTGGCCCTGGGTCCCTTTGCCCACCCCCAGTAAAATATTTGAAGGGGCTGCCCCCACCCCAAAGTGGATAGGCATTGCCATTCAAATGGTGTGTACACGCCGTGTCGTGTGATCAATTTTGCAGGGCAGTGCTTACCTGGGACACCACCACCCCCAATATTTTATTCCCGTTGGCACCCCTGCCTCTCCCCCCACTCTTTCTGGCACCCCTTTCCACCATCCCCGCTGGCAGCTCTCAGCAACTGCTCTACAGAGGCTTCCTGCAGGTTACCAGAGCCCTGAGCCAGTGTGTGTCGCACAGGCAGTGGCCTTTTGAAATTCACCGGAGGGCCGCATGTTGCCGATCCCTGCTTTGAAGAGGAACCCTTTGTTCCC
Source organism: Podarcis gaigeae (assembly GCF_964106915.1). Classification (NCBI taxonomy): domain Eukaryota; kingdom Metazoa; phylum Chordata; class Lepidosauria; order Squamata; family Lacertidae; genus Podarcis; species Podarcis gaigeae. The sequence continues at coordinate 21,839,964 of NC_139693.1, read as the reverse complement.
TCCTCCCCTGAAATCTTGTTAGCTAGCCTCTGAAGCAAGCAGCTCAAGGAGATGTCACTACATCCATGGAAACAGCAAAATGCCAAGAGCCCGACTCACAGCAGTTTTCTACTTAGCTAGCTGGCTTGGGAGAATGAGAGAGAGAGAGAGAGAGAGAGAGAGAGAGAGAGAGAGAGAGAGAGAGAGAGAGAGATTGTGAGTGAGTGTGTGTGTGTGTGTGTGTGTGTGTGTGTGTGTGTGTGTCTGCACACAAGCCCTGTTTCATGCCGCCTGCCCCCCCCAAGATCTGGGTTCAGATCCTGTCCTTAAAAACAGAACTACTTTAAAAACAACTCACATGCTGAGACTGATATAGTCACATTCGGAACACACATTTAAAGCATGTGGCTTTCCCTCCAAAATCCTGGGAACTGTAGTTTATTTGTATTATTTTAGTTTTAAACACATCATTAAAAGCAGTCATGTGATGTATTTTAGCTTGATGTTTTGTTTATTGTACATTTGCAAATCTTACTTGTTTTTAAAAAGATTTTTATATACACCACTTGACTATGGTAAAACCTCTAAGGGTTTTATGAGAAATATTAAAATTATCAATAAAAAAATCCCAGTTGAAAACATTTAAAGAGAAGTAAAATGAACAGACATTGACATGTTAATATCTGTATGTCTGGATAGTCTTTTACTAAACAAAAAGGTTTTAAGCGGGCTCTGAAAAAAGGTGCAGCAAAGACACCTGTTTGGTGTCAAGAGGCAGAAAGTTCCAAAGTGTAGCTGCTGCCACACTCAGAGATCAATCAATGAGTATCGTGTGGCACCTGGAACTGTGCCAGTTTTGCAGATGCAAACCATCGAGTGGATGCATATGGGGTAAGGTGCTCCCACAATTATGCTGGTCCCAATCCATTTACTTTCCCACTTCCGCCGGGGCAACAATTCCCTTTGTCCTCAACAAACTGCTAACGATTTGTACATAAAGCAAAGCCAAACCATAGGTAAAGGTAAAGGGGCCCCTGACCATTAGGTCCAGTCGTGGCCGACTCTGGGGTTGCGGCGCTCATCTTGCTTTATTGGCCGAGGGAGCTTCCGGGTCATGTGGCCAGCATGACTAAGCCGCTTCTGGGAAACCAGAGCAGCACACGAAAACACCATTTACCTTCCCGCCGGAGCGGTACCTATTTATCTACTTGCACTTTGACGTGCTTTCAAACTGCTAGGTTGGCAGGAGCAGGGACCGAGCAACGGGAGCTCACCCCATCACGGGGATTCGAACCGCCAACCTTCTGATCGGCGTCAAAAAAAAGAAAAGAAAGCCAAACCATTGTTTCACACAAATGAGCAAACACTCCTGCTGCCCTGCTTGCTATTGTACCCAAAGCTAAGCCATGGTGTGCCTTAGAGTTACATCAAAACCCATATTTCTGCCCTGAAAGACGGGTTCGAGATGCATTTGATAAAGAGATAATAACTCAGAGGTACACTTTCCCTGAACATGGAGGTTCTGTTATCTTGATTAACAGCTGCTGAGAAGCCTCTTTGCTTTGCAAACAGAAGGTCCCAGGTTCTGTCCTTGGCATCTCCAGGTAAAGAGTCCTGCCTGAAACCCTGGAAAGCAGCTGCCAGTCAGTGCAGACAACGCTGAACTAGATGGACCAACAGTCCAATTCAGTATAAAACAGCTTCCTGTGGTCCTATACCTCAGAGGCAAAAAAGGCTAAGCCTGCAACGCTGTACGCACTTACTTGGGAGTAAGTCCCACTGATGTCCATGGGGCTTACTTCTTAGTAGACACATAACATGCCTCTGGACAGGGATAGACTAACTACTGTTGTCTATGCTCTGGTAACTTCAAGGTTAGATTACTGCAATGCGTTATAGGTAGGGCTGCCTCTGAAGATGCTTCGGAAACTTCAGCTAATGCAGAATTCAGCAGCCAGGTTGCTCACCAGAGCAGGACGGTTTGAGCATATTACACCAATCCTGGTCTGACTGCACTGGCTACCAATTAGTTTCTGGGCCCAATTCAAAGTGCTGGTTTTGACCTATAAAGCCTTAAACAGCTCAGGACCGCAATATCTCAAGGACTGCCTCTTTCCATATGAACCTACCTGGACCCTGAGATCATCTTTGTGTGCCTCCTCCTCGAGAGGTCTGAAGGGTGGCAACACAAGAACAGGGCCTTCTCTGCAGTGGCTCCCCGTCTGTGGAATGCTCTCCCCAAGGAAGTTTGCCTGGTGCCTTCATTACACACCTTTATGTTGTGATCTTTTTTGTGAACCACTCTGAGACCTCCGAGTATAGGGCAGTATATAAACTCTAATAATAATGATAATGATAATAATAATTACTCAAGCGTTGGTGTCCATGTGTTCAACAGGGCATGGTAAACAGACACAGGATTGACCCTTCAGTAACCACACTTTGGTGGCATCAGGGAACCTGCCAAGCAGTGTTTGAATCTGTGCTGAAGCTGGCATAGAAGAATAGACTTGTAGAGTGTTGGAAGGGTTCCCCAAGGGTCATCTAGTCCAACCCCCTGCAATGCAGGATTGCTGGGCAGCTGCCAAAGCTGCTCCACTTCACACCCTTAAAAGCACAGAATTGAGGAAAGGTTGTGGCTCAGAGGTAGGGCAAACTGTTTTGCATGCAAGAACGTCCCAGGTTCAATCCCGGCATGTCCAGCTCAAGCTGGGAGAAGCTCCCTGTATGAAATCCTGAAGAGCTGCTGCCAGTCAGTGTAGACAATATTGAGCTAGATGGACCCATGATCTAATTGGACTTTATATCAGGTGGCCATAGTGACAGCTGCCAACCTGGGATGGCTTCCAAAGGGGATTAGACAAATTCATAAGGTCTATCAGTTGCCTTGTATGACATCTGACCTTTGGCCCACCTAGCCCAGAGTTGTCAGCACTGACTGGCAGTAGCTTTCCAGGGTTTCAGATAAGGAGTCTGTCCCAGCCTTACCTGGAGACGCCAGGGTAGGCTGTGGCTCTTCCCTAGAAACATAGGAACACAGAAAGGAGGAAGACCTCTGGTCCATCTAGCTCAGCATTACCTACACTGACTGGCAGCAGCGCTCCAGAGTTTCAGGCAGGAAATCTCTCCCAGCCCTGCCTGGGAGATTGGGGATTGAACCCGGGACCTTCTGCATGCAAAGCAGATGCTTTAACCACTCAGGTATGCCACCTCCCCATCACAGGAGACTTCCTTATACCGAGCCAAATCTCTGGTCCATCTAGCTCAATGCTGTCTGCACTGACTGGAAGCGTCTCTCCCGATTTCTGAACAGGGTTTTCTCCCAGTGCTACCCAGAGGTGCCAGGAATTGAATTCGGGACGTTCAGCATGCAAGGCAGATACCACTAAATGCCAACATCTTCCTCTTGCCATAATGCAGTCCTTAACTAGTGTTGCTTTTACTATTCTTGCCCAGGAACTTTTGTTAAAGCTTATAAACATCGTAAGCAAAAAAATAGCCACCCATCTAAATTCTAATGGTAGAGTTGATATGGAAGAATGTTGCGCTTGAATATGGTTTGTTTTGGGGGTGGGGGTGGAAACTATCTACTTTAATAATGAACTAAATCCCTCCAATTATGTGTTATTGTTATTATTGTTGTTGTTGTTTCTGCACTTATTTTGCAAGATTTATACACCATTTGAGAGTAAAGAAGCAGTTTAGGGGAAGAAAAAAAACAGTCAGATTATCAGTATGACCATACAGTATGACTGTACGGAACAACTGCAAATTTGCAGAGGAAAATATCCTTTTGAATTATATACCCAAGACGTGGAATCTAACAAAGGGACAATTTGAATGGACTCTTACTATGGCAAAAAGACTGATATTGATGAACTGGAAAAATAAAAATCCATCTGCAGTGGATTGAAGATAAGTACAAACTCTCTACACATAAACAAGTTGTGTACAAATGTAGATTTGCCAGGGACAAATTTAACAATATTTGGAATTCATTTTTATAAATACCGTATTAGATTAAGGTCTGATTAACTACAACTCCCTTTTTTTGTAATGTACACAACATCTTTTTTCTGTTTTGTTTGGGTACTATTTCTTGTTTCTTCTTTTTTGTGTCTTAATCTGTGCCCTGCAAGTTTCTACTTTTTATATCTCAATAAAGAATATGAAAAAGATTATCGGCATTAAAAAATAGTTTAAAACAACTATTTTAAACATTAACAAAAAAATTAAAATCACACCCAAACTCAGAGCAACCTCCTTAATATATACCTTATATACAGAATCAAACCCATCTAAGTCAGTACTACACTGACTGGCAGCCGTTTCAGGCAGGGGGCAATTTGTGGAGATGCCATTGAGACCTTCTGCAAGCCAAGCAGATGTTCCACCCCTGAGCTAAGGCGCTTCCCTTAAGACATAGGAACGCAGAAAGCTGCCTTTTCCTGAATGAGACCCTTGATCCATCTAGCTCAGGACTGCCTACACTGACTGGCAGCAACTCTCCACAGTTTCAGGCAGGGACTCCCTCCCAGCCCTAGTCTGGATATGCCTCGAATTGAAGTTGGAGCCTTCTGCACGCAGAGCAGCAGACGCTCTGTCAGTATCAGCAGGATGGACGAAAGCCACCGACAACACAGCTCAGCCGCGTGGTGCTGATGATGCCAAAGTTGCAGGTTCGATCCCCGTCGGGGGCACCTGCATTATATTATTGCATTTCAAGGACCGAGGGTCCCTTCCAACTTTACGAATCTATGACGTTCCTCGGTTTTCTGAGGGACAAGAGGCTGGAGAGGGTCCGGGCTCGCCTCTCGCCTGCTGGATCCCCCGGAAGCCCTCCGCTCCCTCCCCTCGAGGAGATACAGAAGAGAGACCTTCGCTGTGACCCAGCAGCGGGGCTCGTCTTACGCTCCCGAGCGGTCGCCACCTGCCTCCCCGCGCCCACGCAGTGAGCAAGAACAGAAGGAACTCCCCACTCCCAGCCACCACCTACTCAGCCTTCTGGAGTGGTGGGGATCGGGGACCATAGACGGGGGGGACGACGACGGGGGAGTGGGCGATGGCCAGGAGAAAGCTGCCCACTGAAGTGAGCTTGCCAACACCTCCACCCCGCCCGAAAAATAAACGGGAGTTTGCCCCGGCAGTGCTGCCGTCGGGGGGCAAGACAGCCGCGGCCCTACAAGACAACCAGTGCCCTCCAGCAGCCGGTCATGGAATCATAGAAGGGATCACCAAGGATCCTCTAGTCCAACCCCCTGCAGTGCAGGTCCAAAAGAGGCGCTTGCTAGCCCTGCCGCCTTCTAGGACCGTCGAGGTTGGGTGGGGAGGGAGAAGAGCCAGGCGACTGCAAAAAAAACCCCCCCACTGTGGGGGGAAAACAAAAAGAGGCGCCGTCTAGTCGGGTCCGCGCAGTGGAGAGGAACTCGGCTTCGGACGGCAGGGGTTTGGCGGGGAAAGGAGGGGGTCTCGACGGCGCGGGCCGGCACTCACACGTCCTTGGCCGGCAGGTCCCTTCCCTCCACCACGCGGAAGTGCAGCGACGTGTTCTTGGCCATGCCGAGGCCGGCGGAGGCGCGCTGGCGGCGGCCGCTGCAGCAGCGCTCACCGACGGTCCGCGGGCTGCATGGAGCGCTGATCCTCGACGGGCGTCCAGCCGCAGCAGCCGCGCCGCGCCTGCCTTTGATCCCTCCCGGTTTGCAAGGCGAAGGGGCTTTTTCCAGTCAGCAGGAAAGCCGCCGCCTCCTCCTCCTCCTCCTCCTGAAGCCAGGCAGCCAGGCAAGACGGGAGAGAGAGGCAGACAGGCTGGGGAACCGGTCCGGCCAGGTGGCGATCTCCTTCTCCGCGGAGTTCAGCAGGCGAGAGCGCCCGCCTGTCGAGCTGGCTGCCTTCGCTCGCCTTGTTAAATGCCAGGCGCTCCTCAGCTGCCTCGGCTGCGGCTACAGGTGGCCGGGCGGAAGAGTGTGAAGCTGGCCCGCCTCCTAGAGGCTGAAAAGGGAAGCGGCGGAGCTCCATTCCGTTGGTTGTTGGGGGTGGGGGGCGTTTGTTCCTTTGATGATGATGATGATGATGATAATAATAATAATAATAATACGCCTGCTTCTTGGGAGAAAAACAATGATAAACAATGAAAAACAAATGATAAAGCATCTTAAGAAGCAGAGACACCACCTTGCCAACAAAGGTCCGTATAGTTAAAGCCATGGTTTTCCCAGTAGTGATATGTGGAAGTGAGAGCTGGACCATAAAGAAGGCTGTTCGCCGAAGAATTGATGCTTTTGAATTATGGTGCTGGAGGAGACTCTTGAGAGTCCCATGGACTGCAAGAAGATCAAACCTCTCCATTCTTAAGGAAATCAGCCCTGAGTGCTCACTGGAAGGACAGATTCTGAAGCTGAGGCTCCAATACTTTGGCCACCTCACGAGAAGAGAAGACTCCCTGGAAAAGACCCTGCTGTTGGGAAAGATGGAGGGCACAAGAAGAAGGGGACGACAGAGGACGAGATGGTTGGACTGCGGGAGGCAGTGGAAGACAGGAGTGCCTGGCGTGCTCTGGTCCATGGGGTCACGAAGAGTCGGACACGACTAAACGACTAACTAACTAAGAAGACGAAGAAGAAGAAGAAGAAGAAGAAGAAGAAGAAGAAGAAGAAGAAGAAGAAGAAGAAGCAGCAAAGTTCTCCGGAGTGTTAAGAAACTGCCCTGCTGGATCTGATCTCCCAGCCCCAGTGTTCTGCTTCCAGCAAGGGGTAGCAGGATGCCCCCAGCCATGGACTAGGGCTGGCATGGAAGCAAAACACAGAAAAATCAAAAAAGCCTTCATATTTTTTAAAAAAAGGCAAGCCTCAGGCATCCCGCCAACCCCCAACCAAAAGAGGCCAGATTAGAAGCCAAACGACAGAAAAGAAACAGTTTTGCTTGGTGCTTAAAGATAACTAATGATGGCGCCAGACATGCCTCCCTGAAAATAGCATTCCTCAAGAAGGGGGCCACCACTGAAAAGGTCTTTGTGTCGCTGTCCTGCGGAGCCTTCCATACAGTGCTATTTTTCTAGGGGAAAAAAAAGGTGCTGGAACTCACGGTGAATGCCTCCCTTGTTTTCTTATAATGGCAATGGTGCACACCTGAGAGATGCTGGAACTGAGTTCCGGCTGAAAAAACTCCCTGCTCCCATTATAGAAGATGTTCACAGAGAAGGCCTTCAGACGATGATCACAGGGTCCAAGTTAGAGGCTGCTGCTGTAATGTGTCGCCAGAGGGGCTGCCCTTGAAAAGCTAGATCTGAACAGTTATGAGGAAGTATGTGCCGAAGACCAGTAAGGGTACTGGAAACTACACTGGCTACCAGTTCGTTTCCAAGCTTGATTCAAGGTGCTGGTTGTGGCCTTTAAAGCCCCGAACTGGGGTTTGGGGAAAACCTGTGCTTCTCCATATGTTTTTGGACTACAACTCCCATCATCCCCTGACCATTGACCATGGTGGCGGAGGCTGATGGGAACTGGAATCCAATAACATCTGAAGGTTAGCAGGTTCCCCATCCCTGTTCAGCTAAGCCGCTGGACCTAGACATAAGGTCAGAAATATGTCAGCAATAGAAAACAAACCGGTCTCAGTGAAGTTAATTTAAAGAAACCAAAACAGTGCAAGCCCAGTGATGACAGCAATTCTTCCCTGTAGGTCTTGCCCCAATGAGGCAGTTGCGGTTCCCCTCTCAGCAGTCTAAGGCTCCTTTTTCTTGTCTCTCTTTGCTCCCTGGCTTCTTCAGCAGCCTGCCTCATCTTTGTCTCTTGGCCCCCATCCTCTCCTGTCTCTGATCCTAGACTGCTCTCTTCCCCAGCATCTACCTGCTCACTAAACCCTGTCGCTTCTTCAACTTCCAACATCTCCTCCTCCCCGTCTGCTCCTTCTTCTCCCTCTGACCATTAATAGTCGTTCCACCAGCATTCCCCAGGCTCTGAGCCTCCTTCCCCTGGGGGGGTTCCTCAGCTGATGACCCCCACCATTTTCGTGCATCCAGCCAGTCTGAAAAATCAATTTTCCAATGACTTCTGCCAACAGATATTCAGTGTTCTGGGTCTGCTAAGAATTCTCAATGCTCACTAGGCTGCTTTGGGGGCAGTGTCCCCCGTTTTGTTTTCCCCCTAACATTTTGTATGGCTGTTGCACTAGCGCAAGGGCAAGAGGAATGGTGTTGCAATATGAAATCTAGCACTAGATTTCTTATTGCAACATTCCTCTTGCCCTTGTGCTAGTGCAACAGCCATGCAAAACGTTAGGGGAAAACCTAATCAGTGGAAGTGTGTTGTACAACCAGTTATGCAACAGGGAATATCTAGGAAACAGCAATCTGATGTGTAACCACCCACAAGAGCCTTGTTCTTCTGCTTTCTCTTGCACAAGCCATTCTCCTAGTCTAGTGCAACTGAAAAAAGGTAAAGGGAACCCTGACCATTAGGTCCAGTCGTGACCGACTCTGGGGTTGCAGCGCTCATCTCGCTTTATTGGCCGAGGGAGTCATGTGGCCAGCATGACTAAGCCGCTTCTGGCGAACAATAGCAGCACACGGAAACGCCGTTTACCTTCCCGCTGGAGTGGTACCTATTTATCTACTTGCCCTTTGACATGCTTTCGAACTGCTAGGTTGGCAGGACTAGTGCAACTAGTACACCAATCAGTAGCACCTTAAAGACCAACTAAGTTAGTTCTTAGTATGAGCTTTCGTGTGCATGCACACTTCTTCAGATACGCTGAAACAGAAGTTACACGGCTACCTATCTGTAACTAGTACACCATTAACAGACTTAAACTTGGTGGTATGTTGCATTCCTTTGATTATTAGTATTATTATGAATAGATGAGGTCTTTGCATGAGGTCAGGGACGCGGGTGGTACTGTGGGTTAAACCACAGAGCCTAGGACTTGCCGATCAGAAGGTCGGTGGCTCAAATCCCCACAACGGGGTGAGCTCCCATTGCTCGGTCCCTGCTCCTGCCAACCTAGCAGTTTGAAAGCACATCAAAGTGCAAGTAGATCAATAGGTACCGTTCTGGCGGGAAGGTAAACGGTGTTTCGGTGCGCTGCTCTGGTTCGCCAGAAGCGGCTTAGTCATGCTGGCCACATGTACGCTGGCTCCCTTGGCCAATAAAGCGAGATGAGCGCCGCAACCCCAGAGTCGGCCACGACTGGACCTCATGGTCAGGGGTCCCTTTACTTTTATCCATGAGGTCTAATGGACTGCTAATTGTGGTATTTTCTCCTATAGCTGTTGTTCTCTTGACTTATATCAGAGCTGGCGAATCCCAGGTGTAGGGGCCAAACACAGCCCTCCAGGGACTCTAAGAGCCATGTCTCCCCACAAGCCACACCCCTCCCCAGTCCTCCTCTGCTTTCTGGAGTCCTATTGTCTGGCTGGATTCTGAAGTATCTCCTGGAACTGTGATAATGGCTTTTGCTTGCCTAGATGGAGGATGGAGGGATGGTGTGTGTGTATGTGTGTGTGTGTGTGTGTGTGTGTGTGTGTGTGTGTGTAAACCTCTGGCTTTCATGTGGTTGGAATACAGCTGACTCCAGAAAGGTGTCATGTCTGAAGGACAGCTCCATTGGTAGAGCATGAGACTCTTAATCTCAAGGTTGAGGGTGCAAGCTTTTTGGGTGAAAGATTCCTGCATTGCAGGGGGTTGGACTAAATGACCTTTGGGGTCCCCTTCCAACTCTACAATTCTATGATTCTATGCCTGTGGCTCAGTTCCCGCCAGACCTGCCATGCGGCCCCCAAATAGTTGCCCGTGGGGGGAAATGTGGCCCTTGTGTTAACTTTCACAAAACCATTTTGCTACAAAAAGAAGACGTGAAGAGTTAAACTACCCTTGCTTCCCTTCCAACTCTGTGTTTGGCCCTGTGATCTTTTGCAGGAGGAGGAATTGAAAGGACAAACATCCTGTTTTCTTCCTGGGCCCCGGAATCCATTTCTCACTCATCATTAGTGGCATTCTTAATTGCAGTGCGTGGGTGAGAAACTTTAGAAGACGCACTCAGGCTTGAGACTTGTGTCTAACAGGAGACTTATTAATTTCTGACACGATCCAGCCAGCCCGGATCTCTCGGCTGGGTTTCTCTCCCAATTATCTCTGCTTTCAAAAGTCTGGTGCAAAAAATATTTTGATTATTATTTTGGATTTGATTTGATTTTATTAAAAAAAAATCACCCTACCTGAAGTGGGAGTAGGCCAGATAATAGCAACCTGCAATTTCCAAATTATTTTAAGTTACTTAAAGAATGTATTGATGACACCACTAGAGTGATCAAAAAAAGGACACATGTTTGCTGTTACGGTAAGCAAATCATTCTAATCTAAGCCTTATATTGAGTCAGACCCATGGTTCATCTAGCTCAGTATTGTCTACACAGACTGGCAGTAGCTCTCCAAAGGTTTTCAGACACTTCCCCAGCCTAACTGGAAATACTGGGGATTGAACTTGCAACTTGAACCTCAACTTCTGCATGCAAAGCAGATGCTCTGACCACTGAGCCACAGCCGTTCCCCTACATTCTGAGCTATAAACATTTTGCACGCTTTACATTTCCCTAACAAGCCCCAAAGGAATCTGAGGAGCTTCAGTTTGGTGTGTGTCAATTTTAAAGCACCCCCCCCCCAATCCTGAGAACCGTAGTTTTCAAGAGTGCTGGGAAGGATAGCTCTGTGAGGGATAAACTACAGTTCCCATGATTCTTTGGAGGGTGTGTGTGCTTTTCGTGAACAGTGTGTATTTAGCATCCAGAATTCCCTCTAGGTGTTTGTTTTATTTCACCAGATTTATACACCGCTGCACTGGGGGTGGGGACGGACCTCAAAGCCGTTTACAAATGCTACCAAGCTACAACTCCCATCACCCCTAGCTATTGGCCACACTTGATGGGGCTAATGGGAGCTGTAGTTCTGCAGACCAAAAGGCCACCCACCCCTGTTCTAGAGCGAAACAGCGGTTCTCAACCTGTCTGTCCCCAGATGTTGTTGGACTACAACTCCCATCATCCCTGAGCCCTGGCCTTGCTAGCTAGGGGTGATGGGAGTTGTAGTTCAGCAACATCTGGGGACACACAGGTTGAGAAAGGCTGTGTTAGAATGAAGCCAGTTTGGGCAGCGGTGCAGGAAAAAAACACTCCGCATTTATAATAGAAAAATAAATGAATAGATGTTTAAAAAGTGTAATGCATAATGGGGGTGGGGGGGAGAGTGCGAGAAAGGCGCGCCTTCTTTCGCCATTCAGCTATTTTACTATGTTGCACAAGCGAGAGGGGGGAAAAAAGACTTCCACGCGCAGCTCAGCTCTGGCGGACGCGTCGCCATGGCAACAGAACGTTGTGCTGGCCGTCTCCTTAGCAACGGGCAGCTGGGTCTCGCGCTGCTCCGGCAATCAAAAAAAAAAAGTCTGCTTCGCCTATTATTGTTTTGTTCCTCTTCTTTCGCGGGCTGCAAGTTCGGCCGCAGGAGAGGAAAGGGAGGCTTTGGGCAAGCGGCGATGGCTTCGGATTTGGAGGAGAGAGTGCGCGCGGCTTTGCTAGACAAACTGCAAATGATGTAAGTGGGGGTTGGGGTTTTTTTGGGGGGAAGGGTCAAAGAGAGAAGAGGACACTAGCTTGGAGACTGTACTGACTGTACAGTAGCGGACGAAGGTCCCGCAAGGGTTAAAAGGAAGGGCCTTAGCTCAGGAGTAGAGCAACGCGCTTTGCTAGTGCAAAAAGTCCCAGGACGCAGCATCGATTCCCAGCACTTTCAAGGGGGGCATGGAAATAATCATGGGCGTAGCCAAGGGGGAGGGGCAGGGGGAAGCTGCCCCCCCTAAATCAGGGGGGGGGATACAAATCAATACAAATCTAAGGTTCTGCCCCCCCCCCCCCAACAAAAGCTTGCACCCCCAACAAAAATCCTGGCTACGCCCATGGAAAAAATCCCCCCCCAAAACACTTGCAGACTAGGGGTGATTTGGGTATTGTGCATCTGTACCACTTTAACAAGCAGGGCTTCGCTCAAAGAATGATGGGAACTGAAGTTTGTTAAGGGTGCAGAGAGTTATTTGGAGATCCTCACTATTCCCCTCACAGAGCTACAATTTCCAGAAAGTTTTGCAATCAATCTGCTTTCTCAGGAAGCTCTGGAACTGTAGCTCTGTGAGGGGAATAGTGTGTGTGTGTGTCACAGCATCCTTAACAAACCACAGTTCTCAGGATTCTCTGGGGGAAGCCATGACTGTTTAAGTGTCATAGTGCATTAAGTGTATAAAGTGAATGTAGCCTACAACTTTGACAGATGATAATAAAATAATAATTTTTATTATTTATACCCCAGCCACCCTGGGCAGATCCCAACAGAATATTAAAACCACGATAAAACATCAAACATTAAAAACCTCCTTAAGTAGGGCTGCCTTCAGATGTCTTCTAAAAGTCAGATAGTTGTTTATTTCTTTGACATCTGATGGGAGGGCGTTCCAGAAGGCCCTCTGTCTGGTTCCCTGTAACCTCACTTCCCACAGTGAGGGAACTGCCAGAAGGCCCTCGGAGCGGAACCTCACTGTCCGGGCTGAATGATGTGGGTGGAGATGTTCCTTCAGGTATACAGTGGTACCTCTGGATGCGAACGGGATCCGTTCCAGAACCTCGTTCACATCCTGAGCAGAACGCAACCCGTGTCTGTGCGTCTGCGGGTCATGATTCGCCGTGTCTGCGCATGCGCATGATGTCATTTTAAGCGCCTGCGCATGCGCAAGTGGCAAAACCTGGAAGTAACCCGTTCCGTTACTTCTGGGTCGCCACAGGATGCAACCTGAAAAGATTTAACCCAAAGCAACTTAACCGGAGGTATGACTGTACAGGGCCGAGGCCGTTCAGGGCTTTAAAGGTCAGCACCAACACTCTGAATTGTGCTTGCAAACGTACAGAGGTACAGTTCCCAGCATCCTTAACAAACCACAATTCCCAGGATTCTCTGGGGGAAGCCATGCGCTTCCTGTGTATAGTAGATGTGACCTTAGACATTGCAGCCTGCAGGATATGTAACAGCAGATGCAGTGGTGTGACGCTAGACTAGCCTGTCTCCCTTGATGCATTTCCTGGACGAAGTTTGGACGGGGCTTTTGACACCCTTCTGTGTGCCTGTTTCAGGAAAATTCCTGAAAGAGAAGAGGACTTTTTGCCCCCTGCTTGCTGTCTGCTGGAGAAACAAAGGGAACTGGCAGAGGTGGAACAAGCTCTGTTGGCTCAGAAAGAGGTAATGCAAACTCTTTGGAGAACCACTCCAAACCCTCTGTTGGACCAAGTGGTGGCTGGTGCGCCAGTTGGGAGTGGTTGGGAAGAAGGCAGGGAGTCCAACAGTAGATGGCGCCACAGCCACTGACAGGCAGGTCTGACTGATCCTATTTTGTCCTCCTCCTCCTCCTCTCTGCTGAGTTCTAGAAGGGCAACACAGAGATAGAGGAGAAGGAAGAAGATGACAGCCAGGGCTAACTTTTGGACTGGTTGTAAGAAAGAAGGTAGTCAGGGGAGAGGGATGATGAGGTTAGTGAGGCAGTTGCTCCTTCATCTCATGCACCAGCCCTCACTGTTTGGCTTCATATAAGACCTACATCAGGCATTAGGGACGCGGGTGGCTCTGTGGGTTAAACCACAGAGCCTAGGGCTTGCCGTTCAGAAGGTCGGCTGTTCGAATTCCTGCAACGGGGTGAGCTCCCATTGCTCAGTCCCTCCTCCTGCCAACCCAGCAGTGTGAAAGCACGTCAAAGTGCAAGTAGATAAATAGGTACCGCTCCAGCGGGAAGGTAAACGGCGTTTCCGTGTGTTGCTCTGGTTCGCCAGAAGCGGCTGTACGCCGGCTCCCTCAGCCAATAAAGCGAGATGAGCTCCGCAACCCCAGAGTCGGTCACAACTGGACCTAATGGTCAAGGGTCCCTTTACCTTTACCTTTACATCAGGCATAGACAAACTCAGCCCTCCAGACGTTTTGGGACTACAACTCCCATCATCCCTGACCACTGGTCCTGTTAGCTAGGGATGATGGGAGTTGTAGTCCCCAAACATCTGGAGAGCAGAGTTTGCCTATGCCTGTCTTAGACTTTGGAACAAGCATAGGAACCTGCCTTATACCAAGTCATGCCACTGGTCCATGTACCTCAGTGTGGTCTACACTGATCGGGAGCCCTCGATGAGGGTGGTTTTCCAACCAGCTGCAGCTCCACGTGATGGTGTTATTATATAACAACAACAACAACAACTTTATTTATACCCCACCCTCCCCAGCCAAGACCGGGCTCAGGGCGGCTAACAACCAATCATAAAAACAAGTTGATTAAAATACAATTTAAAAAAACAAGATTAAAATACAACATTAAAACATTAGGATGCAGCCTCTTCACAGGAGGAGAAAGGAAAAAGAAAGAGGGAGAGGGAATCAAACTGATTCTAAGCCAAAGGCCAGGTGGAACAACTCTGTCTTCCAGGCCCCTCTGTCTAACGTTTAGCTTGAATGTGTCCAGTTGGCTAACTGTGACAACAACACAGGGAACTTTGAGAAATGTTGTGCTGTAACCAAGATAAATTACATCCAAAGCATTCCCACCGTCTACTGAGGTAGTAAGCCAATAGGAAAAAGAGAAAGAGAAATCTCTCCTGCCTGACTCCTCCCCGACTGACATTCCTTTGCCCCCCCCCCTTCCAAGGAATTCCAGTTGAAAATGGAAGAGCTGCAGCAACGGCGGAAGGAACTGGAGCTCAAAGAAGGCCAGCTCAAAAAGTCCATTTTAAAGTTTGACAAGTTCCTGAAGGTCTGTAAGCGCTCAGGGGATGAGTGATGTGGTGGTGTGGTCGGCAGGGGCGCAGCTAGACCTCTCTGTGCTGCTCTCGTGATCCGTGGGCCCATCTCCCGTAGGACAATGATGCCAAGCGGAGCCGGGCTCTGCGGAAGGCTGGCGAGGAGAAGCAACAAGCGGCCCAGAGAGTGGCGGAAGCCCAGCGCCTCAAGGAGGAGATTGCACACCTGCTGGCCGTGAAGGACAAGCTGCAGTGGCAGCTGGAGAGACACAAGGCCTTCCCAGAGTATTTGCAGAAAGTTCTGGAAAAGACGGAGCAGGTGAGAAGGTGGGGAGATTGAGAGAGCAGAAGCCTGAGAGGAGACGCTAGGAGGACCCCCCAAAACCCTCCCCATGTGAAGTTTGTGGCACAAGTCAAGGCCTTCAGCCAGAACATAGGAAGCTGTGCTATACTGCATTGGATCCATTGGTCCATCTAGCTCAGTACTGCCTGCACTGACTGGCAGCAGCTGCCCAAGTCCTGCCTGGAGTTGCCAGGGATTGAACCTGCGACTTTCTGCATGCAAGAAGCTCTACGACAAAGCTGTGGCCATCATGACATAGGTGGCTGTCTTTTACCAAGTCAGAACACTGCCTGCACTGTATTGTCTGTGCTGAATGGCAGCTTTTCTCCATGGTTTCAGACATTCACGGGTCTACCTGCTGGGGATTGGATCTGGGGCCTTCTGCACACAAAGCAGATCCTCCGGCACTGTGCTGTGTGTCCCTGGATGCTTTCTGTTATGTACTGAGTTGTATAGGATCCAAAATGCAGCAGTCAGATTGGTCCTAGAACAGTAGGATTCAGAATGCAGCAGTCTGGTTGGTCCTAGAACAATAGGATCCACAATGCAGCAGTCTGATTGGTCCACAGGAGCCACCCAGTCCAGCTTCAGGTGGAAGGGAATCCACAAGCTGATTGGCCTACAGGAGAATCCCGGAATTAGCCAATCACGTGGGGCCCATGGTGTAAATAATGTATATAAGGCAGACATTCTGGGGGAACTTCCATTCCTCTTCACCACTATGAGCTGAATAAAGGGCATGAAATCCACTCTCTACTCCAAGTATATTTCACTTTCCCATGGCTAGTACAGTCATACCTCGGAAGTCGAATGGAATCTGTTCTTGAAATCTGTTCGACTTCCAAAATGTTCGGAAACCGAAGTACAGCTTCGGTGTGGCTGCAGGAAGCTCCATCAGCAATGGCTAATGGTCAGGGATAATGGGAGTTGTAGTCCTGTACAGACTATTCAAGGATGCCTTTACTCTCCATCCTCTTATCCATCCCAGTTTCACGGCATCCCAGAGCTGATTGCCCAGTTCCAGGCTCTGATGGCCACCCAGGCCACCTTGGCCCAGAGGGAGCTCTTTGGCCAGGAAGCCGTGGAGGAGGAGCGTGCCCGCCTGCAACGCTACACGGAGGAAAGCAGCAACCAGATCTTGCAGCAAAACAACCGGGTGGCCGAACTGCAGGCGCAGCTGGAGCAAGCCCAGACCAGAGTCCTGGAGCTGGTAAAACGATGGGATCCAGGAAAAATGGTCAAAAACCTTTCTATTCCGTCAGAGATCGGCAGGCTACCATACATCTGGGTTTCCCTGGATACGTCAGAAAAATGGCGTTTGGATGTGTTTTTGCCTAATCGGCAAAATGTCTGGGGAAACCCTATGTCAAATTGGGCCATTTTTGTTTTGTTTTTTTTAAAATTCATTGAAAATCAAAGAAAAGCCCCAAATCTTTTTTTGGGGGGGTGAGATTTACCCCCTCAAAAGCTGAACAACGCTGTCCCTCTTTTCACTTTGGGGACGTGGCATCCCTAGGCAGTGTAGAACACATCTTCCCATAATAGCTGATTTCTAGAATTTTTATGCATATGGGGATGTTGGGGAGGGGTAGTAACTCTGGTGGGGGACATGTCGTGCTCCTTCTGGGGTAGTTTGCCCCCACCCTGTACTCAGAAACTCTGTGCATGAAAGTAATGTGGCCATTTGGGTAGAGCGGTTAGAGGGTCAGATTAGCACCTGTGAGAGACCAGGGTTCAAATCCCCACTCAGCCATGAAACTCACTGGGAGTGACCTTGGGTCAGTCAAGGCCCCTCAGCCTAACCTACCTCACAGGGTTGTTGTGGGGATTAAAATGAGGAAGGGGAGAACCCAGCATGCTGCCTCGAGCTCTTTATAGAGAAAAAGGTGGGAAATAAACAAAATACTCAAAGCCTAGGCACATGCAGGGCAGATGTGGGGTGCCTTTGGCCCTCCAGATGTTTTGCTGAACTACAGCTCCCACAATCCCTGCTCATGGGCCACGCTTGCTGGGGCTGATGGGAGTCGTAGTTCAGCAACACCCGCAGGGCCCAAAGTTCCTCACACATGCATGAAAGAGGCGAGAGGCACCTCTAACTCTCTTCTTGCTAGTAAGCTTGATCTTTATTGATCTGTTGCAACAGGGTGCTCCCCTCACCCACAGGAGAGAGGAGGAACCCAGAAAAATGGCACGCAAGGCCTTATAAAGACTTTTGAAATTGCTACCCTGTAGATCAAGAGCACCCCCAGAAACATCATACATACATCACAGAAGGGGTGTAACCTAAGACCACCCCTGAGATACATCATACCTACATCACAGAAGGCAGTCTAAACAGAAATTTGAATGTTGTTTTTCTCCTGCCGGTGTTTATCTCCTGTCTGGCAGGTTACTTGATTAGATTTCCTGGGGAGCCTGGCTAGTCTTTTGCAATGATAAATACTTAGTTCCTGGGCCAGGTCACAGGCTCACACCCTATTCATATCTTAAATGTGCCCTTAAGACAGGATTTGTGAGGAAAGAGACAATGAGAGGTTTCCCACTTTGACCTTGCAGAGAAAACATTTGCTCAGTTTTGGAATCAAAATGGTTCCAGGTTGGTCTTCCTGTGCTGATCTATGCATGTGCACTTATGAACATTACCATATATCTAAGACCATAAAATTCCTATCACACTGGCCTACTGCAGGAGTCTAACTGGGTTTGCATCCAGAACACCGCTGCCGATAAGACGTTGGAGCTTGGGCGGATCAAGCTGGCAGCTTTGAACCTCTTCCAGATGGTTGCCAAGCACAGGAAGCTGCCAGCCGACGTGCCTATGGAAGACACGGCAGCCCAACTCGATGCGGTCAGTGGGAAGGCCCCTCCTTTTAAGTGGCTTATTGGGAGCTTTGCAAGCAGTGGGCAACTTAACAGGGCCCCGGAAAGGCCCATCAGTTCAGACACCAATCTTGGACCTCTCTGAGGTTGATGGGCCTGGACTGCTGCCGTTTTAAATTCCCACACTGTCCTTGAATGCCCGGCACTGTGCCTGCTCTGTTGGCAGTTTAAAATGGCAGCTTTCCAGCTGCCTGAGCCTTTGGTCTGATTCAGCAGAGCGCTTACATTTTCTCCTTTCCTCTTTAATTTCCTTCTTTACCCCACCCTCTGCTCCTTACCCAAAGAACCCAAAGCCTTCCCCAAGAATTAGACGAAAAGAGGTCTTGTTTGTATGAATCTCCTTCAGAATGGGGTGGGGTAAGGGGGTTGCGTTTACCACCCTCCACAAAAAAAACCTGTTCCCTCAGCATGGCAATAGGGTTTGTCAGCAGGGGGCGGGATTTATTCAAATTATTTCATTTCACAAAAATTGGTATCTCAGTTGATTTTTTAAAAGAACCCCAGAAACCCACCCTCAGAGTGGTTTACAAAAAGAATAAAACAACAAAATGGTCAGTATATATACGTTTAAACAACAACTATGGTAAACATTTAAAAATAATTGACAATAAGCTAAACAAAAAAAGCTAGTTTAAAAAGCTTGCTGGTGTTCTACGTGTCTGGGTACGCTTGCCTAACCAAAAATATTTATAGCAGAGTATAGCGAAGCACCTGCCTGGTGTCAAAAGGCAGGGAGTTCCCAAGTTGGGGTGCTGCCGCACTAAGATTTCAATTTATTGTGATGAGCAATCTACAGAATCATTCACTTCTGCAGACTGGAGCTGTCAGGTGGGTGCATAAGGAGCAAGGCGATTCCACAAGTAAACTGGTTCCAAGCTGTTAAGGGTTGCTTTTATGAATAGCAAACGCCTTAAAGTTGGCCTGGCAGCAAATTGGCAAAATTTAGTCTATTGTTATTTAACTTTCCAAAGCTCTTTCCGTTATTCTTATTTGTTCTTATTGATAATTTTATTCTTTTATCTCTTTAGTAAACCAATTTGAGTTTGTGTTTCGTTTTACAATCATGAAATAAATGTTTGCCCCAGACTGAATCTTTTTACGAATCTCTGTTGCTCTGATGCCACCAGGTTGAGCTTTGTGTTGTGGACTTGAACGACATCCTGGCCAATTTCCGCAAAGGGGAACCCACACCAGTCCCTCAGCCAGAAACAGCAGCAGCATCTCGCTCCGAGACTGACCCCAGCTAACCACTTCGACCGCCTGGGGTGAGTTTATTATCATCACCATCAAATTTATTACCAATCTTTCAATCAGCAGTTCCCAGGGCAGGTTAAAAAGGTAAAGGGACCCCTGACCATTAGGTCCAGACTTGACTGACTCGGGGGTTGCGGCACTCACCTCGCTTTATTCCAGGTCATGTGGCCAGCATGACTAAGCCGCTTCTGGCGAACCAGAACAGCGCACAGAAACACTGTTTACCTTCCTGCCGGAGTGGTACCTATTTATTTACTTGCACTTTGACATGCTTTCAAACTGCTAGGTTGGCAGGAGCAGGGACCGAGCAACGGGAGCTCACCCCGTCACGGGGATTTGAACCGCCGACCTTCTGATCGGCAAGTCCTAGGCTCTGTGGTTTAACCCACAGCGCCACCCGTATCCCTCAGGACAGGTTACAGCCCTTTAAAATTCAGAATTAAGAAAAGTTTAAACAGGTTAGTGTCACAGGAATAAGGGGGGGCCCTGAATCCTCAGATCTCGGGTGCCAAAGGCCAGGGAGAAGACCTAAAAAGAAGGAGAATGGGACTGAATGGTCAGAATCCTGAAGAAGGGACAGTTTGACGCAAGTCCCATTTGCTTTATTTTAATGTCTGTTGCCTTGAGGCCCCCGCTCCAAACAGCAGGACAGCAGCCAGTAGCATTATAACCAGGAAAACTGATGCACTCTTCCCCATGTCTAAATGCACCCTTCTAATCAGAGTAAACCCCCTAGTCTGTCCCCAACGTTTTCTGTCCACTGGCACAAAGAGCTATTGGACCAGCAGGTGGGCGAGTGTTAATGTTGTGCAACTGACGAACCACGCAGAGCAGCTGTGCTGGTGGGAGCTCGCTGTACAATGGATTGCATAACCCGTTGCTCAAGCAAAATCGCTGGTCCTCTTGCTTAGGCGGTCTCCGTTCTGTTGGCACAAAACCATTTTGCCAGCAGAGAAAGTATAAAGCTAGGCGACTTTGCTGTGGCGCTACATTGGAGACAACCCACTGACATTAATAGACGCCAGATGGCGAGCTCCAGCAATTCCAACAGGTGCATTTTGAGTGGTACTAAGGTAAAAAGGTAAAGGACCCCTGGATGGTTAAGTCCAGTCAAAGGGAATTATGGGGTTGTGGCTCTCTTGTCGCTTTTCAGGCAGAGGGAGCCGGCATTTGTCCACAGACAGCTTTCCGGGTCATGTGGCCGGCATGACAAAACCGCTTCTAGCGCAATCACACCGTGACGAAAGCCCGAGTGCACAGAAACACTGTTTACCTTCCTGCCGCAGCAGTACCTATTTATCTGCTTGCACTGGCGTGCTTTCGAACTGCTTGGTTGGCAGGAGCAGGGACAGAGCAACAGGAACTCACCCTGTCACAGGGATTTGAACCGCCGACCTTCTGATCGGCAAGCCCAAGAGGCTCAATGGTTTAGACCACAGCGCCACCTGCGTTCTGCAACAGGTGCATTCTGATTAGAACTAAACATATACAGGATGAGCACTTCCTCCACAGCAGTTTGCTCCTAAGGGTTCTGCACATAGGTGAAAATCACGTATACCCAAACCCCTGGAGCTGTCCCAGTGGACTGTGGGCGAGGGGCAGAAAGAGAGAACACCCAGAGCCAGCCTGCTAAGCAGGCCTTGCCCAAAGCAAGCGAGGCTGAGAGCTTCAAAGCTCTCTTTGAGCTGGGTCTGCTGAGGGTAGCTTGCAGGGGCAAGGTGCGCAAAACCCTTGGGCTATGGATGCTCGTACCAGGTTTCACATATGCATCCAAGAGCTGGTACACTGAGCAGGCCTTCCCCCCTGTCCCCGAGTGAGGCGGAGAGCTTAAAAGCTCTTTCTGCTCCAGGTAGCTCCAAACGGGCCCCAGTGCAAACAGAGCTTTTAAGCTCTCCACTTTGCACAGATCCAATTTGTGCCGTTCCAGCCCGGTGCATGGTTGAAATTGCACATGTGAAAATGCACGTCAGATGCAGCCCACTGTCTCCTCTTTGTTAATTTTTCAGTAGTGATTTTTTTTTGGGGGGGGGGGGCTCAGTAACTGATGGAGAACAGGTGAGGATGGGGGAGACTCACAAGATAAATGTTCAGCCCAGCCCAGATTCAAATTCAGGGCAGCAGCTGTGGGTACAGTAGAGGAAGGTTTGGGGGTGGAAGATGGCATCGATCCAAACTGATTAACAGAAAAGGTAGGAGGGAGAGAGGAACACTCGTAGAAGGTTGGTAAAAGGGTGCTTTTAATCTTCCCCAGAGTTTACACAGCAAATAAATGATGGTTGTTGGCGGAGCTCTCGGAAGCCAGCTCATACCGGCTTTGCCCCCGCCTACATCCTCTTCCGCATCTTGCCCTTCTTGGCTGCCCCTCGCCCAAAGGCCGTCTGGCGCATCTCTTGCACCCGCTGCCGGTTGCGCGACTTCAGGCGCTTCAAGCTGCCGCTCTGCAGGAAGCGCTGTTTAGCTGCCTTCTTCCGTTGCCTCAAGATCTGCTGCTTGGTTTTCAGCTCGGAGCGGACCTTCCCCTGCTGGGGGCCGCGGCTGCCGTGGGAAGATGGGGCAGGGTGGGCACCTTCAGAAGGAATCACAAGTGTGCGCATTATTATTTCATTGAAGCACAGTAAGAATGCAACGTGTGTATATGTGACGTTCTGGTCACTGTAGGCGTGGAGTGGCCGCCGAGACCATATAACATCGGTCCTGAAAGACCTACATTGGCTCCCAGTACGTGTCTGAGCACAATTCAAAGAGTTGGCGCTGACCTTTAAAGCTCTAAACGGCCTCAGCCCAGTATACCTGAAGGAGCGTCTCCACCCTCATCGTTCAGCCCAGACACTGAGCTCCAACGCCAAGGGCCTTCTGGTGGTTCCCTCACTGCAGGAAGTGAAGCTACAGGGAACCAGGCAGAGGGCCTTCTCAGTAGTGGCACCCGCCCTGTGGAACGCCCTCCCTTCAGATTTCATGGAGATGAGTAACTACATAACCTTTAGAAGACATCTGTAGGTAGTCTTATATAGGGAAGTTTTTAATGTTTGATGTTTTAATGTGATTTTAATTCCGTTGGGAGCTGCCCAGAGTGGCTGGGGAAACTCAGCCAGATGGGTGAGGTATAAATAATAAATTATTATCATTATTAGGTCCACAAGCTGCTGTTAGGATTCCCAGAAGACTTGAAAGCTTGAAGAACTACCCTGCCTCAAACATGTTTCTCCATACGCCAACATGACAACCTCTCCCAAGAGCAAAATGTTTTGACTTCTACCTTAAAAGATGGGCCTATTTTCCACCTCCTGCCAAAAGTGATAGGGTGGTGGAAATATGGTCCATAATGCCTTTTCTTTAGGGATGCTGAAATAGACTCTTAAGTTGTAAGAGGGAGCCAGAGGAAACTACACAGAC
The DNA here is from genome assembly GCF_964106915.1 of Podarcis gaigeae. Lineage (NCBI taxonomy): Eukaryota > Metazoa > Chordata > Lepidosauria > Squamata > Lacertidae > Podarcis > Podarcis gaigeae. The sequence goes on along the minus strand of NC_139693.1, from coordinate 21,817,312 downwards.
ACACAATCCGTCCCCCTTTGACCTGTGCACCACTTCAGAGGCAGCCAGGGGAAACCACTCATATACCATGTCCCCTCCCTGGGAAAACACTCACCCCTGCCTTTCCGCTTCTTCCCAGCTCTGCGCTCTCCTTCCCGATCTGAGTCCGAATCCTGATCGTCTATCTTGTTCTTCTTTTTCCATTTATCATAGCTGGGGTACGCGAGGTCAGGAAACCACACAATCAATACTCTTTCCACACAGCGCATCAATATGGACCGTAGGCTGCTTGCTCACCAGGCACCCTTTCTCCCCAACTTCATCAAAAGAGTAGGCGGCTTCCCAGTGGGTGCTTGAGGAGTTCAAGAGGGCAGCAGCAACTCTTTAGCAAGTCTTGTGGGGAACTGCTGCCCCTGTCAAACTTCTCTCGACATTAAGAAGCTTCTCCTCTCGTTCAACTGAAATCTACCCTGCTATAATCTAGTACAGTGGTACCTCGGGTTAAGTACTTAATTCGTTCTGGAGGTCCGTTCTTAACCTGAAACTGTTCTTAACCTGAAGCACTACTTTAGCTAATGGGGCCTCCTGCTGCCGCTGGAGCACGATTTCTGTTCTCATCCTGAAGCAAAGTTCTTAACCTGAAGCACTATTTCTGGGTTAGCGAAGTCTGTAACCTGAAGCGTCTGTAACCTGAGGTACCACTGTACAGAACAAGCCATTGCCCTCTTTGATATGACAGCGCTTCGGCTTCCGAAGAATAATAATATCACCTCCTGTCCTCCATAATCTATTCTCCAGGCTCATTTCCTCTATCCCCAAACCAACAGCTACGTGGCCCCTATCTGCTCGCCCTCTCCACCCTTCTGTACGACACAGGAATTCTATAGGAAGCTGCCTTATACTGATTCGGGCCATTGGTCACTCTAGATCAGTGTTCTCTTCAGTGACTGGCAGCAGCTGCCCAGGATTTCAGACATGGATTCTTCCCCTGGCCCTGCCAGGGATGGACCTGGCATCTACTGCATGCTCTACCATGGAACCATTTTCAGCTGGAAGGATACAGGTTCCCTTTGTAGGAGCTGCTGATGTAGGCACCACTTTCCGTTCGGATCTTCTTCTTATTCTCCTGGCCCGTCTGCCCCACAAACCTCTTCCTTTTGCGATCCCTGGAGAAGAGGAGAGAGACAAATACAAATACAGTGGTGCCTCGGGTTAAGAACTTAAATTGTTCCGGAGGTCCGTTCTTAACCTGAGGTACCACTTTAGTTAATGGGGCCTCCCGCTGCACGATTTCTGTTCTCATCCTGAAGCAAAGTTCTTAACCTGAGGTACTATTTCTGGGTTAGCGGAGTCTGTAACCTGAAGCGCATGTAACCTGAAGTGTCTGTAACCCGAGGCACCACTGTAGAGCAAAACGCTCTCCCCAAGGAAGTTGGGCTGGCACCTTCATTATACACTTTTAGGCGCCAGGCGAAAACATTCCTCTTCAACCAGGCCTTTGGCTAATTGACATCTGATGCCCTTTAAATGTGTTTGTGGGGAAGGGACTGTTTGGAGGTGGGGAGCAGATTTTATTGGATTGTGGGGTTTTTTGTTGCTTCTTGTTTTGATTATGTATTTTTTGTTTTCATCTTGTACCTTTGTGTCGTGAGCCACCCAGAGATCTGTGGATGAACGGCGGTTTACAGAGTTAATTAAAAAAATTCACCACCACCTGTTGGTTGAACTGATGGAAAGTCTTTTAGGGCAGGAACAGTTACGCCTGGTGCTCCCTCAAGATGTCGCTGGGACTCCAACTCCCAGCAGCCTCAGCGGGCATTGGGAGGGCAATCATAGCTGTCAACTTTTCCCTTTTCTTGCGAGGAATCCTATTCGGAATAAGGAAATTTCCCTTAAAAAAAGGAAAACGTTGACAGCTATGAGGGCAATTGCAATATCTGAAGGGTCTCCCCAACCCTTGCTTTCGGGTCCCATTCCTGTCATTCAAAGGAGTGAACTTTGGAACTGCTCACCCCTTTGAAAGAAAAATTTGTACTTGCAAATTAAAAAAGCAAGGGAAATTTTAAAAAGAAAATAATTATCTATGAATAATAATAAGAAAAAAGAAGCCACCATCAGTTTCCATTATCTATACACTAACTATCAGTTAACGTGCATCTTAAGATAGGCCCCATTCATGCCATACATTGAAAGCGGTGCAATATCACTCTAAACAGTCATGGCTTCCCCCCAAAGAATTGTGGGAGCTGTTTGTTCAGGCTACTGAGAGTGCTTAGGCTGTCACAATCCCGGCTACAAACGCAAAATGGCACACAAGCAGCTTCAGAGCAACCTAGCAAAGGCTGACTGGAAACCCAGGCTAATGTTTTATGTATCAACAGATGGCCTTGTGTCCCCCCCCCCCAACAGCCCACCAAATTTATTATTAGCAGCTCATTGTGGGAAGTATAAGACGATGTTTGTTGTTAATCAAGCTTTCACTGAAGTAATAGGTTACTGTTAAAGGTTACCCGCCCATGCCAAACCTTGGGAACCTAATGATGATAAACGATAAAACCATTCAAGGTCATTTGAGAATAGTGGTAATTGTGCGTGCGCGTGCGCGCGCGCACACACACACACATTGTGATGTCCTTGCTGCTAGATAGCACCGACTTCACTGTAGAGATTACCAAATGAGATCTGAGACAGGAAGGTGCATTGTGGGGGTTCTCCTGCAGCCAGACAGGCCCTTATCCAGAATACTCCATTACTTACATACACACACACACACACACACACACACACACACGTTAAAAACCCTGTTTTTCTCCCCCTACCCTCCGAACAGCCAGACGTTTTCCATAAGCAAGTGAAGTCCTCAAGTAAGCTGTTTTGTCAGGATTTCCCCCAGCTAAAAAATTTATTTATGAAAATCTTCGAAACCTGCCAATACCATCCAGATGGTGCTGTTTGGGCTACATAATGATCTTATGTAGAATAAGCTCGCTGTACAGCACAGCTCCTACTCCAAGCTGTTTGGTGCCCAAAGTCCCATTTGAAAATCTAAGGAACTGTTGTGGGCATCACAAAATACCCCTTTCATGGCACAGAAACTGGAAGTGCTCAGAATCGCCACCGCTCTCCTCCTCACAAACAGGCAGAATACCTACATCTCCCCCCCCTTCCAAGAGCCAGTATGGTGTAGTGGTTAGAGTGTCGGACTAGGACTCTGGGAGAGCAGGGTTCGAATCCCCACTCAGGCATGAAACTCACTGGGTGACCTTGGGCCAGTCATGTCTCAGCCTAACCTACCTCACAGGGACGTTGTTGTGAGGATAAAATTAGAGGTGGGGGGGAGAAGTATGTAGACTACCTTGAGCTCCACAGAGGAAAGGTGGGATATAAATGAAATAAATAAAAAAGGTAAGACTAACCCCCCCCCCAAAAAACAGGCAAACCTCCATAACCAACCCCTGCACAACCACATTCAATGTGGGAGGGGGAGGCATCAAATTTGTGTATTTGAAGGGATGAAGGAATGTTTCTAGAACGTTCTAGAATGACTGATTTGGTTTTCAGTTGTGGGTGCATTTTCCACCCTGGGCTTCTGGGGGCAGGAGGTGGAGAGACATAAATTCACCATGCACAAATTCAGTCCATCAAATATCAATTATCAGGAGCCCTCCGTTGACGAGAAAGGTTTTTGAACGGTTACATTTCTGCCGCCCTGCCCCACTTACAAAAACAAAACAACACAGCCACACAAACCCCTTTGATTATGAGCCCCACTCACCATTTCAAGAGCTGCTTACTCTTGCTCATGTTCCGATTCTCATCGCCCATCAAGTCAAGGACGGCTCCGGAAGCCTGTTGCTCGAACGCCGTGCCTTCCCCACCGATGCACAACCTGGGCATTGAGAGGAGGCAAAGGTCAGGAAGAAAAGCCGCCAGCTGTACCCCGGGTCAAACCACTCGCCCGTTCTCCTCAAAGCTGTCTGCTCTGACTGCCAGGAGCTCTCTAGGGTCCCAGGTGGAGACAGGTCTCTCCCCATCACCTGGACCCTTTTAACGGGAGAGGGCAGGGGTCGAACCTAGGACTTTCTGCAGCCGAAGGTCTTCTGCTTGGGAGAAGAGCCGCAGCTCTGCAGCAGAACACCTGCTTTGAATGCAGAAGGCCAGAGGTTCAATCCTTGGCATCTCCAGGTAAGGACAGGGAAAGGCTCCCCTGTCTGAAACCTTGGGCAGCTGCTCCCAGTCTGTGTAGACAATACCAAGTTCAGTATAGAGAGACAGCATCCTGTGAGAACGCAAGCAGAGCAGAGCCCCGCAGGATCAGGCCAATGGCCCATCTAGTCCAGCATCCTATTCTCACACCAGCCAAGCCAGATGCCCAAATAGGAATCTTGACCCCAGGACAAGAGAGGAGGAAGAACACGTTTCTCTATCCCCTTTCTGCACGCTATGCATAATTTGTATTCTTTCGCCTCTTAACTCTCCTGGTCTCTAAGCTAGAAATCCTGCCCTATGTTCTCATGCTTTACCACTGAGCTAGGACCCTTCGGACTGGAGACTACACTAGCGGCCAAAATTGTGGAAACCTTTTGGGAAAAGTGTATTTCTGAGGTTTGATGGCTCATAACACCACTTTTTTCATATTATGAGTAACACCATAAAATTATATATCAATGGAAAGATAATTTAATGAACAATGTAATGCAACAAAGTTAAATAAACCTTGTGGAGCGAAAAGCGTGAATGTATATAGAGTTGTACATATGGTTGATTTGAGTATGTTATTATTGATTATGTATACTCAATGTATCAGCCGCCTGGGGGGTTTCACTGTTGGGTTTTGGTTGTTGGTAAAAAAAATGAAGAAAAATAAATAAATAAATATATTGCAACAAAGTTTGTTCAATTATCTGTATTCTATCAAAAGTTATAGCCAAATAACCAGAAAAAGGAAGCACAGCTTGCTTACGTTGATGATATGCAGGAGATTTCCTTCATTTGAATGTAGCCGGTGAGCATGGGTGTTTAGAGAGCCGATCAGGTGTTATGAGCCATCAAACCTCGGAAATACACTTTCCCCAAAAGGTTTCCACAATTTTGGCCGCTAGCGTTCTCCCACTGCTGCCACATACCCTCGTTCGCTCTCAAAGTCCTTCGGCCGGTATGGGATGTAGAACTCTCCTTCCTGCTGCATCGCCAGTCTCTGCTTCTTCCCGTTGTCCTTTCCATCCAGGGGCTGCTTCCGCTTCCTTCCCACCACGCTGGAGAAAACATCCTGGGTGCGTGTGAAAATGTTAAGAACGGTTAGCAACCCTCGATATTCAGGAAGGCGGGCCAGTTCCACTGGGTTCATGGTTCTCTGTGGTTCTGCATTACTCCTAGGGAGGGTGCCATCGGGCCTGCACTTTCCCTAAACACACCACCAGGGGCGCCAACTATAGGGGGATGAAGGGGCTTCGGCCCCCTCAATATTTTGGGACAGGGGTCTGAGCCCACCCCCCAATATTGAGGGGGCTCCCCCGTCTCCAGGTGTATGCTTGTGTGCCACACAGAAGGCAAACATCACCATCCACGCTCGAGAGAAACACAAACACATCTCCCAGCAGCTTACAAAACTCTCCGCCTGCTACGAACATTTTGAGGACTAGAACCATGATGCTTCTTGATGGGCTATACTGACCAATTAATGTTTTTGGATTTCTTGTTTTTAAAATTTTACTATAAACTCCCCTTGTTTCCTCTAAGGGGTGGGAAAGGATTGTTTTGTCCTGTTAAAATTGTGTTGGTAAAATAATAATAACAATTTATTGTTTATACCCCACCCATCTGGTTGGGTTTCCCCAGCCACTCTGGGCGGCTCCCAACAAAATATTAAAATACAATAACCTATTAAACAGTAAAAGCTTCCCTAAACAGGGCTGCCTTCAGATGTCTTCTAAAAGTCTGGTAGTTGTTTTTCTCTTTGGCATCTGATGGGAGGGCATTCCACAGGGCAGGTGCCACTACTGAGAAGGCCCTCTGCCTGGTTCCCTATAACTTGGCTTCTCGCGAGGGAACCGCCAGAAGACCCTTGGCAATGGACCTCAGTGTCCGGGCAGAACGATGGGGGTGGAACCGCTCCTTCAGGTATACTGGACCTAGGCCGTTTATACAACAACAACAACAATAACCCCCACCACCTTTAAAAATAATTTTCAAAAGTCAACGTCAGGTGTAGTCTCTGATTTCCAACCACTGGAGGAGGAGGTGTGGTGATGATGGTGGTGGGACTGTCACCATCTTAAAGTAGCTCTCAGACCCTCGCCACGGTCAGCAGATTAGCATTAAGGCTCAGAAGTTACGAGATCCAGATTTTCCTACTGTGAAATTTATTTAAACAATTTATATACTGCTTGACCACAAGCTCGGATCCTGGTGGATATAAGCCATGCATCCAAGCCTTGGGAGACTACTAACAGCAGCTCCCCCAATGACCTCCATGATCTGGCATGGATTTAAGGTCCCTCAGGTGTCCTGGACCAGAATTGCTAAGGGCCTTGAAAAAGAATGCAAGAACCCTGAACCTGTCCCAGTAGCCTATGGGCAGCCAGTGCAGATTTTGGGGCACCAGAGTCACGTGCTGGCCATATGTCTGTCCACACCAGTAGTCCAGTGTTTTGCTCCAGTTGGAGCCTCCAGAACAGGCGTCCAAGGGTAGCCACAGATGTCCAAGGGTAGCACTGCAAGGATACGGGTTCCCCAGTCTGTCCTGAAGCCGAGAGGAAGCCCACCAGCCCCAACCGCATCCCTACCTGAATGCGTTCCTCATCTTCCTCTGGGTCTTGCTCTGTGGTCGCCGGCACAGCAAGACGTTGGACCTTCTCTGCTGCCAAGGAGAGCCTCTCCTGCTGCTTCCGCTGGTGCCGGTCAATGAGCTGGCGGTCCCGGTTACGTTTGGCCCGCATGACGTCGCTGGCCAGAGTCTTGTTGGTGGCGTTTATTTCAAATATGGTCTAGAAACAGCAGCAGGGGAGGGGGGTGGCGACGTTCGTCAGGGCAAAGCAGAATCGAACCCTGCCCTGGCGCCGGCGTGCAGCTCCACTGGGCACATGCCAGGGTTCCCTTAATGCCAAGAGGCAGGGGGTCTGCTGCTAGGGGTCCCTCGCGACACTCACCGCCTTGGAACGGTAACTTTTGATGCTGTCCACGAATTTCAGCCGCTCCATCTCTTCCCCCTCAAAGCGAAGACCTTCGGGGAAGCAAAGCAGGGAGGGAAAGGTTACCCCCGTGTGGTGGAGCAGCAGCAGATTAGGAATGAGGCAACTCAGCCAGATGGGTAGGGTAATAATAATAATAATAATAATAATAATAATAATAAATAATGTTTATTTATATCCCGCCCTCCCCAGCTGAAGCCGGGCTCTGGGCGGCTACCATCAATAAAATAATACAACATTCTAAAATCATTTCATTATAAAATTAATTCAAATCAAATTGATGGCAACCATTAGACTAAAGTTCTGTGAAGATTGCCAAAGGAGGGAGTCAGGCTGTGCCCTGGCCAAAGGCCTGGTGGAACAGCTCTGTCTTGTAGGCCCTGCGGAAAGATGTCAAGTCCCACAGGGCCCTAGTCTCTTGTGACAGAGCATTCCACCAGATTGGAGCCACAGCCGAAAAAGCCCTGGCTCTGGCTGAGGCCAGCCTAACCTCTCTGTGGCCTGGGACCTTCAGGATGTTTAAATAATAAATTTATTATTTTTTTAGTAAGCCACTCACTGAACAAGGGGTGGATGCCCAGCAGGCTGAAGTCCATTTCCTTGACCCTCTTGATGGACTCGGGTGACGGAGCAGGCCGCGACTTCAGGTACTGCTTCTGGGCATTGTCAGAGACTCGCCGGAGGCTCTGCAGTTCCAGCGAGCGCTCGTGGTCCGTCTGCAGCAGGCTCTCCTCGTCGTCGATGATGCTCTGGGGGACACGGCCAAAGATGCCGTCTGTGTCTGAAAGGGGGGAAAGTGAAGCAGTCAGGGAGCTGTTTCAGGGCCCCTGCCAGAGGAATGGGTGGCTACCATAGAAGGGCCTTATTGGTGGTGGTGCCACAGCTGTGGAATGCTCTTTCCCCAGGTATTCACCTTGATATGGGGGGGGGGGGGAGAGAGAGAGAGAGAGAGAGAGAGAGAGAGAGAGAGAGAGAAATCTTTTTTTTTTAACCATCCCAAAAATTTATGCATACACCCTGCTGATTTTGTGTAGCATGCAACCAAAAATGTAATGTGAGGGTAAAATGAGGTCGTTCATTAAGTGCAGGAGTCATAAAAAGGAGAAAAATGGTGTATAAAATTGGGAGGGGAGAGGAAAAGGTTCTCTCTCGCTTTCATACTACAGTGGTACCTCGGGTTACATACGCTTCAGGTTACAGATGCTTCAGGTTGCAGACTCCACTAACCCAGAAATAGTACCTCGGGTTAAGAACTTTGCTTCAGGATGAGAACAGAAATTGCATGGCGGTGGTGCGGCAGCAGTGGGAGACCCCATTAGCTAAAGTGGTGCTTCAGGTTAAGAACAGTTTCAGGTTAAGAACGGACCTCCGGAACGAATTTAGTACGTAACCAGAGGTACCACTGTACTAGAAACTCAAGGACTTCCAACTAATGTGGGAAGATTCAGGACAGGTTAAAGGCAGGTAAACTTCTTCCTGCATAGCTAAAACTCTCTCCCAAAGTGATGGCCATCAACCTTTGAAAGAGCATTGGGCAAATTTGTGGAGGAGAGAACTTTTGATGGCTACTAACCATGAAGGTTAAGGGCACTAATGCTTCTGAATAGCAGCTGCTGGAACAGCAGGCAAAGAAAGCGCTCTTGTGTTCAGGTCCTGATGCATGCAGATTTTCCTCAGGCATCTGGGTGGCCACTGTGAGAACAGGATTCTGGACTAGATGGGCGACCGACCTGATCCAGCAGCTTTTGTAACCTCGGGACTAGGTTACCTAAGGGACCACCTCGCCCCATCCGGGAATCAGGCTTTTAATGTTGCAGCTCCAGCCCTCTGGAATGAGCTTCCCACAGAAATTAAGAAGGCACCCAACATCACCATATTGAGGAGTCTACTGAAGACGTTTTTGTTTAAAAATGTGACCTAGTCATTTATGAAATATTAACTGCACAGCTGTAAGGATGGTTCTACTGTTTTTAGAATTTGTAGAAGCGCTTTCAATTGTGAGAATTTGCATTCTGTCTTCTTTTAACTGTGTGGTATACTGCTTTGACGGCCTCAGGGGATAAAGAGGTTTATAAACTTGCAAAATGTAACAGAACAAAGGAATAAAGCATGCAACACATTGAATGACAGCCCTGTGAGAAATTGCGGCAGCAACCTTTTTTGACCAATTCTTGCAATAAAGAAAAAACAATTCCCAAGGGCACGCCTGCTAATTATTGCCACCTAACGAGGGCAGACCTACCTGTGGGCTTCTCGTGAGGGTTGGCAAGGACGAGGGGCCGGCCTAAGAAGAGGTGCAAGTCAAAAACATAGGGGGTCTCATCCGGCGCCACCAAGGAGTAAGCCGTACCACTTCTTCCTGCCCGGGCCACTCTGCCTGGAGAGAGCAAAACAGAGAAGATTAATGTTGGATGGAACAAAAGGTTTGTTTAATCTGTCTTCTAAGATTGAATCTCCAACCCTTGCTGTAAAAAAGAGTGACCATTTGGGCAAAGCTGAACAGCTACAGAGCCACATGGGTTGCAGTCAAAGGGTCCCAGTCTCTATGCCGTTTGACAAGCGCTTCCAGTTCCTGGTTGACAGTAGCCAATGGGGGGTGGAACACTCATAAAACGCCATGCAAAGTGTGTGCTTTACTCCCTAAGCTGTAGTTCCTCCCACCTCTGCACCCAGGCCCCATAGACGCGGGCCTAGATGAACCGACTTAAGGCAGCTTTCACAAGTTAAGCTGTACAAGGTGCCGGACCTCAAGAACTCACCGACACGGTGGAGGAAGAGCTTGGCCTTGGCCGGGAAGCTGTAGTTGATGACATTGTCCAGAAGAGGGATGTCGATGCCCCGGGCGGCCAAGTCGGTGACGATCAGCACTGAGCACTTGCCATGGATGAACTTGCCCACGTTGATCTTCCGGGCCGTCTGGTCCAGGGAGCTGTAGACATGCGTGCAGTTCACACCCTGGGCTGTCAACAGCTGCAGGGGCATCAGTGAGAGGAAGCAAACTGAAGGTCAGTAAGTAAGGAGAAATCAAAAGTACCACTCGAGTTCCCCAGGTGTCCATGGGGACTGAATTGGGAATGGAGCTTTAGAACTTCTTCACCCTTTTCTTTTAAAACCCGGTAAGTTTCTAGTCCTCATCGTTTCGAAGAAAATTCATTTTGCTGCTGTGATGTTTTTATTGTAAATGTGTTTTTAATAGATATTTTGCTTGTACACACAATAAGCCTGCAACTTAGGTGGGGGCTACGTTTTGGGGACTGTGCCTAAAGCCAAAATCGTGTGTAGTCAAAACACCTTGGTTTCAATGATGGGTGAGGATTGCCAAAGTCATTTTTCCTGAAACTCTCCATCCCTTTTCTATTCTTTCCTTTTTTTGGCCATGTGCCTAAAGCACATGTGTGTAAGTTGTGGGCCTATTGTGTGTATATAAAGAGACAGAGTTTTAATTTTATTAGTGTTTAATAACTTTTTAATGACTCCCCCCCCCCCAAGTTTTGACTTGTTTCTATTTTATCTGTAAGCCGCCTTGAGTCTGGGGAAAAGGCGGGAGACAACAACAACAACAACAACAACAACAACAACAACCTGTCCCTGTCCTGTGTAGACAATCCAACTTTTAAAGGAAACCTTAAAAACATAGCCATCAAATAGGATGGGGGTTATGTGGAGACTCAGTCCCAGGTTAGTCCTGTTTATTAGGGGATAATATGCCTACCGACCTGAAATCTTGCCGACAGCAGCAAAAATGGTGTGAATCGCCATGTGAGTGCTGCCAATGACACAAAACTCCATACAACAAGCTCCATACCTCTTTCAGGTATTCTGTATGATGTTTCGTGGCCACAAAGACAATCGTCTGGTCCTGCGGTCTTACGACCGTCCTCAGCAGGTACAACAGGAGGGCTGGCTTGTCATCAGCACGCACGTGATAGAAAGACAGCTGTGAGGATGATTAGGTGTTTAATTGTCAGCGTTGGTGCCTGCTGAGTTTTCTCCCAGCTTGGAAGGGTCTAGTTCAGTCTTTGCCAGTCTGACACCCTCCCCACAATAAGACATTTTTGACAACTGCAGGGTGACAGATTGGCTGAACCAGGGCTTTTTTCCCCAGCCAGAACTCACCGAAACTCAGTTCCAGGATCATTGCCATGATAAGAGAACAAGGGAGGCATTCACGGTGAGCCTTTTTGCTAGAAAAATTGCCATGAGACTAACCACTCAAAGTCAACCTAATCTGGTATAAGGCAGCTTTTTATGCCTCCTTGCAGCTTAGGATATACAGTGGTACCTCGGGCTAAGTACCGAATTCGTTCCGGAGGTCCGTTCTTAACCTGAAACTGTTCTCAACCTGAAGCACCACTTTAGCTAATGAGGCCTCCCGCTGCCACCGGAGCACGATTTCTGTTCTCATCCTGAAGCAAAGTTCTTAACCCGAGGTACTATTTCTGGGTTAGCGGAGTCTGTAACCTGAAGCGTATGTAACCTGAAGCGTATTTAACCCGAGGTACCACTGTAGTTAGATACACACACTATGGCTGCTACCCCTGCTCACCAATCCCTACCACAGCGGCCAACGTTTCCCTTTTTTTAAAGGGAAATTCCCTTATTCCAAATAGTATTCCTCGCAAGAAAAGGTAAAAGTTGACAGCTATGACCCCCAATTACTCACTGCTTGTCAGCCCCCCACCCTGCCCCATTACATTCCCCCCAAACCTACCATCTCCTCACAGCTACTTCAAGCCCCTGTATTATCTTCTGTGCTCCTCCATCTCTGCTTTCTTAAGACCCCCACTGTTATTTAAAGCGCCATTTTAAATCCTCATTTGTTCCCTACACACACACACACACACCAAACTCAGGGATAAAAACTGGCATTTTTTACAAGTGCCAGAAAATATAATAATGATCTGTCAGTACAGCAAAGCCTGCATTTTTGGAATTCCCTGCCCATTGATACTGGGCAGACACACAAAAATATAGCTTCCTCTCTATCCTCCATTCAGACAAGGGAGGAGCAATATTAAGGGCACACTCCAGCCAAGCAAATAATACCTGAGAGAGCTCTCAAGGGCCGCAGTTGGTCACTGAGGCAGAGGTTCCCCACCCCTGAGTTAGCAGAACTGCCAAGCTGGCTCAAGCAGACTAGAGGAGCAGCAACAGGGAAGCCATACAAACGGCCACGTGTGCCGCGCTCCCCAATTTCGGCAGATCCCAATGCCAAACTCCTTCCCCCTTCCCCAAACTGCCCCTTCCAAGATATCCATACTTCCTGCTTACCTTGAGCTGCTCGCTCAGCTTGGATTCCACATCCAATCGGATCAACACCGGCTCTGTAAGACCTGTGGAAAGGAAGTTTGGGCAGAGGGGAGAGAATATGAAGCTACAGCTCGCTCTGGATTTTCCAGATGCTCTCAGCAGGGTGGATTTTATTTAAATCAAATCAATTTAAATCACTAGTCAGTAAGACTTGATTTAAATCACTAGTCAGTAAGATTTAAATCATTTTTATTTTTTTTACAGAAAGCCTCCTTCTTGCTGGTATAATCTTAATATTTACAACCAGACGGTTTCATTTTTGGAAAAAAAAATTCAGAGTAATTTTTACAGTTATATCAAAAATTACTGATTGGTTATACTATTAGATATACACAGACCGACAATTATGAAATTATTGTGAGGTTTAATGTTAACTGTTTATATTTGGACAACTTTTCTGCTGTACTTTATTGGAAGGAGAAAAATACCGTATTTTTTGCTCTATAAGACTCACTTTTCCCCTCCTAAAAAGTGAGGGGAAATGTGTGTGCGTCTTATGGAGCGAATGCAGGGTGTGCAGCTATCACAGAAGCCAGAACAGCAAGAGGGATTTGCTGCTTTCATTGCGCAGCGATCCCTCTTGCTGTTCTGGCTTCTGAGATTCAGAATTTTTTTTTTCTTGTTTTCCTCCTCCAAAAACTAGGTGCGTCTTGTGGTCTGGTGCATCTTATAGAGCGAAAAATATGGTAATCATTTCCTTAGTAACATTTTTTTAAAAAATATTTAACTAAAACAATAACATTAGAACATATGTATCCATGTTTGTTAACTGATGTAGTTAAACTTTTTTAAAAAAACAACAACACCAGACTGAGTTTTAGCAGACATGAAAATCTTAAAACAAACCCTTGTTTCCTGATGAATAGCCTTTGGAGTATAATGCAACTTAAATAGAAAGCTATCTTTAGAAAGATTTTTCCTCCCAAAGCATTTTTTTTAATCCGATTTAAATAAAAAAAAATCCGATTTAAATAAAAAAGAATCTGCTTTTTTAATTTTAATTTTAATTATTGATTTTTATCCACCCTGGTTACATCTCACTCTAGAATGAGGATAAAGGTGTTTTCCAGATGCTCCCAGCAATCTAGATCAATGAGACCGGGGGATTTATTTAAAAGGACTCTCCGACCACTAAAAACAGTCATGAATCCCAGGAAACGCTGTTTGCTAGGGGTGCTAAGAGACCTCCCCTCTTCCCGTCACAGAGCTATGGTTCCCAGAGTGTTTTCACGGTCAATCCCTCTCTCCAGGGAACTGTGAGATCGGGCCTCCGGTACGCAAAGGTGGCGCCCGAGACCAGGTCTGTCTCCTTACCGGCTCGAGCAAACTCCACAAGAAGTTTCGGCAGGGTGGCAGAGAAGAGAACGGTCTGGCGGTTCTCGGGCAGCCTCGAGATGATCTCCTGCAGCTGCTCTGCAAAGCCCATTTCAAAGAGCCTGGCAAGGTAAGTGGGAAAAGGCGTTTTGAGGAGACACAGAAAGCAAACAGGAGAAGAACAAGCGGCAGGGCAGAGGATCTGAAAAAATATGCAACAAGATTCAGCCAAGCAAATGCCTGGCTTACAGATGTGGTACAGCCCTCTCCACGTACGTGGTACAGCCCCCTCCCCAGGACTGTAGCACTTCAGAGCACCCACAGGGAATCCTTTTTATTTTTTTAAGCCAAGTGTTCTTCTGCTACCTATTTTGTAAAGTTGTTTGCTATGTGTTTATTGATCAAAGTATTTCTACATCTTCCACTCACAAACCACCAGAGCAGTTTACAGCAACATTAAAACAGATTTTTTTTGGGGGGGGGGAGGGGGTTCTTAGAATTCCAGAGTGGCGCCACCCTAGAAGAAGTTTCTGGTTTCCTATACAAAGATGGTTGAAGAACAGGGACAGGGTTGGGATGCGAAGCTGTAAGAATATCTTGCAAACCGAAGTTTCATTTTTAAAAAGCCACATGCTATGGAAGGAATTCCACGGCAACACATACATCTCACAAAGTCAAAAGGCACTTCATTAAAAAGAAAACCTATATAGTTTTAAAGGGTAAAAGGTAAAGGTAAAGGTACCCCTGACCATTAGGTCCAGTAGTGGACAACTCTGGGGTTGCGGCGCTCATCTTGCTCTATAGGCCGAGGGAGCCGGCATTTGTCTGCAGACAGCTTCCGGGTCATGTGGCCAGCATAACTAAGCCGCTTCTGGCGAACCAGAGCAGTGCACAGAAACGCCGTTTACCTTCCCGCCGGAGTGGTACCTATTTATCTATTTGCACTTTGACGTGCTTTCGAACTGCTAGGTTGGCAGGAGCAGGGACCGAGCAACGGGAGCTCACCCCGTTGTGGGGATTCGAACTGCCGACCTTCTGATTGGCAAGTCCTATGCTCTGTGGTTTAGACCAAGCATCCCAGTTTTAAAAGGTAGCCTTCATCAAATGTACAGATATTTTGGACTACAAGTCCCATCAACCCCAGCCAGCTAATCCTGGAATTTGAATGGTTTTGGCTCAGAAGTTCCTTTTCCACATGGAGTACACACACCACCAAGAATTCACAACTGAAAAAAAGCCAAAACTGTCACCAGGCTTCTCTTCCCTAAATGGAAGAACCAAGCAACACTGCTCAGAGGCAGGACATCTGCTTTGCATACAGAAGGTCCCAGGTTCAATCCCCGTCATCTCCAGGCAGGACTAGAAGAAATCCTTCTTTGAAATTCTTGATAGCTCAGTCAGTAGAGTGTGAGACTCTTAATCCCAGGCCTGTAGGTTCGAGCCTCACATTGGGCAAAAAGCTTCCATGGGGTTGGGCTAGATGACCCTCGTGGTCCCTTCCAACTCTACAAATCCAGGAGAGCTGCTGCCAGTCAGTGTGGAGAATACTGAGCTAGATGGACCAGGAGGCTGACTCAGCATAAGGGAAGGGAAGTTCAGTGGTTAGAGCATCTGCCTTGCATGCAGAGGATCCCTAGTTCTAGGCCTGCCTCAGCAGAAGCTGGCTTCCTATGTTCCCGTTTCTGAATGCTGTGGCCTGATCTCCTGCCTGGGAAAATAGGTGCTCTCCCCAGGGGGCCAGGAACTCACCTGTCTGCTTCGTCAAAGACCACGTATTCCACACTCTGCAGCTTGAGCTTCATCTCTATGGCCACGTGCATCAGCCGGCCAGGAGTTGCAATGATTCTGTGGGAGGCAAGCAAAGGACACAGTGGCTGCAGGGTTTTCTTACAAGTTCAGAAAGAATACTGCATTGTACCTGTGCCAGCCCAGCAGATCGAAATGGGCATATACACACCTTGTTATGGGAGAGGCATCAGGATGAATGCAAGGGGCACCCAGGAAGCCTGTTAAAATGAGCCCCTTGTTTCCTAGCCACCAGCCCAAGTTTTTAGACTTACACAGGGCTTTTTTGCTTTAAAAAATGTTTAGGGGTACTCTCATTTTGACTCAAGAAAATCACCATTTTATAGTTGAAACCGGGAAAACTAAACACAGTAAATGAACAAAAGTACAGTGGTGCCCCGCAAGACGAATGCCTCGCAAGACGAAAAACCCGCAAGACGAAAGGGTTTTTCGGTTTTTGCGTCGCTTCGCTAGATGATTTTCCCTATGGGCTTGCTTCGCAAGAAGAAAGCCCATAGGGAAATCTCCGGGGACCTCTTTTAAATGCTGGCGGTGTGGAGCATTCAGAAGAGGTCCAGGAAGGCCGGCGGGGGCCGAAAGGCTTTGCTCCCCACCGCCAGCATTTTAAAAGCGGTCCGGGATAGCAGGGAAGCGCTTCCTGCTATCCCGGACGGCTTTTGAAGGCAGACGGGGGGGAGCAAAAACTTTTGCCCCCCGCCGGCCTTCAGAAGAGGTCGGGGGACAGACTGTCCCCGGACCTGGTCTGAAGGCGGTTTCCATAGGAACGCATTGATTGATTTTCAATGCATTCCTATGGGAAACCGTGCTTCGCAAGACGAAAAACTCGCAAGACGAAAAGACTTGCGGAACGAATTAATTTCATCTTGCGAGGCACCACTGTACGAAGATTCGCAAAATGTTTAAGGGTATGTGTCCCCCCAGAAAAAAATAATTGGACTTACATATCAGGGTTTTCATGCAGAGCTGCAAACTGGTCTTCCATCCTGGAGGAGCGGAGAGGCAGAAGGCAAATTTAGTTTTAGAGAAAGCAGGAAAACCTCCCCGCCCCCCTTTGTGCCTAACTTTGACTGCCGCGCTCAGATCTTACGTCACGTCTTTTTTTAAAAAATAAATTTTTATTACATATAACAATAGGAATGTTAGAAAGGACAATGGCTTGCCCGCTTAACATCATATGGTCCACAACTTCAGAAACAAAATGTATTGCTTCAATGGCACTTTTAAGCATCAGCGCTGGATATTTATTTTTATTTATTTATTTAGATTTCCTTGTCAGCAATCAACTTTATGGCAGGCTCATTCCCTGGAAAGGCAGGGGGATGAGTTACAATGCTGAATCAGATGGACCTCAAGGCCACAGTCACACCAAAAGTTTAAAGTATATGATACTACTTTAAACAGTTGTTACTTCTCGCCCCCAAGGATTCTGGGAGTTGTAGTTTGCTCAGGCCAAGAGTTGTTAGGAAACCCTTATTCCCCTTCCCAGAGCTACAATTCCCAGAATGGTTTGACAATCAATCCTTCTTCTCTGGAAACTGTAGCTCTGTGTTAGGGAATAGGCGACCTCTTAACTACTCAGCACCCATTACGAACTACAGTTCCCAGGATTCCTTGGGGGAAGCCGTGAATGTTTCAAGTGGCATTATAGTGCTTCAAACATATCTTGTGAATGTGGCCTTAGTTCTTCAACAATGTGACTTCCTGTGAGGCCTAAACATGGGGCAGGTCAACAATCTCTCCGTGTGTTTTTTAATGTCAAACTTACTTGTCTCCTCCAAGGATCAGGGCGGTTTTCAGGCCTGTGTATCGGCCAAGCTGTAGTGGAAAGTAGGGGAAGAGTGAAAAAAAAACCAGTCAAAAACTTGCATTTGGTCCCAAGATATCCTTCCAGCTATCTAATAACCAAAAGAAAGCCAGGGGCTTGATGAGCCTCATGCTTGAACAAGCCCACCTTCACTTGACCCCAAGCCCTGCTAAACTCGCAACAAAATCCTGTGGCGGTATGTTCCTCTGGTCAACTGCACATTGTCCATCGATCTCTGCAGCCTCAGAGAGCTTCAGCGGCTGCATCCAGACATCAGGCTTATAGCATTCATACTGCAAGAACATCTCCCGTCTTCTAACCCTTTTGCACTGCCGCACCTGTTGAGTTATAGAACTGTGGCTTTTCGATTAATATACTGCCATATAGCGCGGTTTAAACAAAGACCCTCATATGCTGGGATAACTGCTCCAATTTTTTAAATGTTTTTTAATGAAACTGCAACTCGAAAAAACTCCCACAATTTCTCAAGCGAACAGGGTTGCAAGCAGATTTTTTTTCCCCTGGGAAACAGCACGGATATGAACATTCATTTTACATTGGTATTATTATTATTTATTAAATTTCTATACCACTCTTCAGCCGAGGATCCCAGGGCAGTTAACATTATAAAAACGCAAAAATAAATAGCACAGTAACAAACAAAAACAACAACCCCAAAAACCACTATTTAGAAGACCATAGATTGGCCTATTAACCAAAGGCCTGGGAGAAGTGGAATGTTTTTGCCTGGTGCGTACCTATATGTGGGAATTAACAAGTAAGGAAATGTGGGGGAAATGGGATAAAGCACTGCCTAAATACAGCTAGCACAAAGGCTTCTATGTGACCAAAACTGTTTCTGCCACTCTTGAGTCCCATCTTAACCACATCAAGCAACACGAAGGCTAATAATATATTGACAATATTCATATAACACTATCAAACTGTTTCAAAATTCATTAACAGAAAACATGTAATATGTGCAGGGAGTCACAAACAAAAGAAGAGTCACGTAACTATTCCATAAGCAGAACGATTTAAAGGCTTTAAAGCAGCCTTTCTCAACCTGCGGGTCCCCAGACGTTGTTGGACTACAACTCCCATCATCCCTAGCTAGCAAGGCCAGAGCTCAGGGATGATGGGACTTGTAGTCCAACAACATCTGGGGACCCACAGGTTGAGAACCGCTGCTTTAAAGACCCTTTAGTCTTTAAAGTCCCATCTTTGGCTTACCTCCTTAGTGAACTTGAGTGTCTGCAAGGCAAGCTCTCTAGTCGGAGAGAGGATAAGAGCCCGTGCCCCCGTTTTGGCACTGTGCACCTTCAGCTTCTCAAACATGGGGATGAGGAAACAGGCCGTCTTTCCGCTGCCCGTCCTCGCCATCGCCACCACATCCTTGCCGTCCAGGATCACGGGGATGGTCTGCAAAACAAAACTGATTCAGAGTGGAGGCAGGGGAAATCAAACGACAGCAGCAAACCTGAAGTCAGGGACTATGCGAACTCATCCAAGAGGATGAGGAATCTCCTCACAACTCTCAGAACCCTTAACTACAATGTAGAGTTAGGATGAGGCCTAGGAAACACACAACCAAGTTTACACGCAAAATGTGATGATGATGATGAAAAAAACAATTTGATTGTCCACATATTGCAGATTTTGGGGTGAGGGGAAGGAGGCTAGACTGAGAGAGAGAGATCTGAATAAAATTTCATAATATTGTAGAGTTGGAAGGTGGAACAGGCTTTCTTTTACTCCTGCTCCGTAGGATAGGACTGGTACCAATGAGGTCATGTTGTAAGAAAGGAGATTCCAACCAACAACAACAACAACATCATTTTATTTATATGCTGCCCCCCCCCCCCCAGCCGAAGCCGGGCTCAGAGAAGCTAACAACAATAAAAGTAACACAGCATTCTAAAATCAATTCAAAATCAAATTAATGGCAACCATTGGGCTAAGGTTCTATGAGGATTACCAAAAGAGGGGGTCAGGCAGGCTGTGCCTTGGCCAAAGGCCTGGTGGAACAGCTCTGTCTTGCAGGCCCTGCGGAAAGATGTCAAGTCCTGCGGGGCCCTAGTCTCTTGGAGAGCGTTCCACCAGATCGGGGCCATAGCCGAAAAAGCCCTGGCTCTGGCTGAGGCCAGCCTAACGTCCCTGTGGCCTGGGACCTCCAATATGTTTTTATTTGAAGACCGTAAGGTCCTCCGTGGGACATACCAGGAGAGGCAGTCCCGTAGGTACGAGGGTCCTGATCCTGTACTCCACCGGGAGCCAGTGCAGCTGGTATAGCACTGGGTGAATATGATCCTGCAGTGAAGACCCCGTAAGGAGTCTCACTTCGGCATTCTGCACCTGCTGGAGTTTCTGGGTCAGTCTCAAGGACAGCCCCGTGCAGAGTGAGTTACAATAAGCACCTGCTTAGCTTGGCGGAGGTGAAAAAATGCTGCCTTTGTTATAGCTGCAATCTGCGCCTCCATGGAAAGGGAGGTGTCAAATATTTATACCCCGCCCATCTGGCTGGGTTGCCCCTAAACATCAGGAAGAACTTTCTGACACTAAGAGCTCTTTGACAGCGGAACAGCCTCCCTTGGAAAGTAGTGGACTCTCCTTCATTTTTAAACAGAGGTTGGATAGCCATTTATCACAGATGCTTTAGTTGACATTCCTGCATTGTAGGGGGTTGGGAGAAGATGACCCTTGGGGACCTTTCATAAAATCGTAGAATTGTAGCGTTGAAAGGGACCCTGAGGGTCATCTAGTCCAACCCCCTGAAATGCACGAACAGAATATTTCTAAAGCAAAAATGAAGAGACCGGCTTAGATGGACCCTTGATTTCCGATCCAGCAGGGCATTTCCTGGGTCCTCACCTTCCTCTGGATGGGAGTTGGTATTTTGTACCCTTTCTTCATGATCCCTTTGAACACAGGGTAGCCCAGACCTAAGGGAGAAAACAGTTAACTGAAATTCACCATTATTTTCAAATCTGGAGCGCAGGGCAGGGAGGACGCTGGACCAGATGGGCCCTTGGCCTGATCCAGAAACCTGCTGCCCACGACCCGTACAAAAACCTTATAATGCAATCTCTTATCTGCATCTATAACATGTCTTGCCAAGTAATACTTCTGAATATGGCTCACTGGAGGTCAACACTCCAAAAGAATCTGGTGTACACATTTGCCTCTGGCGTTTGGGCATAGCCTTTGATCACTATCAGCAAGACCCCATAGAATAAGGTGCTCTAATCATCAGGTGAGGACTGAGTGGATGATAATCAGCTACAGAGATTAGATATAGTGTTTTCAGCTCATCAGAACTAAAACTATTCAGTTTTTAAATGAACATTTTCAGCAGTGCCGAGAACTGCTTACCTAATTTCGGTGCATTTCAGCAAATGATCTCTCATTCACTAGCATTGCCCCTCATTTGCCTTCTCTTTCAACAGCCCTCAAAGCACAATAATTATAAAGAACCGAATTAATTAACATTAGTGTTGAGGCAAAATCCCTTCCTCACTGCATCGCCACAACTGCATTTGTTTTATTTTGAAATCTTTAATATTTTAGTTTTCCGTTATATTGCTTTGACTGTATATTTTATATTTGACCTTCTTAAGATTGTTTTGTTTATGTTTTATTTATTTAATATGCTGTAACCCGCTTTGAGATTTTTCTTAAAAATGTAAAGCGGCATAGAAATTAAATCAATAAATAGGCCAACCCACCTAGGAGAGTGGAGGGCACTTTGCTGCAGGCCACCACAAACCTTGTTCTGGCCCCTGCTAGCATACAAGAACAGCCAGTTTTGTAACATTAAAAAAGCTCTCCCTCACTCACCCATGGACTGAAAGCCTCCTGATTTCTTCTTTTTCTTGTTCTGGGCCCGAACCATTTCCTGGGTGTCTAGCTCGACATCAGAAGTGCAATCCGCTGCCGGAAAAGATGGAACTGGCATCTCATAGTCCTTTGAACCACACCAAAAAAAGAAAGAATGAGTGTTTGAATAGGGAACAGCAACAAGAAGAACCAACCCCGAGTGGGCTATAAGTCAGTGTTTTCTCTACCCTTTATTATCCTCACAACAACCCTGAGAGGTGGCTGTTGTTGTTGTTGTTGTAAGTCAGTGTTTTCTCTACCCTTTATTATCCTCACAACAACCCTGAGAGGTGGCTGTTGTTGTTGTTGTTGTAAGTCAGTGTTTTCTCTACCCTTTATTATCCTCACAACAACCCTGAGAGGTGGCTGTTGTTGTTGTTGTTGTTGTTGTTGTTGTTGAGTCATTTAGTCGCATCTGACTCTTCGTGAGCCCATGGACCAGAGCACGCCAGGCCCTCCTGTCTTCCACTGCCTCCCGCAGTTTGGTCAAACTCATGTTGGTAGCTTCGAAAACACTGTCCAACCATCTCGTCCTCTGTCGTCCCCTTCTCCTTGTGCCCTCCATCTTTCCCAACATCAGGGTCTTTTCCAGGGAGTCTTCTCTTCTCATGAGGTGGCCAAAGTATTGGAGCCTCAGCTTCAGGATCTGTCCTTCCAGTGAGCACTCAGGGCTGGTAGGTTAGGCTGAAGAGCTGTTTTCTTTGTTTTGGGCAAAGGGTTGCTTTGCCATTTTCTTACCATTCATGTCCCAACTTCTCCTCCAAGGATGGCTCTACCTCACCTCATTTCATCCTTACAACAACCCAGCGAGGCAGGCTAGGCTGAGTGGGGATTTGAACCCTGCCCTACCAGGTCCTAGTCCGACAAGCCACTATACAGTAGTACTTCGGGTTAAGAACTTAATTCGTTCCGGAGGTTCCCTTCTTAACCTGAAACTGTTCTTAACCTGAAGAACCACTTTAGCTAATGGGACCTCCTGCTACCGCTGCGCTGCCACTGCACGATTTCTGTTCTCATCCTGAAGCAAAGTTCTTAACCCGAGGTACTATTTCTGGGTTAGCGAAGTCTGTAACCTGAAGCGTATTTAACCTGAAGCGTATGTAACCCGAGGTACTACTATACTAGCCCCAGGCTCCCGATCCTTGCCTTAAGCTCCGGCACCTGTGAAGGGAGGGGGTCTCCCACTGACCTGCTGCTCGTCCACGTCCCGATCCTTGCACCGCCGCTGCCTTTTCCTCCGCCGCCCCGTGGCCTGGGCAGGAGCCATGGCAGAAGCGCCGCAAACAACCTGCCGGCCGAAGAAGTCACTCCGAATCCAGGAAGGCAGGGAGCCACGTGCGTCGAATGGGCGGGGCCCCGGTGATCGGAGGCGGGACATCCATTAAGCCCTGCCTCTTCTCCCTAGCAAGCGCTCCAGGAGTGGCTGGCTTTTCTCTGCCACTCACGGCTTGGACGCCAGGCTCTTTAGAGATAAAAAACTAGATCAGCTGATTTCGTGTCTTGAGGAAGGACCTCCGGGTTCAGTTAGAGCGCCGCGTTTATTTGTTGGTTTTAAACGCAAGCATTTGATGAAATGGGCTCCTATCCATGAAAGCTTTCGCCATAATAGTGTGTCAGCGCAGATCCACACCATATATTGAAAGTACATGGAAGATCCAGCAGACATTTGAAGCGCATGCCTTCCATTATTGTTATTATTATTATTATAAAAATAAATTATAGAAGCGTAGTTTTTCTCACACGGATCTACAATCTCCAAAACATATATAATCCCCAGCATGGGGACTGTAGTTTTCACCTCACGGAGCTAGAATTTCAGCATCCTTAACGAACTACAGTCCCCATAATTCTTTAGGAGAAATCAGGCGCTTTAAATGTGCGTTAGATGCGCTATAAATGTCCACTGTGGTCTTTATGAACCACATACACAAAACTTTATTGTTTGCTTTTCTGCAACAGACCAAGGCTGCAAATCCTAATCCCGTTTACCCATACGTAAACCCATATTGAATTCACTAGGGATTACTTCTGAGTAGACATGGTCAGGATTTGAGGCTGACGATGCTCAAATAATCCTGCCCCACGTTGCAGCCAAAGCCAATTGATTTGCTCCTAGCCCAAACCCGGCGAGTATTGCATGTATAAGGCTTCTTTCTGCGCTATTGGTCTGCATGTTTTAATATTGCAGGTTAACTTAAAAATAAAAAATAAAACTCCACGTTTCAGAAGACAGGAGAAAAACTGGGAACTCCTGATGGTACTGCAACAAGAAAGTGGATGGGACGGCGGCAAATCCTGTCCACACGCCCATCAAACTCTAAAGCCCTACATTTCTCCAGGGATTTCTATGGGACGTTCTTCCTTCCTGTTTAAAAGAGGGGGGAGTCTTGAGCAACCGGAAGCCACTTAGACTATGTGAGTCAATCGATTCATTCTCCTCTTGGGAGTCCTTGTCCCCTCCGTAGAATGGTTTCGCCCAGTCCTCTCTTTTTTTTCCCCAGCCCCGCAAGGCGGCGCAGTCTCCACAGTTTTCATCCTACATTTCGGGTTCCGAAGTAAAACTCGTAAGTACTGGAGAGGAAGTATTATTGGTGATAGGAGGCGATTATATTCATCAATATTTTGGGGCGGAACCAAAGGCAGTTTCTCGCTGCAGTGCTTTGGAATAATATTTCTACACCAACGGTGGTTGGGCTCTACGTTTGCGTTTCTGGCTGCGAATGGGCACCGGAAAGGAGGTCCGTATTGACCTCTTTGCTAAGGCATTTCTTTGGTAGTTTAATGTGCTGGGGAGGAGAAAGGAACGGCAGGCAGAACGAGGAGGAAAGCTGCAAATCCGTAAGTCTAGGAGGGGAGGCGACCAGGTTTGCGGGGCCCGTGCCCGGTTGCAGAAATGTGCATTCCTTCATGCAAATTGCCGCTTCGTCTTCTGCAACTGCATTTTGCATTCAGAGCGGGCTGTGATGCTTGCGTCTCCCAGGGAAGCGAGATCCAAACAACGCAGACAGCAGAGGGCAGTTAGACAGATCCTACGTCTGCTTATCGGAGAGCAAGCCCCGCTTGATTTTGACGGGGCGTACTTCCAAGCGTGAGTGACTTGGGAATCAATAAATCATAAATCAGATGTCAAAGAGATAAAACAACTACCTGACATTTAGAAGACATCTGAAGGCAGCCCGGTTCAGGGAAGTTTTAATGTGTGACATTTTTATGTATTTTTAATCGTTGTTGGAAGCCGCCCAGACTGGGGAAGCCCAGCCAGATGGGTGGAGTACAAATAAATTATTATTATTATTATTATTATTATTATTATTATTATTATTATTATTATTATTTTGCTGGAAGATTCAGGGCAGATGAAAGAAAACGCCTCTCCAGGCAGTGCAGAGTTAAACTATGGAACTCCCTCCCAAAGGAGGCAGTGATGGTCACCAACTTGGAAGGCTTTAGAAGAGAATTGGACAAATTCAACGAGAGGAGAAGGCTATTGATGGAAACCGGGCAATGCTACTAGCAATGCTTCCAAATACCAATTGCTGGGAAACCCAGAAAGGATGAGTTGGTCTTGCACTAAGGTCCCACTTGTGGGTTTCCCATAGAGGCATCTAGTTGTGGCCGCTGTGAGAACAGGATGCTGGACTAGATGGGCGCTTGGCCTGATCCAGCAGGCTCTTCTTACGTTCAGTGTAGTGTAGTAGTTAAAGCGTGTCAGACTAGGACTTGTGAGACTGGGGTTCAAATCCCTGCTCAGCCACAAAACCTGGGTGGGCCACAGTCTTCTCTGTCTAACCTACCTCACAGGGTTGTTGTGAGGATTAATCGGGAGGAACAGAACAATGTTCTACCACTTTGACCTCCTTGGAGGAAAGGTGGGGCACAAAAGAATAAGCACAACAAATCTCTGCCGAAAACCGATTCTAAGCAACTCTTCATATCAAGCCAGAGGGTTGAATTTGAATTTCTGCCTCTTGTGAGGCTTTTAAGGAGCCTTTTCGCTCGCAAGCAAAGTGTAATTTGTGTCTAAATTCTATAAGACCTCTCTATTTCGGCCCTCAGGACTTTCCCCAGGCCACATCCTGCATTTGCCCTGGTCGAAATTGTGTTCTTCAACTCTGATCAGGCCAATTTTTTACCAGGATGGAAGATCAAGAGGTGAGTGGGAGCCAGCCTACTGACATTGACATCCATTGCCCCAACCCATTTTTGGCTCTGGCCCTGCCCACCACTGCCATGTGGCCCCTGGAGGTTCAGGGATATTTATTTATTTATTTTTCGCAAGTTGTGTGTCCTTGTTTCTCAGTTTGATCCTTTTACATGGTTTTGCACGTGTGGTATTTTATGCATCGTGACTTGCCGTCATTTTTATTGATTATAGTTGAGTAATTCTTCATTGTAAGCTGTTTAATTACTATTCGCTGATATTAAATTTTACAATTTACTAATATAATCTAACAGATTGTTGGAATATTGCTTTATTTGATATAAGCTTAAAGTTATTGTGACTTTCTTTTCGGTATTGGATCAGATTGCTATAACGGGTGAGATCTCTGCTGTCGATTTTGTTGTTTGTTCAGCTTGTGAACCGCTTGTGTAGTGTAATATAGAAAGGCGGTATACAAATTGAAAGCAAAATAAAATGCCAAAATGGCGAAATGTGTCCTCACTTCTGCTGTACCCTATCAGTCTGACTTGGCATTCACCAGTGACTTCTTGCTTCATTCAGATCTTGCTTATGAACCTCTAAGTCTCCTGCAGACCTGGATGGCAGGGCCTGACCCGGCCGGCGTGGCTTAACCGGATCCATGAAGGCATCTGCTGAGCTGGGGATCCAGCCCCGCCAGTTCCAACGCAGTGGGAGGAGAGGCTACAGGGTCACGGCCAAAGCCTCCTACGTAGACGAGTCGCTCTTCGGCAGCCCCGCAGGACGACTGAACGCCAGAGCAGAGTTTGACCCTCCGTGGGTGTGTAAGAAAGCTAGTTCTCCGAGACCCCTTTTGTGGAGTCCCAAGACGACACAATGGGAGGTGGACACCAGCCCCTCGACAGCCGCTCCACCAACCAGCACTCCGAGAAAGGGAAATAAATACAGGTAGGGGAGGTTTTTATATGCCTGTTGTCTTTGTCCATGGAGTTTTCTTGGCAGGGATACTGGAGTGGCTTGCCGGTTCCTCCTCCAGGTGGATCACGTTTGGTCAAAACTCTCCACTATGACCTGTCCATCTTGGGTGCCCTGCACGACATAGTTCATAGCTTCTCTGAGTTATTCAAGCCCCTTCGCCACGGCAAGGCAGTGATCCATGAAGATCCGTATAGTTAAAGCCATGGTTTTCCCAGTAGTGATGTATGGAAATGAGAGCTGGACCATAAAGAAGGCTGATCACCGAAGAATTGATGCTTTTGAATTATGGTGCTGGAGGAGACTCTTGAGAGTCCCATGGACTGCAAGAAGATCAAACCTCTCCATTCTTAAGGAAATCAGCCCTGAGTGCTCACTGGAAGGACAGATCATGAAGCTGAGGCTCCAAGACTTTGGCCACCTCATGAGAAGAGAAGACTCCCTGGAAAAGACCCTGATGTTGGGAAAGATGGAGGGCACAAGGAGAAGGGGACGACAGAGGACGAGATGCTTGGACAGTGCTCTCGAAGCTATCAGCATGAGTTTGACCAAACTGCAGGAGGCAGTGGAAGACAGAAGTGCCTGGCGTGCTCTGGTCCATGGGGTCACGAAGAGTCGACAAGACTAAATGACTAAACAACAACAACAACAGGGGAGGTTTTGAAGGAGCTGTGACAGTCCGCAAAAGTGAGATTGCCCTGCCAGGTTATTATTATATTTATATCCTGCCTTTCCTCCAAGGAGCTCAATTTGGCACAACAGTTGTGTCTGCCCCCTCATTTTACCCTCCCAACAATTGGCGGGTCAGGCTAATTTTCTTCAACCTTGGGCCTCCAGATGTCCGTGATGGAATGGAGCTAGCAGTGGTGTAGCGGTTAGAGGTGTCAGACAAGAACCTGGGAGATCAGGGTTTGAATCCCGCACTCGGCCCAGAAGCTCGCTAGGTGTGGTCTTGGGCCAGATAGGGTCTCAGCCTAATCTACCTGGCAGGGTCGTTGTGGGGAACTAAATGAGGAGTGGGTGGGGAGAACCACTCATGCCACCTTGAGCTCCTGGGATAAAAATGCAATAAATAAGTAGCAAACTCCCCATCATCCCTGAACATTGGGGGTAATGGGAGTTCTAGTACAGTAACAGCTGGAAAACCAAGGTTGAAGAATGCTTGGTTAGGCTGAGAGACTGTGGCTGGCTCAAGGTCATGCAACACTGCAGAAAAAGAAAAAGAAAAAAAAGAAAAGAAAAAGAAAATGTTGATGTTCCCCACCTGATTTAATACATGAGTAATTTCTCTTAAGATTTGTCCCAATATTGACTTCTGAGGCCCCCATGAGGGTTGCAAAACCAGAACGGGCCTTTTCTGCAGTGGCTCCCCGTTTGTGGAATGCTCTCCCCAGGGAGATTCACCAGGCGCCTTCATTATACACCTTTAGGTGATAGGCGAAAACATTCCTCTTTAAACTAGGCCTTTGGCTGACTGACATCCAGTGCTCTTTAAAAATGTGTTGGGGAGGGAGGGATTATTGGGTTATTCTTGGGGTTTTTTATTATGTATTTTGTGATTTTATGTTGTGAACCGGCCTGAGACTTACGGGTATAGGGCACTATACTACTACTACAATGGTAAAGGTAAAGGTACCCCTGCCCGTACAGGCCAGTCTTGCCAGACTCTGGGGTTGTGCGCCCATCTCACTCAAGAGGCCAGGGGCCAGCGCTGTCCGAAGACACTTCCGGGTCACGTGGCCAGCGTGACATCGCTGCTCTGGCGAGCCAGAGCCGCACACAGAAACGCCGTTTACCTTCCCGCTGGTAAGCGGTCCCTATTTATCTACTTGCACCCGGAGGTGCTTTCAAACTGCTAGGTTGGCAGGCGCTGGGACCGAGCAGCGGGAGCGCACCCCGCCGCAGGGATTCGAAC
The DNA here is from genome assembly GCF_964106915.1 of Podarcis gaigeae. Taxonomy (NCBI): domain Eukaryota; kingdom Metazoa; phylum Chordata; class Lepidosauria; order Squamata; family Lacertidae; genus Podarcis; species Podarcis gaigeae. The sequence continues at coordinate 21,789,002 of NC_139693.1, read as the reverse complement.
CGCCGACCTTTCGATCGGCAAGTCCTAGGCGCTGAGGCTTTAACCCACAGCGCCACCTGCGTCCCGACTACAATGGTACCTCGGGTTAAAAAATTAATTCGTTCTGGAGGTCCGTTCTTAACCTGAAACTGTTCTTAGCCTGAAGCACCACTTTAGCTAATGGGGCCTCCCGCTGCCGCTGAGTGATTTGTTCTCATCCTGAAGCAAAGTTCTTAACCCGAGGTACTATTTCTGGGTTAGCGGAGTCTGTAACCTGAAGCGTGTACCACTGTACTGTTAATACCCCACCCATCTGGCTGGGTTGCCCCAGCCACACTTTATGCATGGTAATAACTTTGTGGTACTTAGAATGATTTCTCTAGGCGTGACTCCTGTTTCCAGTAAACATCTCTCTCTCTTTCTCTCTCCCCTCATCTTTCAATGAAGGCTGAAAAGTCACACCCCATCCTACTGCGATGAGACTTTGTTTGGGCCAAAGCCAGGGGGCTGGGAGCAGGCGACTCCCTGGATGGTGAAGGGGGAAGTGGCTAAGCTCCGCCCTTTGCTTTTGACTCCACCTTCTGCTGCAAGGGACCGGCCAGTCCTTTCCCCTCGTCCGAAGGACACGCCCCTGAGAGCCTTCCATCGGGAGACACCAGACACCCAGGGCAAAGAGGCATTTGGAACCTGGCGTGGAGGAGAAAGTTCTTCTTGGGGGCACCCTGAGAACTGCTTAGATGCAGACAGCCAGGAATTTCTGGGGCGGCCGCCCCCCCAGCCCATTATCCGTCTGTATAAAACTTCTGAGGGTTCCCAGGCCCACCTAAGCAAGCCAAGGACAAGTGTGGAGCAGGATCACCAATGCTCAGTGGCTTCCCCAGGGTCTCTGCCTAGACCACATTCGAATAATATGTCCGGGTTGTCGTCTGCCAGGGTCATAAGAGCTACAAGCTCATGTAAGCCCAGGCCGCCCTGGAAATAAATAAATAAAAAGATTGCTTTTCTCACATGTTCTGCATGCAAAATGACCGCCGAAAGGGCTATGCTGTTTGCCCATGTTCCGTAAGGAATCTTAGCCGGTGGACTAGCTAGCCATAACAGTCTTTGCCTGTTCCTTTGGTGCTGAGAGTGGTTGTGACAGCAGTACTGCCCTTCATTCGTAGATTTCAAGGTGGTTCATAATTTAAAATATTAACCCAAACAGTAAATGACCTCTTATATCAATCGTATTCCCGCAATAATAATGATAATAATCCCAAAGGAGCCCAGGGCAGCATAACTGTTTAAAACCTTCTCTCAAAACGCTTGCCAGGAACAGTGTTTTTTGGCCATCAAATACCTGGGTAAACAGGAATGCTCTTAGATTTCTCCTGAAAGTCAGTAATAAGGACGACAGACGCACCTCACCAAGAAAGGTATTCCACAAATGGGGAACTGTCACTGAAAAGGCCCTGCCATGGGTCAGAGAGGATGATGGGAGTTGTAGTCCAGCAACTTCTGGAGGACACCATGTTGGCCAAGGAGACTGGTTCAGATCCCTGCCTCATGCGTGTTGCTTATTGGGATGGTCTCAGGCAGATCCATGTTTCTGTTCAACTTGTTCTGGGCATAAAAAGCTGAACTTCTTGGAGAGGTGAAAAGGGTATGAACGAAGAAATAAGAGGAAGTAGGAGAGAAGTTTTTTTTTTCATCCAAGGACCATATTTGCTTCTGGGGGGGGGGCACATGCCAGGGGTGGGCAGGGCGACAAGCAAAAGTGGGTGGAGCGATGAATGCAAATTTTACTTTTTACAGTGGCCTAGTTTCTCACACACACCCCTCTCCTCCATCCATGCAACCAGGAGGCATATCCCAGAGTTCAAGAAGACAGTACAGTCAGGCAAAAACATTTGGGAGTGCAAAGCAGGGACCCTAACGAATGCGGCTTGGGGAAGATTCCTGCATTGCAGGGGGTTGGACTAGATGATCCCTTCCAACTCAACAATTCTAAGATTTCTGTGGGCCAGAGAGAGACCTTGGGTTCCCCACCCGTGAAATATGAGTTTTGCCCCTGCAATTCTTGAGCACGGTTAGAACAAGTTCTGTGCAAAGCTTCCCCTGCAGTGTCCTTTCAAACCTGGAGAAAGGAGAGAACAGCTATTTTACAACTTTGCCTACCTGGCTGATAGTATTTATTGAGGAACAACAAACCTCCCTTGGGAGTGTTAAAATACCCATTCTGGACGATCTGGAATGGACTTGGTTGCCTGTGACTGGGGACGGGGCAGGGGAGGAAGCGGTGAAGGCTCACTTCCTCCCTCTCCTCCCTTTGCCCTTCTTCTTCCTCTTGGACCGTAGCAGTGATCTGACCAGGTAGCCCTTCCACAAGGCTTGGATGAGGGTGGCAGCTCGGACCAGGATGGCCAGCTCCTTCTCGGCCTTCTCCTTCTGCTCCTGCTTCACCCTCCTCTCCTCCTTGATCTGGCTGTATTCCTGATCCAGCAGCGCAAACTTCTCTCTCAGTTCTGCCAGCTGTTCCTTCTCTACCACATAGACCACGTCAATCTCCTCGATCTCCTCCTGGGGGTGGACAAAGGCCTGGCATTTAAACAACTGCCTCTACATCTAATGGAACTGATCTCTGACATATTCTGAACCAATTTGGACATATTGTGAGCTATAGGAGGTGGCAGGATGTGATGCCCCTGGCAGCAAAGTGTCTTGTGGTGCTTAAAGACGATAGCCCCATCTGCACTGTGCTTTAAAAGCAGTATTATGTGGCGACCACGGCAGGTTCTCAGATTCTCAATTCATGTCCCCAAAGGGTTGGAGACCTCTCCTTTAAGTTGCTACAAGATTTCTGAATTGTGAACCAAGAAAGAGATGGGGAACCAGTGGTTCTGCCCACCGACCTGTTCTCTTACAAGCCCGAATAGGGCAAATAGAGTTTTTTAAGCCCCTCTTACCCAATCTGAGCAGCAGAAAGGGCCTTGGCAAATCTCCTTTTGTAGCCCGAGCATGCTCCCTAGAAGGTAGCAATTTGCCAATGACGCATTAGCGCAACAGGACCCTGTATTTGGTTTCCTTGTTAGCCATCAATGAAAAAGGCAAGGACAGGCAACATGGTGCCCTCCAGATGTTGTGGATTACTACTCCCATCATCCTTGACCATGCTAGAGTCCAAAACATCTGGACGGCACCATACTTCTTTTTTTGCACACCTGTACAAGCTCACATTCCGGCTTGAAAAGAAAACAAAACATGAACCGAAGGATGCTTTTGTTGTGGTCCAATTAACCAAAACAGCAATGCCGGACCATCTGGCTGAGCAATTTCAAATAATTTGTGAGGAGGCTGAAACAGCTCAGTTTCCTAGGTAATGTTGCAATCATGGAGGTAGGAAAGGAAACCCGGCTGATGTAAGGAAATTGGGAGTTATCCTACATCAGTGCCCTGGGAGGTTTTGCTGCTTAACGTTTGTGAAATGACCTCTTATGGGCAAAAAGAATTGGCAGAGAAAAGGCTCAGACTTGGGTTGACAACAGTACCTGCTTTTCTAGCATCTCAATATCATACTTCTGGACCCAGTTCTCTATTTCCATCTCCACTTTGTATTTTTTCTAGAATAAATAAGAGAAGAAAATCATTTCCAAAGTTTCAGGGTTAAGCTGGGGCGGCTGGCTATACTAGAAGATGACATTTCCATTGAAGGCAACCAACAGCCTCTGGACAGCTTTAAGTGTTCAGATATTCTGGGCCTGGTAACACAGTCAGCTGGTTCACACAACCACACTGAACCAAACTTTGGCACCATGAGACTGCGTGAAATTGCAGGCTCCTGGGGATGAGCTCAGCTCACAATTACTTGGCTCCCCACCCCAACCTTTTGGGGGCCAGAGTTTACTAGGCTGAGTAAACCAAGGTTTGGGCTTAGCAGGTTGTCTGAGCAGAAACTCATGGTTAAAGCTCCCTCCTCAGTTACAACTTGTGGTTAGTGAGGAGAGAGCTACGATTCTGACAACACACTCAGTCAAACTCAGCACATTTGTGTAGCCTTGCTAAGTCAAGTAAGTGGCTGGCTCCAGTTGCATAGTCATTTAACTACAACAATGGCAACCAGCTGAGTTTATTAACCTGATAGATGCTGTCTATCCCATTTACATGCACCAGAGATGCCCATCTTCTGTACACTTGTGGTTTCCATTCTACAGCCAGCAGCAGGCCATGGCTGGGTCTTTTCTGGCATAAACTGACTCCTGCAAGACTTCTCTAGAGCCAGAAATGGTTTTGCAGTTGAAGTGTTCATGCAGGTGCACAAAACCCAATGTGTTCTGAAAATGCATGTAGGCCTCCCAAGGGAAAGCTGCTTCTTCTTTTTAACTCATTAAGCCTAGCCACCTTCAGAGTAAATCAACTTGTTCAATAGGTATGGAGTTTAAATGCACAACAATCCTTTCCAGTCACAAAGAAATTGTTGTCTTTTACGTTTGGCTGGGAGACAATTTAAAAATCAGAAAGTATTCTTAATTCAGATACTGAGTACCACCACCCCTGGAAGAATGTACAGTTTACCAGTTTGATAACATTGGTTGCAATGGAGGAAGGGGATTGGCCCAGGTGGCTGTTTGATTCCAGCTCTATCCCAGGCTTGCACTTCTAAGCCACCGTGGCCAAATCAGTCCACCAGATGTATGCTACAACCTGCCATGTGCTAGAATCAGGGATGTCCAACTAGTAGATCACGATCTACCAGTAGATCCCGGCTGATCCTGGTAGATCGCGGGATCCTTATCGTGTACAAAAATTTAAGGGGGGAAAGCTAAAAAACTCTGCCAAAAAGCTCAACAACTCTGGGCAATTCACCCACGCAGGCTGCTCCCTCCAATGAAAATGGGTAGATCACTGCCAGTTTTTTTTATACTGGGAGTAGATCAGAGTCTCTTGGGAGCTGGGCATGCTTATGCTAAATGATGCCCTTTCTTCCAGCATCACTTGGAAACACATCTCTATATTAACTACAGAGGAGCTCATTTTCTAGGGCTGGGTTCCCCAAACTTGGGTCCCTGGCTGATTTCGGACTGTGATTCCCATCATTCCTGACAGGTCCTGCTAGCTAGGGATGATGGGAGTTGTAGTCCAAAAGCAGCTGGAGACCCAGGTTTGGGAAACTCTGGTCTAGTGCTGTTTTTGCCAACCTGGTCTCCTGGTTGGGCTATGTTTGGACTGTGATTCCCAACTGCATTGGCTGGGGCTCATGGGACTTGCAGTCCAAGATATCTGGAAGGCATCGGGCTGTTGTTCTAGTAAGAACGCTCGGACTGGCAGCCTTGTGAATTATTCTCTTCTGAGAATAATTGCTTTGATCACCTCTGCTTACCTTCCGGAGAGCAAGTTCAGACTCCCGGTCCTCCACAATGAGGGCATTTAGTGCGGCTCTGAGCTGATTCAGCTCCTGCTGCAACTTGGCACACTTGCCCTGAGACCCACGTAGCTCTGTCTTCTGTGCCTTCTCTGCTTCTGTTCGGGTGCGCAGGATTTGGTTTTCGGAGACCTTGGAGAGGCTGTGCAAGTGGGTTTTGAGGTCCTTGATTGTGGCGTTCTTCCTGGAGATCTGAATGGCACCAAGCTGGGTCAGCAGGACTTTGCAATCCAAGGCACAAACACCAATTCATTTCAAATGACAACACAAGTCAAGAGAACAATTTAAAATAATGCTGCTGAGGATCTGGGAAGTAGAGACCAGACATGGCAGAAGCCTACAGGAAGTAACATGGAGGGCCTTTTTGGTATCGGCACCCCAAGTATGGAGAACCTCCCTAAAGAGGCTTACTTAGTGCCTTCTCTGTCTTTCTGGCACCTCTTTATTCACTCAAGCTGTGTTTTAAATCTATTTTATTTCCTTGACTTTAATTAGGATATATTATATAATTATTGATGGGCAGCTGCATAAGTTTTAGTAAATCAACAATATCAAACAATGGCACCTCCAGTCTTTATTATACAGTGGTGCCCCGCAAGACGAACGCCTCGCAAGACGGAAAACCCGCTAGACGAAAGGGTTTTCCGTTTTGGAGGCGCTTCGCAAAATGAATTTCCCTATGGGCTTGCTTCGCAAGACAAAAATGTCTTGCGAGTTCCTGCGGGTTTTTTTTCCTTCCCCCCTCCCTTTTCCTAAACCGCTAAGCCGCTGATCTGCTGATAAGCCGCTTAACAGCTGATCCCTAAAAGCCGCTAAACTGCTAATAGCGCTAATCCGCTAAGCTGTCAATGGGCTTGCTTCGCAAGATGAAAAAACCGCTAGACGAAGAGCCTGACGGAACGGATTAATTTTGTCTTGCGAGGCACCACTGTACTGGAGCTGTCTACCAATTCTATAGCCTTGCAAAAGGCACAGCTGAAAGCTGAAGCTAGGCGATAACTCCTGTTCTAACAGTGGGTAGCCAATATGGTACTCTACAGAAGTCGCTGGTCTACAATTCCCATCATCCCTCACCACTGGCCATGCTAGAGCAGCTCGGAGTTGTAGTCCAACAACATCTTTTTTTTCTGCCAGCAGCCTTTCTGGTTGTGTGATACTTTGCAATTCTTTTGATACAGTTTTGGGCTGGACGACTGCTCTGGGCCAGTCAAATCCCAAACTGCCTGCCCCACTGCTGCCACCCCATTGTACCTCATCATCACGACTCTTGATCTCCGCTGCCAGTTCCTCCTCCAAAGCTGCAATCATCTCCGTGTTTTTCTTGTCTCGCTGACTTATTTCATGTATAAACCGATTTCTTTCTCTTTCTTCTAACGGGGTAGTCAGAAGCTTCTCAAGCAGGAACCCCCTGAGCTCCACAAGGCCTTTAATGAACTGTGAGACAGCCAGCTGCCTGAAATTGGCAATATCTTGTATTGCCTGATAAGCTAAGGGATGAGCAAAAAACAGGCGTACAATATTTCGGACAGAAGACCTTAAGCCTTGTATGTGCAAGACAAGGTAGCCACTTGGATCCTCAGTGTCAATGAGCCACCCCCTGGCAGTGCCCTTTTGCAAAACCCCTTCCTCTTCAAGGCGGGTGAGTGTAGCCTCCATAACGTTTGAAAGCCGCAGATGTTCCTTAAGAGCCCCTGTAAGTTCAGGTCCCAACACTGCACTCATATCCTCAAGGTTCTTGATGATGTAAGAGAATGCGCTGACCAGCTCCACCTTAAAGATGGTATCGTCCATCACAGATATAATTCTCTTGGTCTCAACAGTGGATAGCTTTGACCGACCAGGCTCTAGGATCTTCAGGGGCATTCTGAGGTTCACCTTTCTGGGCAGGTTGACATCTGATTGGTTGGACAGTTGGACTACTTGGGTTGCCATGTTTTCAGCCAGGTATCCTCACAGGGTGTGCTTTCAGATCCACAAGTAGCTTTAGTCTTCAGTACCAAGTAAGCAGGTGCTCCGGCGCATCTGACGCTTCAATTTCTGTGGGGAAATGGACTATAAAAAACCCGCACATGCACACATGTTGGTCCCAGAATCACAAATACAGAATACATAAAAAAGAGACTTGACTCTAGGGCTGGATATCTGGTTTTCAACATCGCAATATATCTCCAGCTAAACATTGCAATATGTTGGTATATCACAATGTATGGAGCTATGTAGAGGCATTGGCTGGCTTCATGGTTTTCCCTGCATCGTGACTGCTGCACAGCACACACAAACAAACACACATTATGATTCACAATATATTGCTAGGTCAAAAATTATGAAACCAGTATCTCAATACGGACTTCAAACTAGTCTCGGACAATATATTGATATATCGCCTAGTTCTACTTGACGCCAAAAAAGAAGATGAGGATACTATTTGCCATTTGTGGTCCTCATGCAATCCAGGACAGAATAATGAGGAAATATGGTGCTTTATATGCCCTAGAACAGACAACTTAGAAGGGGGAAAGTGAGGAGAGAAACTGAAGAATGGGAAAGCAGAAGAGCTGTAATAGGTAAAGGGATGATTTAGTAATAATAATAATAATAATTTATTATTTATACCCCGCCCATCTGGCTGAGTTTTCCCAAGCCACTCTGGGCGGCTCCCAATCAGTGTTAAAAACCGTACAGCATTACATATTAAAAACTTCCCTGAACAGGGTCCATGAGAGGTAAAAAAACATTTACTGGGTATATGGGGCACTATCCTAGAAACCTCAGGCTTTACCCTCAGCCAGCTCTCCCCCTCCCTCCACCTGCTGGCCTTCTTACTTAAAACTAGTCCAGTTCTGTGGTATGGCATCTGTTTTCCTGGGGTGCCACACCCCAAACTTCACTACTGAGCCACTACTGAAACAAAGCCAAAGTAACTGCATTATTCATCTCTTGCTCCTTCCTTTCTCCTCACACTTCTGTGGCTCTTCACACACACCACCCTTGTTAAAAAAACAAACAAAACCCCCAGTCCTATACAAATTACATTTATTCAGAAGTCCCATAGGGTCCAGGCAGTTCCCGACACAGTCTGATGCATCCAGGAATCCAGCAAGCAAGGCATAAAAGGATAAGCCCTCTCTTGCTGTTGCTCCCCATCCCCACAAACTGGTGCTATACTGCTGCTTGAACATGGAGGTTTCATCACAGCTAATAACCCCTAACAGACCTCTCTCCATAGATTTGTCTAATCGTCTTTTGAAACCATTAAAGCTTGTAGATATTGTCACAGTGCACAGCAGCAGTTCCACACCTTAACTTTCTTTCATCTATATCTATATCTATATCTATATATATCTATATCTATATATATATATACTGTATAGAGTTTTTTCTGGTCAGCACACTCAAGGCGGCTCACAGTTGCAACCTCCTCCAAGCAACAACCTTGCCAGGGAGGTTAGGCTAAGAAATACAGAGAGCTTCCTAAATTTATGCATGTTGCTTATTAAGTTTGTACAGATGCCCATCCATAGATTTCAGAGATAATATTTAAATATAAAACATAACCTATAATAACAATATAATATGCAGTACAAAATAGAATAATCTATTATTAAAATAATTTAGACTTTCCTTAAACTCACCCCAAAACAAGCCTTGCACCCCACCCCCCGCCCCCAAATGGGTCACCGCTACCACCGCCTCGTTTTTTCAAACAAGGCCCAGCTTGCTTGTTGCTTGGCAACTCCAATTAGCGTGGTGGTGGGAGAAGCCACCAATAACATTCGCCGACGCTTCTTTGCCTATGGTTGGCATCATATAAAAGGGCTGTCCAATAGCAGTGCGGAAACCATATGAGAGTATTCTAAGCCCGCCCCCAACCCTCCTTCGACATTCCACTCGCTACCAAGGGGTCATAGACGCAATAGAGCGGCGTTTTGCGGTTCAGGTTCCTTCTTGAGTCTTGACCGTATGGGGAGGGCAACCATAGAGGTGAAAATTCTAGAACGACACACATACGCTTGAGCGTCCATGGGCGGGCGGGGGTGGGACTTGAGGTTTATGATTCTCTTATCATAGCAAAGGAGCTACTGTGGGGGGTGGGGAGGAAAAGAGAAGAAACTCTCTATGCTCTCAGGATGGTACTGCTCTACCCCGTACAATCTCTGTGGTGACACCTTTACTTCGAAGGAAGTTCGATTTTAGAACGGAAGTGCCCTAAAGACGGCGCTGGTGGCTCTCAAATTTTCCCTGACCGTATGCCATAGACTTAGAGACTTTGGAAGCAACCAGTTCAGAGATTGGGAAAAGGACACTACGCAGGTGGGGGCAGAGTAGCTCCCCTGCTTAGTCTTCACAGGGTGAAAAGTTTGCTTTGGACGCTCCTTGCCACTCATATGGTGGAGTTCAACATATGAGGACCGGAAGTCTGAAAATTTGTGTCTTACCTCTATACCAGCTCTTTAAGAACTCAGGGGTGGCTCAATAGGGCCACCTCTCGCCTATCGCAGAAGAGCTCGGTTGGGTTTTGCGCACGCGTGTAGGGCGGAGCTAAAAAGTTTGCGGGCGTGTAAGCGGATGGTGCGTGCGCACGGGTTGTTTTTCCTTGTACGTAGAGGGCACGGGCGAGGGATTTAGAGGTAAACCATCATGAAGTGCATAAGCAACTTCCGGTTTCTACTTATATCCCGCCCTATGATGATTGGGGCAGCAATTCTAGACGGAGGCTGCAATCCTGAAAAACACTCACTTGGGAGTACGCGCCAGTGAAACTAATGGCGTCTTCTTCCTAGTTGTCATATATAGGATCGCAGTGCCCGGCACGTGAAGTTAGCCTTACTCCACTTACGTAGAAACGTAGGATGCTGCCTTTTATTATTATCATTATTCTAGATTCAGGTAGGTAGCCGTGTTGGTCTGACGCAGTCGAAATAAATAAAAAAACCTGTCCAGCAGCACCTTAGAGACCAACTAAGTTTGTTGTTGTTGTTGTTGTTATTATTATTATTATTATTATTATTATTATTATTATTATTATTATTATGTCAGACCATTGATCCCTCTTGCTCCCTGCCATATCCGGAGACGCCAGGGATTGAACCCGAAGCCTTCTGCATGCAAAACAAATGATTTGCCACCGATCCACTACAAGGAAGATGGTCCAGCAAAGAAATAACACAAAAAATATAAAATCATTGATAATTATAACCTTTACTTGAACTTTTCTTATTTTAACCCATGTGTAACTGTACTCACTCCACGTGCCTATTTTAGAGTTTTGTTTCCCACCTCTGTTATAATTGCTCTCTCTGTTTCATATACACTATAAGATGATTTTTTAAGCTTTCAACTTTCATAAAGGCACCACGAGAAAAAACCCCAAAAATTAGGGCAATTAGGAAGATGTTCCTCCTAATGGCGTGTTTTGTTTTATTTGCGTATTTTATGTGCATGTGACGCTGTCTTTAGAAGAGCGGTATTCAGGCCTAAGGGGCCGCCCTGAGGCCAGGTGAGGGGCGGCAGCGACAAGCGAGGGAAGGGGGCGGTTTCAGACAACAATCGTGTCCCGTGTCGTCGTCGTCCCAATATTCCCGCCTTCCACAAAGGCCTAGGAATTGCTTCCGCCGGTAGCAAGAAGTAGGACAGCGGGGAGGGGGAAGGTAAAGAGAGCCCCTTCCCCTTCAGCGGCCTTGCAGGCAAGGAAGGCTGAGCCGCATTATCCCTCGTATAAGTTCCGACCTTCCATAACTGATAGTAAGAATAAATGGCAATCATATAGTTGGGGGGACGGGACAGAATGGCGTATATACCAAACGGGGTTCAGAGGTTGGAGTTGAAGTGGTGGCGACACGATCCAGGTGTTAAAGTGCCGAAGGCTGGGCGGCACTCTGCCCATGCCTAGAGGGCGTTCTTCTTTATTAAGAGGGCATCGTTTGGCAGGTAAAGGAAAAAAGAGCCTCTTAAGAAGCAATTCCGTCTTAATAAAAGAGGACGCCCAGAGGAGGAAGAGCTGGGGGTGCAAAATCAAAAACTGAACAGTGGCTACCAAAAGTGGCTTTTAACATCTGGTTAAGGAAGGAGGGGGTTGAGGGCGTGCAAAATCGAAACCAAACAGTGTTGGCGAGAAGGGTACCCCCCCAAAAAAAACCCAGCCCGGCAACAACAGTTGCCCACCTTTTACTGTTTTAAGAGTAACGCGTGCAAAATAAAAGACCCCTGCGCTTTTATTATACTGGATTAAGGGGGGGGGGGAGAGAAAGGGATCTCGTTGCAAAACCGATCGAGCCCTGAAAACAGGGTGGGCGGAAACATTTCCGAGATCAAGATAGTCCCGCTGCAATTGCGAGAGGCCTCCCCCTCTTTCCCTTCCCCAAGTTTTGAAACGGATCTCCCTGCTTTTTGCGCGCAGCGATGGACCACCGAGGCGCTATTCCGAAGAGAGGCGCCTAGCGATGCTGGCTGGCCCCGGGCCGGCTAAAGCCGAGCACCATCTCTTTGGTTCGCCTCCGCTCGGCCTCCGCTCACTCTCTCCCCGCCTCCCTCCCTTTCCCTCCAGGGATGATCCTCCTCCTAAGTCGGAAGGGCTGCTGAGGTCAGAGACAGACGCCAGCTGAGTTTGGGACGCAGCAGCGACGGCGGAGGCGTTTTTGCGCGGAAAGTGAATGACGGCGCAAGTCGAGAGTTGACGCTCCTTTGGCAACAAGAGCACCCAAAAAGTCAGGCGGGGGACCTGGTGGGGCTCCATTGATGCGGGCCAGGGTTCCGCCGAGATGGGTGCCGTTTCCTCCACGCAGCCGGGACAGTCTCAGGTCTGCAAGATGCGCCTGATCTTGGAGGAAGCGGCGACGAGAGCCGGGGTTTAAAGGGATTTCCTGGAGCAGAGCAAAAGTCTTCTTGGGGATGGCTGTGAATCCGGAAGATGACGACGTCCCCCTCATTCTCACCTTGGATGAGGGCAGAAGTCATGGTCCCGATCCGGAGGGGCTACCCAGCGAAAGTAAGTTCGACTCCCTCCCTTCATTTACTTGCTGCACAGTTTGCATCCCCTGCAACGAGGCTGGTGTCCTTTGGCAGTTGCGTAAACACACCGTACTTTTTAAAGCCCATTTTCTCCACCAAAGGATCCTGGGAATTGTGGTTTCTCCATCTTCAGAGCTGCATTTCCCAGCGCCCTTGACAAACTACAGTTCCCTGGAATCTTTGGGGGCCGGTGAAGCATAACTTTCTGGTGCGTACACAGCTTAGCGGTAGGGCAGATATGTATGACAAGTTGTTACTGTTGTGTATTGAGTCAAAGGATTTTATATCTGTATTATTATTGTCTGTATTTGCATTAGGGTAAAGTAACTGCCTTTTGGTTCCAGAGGGTACAGCTACTATTGGTTCATTTAAGCTGCTGTATTTGGATCCTCTGTCTTATTGGCTTCCTCCAAAAGGCAGGACTGTGATTGCCTGATATTGTTCCCTCCAAAATGTATCCTTTCTAGCTAGTTCCCTGTCCCTATAAATGTAGCTCTCCCCTCTTCAGGTCTTCAGTCTTGTTGCTTTAATAAAGAAGTGTTACTAGAGAACTGTCTCCAGCATATTATGTCAAGAGAGCTGAAATCACAAACCCCACGTCACAACAGTTACTTTTTAAACGAAGCTTTATATCAAGATTTTGCTGAGATCTCAGGATGCAAGGGCAACCGAAAACAATTTGAGCAAGGGCAAATCAAAATTAAAAGCATGCAGAACCACACTAATGATGAGCAGAATTGATGTTTCCTTACCAGTTAAAAGCCTGGGCAGGGCAGGGGGAAGAAGGGAATTATTGGCCCCTTGGCTCAAGTGTAATAGACTAGATGCCAGGTAAACAGTTTTGCGGAGCGTGTTCCAAATTCAAGGCACTGCTCCAAGAAAGGCCCTTTCCCCAATGGTGTACATCTCGATGGGGGCACCCAAAGGCCCATAGCTTGGGGAAAGTTCTGCAGCTCCATGGTAGAACATCTGCTTACTCCATAGAGACTGGTACTTTAAGGCAAATAGGACACAGCCCCACCAGCCTGAGTTTGCCTTCAGCCAGCCCTCACCTTCCTGCCCTCTTACAACCAGTCAAGGGGGTGGTTTTGCCTGCCATTAGTTGCTCTGGCTTCACTCATTGTTGGTCTCTCGGCCTTCTACCTTTCTAGCCTTCACTGTCTGTTTTGCATTCAGAATTCTGGTCCCAGCTTCAATCCCTGGTGTCTCCGGGTAGGGATGGGAAGGGGACCCCAGTCAAAAACCCCAGAGAGCTGCAGCCAGTCAGTGTAAACAGTACAGTGGTCCCTTGGTTCTCAAACTTATCTGTTCTGCAGGTATGTTCCAAAACCAAAGCGTTCCAAAACCAAGGCGTGCTTTTCTATAGAAAGTAATGCAAAACACATTAATCTGTTCCAGACTTTTAAAAACAACCACCAAAACAGCAATTTAAAATGAATTTTACTATCTAATGAGACCATGATCCATAAAATGAAAGCAATAATCAATGTACTGTACTATAAAATAAATAAGACAGTTTTGTAGATGATGATGATGATGATGATAACGGCACTGATTATAGTTATTATTTGGGTGGGGGGCTTTCATCCATTTCTGCAGTCACTCAATCAATCAGTAGCTGAACTGGGTTCCACACAATCACAAAAACAAATTAATCGATAAAGCCTCAAAAACAAAAATGCAAAATAAATATCAAAAACACAAGCCCCAAACTTAATCAGTTCCAGAAGCCCATTTGACTTCCGAAATGTTTGAAAACCAAGGCACAGCTTCTGATTGGTGCAGGCGCCCTGGAAATAATAGCTGACAGCCGCATCGGATGTTTGGCTTCCGAAAAAGGTTTGGAAACCGGAACACTTACTTCCGGGTGTTTGGAGTTTGAGAACCCAGGTGTTTGAGAACGAAGGTGTTGTGAGTACCAAGGTACCACTGTACTGAGTTAGATGGGCCAAAGCTTTGTATCTTCCTGTGCTATGCCGAGATTGGCCACTGATGGTGAGCTGCCTTATGGGGAGGCCCATAGAGAGTAGACGCTGCACACTTACCGCTTTTTGTGTTTACATGTCAGGGAGTCATAGCAAGTGAATCCTAACTTCACATTGGCGTGGGCCTGCACAATAGATAGGTTTGTGTGTGCTCGTTCTTGATTTACCTTTCAGAAGCTTTCTATTCTGCCTTTTGATGGAATGATCTTCCAGGCAGCTGGCTCTTGTGCTCGAGTCCTGCTTGTAGGTTTCCCACAACCATCTGCTTGGCCAGTGTTGAGAGCAGGATGCTAGACTAGATGGACCATTGACCTGATGCAATAGGCTCTTCCTATGTTCTTAGATTGCAATACAGTGGTACCTCGGGTTAAGTACTTAATTTGTTCTGGAGGTCCATACTTAACCTGAAACTGTTCTTAACCTGAAGCACCACTTTAGCTAATGGGGCCTCCTGCTGCTGCCGGAGCCTGATTTCTGTTCTCATCCTGAAGCAGTTCTTAACCTGAAGCACTATTTCTGGGTTAGCGGAGTCTGTAACCTGAAGCGTATGTAACCTGAAGCGTATATAACCCGAGGTACCAATGTATTGAGCTCCCATTGCTCTGTCCCAGCTTCTGCCAACCTAGCAGTTCGAAAGCACACCAGTGCAAGTAGATAAATAGGTACTGCTGTGGCGGGCAGGTAGACCAGCGTTTCCGTGCACTCTGGCACTTGTCACGGTCCTCTGTGAACCAGAGGTGGTTTAGTCCTGCTGCCCACATGACCCAGAAAGCTGTCTGTGGACAAGCGCCAGCTCCCACAGCCTGAAAGCGAGATGAGAGCTGCAACGCCAGTCGCCTTTGACTGGACTTAACCATCCAGTGGTCCTTTATCTTTTTTACCTTTTTACCATGCTCACTGTGATGAATGAAGGACTCCACTTTTCTAGGAGTGACACAAAATGTAAACAGAATCGAGTGTGTGGCAAGTACCTGAGGGCCTTGGAGCATTTGGTTGCAATTAAGATAGGGACCAGCTGATGCTGCTGTCAACAGATATCTTCGCTTATCAGGCCTATTAGCAGTGGGGGTCTAGACATGCCGAAGATCCAGGTTCAGAAGAATCACAGGGACATGATTGCAGGAAGGGTAGCGATAAATTCTCAGTAGCATTCTCAATAGGGATTGTATGCAGAAGAGAAACCAGTGGAACAATGTTTTGTAAGAAAAGAATGGATTTTGGAAATGAGGTGAGATGTGGAAAAGACTGAATATGGAAGAAGAGAGAAATAAAAAAACTATCTTCCCCTCCCTTCTAAAGCTGTGGACGTGGGAAACTAGGAATACAATTGCAAGTGTGTGTGTTTGAGGTGGGTAGTTTTAAGAGGCAAGAAAACACAGGAAGGAACTTGGCTCCATTGCATGTCCCCCTTAAATTTAAACAATGTGAGGGAAGCATTTAATATTTTACAAATATTACAGTAAATGCTTCCCTATAATGTAATATGTAAACCACATTAAGCATGCTTTAATTTTTCCTCTCAGATATTTTGAGTCTAATACTTGTGATGTATTGGGATTTTTTTAAAAATATATCATGTGGTACTTTTCTTTTCTTTTTTAGTTTTGTTTACTAAATACATGTAAAATAAACAATAAGCAATACTCTCCCCGATGCTTTTCAACATCTTTATGCACCCCCTCACCCAGATTGTCTGGAGCTTTGGTTTGGGTTGCCATCAGTATGCCGATGACACCCAACTCTATCTGTTGATGGACGGCCATCCTGACTCGGCCCCAGACACACTGATCAGATGTTTGGAAGCTGTGGCTGGATGGTCACATGAGAGCCGGTTGAAGTTAAATCCTTCGAAGACAGAGGTCCTTCGGCTGGGTCAGGACGATATGGGATTGGGGGCCCAACTCCCATCTCTTGTGGGGGCACAATTAGTGCCAGTGCTGTCTATTAAGAATTTGGGTGTAATCTTCGACACCCCCCTTTCTATGGAGGCGCAGATTGCAGCTATAACAAAGGCGGCAGTTTTTCATCTCCGCCAAGCTAAGCAGTTGCCTCCTTACCTCTGTCGCCTTGACCTAGCCACTGTGATCCACATGATGGTCACCTCCAGGCTTGATTATTGTAACTCCTCTAAATGGGGCTGCTCTTGAGACTGACCCAGAAACTCTAGCGGGTGCAGAATGCTGCGGCGAGACTCCTTACGGGGTCCCTACCATGGGAGCATATTCACTCAGTGCTTTACCAGTTGCACTGGCTCCTGGTGGAATATAGGGGCAGGTTTAAGGTGCTGGATTTGACCTTTAAAGCCCTGTACGGCCTAGACCCTTGTTCCTATGGGACCGCCTCTCCTGGTATGTCCCACCGAGGACCTTACCATATAGCATATATTTCTAGTTACAGGTAGGTAGCCGTGTTTGTCTGGTAGGTAGTTACAGGTAGGTAGTAACAAACTTAGTTGCTCTCTAAGGTGCTACTGGAAGGATTTTTTTTTTATTTTGTTTCGACATATAGCATATTTTCAACAGAAAAAACAGCAACAATTTGTTGTTGACAAAGGACAGCTGGACATATAAAGGGCCCCATTATCTTCAGTAGCTTAGGGCCTCATCAAACCTAAATCTGGCCCTGGTTGCACACATGGGGAGCCAATACCGAGGAGGCCCTGTTCCAATATGAATGGAGTGCAAGAGAGGAGGAGGAGGAGGAGGAGGAGGAGGAGGAGGAGGAGGAGGAGGAGAAGAAGAAGAAGAAGAAGAAGAAGAAGAAGAAGAAGAAGAAGAAGAAGAAGAAGAAGAAAGAGACATTCTAGGGACTAGCCTGGATTATCCCCTCTTGGCTAACTTCCAAAAGGTACACCTATTATTAGCTTTCGTTCAGACTATCAGCTGTTTTTTAGAAGTATTCACCACACATGCAAACACAAAAGAGTGAGGCGTGGATTCTAAGTACCGAGGCTTCCCAAACTAATTTCATGTCCTTCCTGTTCAAAAAGCACAGAAATGCAGTGTTCTGGCTCATAAGCTCGACTTGGAAGGAGCTTGAGCTTGGAACCCCTCAGGCACTGAAAGTGGAAGGATAAAAGAGAAGGCAGCAGCAATCAGCCACAGCTCTAACCACTGGACAGATGTTTCTGTTTGGTTTTTATACAATACTACGTATGGAACTGGGATGGGCAAAATGAGATTTCAAGGCAGGGGGGCTACCAACAGCAGGATGAATCTTCTGCCTGCACCTCCTTGGGCAAAGGAGTTTCTTACGAGCGCCAGAGTGACTAAGGCTACTAAATCCAGCAGGCCCATGTTTTGCTTTCATGCTGGCCAAACCCATCGTTTTTTTCTTTTTTAAAAAAATAAATAAAATAAATCCAAAACGCCCTGAAAACTGACAAGAAGCAGAAACATGGCAATCAAACCTTGCCAAACGGATGCGTTCCCTGGGAGGCCATGAAAATCTAATCTCTGTTTGTTTTCCAGCCGTTGTTCCGCTCTGTGCGTCAAATGTTCCGAGTCAGCGTCGACGAGCGAAAAGCAGCCAGACGCAGTTAAAAAAACAAAACACGTTGTCATCTCAGAACTGCAGTTTGAATGTCTCCTAGTGCTTTGAAAACCTTTTATCGTCTCACAGCCACCTGTTCCCACAACACGGAGCAGTTTAACGATAGCAGGCGTATATTAACATTGCTACCCGCCCATCCCTCAGTGCAAAACAGAAAAGGGGAAATTCCTTTTATTTTTATTTTTCAACTATAGCAATGGAATGCACTGAAGTATAGTGTTTTGAAAGCGCCCAAGTCATGCTGCCTCTGTACGCAAGGATCCTTTTCCAAGTATTCTGGATAAAGTTCTCAAGGACAGCTGAATAAGAATTTTGGTCTCTTGTATGAAAGCAACAGCCCATCTAGTCATACCAGTGTTAGAAACTCAGATATACAGTGGTACCTCGGGTTACATACGCTTCGGGTTACATATGCTTCAGGTTACAGATCCTGCTAACCCAGAAATAGTGCTTCAGGTTAAGAACTTTGCTTCAGGATGAGAACAGAAATTGTGCTCCGGCGGCATGGCAGCAGCGGGAGGCCCCATTAGCTAAAGTGGTGCTTCAGTTTAATAACAGTTTCAGTTTAAGAAAGAACCTCCGGAACGAATTAAGTACTTAACCCGAGGTACAATTGTATAAGCTAAGGCACCAAATGGCTCCTGAAACCAAGGTTATGGTTGGTTGCCACTGGAGGGTGGGCAAGACAGCTCTAAAGTCTTATTTTTCAAATGATTGACTGTGATTGATTTGCAGTTAAATATCTGGCTAGTTTAGATGGTAGACTTGAGCTAGGTTAGAATTTTGGAAACTCAAAGAAGAAAAACTAGTTTATCCTGTCCACCTATCTATTGGCCTATTATTCTAACCTCTTTTTTTCTTAATGGTGACACAGACCATTCATAATGTAGGGATATTCTTCACAACTGTGAGCAGGGCAGTGAGGTCGGGTAAATGAAGACAAGCTACAACAATTAATGATAACGTTCTTCACTGCTCCTACTCAGGCTGCACAGAAAAAGCATTTTGGGTTCCTGTGTGGAGAAGGGCTTTTTTTCACGCATTCGCTCTGTATTGCATATTATAGCCTTACTTCATAGTCCTATAAACGCAACACATGTGCTGAATCACCAGGGAGTTTTCACCTTTTCAAAGAAGCGGGTGCGTAGAGTCTTAAATGGCTTGCTGTACTAGAATTTAAACTAGGCCGACAATAAATGAAATAAAAATAGACTTGCAAAGGAATCAAGTTGTCTGTACAGTGGTACCTTGGTTCTCAAACGCCTTGGTACTCAAACAACTTTGAACCCAAACACTGCAAACCTGGAAGTAAGCGTTCCGGTTTGCGAAATTTTTTGGAAGCCGAACATGCTCCATTTTGACTGTTACTCTGAGGTCTGTCTGTTTTTGCTATTTGTTTTGCATTTTTGTTTTTGTGGCTCTTTTTTGTTTTGTTTTTGTGACTGTGTGGAACCCAGTTCAGCTACTGATTGACTGATTGTGTGACTGCAGTACATTGTTTATTGCTTTCATTTTATGGATCAATGGTCTCGTTAGATAGTAAAATTCATGTTAAATTGCTGTTTTAGGGGTTGTTTGTCTGGAACAGATTAATCCATTTTGCACTACTTTCTATGTGAAAGCGCGCCTTGGTTTTGGAATGCTTTGGTTTTGGAACAGACTTCTGGAACAGATTAAGTTTGAGAACCAAGATACCACTGTAATTGCAAACATCCCCACAGAAAGATGTGCCTTGGAAGTGTACTGTTGTAGCTGGGATAGATCTTTAGAGTGGTGTTTGAGTAAATGAACTGGGAATTCCATATAAACAACATAAGCATCTTCACATGAATTTAAAAGGTAAAGGAAAAGGACCCCTGACAGTTAAGTCCAGTCACAGACGACTCTGGGGTTGCGGCGCTCATCTCGCTTTACAGGCCGAGTGAGCCGGCGTTTGTCCGCAGACAGTTTTTCCGGGTCACGGCCAGCATGACTAAGCTGCTTCTGGTGAAACCAGAGTAGCGCATGGAAACGCCATTTACCTTCCCGCTGGAGCGGTACCTATTTATGTACTTGCACTTTTAGGCGTGCTTTCGAACTACTAGCTGGGACCGAGCAACAGGACCTTACCAGATTGCGGGGATTTGAACCACTGACCTTCTGATTGGCAAGCCCAAGAGGCTCAGTGGTTTAGACCACATGATTTTAGGACAGAGCAAAAAACTGGGAGGTCTTGGATTAATGCCTCAAGAGATGCAAACTGTTTTAAAATATCTATATCTATAGCTACCTTTTTGGTGTCTGCCTCCCTGAAAGTTTAAATCCTGAAAGATGCCATGGGAGTTTTCCAAAATAAATCTCTGTGTTGTGGTTCTGTCAGCCAAACAACTGCTTTCAAACAGGTCGATCTGCTTCTGTCATCTTGTCTTTCCTCTGTGTGTGTTCTGAAGAAGAAATCCTGACTCTGCAGTGTCAGAGACAAGCAAGCCTGTTGCATGATCTCTCTTTGACAGACCCGCCCAATCTTGGCCCATTTAGTACAGGGTGGAGAGAGAGAGAGAGAGAGAGAGAGAGAGAGAGAGAGAGAGAAAGAGAATGTGTATGCTGGACAGAATTGATTGCATTTGGAAAGCAGGAACTATTATATTTTCCCTTTGGCAATCGTTTCTGCATAGGTTTGAAGAATTCCTGCTTACTTTGGCCGCCAAATTCTGACTGCGAGCTACAAGTACTCCCCATCTGTTTGCATGTACAGTGGTACCTTGGCTTACATACGCTTCAGGTTACATACGCTTCAGGTTACAGACTCCGCTAACCCAGAGATATTGCTTCAGGTTAAGAACTTTGCTTCATGATGAGAACAGAAATCATGTGGCAGCGGCGCGGCAGCAGCAGGAGGCCCCATTAGCTAAAGTGGTGCTTCAGGTTAAGAACAGTTTCAGGTTAAGTACGGATCTCCAGAACGAATTAAGTACTTAACCCGAGGTACCACTGTATTTTCACTTGCTAGAAGGGTTGTGCCACAATAACCATACCAGATATTCAGCAAGGCTTGGTTCTCTTCATGATTTTGTCTTTCCTGCTCCTCTTTGGCAACTGCTTTGGAGCTTTTTTTTTTACAATCAAGTAGTGTTATGTAATACCTAAGTTGATCAAAGATTGCTTTGCCTATTAATAAAGTGCAGTAGTCCTAACTGGGAGCGATGAGGTATCTGAAAGTCTCAGAACACAATTGGAAAAGGTTTCTGTACAGGGACTGTGAAAGAAGCAGTGCCCAGTGACATGATAATTTTGTCTTTGTCCTCCACCGATTACTCCATCTCGTGCTCCGTCATATGGACGGTTTATTTTATTTTAGTATTCAAATTTATTGCACGGTCTACGTGGCTAGGCGCCGAGACCTAAATTGGGAACAGTGCTGTAACGTTTTGTTTGAATCTCAAAGGCAGGGGTTTGTTCAGCCTGTTAGCCAGCTGAACATCGTGAGTTAGTAAACATTTGCTTTTCCCTTCCTTTTTTATGACGGCATATGGAAGCTGTTCCTATCTAGAGGCCTGCCAGAACAGCTTCCAACGCTCAGATGAATGGAGATGCTTGCATCCCTCTACTATCATTCCACAGGCCTGGCGTAAGCGAGACAGCTGTCTTGGATGGACCTCTTGGGATAAGTCACGGGGGCGTGAAGGCAGCGTTGCCATCTGTGCGGCGGATCGTTCCGCGTTTCCTCGCAGCTTCTCTCTCTGTGTTCCACAAACTTTGCAAGGGTTTAGCTCGGGGGTGGGAAATAGTTTTTTGTGTGTGGGGTGGATGTGGCCAGAGGCAAAAGTGGACAGAAGAACGAGTGTAAATTTCACCTTTGTACGTTAGGCTGGTTTACACACACACATAATAATAATAATAATAATAATAATAATAATAATAATAATAAATAATAATAATAATTTATTTGTACCCCGCCCATCTGGCTGGGTTTCCCCAGCCACTCTGGGCGGCTTCCACAAAGACCAAAAATACACTAATATGTCATACATTAAAAACATCCCTGAACAGGGTTGCCTTAAGATGCCTTCTGAATGTCAGGTAGTTGTTTATCTCTTTGACATCTGATGGGAGGGCGTTCCACAGGGCGGGCGCTACTACCGAGAAGGCCCTCTGCCTGGTTCCCTGTAGCTTTGCTTCTCGCAATGAGGGAACCGCCAGAAGGCCCTCGGCGCTGGACCTCAGCATCCGGGCAGAACAATGGGGGTGGAGATGCTCCTTCAGGTATACTGGGCCGAGGCTGTTTAGGGCTTTCCTCCACCCTGGCTAGCAAGCTGCATTCTCAGCGTTCAAGGATGCAGGCTGGTGTCATTGTGGATGCCTTTATAAAAAGTGAGTGAATGAAGATTGGCAATTCCACCTAAAAATAATAATTTGCTTGCTTGCTTGCTGCCCATCTGACTGGGTTTCCCCAGCCACTCTGGGCGGCTTCCATTTACCGTATTTTTCGCTCTATAACACGCACCAGACCATAACACGCACATAGTTTTTAGAGGAGGAAAACAAGAAAAAAAATTCTAAACGAAATAGTGGATATATGATTTTTGTGGTTCATGCTGTGGCCACAGACATGTGATCTGACAGTGAGTTTGGAGTAGCCCAATGCAAAAATCCTGAGGATCCATGTAGATCCATGCTTTGTAACCACGGAGGAGGGAAGGAAGGGGAACCATGGATCCTCTGCTCACGACTGCAGCAGATCTCCCCCACCACCCGCAGGCATTCGCTCCATAACATGCACAGACTTTCCCCTTACTTTCTAGGAGGAAAAAAGTGAGTGTTATGGTGCAAAAAATATGGTAATTATAAAACCACAATAAAGCCATTAAAACATTAAAAACTTCCCTATACATGGCTGCCTTCAGATGTCTTCTAAAAGTAAAATATTTGTTTATCTCCTTGACATTGGACAGTAGGGCATTCCACATGGAGGGTGCCACGACCGAGAAGGCCCTCTGCCTGGTCCCCTGTAACTTTGCTTCTCGCTGTGAGGGGACCACCAGAAGGCCCTCGGTGCTGGACCTCAGTGTCCAGGCTGAATGATGGGGGTGGAGATGCTCCTTCAGGTATACTGGGCTGAGGCTGTTTAAGCCCTATTAGGCTTAAAGTGTGACAGTAAAGAGACCTTTCCTCTCTCCCCCCCCCCCTTTGACCCAGATGGAGGCAACTATGACTTGGTCAGTGACACGTCCAGCCCAGCTGCTGGGGACTGCCACCCTCGACGGAGCTGCGGAGGACAAAATTGGGAAATGAACTACCAGGAGTCGGCAATTTACCTCCAGGTGGGCCCTTTTCTTTGCATTAGCTGGCAGAGAAAGGAGAGGGTGTAAATTAAGGGTGTATGGCTGACAAACTGAATTCCTTGAAGCGCTACAGATTCCAGCTACTTTCAGTGGTCCTCACCCAACCTGCTTGCTGTTTGTTTCCCCCTTGCTCCTTATTCCTGTCCCTGCAAGGAGAATGTCATGCTGTATTTGTCATTCTTAGAGAGTTGTATCCAGTGCTGCACTTGCAAACTTGTGCTTTGCCAGCTGGACTTCCCTTTTTTTCGCCCCATAGATCTGTTCCAATCCTACTAACGATTTTAACAGTTTACAGTGGTCTTTAAGATAAGGTATAAATTTTCCCCATTCCTTATTAAAATTTTGGTCTTCCTAATTTCTGACTCTTCTGGTCATATAAACCATTTCAGCATCATCCATTAAATTCATCTGCCATTTTTCTCTGGTAGTAACTTTATCTTCTTTCCATCTCTGGGTCAGTAACATCCCTGCAGCCGTGGTCGCATACATAAATAGTTTTTTCTGCTCCTGTGGGATTTCGGCACCTAGAATTCCTGAAAGGAAGGCTTCAGGCTTTTTAACAAAAGTTACTTTCAACACCCCCCCCAGCTCATTATATATCATTTCCCAAAATCCTTTTACCACCTTACAATTCCACCACCTATGATCAAAGGTGCCTTCTTTCTCTTTTCATTTCCAGCATACATTTGAGCACATTTTATTCATAAAGGAAGTATTTTATTTTATCTTCCAATGTTCATCTTCACGGTCTGCCTACAAGTTTTAGCATTATGAGTTCAGGAGAAAAGCTTTTTTTCTGTTCACTTCACAAAGTGGTCTGCCAAGACCCTCATGTGGTCCATGTGGAAGAAAGGTTTTGGGAACTGCTGACTTACCTACTACATTGGGCTTGCTGTCTCTAGTGTATTTATGTGTGTGTGTATTTTGTTGATTAAAACCCTAAATCAGGAAGGAGAAAACAACGACAAATTCTTCACGCACCCCAAGGATGCCAAAGCGCTCTCTGCCTACCTCTTTGTACACAACCATCCCTTCTACCTAATGGAACTGACCACAGCACTGATGCTCCTGATGCTCTCCCTCTGCGAGGCGCCTGCGGTCCCTATGCTTCGCCTCGGCATCTATGTAAGTATCTTAAGAATCAGGCGGAGGGGAAGGGCTTTAGTGGACGTGGGCAGGAAATTGAAGATTGGCTATGCAATGCAATTGATGGGCCTATGCAGCCGCTGGTGGAATCTAGACACATTAAAAAAAAGTTGTGAAAATGTTTTTAAAAAACCCCACGTTTTGAAAAATATATTGAATTTGCCATAGCTCACCGTCGCCATCTAGTGTCACATTTGTGTAATGCACAAGTGTTTTTATTTGCAGCTGTATAGCTGAGTCTGCTCTGTCTATCTTCGAACAATGTTTATTCGTAAAATTTGGGTAATATACAGGGGTACAGTGAAACTAAAGTGTTCCCAAATATTTAGCTCCGAAGCATAGAGAACAACTCCTTCTTGGTGTTATTTCCACATATCTTCTCCAGAGCGACCCTAGGAGCCCATCCTCTGTGGCCGACTCACCTCCTTTCTAATTATTATCAGCTTCCCATCTGCCAACAGCTGCTGTTTGAATAAAAAATAATAATTGGCGTGTTAAATGCAGGACAACATTTAACAACAATGATGCCCCACTCACCCGACTGGGTTGCCCCAGCCACTCTGTGTGGCTCCCAGCATAATATAAAAAGACAGTAATACATCAAACATTAAAAGCTTCCCAGTGCAGGGCTGCTTTCAGATGTCTTTGGAAAGCTGCGTAGTTGTTTCCTTGATATCTGATGGGAGGGCGTTCCGCAGGGTGGGTGCCACTACCAAGAAGCCCCTCTGCCTGGTTCCCTATAACTTCACTTCTCACAGTGAGGGAACCTCCAGAAGGCCCTCGGAGCTGGACCTCAGTGTCCGGGCTGAATGACGGGAGTAGAGATGCTCCTTCAAGTATACAGGGTTGCATTTAACATTGCATATACAATGGTACCTCGGGTTACATACGCTTCAGGTTACCAGTACATACACTTCAGGTTACAGACTCCACTAACCCAGAAATAGTACCTCGGGTTAAGAACTTTGCTTCAGGATGAGAACAGAAACCGCGCGGCGGTGGCACGGCAGCAGCGGGAGGCCCCATTAGCTAAAGTGGTGCTTCTGGTGAAGAACAGTTTCAGGTTAAGAACGGACCTCTGGAACGAATTAGGTATTTAACCCGAGGTACCACTGTAGTTTGGCCTTTTAAAAATGGAAAGGATAATTCACATTGCTAATATATATATCCATGTTTTCCAGTTCTGGTGGTGGGGGTGGGGAAGAAGAACAGATTTCCTCAGAATGATGGATTTCTACTTGAGCACTAGGTTTTGACAAATTTAAATTGGTGAAACAACAAAGCCATTTTGTTGAACTGATGTTGTTGTCCTTTGCCTGCCTGGTTACAGATCCACGCGACCTTGGAGCTGCTTGCCCTGACTGTCGTGGTGTTTGAGCTCTCTATGAAGATGCGATGGCTGGGCCTGCACACCTACATTCGACACAAAAGGACCATGGTCAAGGTAGACTGCTGGTAACCTTCTCGCCTAACTGATCTGCACTGTTGCAGGAACCAGAGTGCAACCCTCTGCAACATTTTATTTATTTTTTAACTCAAAAGCAAACCCCACTCTTCCCCCACCTTCCCTTTTAATTTAAATAATGTATCACCTTCTAAACCAGTACAGTGGTACCTTGGTTCTCAAACGCCTTGGTACTCAGACAACTTGGAACCCAAACATTGCAAACCCGCAAGTAAGTGTTCCTGTTTGCAAACTTTTTTCGTAAGCTGAATGTGCTCCGTTTTGAGTGCCACGCTTCTGTTTTGAGTGTTTCGCTGAGGTCTGTCTGTTTTTGCTATTTATTTTGCGTTTTTATTTTTGTGGCTTTTTTGTTTGGTTTCTGTGACTGTGTGGAACCCAGCTGAGCTACTGATTGATGGTGTGACTGCAGTACATTGTTTATTGCTCTCATTTTATGGATCAATGGTCCCGTTAGATAGTAAAATTCATGTTAAATGGCTGTTTTAGGAATTGTTTTTAAAAGTCTGGAACGGATTAATCTGTTTTGCATTACTTTCTATGGGAAAGCGTGCCTTGGTTTTGGAATGCTTTGGTTTTGGAACAGACTTCTGGAACGGATTAAGTTTGAGAACCAAGGGACCACTGTATCAGTTAAACATGAGAATAAGAAATACCTTTAAAACAAGACTAAAACCCCAACAGTGGTAAAGACCCATTTATTCAGCTTGAAAAGCCTGTTGGAACAAAAAATGTCTTCAACTGTTTCTGGAAAGTGCAGCTAGCGGGAGCTTGTTGTATCTTGATAGGAATACCGTTCCTGTAGCCTGGAACTGTCAGTTGCTTCTGAGCCATGTGGTTTGGCAATTTGGGGAGGGGTGTGTGTGTTGGCAAGATGTCCCATGCCCCGTCCTTCTGAATCTTGGCTTATCTGAACTAGCCATTTGCACCTGCAGCTCTTTCTGTTCCTACTGACGTTGATGGGTTACTCTGCAGAGCAAAAGCTGGTTTCTGATTACGATTATCAGTTTTAGGTCCAGCCTTTTACTGTCATCTTTAGGGACTCTTTGTTATCGTGCATACCAACCCTCCCAAACAATTGCAACCTTAGGTAAAGGTAAAGGTACCCCTGCCCGTACGGGCCAGTCTTGACAGACTCTGGGGTTGTGCGCCCATCTCACTCAAGAGGCCAGGGGCCAGCGCTGTCCGGAGACACTTCCGGGTCACGTGGCCAGCGTGACATCGCTGCTCTGGCGAGCCAGAGCCGCACACGGAAACGCCGTTTACCTTCCCGCTGGTAAGCGGTCCCTATTTATCTACTTGCACCCGGAGGTGCTTTCAAACTGCTAGGTTGGCAGGCGCTGGGACCAAGCAGCGGGAGCGCACCCCGCCGCAGGGATTCGAACCGCCGACCTTTCGATCGGCAAGTCCTAGGCGCTGAGGCTTTAACCCACAGCGCCACCTGCGTAATTGCAACCTTACTTTTGGCCAATTATTTTCAATAGATGCTACTTTTTTCTCTGACTTTGTTTATTACTGGATCAGAGGAACTTATACTGAGGCAGACCATTGGTCCACCTAGCTCAGATATTGTCTACACTGGCTGGCAGCTGCTCTCCAGGTTTTCAGATAGGGAGTCTCTCCACAATGCCAGGGATTGAACCTGGAGACGCTGACCTTTCCGCAATTATGTTGGTCCCTGCAGCAGTATATGTCCTAAAAAACTTTGGGGTAAAATTGTAAAAAAAAGCTCAACAACTTTGGTTCACCTCATCAAATCTGGCCCTCTTTTGAAAACGTTTGGGCACCCCTGAGTAGGGTCTTTGTTGGACTTAGGTTTCAACAGATGCCTTCAGAGTACTTAGAGGAGAGAAACCTTGGAATAGCTCCTATGGAACGGAAATGCATTTATGAGTGTAATCAGGTTGAGAATATCACACAGTATTTGTTGATTTGCCCACATATATGGTGCCCAGAGAATTTTTTTAATCTCCTATTCTTAATTGGTTCTCAGACCAATCCCGCCAGGAAGTGATAGTTGACCTCTTCGCTGATAAATATCCACAAATTATGCATCTGGTAGCCAAATTTTCTCTGGCAGCTAAGAAGCTTCGCTCCAGTTACGTTAATGCATTGTAATTCAAAAAAATTATGTCATAATTTTTTATGCTGTAGACTTTTACTCTGTAGACGTTCTAGGTTATATGTGTGTTTTCAGAACCCACCCTATTCCTGCGATACTAATTTGTTTAAACCTTCCCCCCGCCCCCCCCCCCGCTGAACTTTGACTTGTTATAGCCTAGCATGGTACCTGCTTGTGAAGGGCAGGTAATAAATTTTATTGCCACCATCTCTTGTCTTGTTTCCTTGCAGAGCTGTGTTCTGCTGCTGCAGTTTATAGAGGCAATTGTAGTGTTGGTGCGTCAGACATCCCATGTCAGGATCACGAGAGCCTTGCGATGCATCTTTCTGGTGGACTGCCGTTACTGTGGAGCTGTCAGAAGGTAGTGGGCTGGACGGCCTCCATTGAACTCTGTGTAGCACTCCTGGCCATAGCTGTCAACTTTTCCCTTTTCTTGCGAGGAATCCTATTTGGAATAAGGAAATTTCCTTTAAAAGAAGGGAACCGTTGACAGCTAGGGTTGGGCATAGAGATGGGAAGGCCTGGAAAAACCCCGGAAAAATTGGGGGGGGGGGACAGGTTTCTTCCTGTTTTTTTCTGTCCCCCCGTGCCTTTTCCCCCAGAAAAACTGAAAAAAATCAGTTTGATATAGTTTGAATATTCCAACCCCCCCCCCCATTTTTCTGGGGGAAAACGGCTTTGGAAAAAGAATGGGGGGGAACCTCCCCCCCCATTTTTCTGGTTTTTCTCCAGGTCTTCCCATAATCTTGTTTTCAGCTTCACAATATATCACCAGCTAAAAATTGCGATGTACCAATATTTCACGATGTCTGAAAGAAGGATGGGGCTATGTTGAGGCACAAAGGGAAAAACCAGGGGTCTTGCAGACATTGTTGAACTACAACTCCCACTATCCCTGTCTATTTGCTGTGTGGACTTGGGTTGATGAGTGTCAGAGTCCAACCACATCTGGAGGCACCCCACTGGCTGCGCTTGTCGTACAAGCATTGGGAAGGAATATTAAGGAAGAACGTTTTCCTTTGAGACAACTCCTGATTCAACTTTCATTTCAGGAACCTACGGCAGATTTTCCAGTCTCTTCCTCCGTTCATTGACATCCTCCTGCTGCTGCTTTTCTTCATGGTCATCTTTGCTATCCTTGGTGTGTACCTTTAAGAGTTATCTGTTCACGAGCAGTTTCACCCTCGCAGACGCTTTCAGCAAAGAAGGCAGCACTGTGTCAGACAGGCACAGGCTGCCAAGCAAATAGCGTCTTTGCCAAGGTGAAAACAGGTTTGGGGATGGGGACAGAAGATGGTGTAAGAGGCTGAAGCTAAGGAGCTCAGGTCAGCAAACAGATAAATGTTGCTTTTTAAAAAACATTCTAGAACAGTTAAACAGTCTAAAAACCATTACCTTTAAAAGCATCTAAAATCAGTTTCAGATAAAAATATTCTAAAAGCAATTACAGTGGTACCTCGGGTTAAGTACTTAATTCGTTCCAGAGGTCTGTTCTTAACCTGAAACTGTTCTTAACCTGAAGCACCACTTTAGCTAATGGGGCCTCCTGCTGCCGCTGCACCGACAGAGCATGATTTCTGTTCTCATCCTGAAGCAAAGTTCTTAACCTGAAGCACTATTTCTGGGTTAGCGGAGTCTGCAACCTGAAGCGTATGTAACCTGAAGCGTATGTAACCCGAGGTACCACTGTACAGTTAAAAGCAGGCTTCCATCCAACGATTTCAGGGTGGCCAGCGGCGGTATTCTTGAGCCACCAAATGCCTGGGTAAACAGGCGTGTTTTCTAATTCCTCCTGAAGGTTAGTAATGATGGAGATGTGGGAATGTTCAGGATGGCAGGAGAGGATGTATTGTTTATAAAAATGCTTCCTAACTTGCACTAGCAAGTTCCTTTATGTAGCATAGTTACATCCCCCTTTTTACATGCACAGCAGATAACTGGTTCCAGGCTCGTGTGAACCGCTCACTATTATACCATTCAGTCTGTCTCAGATTGAATTATATATTCCTGGTAAATTCCCTTGAATCCCTCTTAAAAGAATAGAGACGCGACAATCTTATTCAAAGTCAATAAAAGAAGTTTACTCACATCAGTTCACAGTTGGATCCCTGAAGGCAGACTTAGTTACAAATATGTATATATCTACCTCATATGGGGGAATAATCCCAGTGCTTCTGCTAGCTGAGAGCTAGCAGAGCAGTCCTAGCTAGAAGCTGGTCAAACGAAGAAGGAAGTCAAAAAGAGAGAGATGTGCTGCGTGACTCGTCCTTTTGTTACCTGGACAGGTTAGGTCACACCCACCTTCTATCACATGCAACAGGAAGGATGCTCCAGCCCAGGAGGAACAGGAAGTTTCAGCTGGCTGGACCAAACATTCCCGTGCATGTCTTCTCTAGCATTACCAGGAATGTTGTACTTGACTGCTTCTCATGGATAGCATCCCACAGGAGACAGGGCACCTCCCTGAGAGAGAAGGGCATTTCCACAGGCCAAGGAACCCTGTCGTGGGCCTGCATGGGAAATAGATTCCACAAAATGTGTGCTGATTGGCAAGGACTCTCCTATTGTGGGCCAGAACCAACCGGGCCACCCCTGGTGGGTGGCACCGCTAACAAGGTGTCAAAATAAACTTAACGCAGGCCAGCTAGATGAGACTCGTTAAAATGATGGTGCAACATTGCTTCTACTTGCCAGCTGGTTGAATGTCCCATTTATGCCTTTATCATTTTGATGCTTATTTTTTCCCCTCTCTCTCTCTTCTCCCCCTTTCTCCCTAGGCTTTTATTTGTTCTCTCCTAACAAGTCTGATCCTGTAAGTAAAGCATCAATTCATGGGCTCTTGAAGGTTTGATCTTTGGGGGTCCTTTGCAAAGCATGACGGGCGCGCGTCAATTGGCAACTGTCTGCAACTCTTGGCTGCGGCCTCCGTGGATGGGGAAGGGCAGGGTTGCCATCCTGCCTGAAACTAGGTGGCAGCAGCTGCCCCTTTTGTGGTCAGAGGGTCTTCTAATTAGGGAAGGAAGCTCTCGCTGCTGCTCTTGCATTTTTGTAGGGGACTTCCCTGCAGTTTGTATTGGAAACAAACGCCATGGGGATTATTATAAACACAGCCTCTAAGGGAGCCCTTGGAAGCACTGTGTTGTTTTATGATTCAGGACGTGTTGTGCGACAACAATCAGCAGTAGTTCCGTCATCTCATAGATGTTCTTCTTCTGCAGTATTTCAGCACCTTAGAGAACAGCCTTGTGAATCTTTTCGTTCTACTGACTACAGCGAAGTAAGTTGCTTGAGCTCGAGAAATGTTTCTTAAGTCACATGTTATTTAAAGCACATGACTAACAGTTGCAGCTCACCCCCCCAAAAAAATATAATCCTGGGAACTGAATATTCTTTTAAAGCCAGCCAAGTCGGTGACTATCAGTACCTCCTGTGGCAGTGAGTTCCATAGTTTAACTTTGCACTGCCGTGAATCTCCCAGCAAACGATTCCCAAGTCACGCATAATGATGGAATAAGCTCCATCAAAATAAGTCCTTTCTTTTATCCAACCTGAATCTTCCAATGCTCAATTTCATTGGGAGTCCACGAGTTCTAACATTATGAGAGAGGTAGAAAACCCTTTTTCTTCCCACTTTCTTCATGCTATGTATAATCTTAACAAACGTCTATCGTAAACTAAAGGGGTTGTTTGTTAAGCGTGCTGGGAATTGTAGCTCTGCGAAGGAACAAGCTACACCTTCCATGACTTATCCTGAATAAACTAGATTATCTCTCTTTTGGGTTTCAGTTTCCCAGATGTGATGATGCCCTCTTATGCCAGAAGCTCCTGGTCCTGTGTCTTTTTTATTGTGTATCTTTCCATTGAGCTGTACTTCATTATGAATTTGGTAAGTCCAACTTCTTTGTCCATCACTGTTGAGCTTCTAGTTGGCCACTCTCTTTAGAACAGGGGTGAGGGACATTTTGGCCCATCACATGTTGCTGAACTACAATTCCCATCTGTGCCTCCCCCCACACCAAGAATGGCTAATGGTCAGGCATGATGGGTGTTGTAGTTCAGCAACTTCTGGAGGGCCAAAAGCTCACCACACCTCCTTTAGAACAACTGTTCTTTCCAGACTTGCCGTGATTTCTTGGTGCTTAACTGCAAAAGTCGGGGGCAGCCTTTGATCTTTGGAATAGCTGCAACTTCCAAAGGGGGAGCTGTGTTCATCTGCAGAAGCGAAAATGAGGGCGTTTTGTAGCATCATAAAGATGACCATACTTCGTTTGGCCTATGCTTTTGCGAACTTGATTCACTTCCAAGTATCTAGTCCATGAGGGGTTATGCTGTAATGAATTTGCAGGCCTTGTATGGTGCCACAAGACGCTTTGCCATCTAGCTACTCCTGGATTTTTGTTTTATGGATAGGGCTCATTTCCTCATTTTTTTACTTTTTATTTCATGCAAATATTCCAGCAAAGTCTGTCATCAGACACTGCTGATTTACCGGGTGCCCTCAGAATCCAGCATGCTTTCCTTCCTTCCTTCCTTCCTTCCTTCCTTCCTTCCTTCCTTCCTTCCTTCCTGGGATAACGGTGGCTTTCCATCATGGGGCTTCTCTGGGAGATTCCCCTTCAAATATTCTTCAGCCAACCAATTGCCTGATTTGATTTTTTTAAAAAAAACATTGATTTCTATCCACCCTGCTCAAAGTGCTTCCTGTTCTGTTGATCAATGGCTCGTTGCTGAATAATGGGGAAAAGTTCCTTCTTAGGGTGCTCTTTCCATCACATTCTGGTGCTGTGTAGAACTTGACAGCTGCCAGTAGCAGACTGTAGTTAGACTTCTCCTCCCGCCCCCCCCCCTTTGTTTAGCTACTCGCCGTTGTGTTTGATACTTTCAATGATATTGAAAAGAAGAAGTTCAGATCACTGCTGCTTCACAAGCGCACAGCCATACAACACGCCTACCAACTGCTTGTCAGCAAACAGGTATGTGGCTCTCTGCATGTTTGCACGCGTGTGCATGTGAACGAGGTAGCCATTCTTTGTCCGTGGCAGTCAGCATTCTTGCTAAGTACCACTGCTCTTATAAGCTTTGAGTGTTCCAGGAATCTGGTGCTTTCAGTGGGTCTGAAGCTCCAGGGTCCTCATGGATCTCAATATATACAGAAGGGTATATTTTACCCTGCTGATGATGCTCATCGACTGATGAGGCTGACATTGAGGCAATATAATCAATAAAAACAGTAACATCAATAAAAGATAAAATCAGAGCAGTTTTTAAAAGTGTCACTACAGCCAAGATTACTAAAAAAATGTTTTTTAATCCATTGCAGAAAAATCTGCATTAAAATCCTGGCCTTCGAAAATAAAAAAAGGTTGTCACATTGTGCAGCAAATGAAAAAAAAACCAAAACTTATTAGAAAACATGCAGGTGAATGTGCTGTTGATAGAAAAACTGTTGTAACTGGCATATCAGTTGTGTTACCAAAATATACAAACAGCCATTGGATTTCTTGCTAGATTTGGTCTCTTTATGTGCACTTCTGTTGAGCGTCTGATAATGTTCCGCTTCATTTATACTTAAAAAAGAGAGAAAGAGCACATATTTATTTAGCTTTTATAAGCATTCAAACAGTAAGCGTAACTGATCAGTCTGATAGGCAATTACAAGAAATCAATATAATGATATATGCACAGGGTCATTACAGTAAGGTAGCGCAAGGAATTATGTATTTAGATCTGGGAAAGAAATGGAAGGTAGTATGTTGAAGCAAAAAGCTCCCTTTATGTTTGATAAACAGTGTCTTTTATTGTTGGTCTCAATTGCACATGCAGTCCTCTGTGAGCAGAGTGTTTAGGTACTGTCATTGACTGGTTGGATGCTGTGGAATGATGGGAGGAACCAGCTGGGGGGAAAAAGACTCAGAACCAGGGGATTGGTGGTGGGACAACGATGAGTGGTCAGAGGGACAAGAGATAGCAGACAGGGAGGAGGAGGAGATGTCGGACACCAAAGAGGCAACAGGGTTTAGTGAGCAGGCAGAGTCTGGGGCAGAGAGCAATCCAGAATCAGAGGCAGAAGAGGAGGCTGGAGAGGAGGGAGGCCAAGAGGCAGAGATGAGGAAGGCTGCTGGAGAAGCCAGGGACCCCCCCCCTTCTGCTGCAACCATCTTCCATCTTCCCTGGTCCCCCAGAACCAAAAGAGGTATGAAGAGGGTGGAGCAAAGACAGGCTAGAGGAAGGAGCCTCAGATTGCTTGGGAAGGAACTGGGGGAGAAGGAGACTTTGGGAGCACTGGGAAGGCAGGGACCTTCAGTCCTTGCAACTGCCTCATTGGGACAAGAGCTACTGGGAAGGTTTGCTGTGCTCCCTGAGCTGCCTTGTTTCTTTGAATAAAGAGTTAACTTCACTGAAGATGTGTGAGTCCTTGCGGACCTGCTCCTGACAACTGCTCCTATTACCCAACCTGATTCTGAACACGGAGGGCATATTGACTTGCACATATTATCCTCCAGTTTCTTTCCCTGGCTCTAAAAGGAAGGCAGATTGAGAAGTTTCTGTGGGCAACTCACTTAGTGAAATCCCTTTTCTCCCTTCTAGAGACCCTCTGGAATCTCCTTCAAGCAGTTTGATGGGCTTATGCGGTTTTATAAACCTCGGATGAGCGCTCGAGACCGTTACCTTACCTTCAAAGCACTGAATCAAAGCAATACCCCTTTAGTCAGGTGGGGACCCCTCTATTTGTGTTGGGTGGTAGGGGTGGGGGTTAACTGAGAAGAGAAATGGATGCCATGAAGAATTAAAAGAGCATCAAACACCCCTAATTCTGAAACAAAGGATGGTGTTCAACTCAGCTTTACTTGGCCTGGTGGCAAATCGGCAACGAGTTCAGGTTTCTGAGCAGTAATGTTAATATGCAGATGGCCTATGCGATTACACAGTAGAAGCTTTCATTGAGGTAGGGTAGAACCTGGCTTTTGCAAAGTCTTAATGAAAACTTGAGGGAGCTTCAGCCGAGAACTCTCAGGTCTTTGGACTGGATAACTTAGTGAATAAAGAGTAATAATAATAGTAATCATCATCATCATAATAATAATAATAATAATAATAATAATACCCATCTAACTGGGTTGCCCAAGCCACGCTAGGCAGCTCCCAACAAAATATTAAAAACACAATAAAACCTCAAACATTAAAAACTTCCCTGTACGGGGCTGCCTTCAGATGTCTTCTTAAAGTCACATAGTTGTTTATCTGTTTCAGATAAACAACAACAAATGGAAGGGTGTTCTACAGGGTGGGTGCTGCTACTAAGAAGGCCCTCTGCCTGGTTTCCTGTATTTTCACCTCTCTCAGTGAGTGAATTGGCAGAAGGCCGTTGGTGCTGGATCTTTGTCCAGGCTGGATGATGGGGGTGGAGATGCTCCTTCAGGTACACAGGGCCAAGGCCATTTAGGGCTTTAAAGGTCAGCACCAACACTTTGAATTGTGCTCAGAAACGTACTGCAATGTGATTTCACAGGAGCGATGCCCTGATTGTAAAATCCAACTCTTATAGAGGTCAATCTTCTTTTTCAGTCTAAAGGATATGTACAATTTCTATGAAGTTGTTGGTTTAAAATGGAAGGTAAGTATTATTGTTATTGTTTATGGATGTGGGGTAGCTAAGGATGGGGGAGACATTCTATGCAGTTCTCATTTGAAGGTGAAACCTACCGTAATTGATCATCCTGAAACCATACGCAAATTGAAAACACAGCCATCCTTTGAAATTCACACTTCTCTGAATTTCACAGTGCTGAGTAAAACGTGTACAAAAACGCATATACCAGGTGGGCACTGAAAATAGCACACAAAATGCATGGTATTAAAAGGAATTGCTTTGCAAAAACGTCTACGTGAGGCAAAAATCGCATGCAAAAATATATTTTAGGGGAAATTAACACCAAATTGCTGGTTAATTTTCACTAGGACTTTAAAAAAAAAACCCCATAGCAGACTGATGTGGAAATGAGGAGAGCTGAAAAATGAGGAACCGAGAGAGAAAGAAATTGACAGATTTGCCCATTCTTAGGAAAAGGGAAGGATGAGGGCATTGATTTATATACTGTCAAAGAAGAGTTGTGTTGGTGGAGATAGCGGAAACTCCTTGTGCAGTTTTGTTTTAGCTCTTGTTACTGCCAGTAATGCTACTGTGTGGAATCTTAAATAAAGGCTGTTCTGTGGGCTGTTCCATTTCCAGGCTAAAAGGAACCGGGAACATTGGTTTGATGATCTTCCACGGACAGCGTTCCTTATTTTTAAAGGTAAAGGCCTGGGGTTTCAGAGCTGATGCAGCTGGAGGCCCTAGCGTGGCTAGAGTCTTGGACTAGGACCTGGGCCTCAAGCCCCCACTCAGCCATGTTGAAGTGGGTGACCTTGGCCTAGCCTCTCGCTCTCCGCCTAACCTACCTCACAAGGTTGTTGTGAGGACAAAAAAGAGGAGGGGGGAGAACTATGAGCACCTTGGAGGAAATGCGGAGAGATAAAAATGTAATAAATAAAGAAATTTCCAAAGACAAGAGATTAAAAATACATTAAAACATCAGCCATTAAAAACTTCCCTAAACAGGGCTGCCTTCAGATGTCTTATAAACGTCAGATAGTTGTTTATTTCCTTGACGTCTGATGGGAGGGCCTTCCACAGGGCGGGCACCACTACCGAGAAGGCCCTCTGCCTGGTTCCCTGAAACTTCACTTCTTGCAGTGAGGGAACCACCAGAAGGCGCTGGACCTCAGTGTCCAGGCTGAATGGTGGGGGTGTGAACGCTCCTTCAGGTATACAGGGCTGAGGCCGTTTAGGGCTTTAAAGGTCAGTACTAACACTTTGAATTGTTCTCTGAAACATACTGGGAGCCAATGTAGGTCTTTCAGGACTTGTTGTTATATGGTCTCAGCAGCTGGTCCCAGTCACCAGTCTAGCTACCGCATTCTGGATTAGTTTCCAGGTCACTTTCAAAGGTAGCCCCACGTAGAGCACATTGCAGTAGTTCAAGCGGGAGATATCTAGAGCACGCGCCACTCTGGTGAGACAGTCTGTGGGCAGGTAGGGTTTCAGCCTGCGTACCAGATAAAGCTGGTAGACAGCTGTCCTGGACACAGAACTGACCTGCCCTCCATGGACAGCTGTGAGTCCAAAATGACTTCCAGGCTGCGCACCTGGTCCTTCAGGGGCACAGTTACCCCATTCAGGACCAAGATGGATTCACATCCCAATTGGGTGTCAGTACAGGTGTTTCCCTCACCCAGCAGCTAGCATGCTTCCAAGTCTTTGTATGATTGCAAGGTCTAGTGGGTTCCTGGATGCAGCCCCAAAATGTCATAAGGATAAGCTCTGAGCCCTTTTGAATGTTCACTTCAGCTTGAGATGGCTTATGCCAGGCTTTCCCAAACTTGGATCTCCAGCTGTATTTTGGACTACAACTCCCATCATCACTAGCTGGCAGGACCAGTGGTCAGGGATGATGGGAATTGTAGTTCAAAAACAGCTAGAGACCCAAGTTTGGGAAGTGCTTGCAGGTACAATAGATTTAGCAGTGCTGCAGACTAAGGTTGTTGTTTTTTAAACCCTATGTATGTATGGAAAGTCGTAGTGGGAAGGAAGGGTCTGAAATCAGGATTCTAAACATGTTTTCCCCTTAACACGTTCCTTCTTTCAACAGGCATTAATATACTTGTGAATTCCCGGGCCTTCCAGTATGCCATGTGTAAGTCTGATGCAAACTCTCTTCATTTCCCCCCATTAGCTGCCCAGAAACAGGGTGTTTTCCAGGAAAATTAAATATCCTAAACCTGCTTGTGGAGCTATGTCCTTCAGATGTCACTAAGGAGTGTGGGAATGGTAATGCAATAAAATACAATATATAAGAAATAAGATGCAATTGAAAATTATATAGCGTCGAGCACAGTGCATTACCATTGCTATGACAGGGATAAAAATCACAAAGGGACCTGTCAAGGCCCTCAGAATTTTCCAAGTGGCCCATGGAGGAAAATAGATTGGGAACTACTGTTCCAGAGCTTCAGGGCTAGTGAGAATCAGCTCAGCACGTAGAAGATCAGTAAAAGATCTTTTAAGAACTGTTGCCTGACTGTGTTTGTTTGAAAAAAATTATTAACCACCTATTGTCAAATTATTTCAGGGTGGTGTTTGCTGCACCTCTTCCCTCCCCATCACTCTTTCCTTTTGTGTCATGCTCTTTCGACTGTAAGCCTTAGAGGGTAGGGACTGCCTTGTTTTGCTATACAGTGGTACCTTGGTTCTCAAACTTAATCTGTTCCAGAAGTCTGTTCCAAAACCAAAGCGTTCCAAAATCAAGGCGTGCTTTCCCATAGAAAGTAATGCAAAATGGATTAATCCATTCTAGACTTTAAAAACCCATAAAACAATAGTTTAACATTAATTTTCCTATCTAAC
This sequence comes from Podarcis gaigeae, assembly GCF_964106915.1. Lineage (NCBI taxonomy): Eukaryota > Metazoa > Chordata > Lepidosauria > Squamata > Lacertidae > Podarcis > Podarcis gaigeae. Next base: position 21,750,585 of record NC_139693.1, on the reverse strand, counting down.
GAGATCATTGATCCCTGAAATGAAAGCAATAGTCAATGTCCTATACTATAAAATAAATAAGACAGCTTTGTAGATGATAAAAATTAAAAAAAATTTTTTTTTATTACCTGCACTGATGATAGTCGTCGTTTGGATGTGGTGCTTTTATCCATTTCCGCATTCACTCACTCACTCAATCAATCAATCAGTAGCTGAACTGGGTTCCAGACAGTCACAAAAACAAATTAACTGAAAAAGCCTCAAAAACAAAAATGCAAAAGAAATAGCAAAAACAAAAGCACCAAACTTAATCTGTTCCGGAAGTTCGTTACATTTCCAAACTGTTCGAAAACCAAGACACAACTTCTGATTGGTGCAGGCGCCCAGGAAACAATAGCCGACAACCGCATTGGACGTTTGGCTTCTGAAAAATGTTCGAAAACTGGAACACTTCTGGGTTTTCGGCATTTGGGAACCAAGGTGTTTGAGAACCAAGGTACCACTGTGCTGATCTTACGTATGCTGCTCTGGGGTCCCGGGGGGGGGGGGGGCTGAAGTGCTTTTAAAAAGCTTAAAAGCTAGGTTAAAAGTGCTTAAAACCAGTCCAAATTTTGGTTCCTGTGTGAAGCTACCTAAAGGTGACATCTTAGCTGAATCCATGTGTTTGGATGTTCTGAAAGATGGGCTGATGGAGTTTTGTTGCGTTTTGTAGATACTCTGTTGGCAGTGAATGGCCTCTGGATCCTAGTGGAAACCTTTATGTTGCGAGGTATGGAATAACACGGCTCTCTTCTGTTTGCTGACCCTCTTCCCTATCAAGGTTTCAGTGCCCCCATCTGATAATGGTATTTTCCCTCCCCCTCTCTCTGCTTTTTCAGATGGGATCTTCTCGCGAGATGTCCCTTGGAGTTACATTGTCTTCCTTACAAGTAAGTCTTGGTGCTCCCTGTTATGATCTCTGAATATATTCCTTCCAAACATTTGTGCTTGTTGGGATATTTGTATTCATTTATTTAAAATATGCATATAACAGTATTCATTTAAAAAACAACAACCCCAGAGTGGTTTACAACAATTGTGCTTAAAACCGTAGAACAAAAACCCTATAAAAAAGTTTAAATCTGCACAACCTTTTGCCCTACAAAGGCCCACTCTCTAAAGCGCCTTTCTTTTTGTCCCAGGGCTTTCCCCATAAAAACGAGCTCTTTAAAGCTGCAGCACAACCAATGATAATTAGGGTTTTCTGCCGATAGTTGTTTGCTCCGATTCAGCTTTAAAGAGCGGATTTTCACGGGAAAAGCTCCGGAGTAAAAACAAGGTGCTAGGACACAGAGTTTTAAACTGTGAACCGTACCTGGAAACACAGAGGGAAGGTAAGTGTGGATACTGTTATGGAAAGATATATTCTTAATTGCTCGCAATAGAAAGTGTTCAGCAGACCTTTAAAAGTTTGCATGGAAGGTGTTTGCTGAATCTCTATTGGCAGAGCATCACATGATACTGGGCCAGTTATGTGAAAGGCTTAGTTTCTTGTTGTTTTCAAATGAGCCTTGCCAACTCGGGGAACAACCCAGCTTCTTAAGCCTGTTGTCTCAGTGGCGGTATCTGCGTTGGTCAACAGATGCAGTTTGTTGCTTGAAACTATCCAAGCAAAGCTCCTCTGGGGAAGGGCTGCAGCTCAGTGGTAGAGCATCTGCTTTGCATGCAGAAGGTCCCAAGTTCAATGTGCAGCATCTCCAGTAAGGACTAGGAAAAGACTTTTGCCCGAAACTCTGGAGAGCTGCTGCCAGTCAGTGTGGACAGCACCAAATTAGATGGACTCGACTCTGCATAAGGCAGTTTCTTATGGTCAAGTGGAGGGGTTTTCCTGCTTATACAGTGCTTTTGTGTTTTTGTATGTGCTGGAAGCCGCCCAAAGTGGCTGGGGAAGCTGGTTAGATGGGTGTGATAAAAATAAAATAAAATAAAATAATAATTATTATTATTTATTACACTATATTAGAAGGTCCCTGTTAGAGGCCCAATTCTTGATGCCCTCCTCTTCTGAGGGGAGGTGGGTTGAAAGGCAGGATAACTAGGTTGTAAGAAAACACTTCTAGATCAGTCTTTGGGAGAGGATGTTAAATGACAGCTCTTTGCTTTCACTGAGTCCTAGAAGAGCTTTAATAGAGGTCTCTATTAAAGGAGCTCCAGATTCTTCCATGTTGGCTGCTGGTCCACTTTCCCCTCAGACATGGATTGCTTTCCTGAGCCAGTGAAGCTGTGTGTTGTTGAACTTAATGCCAAAGGTCACATCTGATCTTCAGCCTGCATGTGAAAGATATTATGTTCTCTTGTGTCCACAGTCTATGGGGTTGAAGTGCTACTGAAGATCACTGGATTGGGGCCTATTGAATACCTGTCGTCTGGCTGGAACCTGTAAGTATGTGTCATCATTCTGCGTCATAAACTTTTTTTAAAAAAAAGTTTATATTTTATTGAGATTATTGTAGTAATTTTTTTAAAAAAAGAATAGAGAAAGGGAAAAAAATAGAATATATAAAAATACATTTTAAAAAGCAGAAGAAAACAGCAATAATAAAATAACTTACATAAAATGTAAGTTTACAAAAATATAAACTTAAGAAATGTAAGTTTACAAAACATATATGTAGATGAATAAACTAACTGTTTTGGCAAATACATTCCAAATACCATTACATTTGTCCAGGCATGTTCTTCATCTGAAAGTGATTCGTTCATGGGCTGCAAGAGCTGTTGTGTCATCTATCCATTGATTGAAGGGAGCTATATTTTTGTCCTTCCATTGTACCAGTATCAATTTTTTTGCCGATGTGAGGGGATAGAGAATCCAAATGTCAAGCCCTATATATTAGGTGCAGTCATACCTCTGAAGTCGAACAGAATACGTTCAACTTCCAAAACATTTGGAAACATAGGTGCGGCTTCTGATTGGCTGCGGGATCGGAAGCCGCAGAACCCGCTTTGGATGTTCGGTTTCCAAAGAACGTTCGCAAATCGGAACACTCACTTCCGGGTTTGCAGCGTTCGGGAGCCAAAACATTCGACTCACAAGGCATTTGGGATCCAAGGTACAAACTGTATGTAGTTTATGCGTCAGAGACTAAATCAGGGATAGGGAACCTCAGGCCTGAGGCAGGGGCTGGATGTGGCCCTTTGAGTCTCTCTATTTGGCCCTCGAGAGTCTCTCCCAAGCCACACCCATCACACCTCCTGCTTCACACCCTCCTTGAGCATTTTTGCCCGGCTAGAATGTTTGCAAATTCTGGTAATGCTCCTTCCTTGCCTGAATGGCGTATAGAGTCCATAAACATTAGTTGCTGCACCCATTTTTCCTTCCGGCCCCACCCACCAACTCCCTGTTGCCCCGGGGGGGGGGGGGTGTTGCCTATAGGGAAATGCAGCTCTTGGACTGAAAAAGGTTCTCCCAGGGTCACAGGCTTATAAGTTCATCCCTGAAGATGTTTCTTCTTTTCCCCCTCTCTCTTTTCCAGCTTTGATTTTTCCGTCACCTTGTTTGCATTCTTGGGCCTCCTGGCATTGGCGTTAAACATGGAGCCATTCTACTTCATTGTAGTCCTGCGGCCTCTGCAGTTATTGAGGTGAGTAATTGGTTGAATTTGTACAGAGGGAATGGCAAACCAAAGAGCTGGAATGATTCGTTCCTAACTGAGGTTTGATGAAGGCCTTGGCTGACAGGATGCTGAGAGGCCAGTCTGGGGTCAGGAGAAAGGGGAGAGCAGTTGTATTGTTGTTCATTTTAATTGTGTATGGGCGCCGTTGTTGCCTGCAAATGGTTTAGAAGCCATTTTGGCATGTAAGTGGTATAGAATAAAGAATGTTAATAATCATATTGCGTCCCAGTTCTGGGCACCACAATTTAAAGAGGATGTTGACAAGCTGGGATGGTGTGCAGAGGAGGGCAACCACGACGATCAAGGCTCTGGAAACCAAGCCTTATGAGGAATGGTTGAAGGAGCTGGGTATGTTTAGCCTGGAAAAGAGGAGACTGAGAGGAGATAGGATAGCCATCTTCAAATATCTCAAGGGCTGTCACATAGAAGAGGGAACAAGCTTGATTTCTCCTGCTCTGGAGGGTAGGACTCGAATTGATGGCTTCAAGTTGCAAGAAAGAGGATTCCGACTAAACATCAGGAAGAACTTTCTGACAGTAAGAGCTGTTTGACAGTAGAACAAACCTCCCTTGGGAGGTGGTGGACTCTCCTTCCTTGGAGGTCTTTAAGCAGAGGTTGGGCGGCCGTCTGTCAGGGATGCTTTAGCTGAGATTCCTGCTTTTCAGGAGAGAGGACCCTTGAGATGGATGCCTTCTGACTCCACAATTCTATATTGCAACAATTGCATCCTTCTGCAACTCATGCATGTTGCTGCCCACTCCCTTTTTGTTGTTGTTGCAGGCTGTTTAAGCTGAAGAAACGCTACCGGAATGTCTTGGATACCATGTTTGAGCTGTTTCCCAGAATGGCCAGGTAACTGAGAGCGGAAGGCTCAGGAGACAGTGATGGCCACCAACTTGGATGGCTTTAAAAGAGGACTGGACAAATTCATGGAAGATAAGGCTATTGGTGGCTACTAGCCGTGATGGCTGTGCTCAAGAGGTAGTTATGGCCACAAACTTTACATTGGCTTGAAAAAAGATTTGTGGAGGATTATGCTATCGTAGGCTACTAGCCATGATGGCCATCTTCTGCCTCTGAATACCAGTTGCTCGAATCAGGTGTGAACACCTCTGTTGCACTTGGGTCTTACTTTCAGGCTTCTGATTGGAGCGTCTTGTTGACCACGTGAGAACAGGAAGTCGGACTAGATAGGCCTTTGGCTCTTCCTACGTTCTTAAAGACTACAATAAACAATGTCAACATACAAAAACTCACCAGGCCCTTCTGATGGCAGGTGGCTCTAGGTCAAGAGGGCTCCGAAGCCTTTCTTGTTGGCTCCCTCTTTTTCTCCTGGGATCCCTTCCATGTCTTGCACGGTCGAGCTTTAGAGTCCTCGGGCTTCTCTGCTGAAGGCATAGGAAAAGAGCAGATTTCCTTAGATCACCATAAGCTCCCTAACAGAAAAGCCTAGCTGCCCATGATTTTAGCTTCGCTTAACCTTGGCTTTTTTCTCCTTTAGCCTAGGTTTAACATTGCTTATCTTCTATTACTGTTTCGCCATCATTGGCATGGAGTTCTTCTCAGGAAAGCTCTTCCCAAATTGCTGCAAGTGAGTGCCCAGCATTTTCCTTCCGTCTGGAAAGTATTTACCGTGCCTTAAAGTTAGGAGCCTTTAAGATGTGTCTGAATGGAAGTGGGGAGAGAGAGGTTCAAATTCTGCATTGTTTATCTTGAAGGATTGTTTTGAGGATTCAAGTGGGCTGGGCTGGGCAGGGCAGAGATGGGTGGGTGGAATGGGAAGAACTTTATACAGCATCCTAAGCACTTTTCGGAAAAGGGTGATAAAAATATCATTAGTTGTCCATTTGTTTCTGGGCCCAATTCAAGATACTCACATTGGTGTTTAAAGCCCTAAACTTGGGCCCCAAATATCTGAAGACCACCTCTTTCCCTGCAGAACCTATCAGGTGTTGAGATATGCAGAGGGGACCCCTCTTGGTAGTTCCACCTGCCCCTGATGTTTGGGGAGGGCCCACAGGGGAGGGCCTGGGAGAGGGCCTTCTCTGTGGGAGCCCCTAAGCAGTAGAATTCACTCTCCACTGGCACCTTCACTAAACAGCTTCCAGCCACTGCGGAAGGCACACTGGCCCTCGACACTCACTGCAAGAAGTAAGGTTACAGGGAACCAGGCAGAGGGCCTTCTTGGTCATGGCACCCGCCCTGTGGAAGGCCCTCCCATCAGATGTCAAAGAGATAAATAACTACCTGACATTCAGAAGACACTGGAGAGGGCCTCCTGCAGGTACCGTCGTATCAGGAGGTCCATTTTGTGTGATGTCATAAACAGGGCCCTTAGTGTGGTGGCACCTATTCTTTGGAACGTCCTCCCTTTGCATATAAGTCTGGCACCGTCTCTTTCTGTCTTTAGAAGGCTTTCCTCTTTCAACAAGCCTTCTAAATGGAGATTTTTTAAAAAATACCAGTGGGCATTTATATCAGATGTGAGTCGTCCCCCCATAAGTGGCACAATGTTTTTTCAATTGTGTTTATATAGGTGCTTGTTTTATATAAGTTTTTATTGTCTTGTGAAATTGCTTTGAAATGTTTCATGGAAAGTGATTCATAAATAAATGGATAAGGGTATATTTTCAAGCTACTGTGAGCCATTTTGTAATATTATTTATTATTATTATTTCAAACATTTTCACAATAACCTTCATACCAAATAGTTGCATTGTTTCATCAATTCGCTTCCTGCCCCCATTTCCGCAGTGTTTTTACTCAGACCCTTTCTACTGCATTGTATCTTTTATCTACTACACAAAGTTTCTCTGTTGCAATCATTTTATCATTTTTCTCCCCCTGCTTTTATCTCAAATCCTGCCTGTGATTTCATTTGACTATAGTATTTTTTTAAAAAAAAAAATAGTCCACAAAAACATTTTGTACCTGCTTCTCCGTTCAGCGCCAGCACGGTGGCAGATTCCTATCGCTGGGTCAACCACACCATGGGAAACAGGACGGTGATGGAAGAAGGCTACTACTATCTCAACAACTTCGACAATGTTTTGAACAGTTTTGGTAAGAGCACAAATCCAAGCGCCCTCTGCTGATGTAGCCAGGAAATGCCGCTGGGGAATTTGGTAGGGACTTCTGCAAGAGACTGTTGCTGCCAGTGAGCAGGGTGAATAAAAGTCAACGATTAAAAAAAAAATTTAAAATCGGATTTTAAAAAAATTAAATCAGATTTTTTTATTTAAGTCAGGGTTTTTTTTATTTAAATTAGATTTTTAAAATAAAATGTTTTTGGAGGAAAAATCTTTCTGAATACAGTTTTCTGTTTAAGTTCATTATAGTCCAAAGGCTATTCATCAGGAAATAAGGATTTGTTTTAAGTTTTTCATGTGTGCTAAAACTTAGGTTTTTCTTTTTAAAAAATCGTTTAACCACATCAGTTAGCAAACATGGATACATATGTTATTGTTATATGTCTAATGTTATTGTTTTAGTTAAATAAATTGTTTAAATTGTTATTAAGGAAATGATTATTTTTATCCTTCCAATAAAGTACAGCAGAAAAGTTATCCAAATATAAACAGTTAACTTATTAAACCTCACAATAATTTCATAATTATCAGTCAATGTATTTCGAATAGTATAACCAAATCAGTAATTTTTGATATAGCTGTAAAAACTACTCTGAAAATTTATTATTCCAAAAATGAAACCTTTGTCTGGTTGTAAATATTAAGATTATACGAGCAAGAATGAGTCTTTGTCTAAAAAAAATGATTTAGATAAAGTCTTGCTGACTAGTGATTTAAATCGATTTGATTTAAATCAAATCCACCCTGCCTGTGAGGTACAGATTGTGTTGTGCTGGCGTACGATTTTCCTTTGGCCTTTCCCACCACCAGCTTCTGGTTAAGTAGGATAAACCAATACCAGCTCAGGATGGAGGGAGAATTTGTTTAGTCTGCTTTTTGCAGTGGATCGGCCCAATCCAGCACTCCCAACCTGAATTGCAGTTCGGAATGCAGCTCCAAGCAGGAGTGCAGATTTTATCTTCTCATAAAACAATGCAGACAAGATGCATTATAATTTAAATGTAGGATTTTCATACATTCTTTAAAAAAATGCAGAAAGTGGGATGGAGCAGACCTATGATTGAGCTCTGCTCGGTCCACCCCTAGTCTAGACTTAGATTCCTTCTCCCATCAACTGTGCTGCCTAGGTCTGATGGGAATTGTAGTCTCAATACATCTGGGACACATCTGGTTGGAGAAGGCTAATCTACATAGATTACTTGGCAGCAGGAGTCTATACAGTCGTACCTTGGAAGTCGAACGTCTTAGTTGTTGAACAAATCGGCTCCCAAATGTCCCAAACCTGGTTTGCGAACATTTTTTGTGTTCCAGTTTGTGAACGTTTTTTGGAAGCTGAACGTCTGACGTGGCTTCCGATTGGCTGCGCCTTGGTTTTCTAATTGTTTTGGGAGTCGAACGGACTCCCGGAATGGATTAAATTCGAGAACCAAGGGACGACTGTACATGATTCCTGCAAAACAGGCCCAGCCTGGGAATTGTTCAGAAACATGGACCATCTCCATGATGGCTGCCCCTGTTGCTTTCCTTGATTGGCTAGTGAGCCAGCCACACATGGCCAATCAGAGATAATGGCCTAGTGCTCAGTTCTCAGCTGGGCAGTGAGCCCCGATTCACCACGTGCGATTGGCTCACTTTCGCCCAAGAAGGTCCATTCGCAGGAAGTGACCCAGTGTTCCAGTTTCACATAGCCCCCAAATTCATGACTGCTGAGGGGGAACTGAGCCACAGCAGTGACCATACAAGTGTTTGTTCTTTCCGTCTTTTTTTCCTTTTTGCAGTTACCCTGTTTGAGTTGACAGTCGTCAATGACTGGTACATCATCATGGTAAGTAGCACTCTGCCGCTCCCTGCCAGGAGATTTCTTCTGTAATAATGTGGCTTGTGATTCCTTGGTGTCTGCGCCGGTTCATCACTGGCCATTGGTCATTACAGGGAATATGCCAAACAAATGGGCACATGGAAGTGAAAAGTTGAGGGAGCCAGCGCAATATGATGCTGGTAGGAACGCTATACTAATGCTGGGAAGACCTGGGTTCAAACCCGCCACTCTCAAGCCTAAAGTCCACTGGGCGAACTTGAATTAGTGTCCCCCAGAGGGGATGAAATGAGTGTGAGAAGAGATAGAAAGAGAAAGTTAAGTGAGTGAGACCCAGGCTCCTCCTACTGGCCTGACTATTATAGTCAGTACGACCTTGACAGAAACATAACAGAGCCAGTTTAAACCAGCTGTACTCAGCTTCCCAGAAGGAATAACCGAAACATCAGAAACCTCTTTCCTGTTTCTCTCACATAGAAATAAACCTTCTAGAATCCTCCTGAACCAATCAGAATAGGAAAGCTCTCTGCACATTGGATCAATGCTTTCTGCACTAAGAAATTAAAACTGGCAATATTTTCCTTTTCAGGAAGGGGTGACATCAGAGACTTCGCACTGGAGCCGCCTCTATTTCATGATTTTCTATATTGTGACCATGGTAAGTGGAGTTGCCAACTGCGCTATTTTGTGAAGCAGTCCTGTGGCTACAGTCTGTATGTTGTAGTGCAGGGGTGGGGCCTCCAGGCGTTGTTGGACTCCAACTCCCATCAGCCCCAATGGTCAGGGTTGATGGGAGCCGTAGTCCAGCAAATTCAACAGGGCCACATGCTCCCTGCCCTGTTCTGTAGCCTTCACAGTCACTCCCAAGGACCAGAAATATAGTTTGCCAGCAAAGCAGTCAAACTTTCCTTTTTGATGCATGGTCATCTGATGAAGGGTTGTAGCATCATTTATGGTTGATCCTAGAGCAAACTTGGGTCTCCAGCTGTTTTTGGACTACAGCTCCCATTCTTATTATTTAGAAGACATCTGAAGGCAGCCCTGTTTAGGGAAGTTTTTAATGTTTGAAGTTTCATTCTGTTTTTAGTCCTCTGTTGGGAACCACTCAGAGTGGCTGGGGAAACCCAGCCAGATGTGCAGGGTAATTATTATTAGTATTATTATTATTATTATTATTATTATTATTATTATTATTAATCCTTGACTAGTAGGACCATTGGCCCAGGGATGATGGGAACTGTAGTCCAAAAACAGCTGGAGACCCAAGTTTGGGAAACCATGATCTATAGCTTGGTTTGTTCCCAGAGCTCAGAGTGGGCTACATTGTGCTAACCTCCAGTAACTGAACTGTCACCTTACCCTACTCCATAAATCAGCTTGAGTAGAGCAGCGAAATAAATAATTTAGGTGAGCTTTTTTGCATTGCACCGACCTTTTCCTTCCCCCACAGGTGGTGATGACAATAATTGTAGCCTTTATATTGGAGGCGTTTGTGTTCCGTATGAACTATAGCCGGAAGAACCAAGATTCAGGAGGTCAGTGGGGTCACCCTTGCAACCTGTTTGTTCCCTTCCTTATTTATAATAATGTTTTCAGACCACCTCCCAGGCACCATATCAAAATGGTGCACAAAAAATAAATAAACGTGTGAGTGCAAAAAGCATAAAAAACTGTAAAAACAATGCAGAATAATCGTTAAAGGGGCTGGCTCATCCTAAGAGAGTGGAAACAAATGAACAGGCCTGTCATAGAATCATAGACCTGTAGAGCTGAAAGGGAATCCCAAGTTTTATCGTCCAACCTCCTGTGTTGCAGAAGTCACAGCAGGAATCAACTTTTTAAAAGTGCATTCAAAAGATTCTGTACATTAAAAGCAACAGTGCCTGCTGAAAGATTGGGACTACAGTGGTACCTCGGGTTACATACTGTAATGGTTATATGGGGTTGCTCGTGCGTAAGTTGCCGCCACTCCTGGCTAGGTAGCCTGGTTAAACCTTCTCTGGCTGGACAGCCCTTCACTTCGTGGCTGTTCAGTCGCTAGCAGAATCCGTCAGTGGGCGTTTCTTGAACTTCTTCCAGCAAAGAAGTTCTTTGACGCCAAGTCTACGCCTACTTTCCCTGCGCGGAAGTCTTCTGCACAGGGTGGGTGTGGGTAGCGGAGGACCCGTGCTCTCCCCGCTGGTCTCAGGCGAGGAGTCCTGGAGCCCTCTCGCTGATTCCCCCATCTGCCCCCCTTTATCCCTGGTGTTACGCTGATTTCCTTCCCCAGCCGATGAGCTCCCTCTCTCCCTGCTGGGCCCTTCTCCAGCATCGCTTGGGAGCCTTGCCTCCACCTCTGGCTCCGATGTCAGTTCCCTGACACATACACTTCAGGTTACATATGCTTCAGGTTACAGACTCTGCTAACCCAGAAATAGTAAGAACTTTGCTTCAGGATTAGAACGGAAATCATGCTCTGGCAGCGCGGTGGTAGCGGGAGGTCCCATTAGCTAAAGTGGTGCTTCAGGTTAAGAACAGTTTCAGGTTAAGAACAGACCTCCGGAACGAATTAAATACTTAACCCTAGGTACCACTCTAGGGGCATTGAATGGGTGTGGAAGCACTTTTGAGCTTTTTTTTTTTTTTAATCCAACAGCCATTGGCCTTCTATGGGCCACACGGGACAGGCAGGCAGGACTAGCAGTCGCCTGATGTCATCATATATCAGGTCCCCCAAATGTCAAGCCAAAATTCTTCAGCAATGAAGCATCACAGTGTGGATGCCTTGTGAGCGAGCTCCCCCATTCTTCCTCTGCAGCCACGTTTTGAATTCCGCCTCCCCCCGCTGGGCGCTGTGTGATGACGTCATGTGTATGGCCCGGTGGGTGTGCGTGGCTTGCCCAAAATGGCCCTGTGGGCCAAGTCAAAGAGGCTTGGGCAGGCCTGATTTTGCCTGACGTTTCCTTGCCACTTTCCCCTTCCGTTACCCAGACAAGCCTTGTCCTTGCCTTTCTCCTCTGCAGAAGACATGGGCATTGTTTTCGAGAGAGAAGTCTCCAAGGAAGAACTGACAGCTGTCGCAGAGCTATATGGAAGGAACTGCATTGCCTCGGCTGCCAGCCAGCTGCTCAAGGTCATTTCCCAGATGGACAGGCACAGGGTGAGTAATGGGGACTGGAATTCCAGCATCTTCTGTTCGCTACTTTCCAGGCATCTTCTCTCACCTCGCCACCACTTGGCTGGTCTTGTTCAGAATGATAAGACTTAAGTTACTTCTGATTTAGAATGCTAGAGGGTATCCCTCTGTGGCCACTGGTCCTTGAAGAGGAAGGTAACAGAGCAATTCAGATTCCCCCATGCTTCACATGTTGCATATTTTTCCAGCACAGATTATTGGGGGGTGGGGGGGTGGAGATGCACACACTGGAATGCCACAATAAGCATGTACAATGGTACCTCAGGTTACATATGCTTCAGGTTACATATTGTCAGGGGCTCTGACACATATGCTTCAGGTTACAGACTCCGCTAACCTGGAAATAGTACCTCGGGTTAAGAACTTTGCTTCAGGATGAGAACAGAAATCGTGTTCCGACGGTGCAGCGGCAGCAGGAGGCCCCATTAGCTAAAGTGGTGCTTCAGGTTAAGAACAGTTTCAGGTTAAGAACGGACCTCCGGAACAAATTAAATACTTAACCTGAAGTACCACTGTAGTAGATTTCTTCAAATAACCACACCATTGTGATGTTTATGGCAACTTCGTTTGCCCTTAGTCATAGCAGTGGCTGCTTGGGGACTCACAAAAGTGGAGTCCCCAAACCTTTATTTTACGCAGGATTATATAGAGAGGCATTCCCTCGCCTTAGCTTTACACAGGTGTAGAAATTAAGTCCCATTATCAGAGGAAAATCATGCCTGCATTATACAGGCTAGATGCCTGGTTCAGAAGAACAGGATTCATCCTCTATTAAACTAGCCCGAGGCTGAGTTTTTCTTCCACAAATGTTCTCAACACCATTTTACAGTTGGAGTAAGCAGATTCTCCTAACAATATAATTTCACGTACTTGTTTTTACATCCCTTCCAGCATTCGAAACCTCCATTGTTCTAGGCAAATTTAGAGACAGGGAATTTGATTACCACAAGCAGTTTCTGAGCTCTGAGCACAGTACTGTGCCTCAGATTTCTGGTTAAAACTGCCGAGTGGAAGGAAAGGAGGACCTTTTTTGGCCTCCCCACTTCCAGCTACTCTCTGAAGACTGGAGAAGAGACCCTCTTAAGAATATTAGGGGGGGTAGGCAGGGGAAAGACTAGACCATGTGAAGAATGAACATAATATTTTACTTAAAAGTGCACCTAGACATTTCATTGCTGCGCCCATAACCTAGGTTTCAGGTGCCATTTAGCTCCTAGCTTTCATATCTCAGTTTTGAACACTGATCGCTTCACATGTAGGCTATCTATCAAGCATATACTATAATTCCCACTACAGGCACCAGGTTCCCATAACTTCAGCTTCCTGACAAACTCATGTAGGTGTGTAATATTCACATCTTAACAGTGTGTACATGCCCTGCCCCCAAATGCACACAGAGCTGCATAGGAAAAAACCCAAACCTGTCCCCCTGTTTGGCCTGCGGATTCCAACCATCAGTTTCATTTATTTGTATCTAGTCATCAGAAAATTCCAAAACTAACATTTAACAGAAGGGAAATAGCACAAGGGAGTTAACCCTGATCTTAATAAGGTACGACATGAACAAGTTTAAATGCTGAATTTTAAGCAAATCACAGCAATGTTTCCATTTAATTAAAAGGATTGTACTTGCTTTAACTAATATTAAAATTAAATGAATTTATGCAAATCCGAATAAAATCGTGTAAGACGTAAATGCCCCCCGTTTCCAAGAATTTATCTCCTCTTATCTGATAGAAAGCCTGCAGTGGTCGCAGTTGCGCATTTGTCTTGAGTTCCCTGTAGATAAAGTTAGAGATGTGCTCAGGTCTCTTTTGGTGGCGAGATCCCTGTGTGCTCCTAGCAGCACCTGTATTAGCTATGATTCAACTCTGGCACCCTTCAGAGGCAATTGCCTTCTTCCTTCCGCTAACTGCTTCTCTTCCATCACTTTAGCAAACATCCATGCTGTTCCTGGGGCGGCGATCGAGGACCAAAAGCGATTTAAGCATGAGAATGTATGAGGAAGAGATACAGGTAAGATGTGTGAAACTGCTCGCATCCTAGTTATGGTTATGCAATGGTCCCTGTAGCTTGGTGGACTCAGGGATCTTCTCGGAGGTGCTGCCAGCCCCAAAAAAGGTAAAAGTAAAGGACCCCTGAAAGTTAAGTCCAGTCACAGACAACTCTGGGGTTGCGGCGCTCATCTCGCTTTACAGGCCGTTTACCTTCCCTATTTTACCTATTTATCTACTTGCATTTTTTTGGGTGCTTTCGAACTGCTAGGTTGGCAGGAGCTGGGACAGAGCAACGGGAGCTCACCCCGTCATGGGGATTCGAACCACCGACCTTCAGACCGGCAAGCCCAAGAGGCTCAGTGGTTTAGACCACAGTGCCAAATACTGTCTAGGAGAGTGGGCAATTTTTCTTAGCCTCACGCCTTTAAAGCAGAGGTGGGGACTCTGTCTTCGCCAGATGCTGTTGGGGCTACGCTTCCTTTCTATCTTTCCAGACCATTGGCTATGCTCACTGGGGCTGATGGGAGTTGGAGTCTAGCCAGCTGTTTTTAATGTGGTATAATGCGCCCTAGGACCTTAAGGTAAAGGACGGGCTCAGAACCATAATACCTCAAGGACTGCCTCTCTCCATATGAACCTACCTGGACACTCAGATCATATTCTGAGGACCCCCTTCATGAGAGGTCTGGAAGGTGGTAACACAAGAACAGGCCTTTTCTGCAGTGGCTCCACACTTGTTGAATGCTCTTCCTAGGGAAGTTCAACTGAAGCCTTCATTATACACTTTTAGGCGCCAGAAGAAGACATTCCTCTTTAACCAGGACTTTGGCTGATTGACATACCGTGTATAAGAGGCCACCTATTTTGGGGGACTAAAAATTAAGAAAATGGGGGGAGATTGCCCCAGTGTATAAGACTATTCCCCTTTTTTAACATTATTTTTTAGTAAAAAAAACCCTAGTCTTACACAGTAGCTCCTCAGCTTGCGTTACCCTTGGGTAATGTAAATGTTGGGTTGCGAAAGCGGCAAACCCGGAAGTGTTTCGCTGCATGCACATGTGCAGAAGCAGTCCCTCTGGTTGCGGAAACCTTGGGATCCGACTGGAGCTCCGGAACGGATCTCGTCTGCAACTGGAGGTACCACTCTACATGGAAAAGTACGGTATCTTTTAAATTTGTTGTGGAGGGGGGTCGGAATTATTGGTTTGTTTTTGTTCTTATTTTTATTATGTGTTTTGTGTGTGTGTTTTAATAATGTCATTTTTTGTTGTGATGTGCCTTGCCTTGTGATGATGGTGATTAACAACAACACTATTATTATTATTATTATTATTATTATTATTATTACAAGCAGAATATTGGGCTCGTGCACAATTCATTGCAGACCTTCACGATTTGAGGGCAGACTGTGGGTGTGGGAAATGAAATGATCCCAGTATTGTTGCCTCTTCCCACAGGAGTGGTATGAAGAGCACTCCAGGAAAGAAGAAAGGCAGTTTCCCTGGCAGGATGACCAGTCGCTCCATCAGCCCTCACCATTTCCAGGCCTCCGCCAGCGCTCTCAGACCATTATCTAAGCCCAGCTAACTTAAGCTGCTTTGTCTGCTATGCATTAACCACCCCGTTTACTTACTTTGCAAAGTACGTCTCAGATTAATGCATAGCGTAGCCTGGCAGAAGGAGGTCTCCTAGCGCGCTTGTGTAAGAGAGTTTCGGCTCTCCCTTTTGCAAAAGCTCATCCCTGTACTAGGGCCTTTAAGGCATAACCAGAGTACTGCAAGATGGCTGGGCATTATGCAAGGGACTGGGGCTGGTTAACAGGGTAGCCACAGTGAATGCTTCTGGGATTTGTCTAGTGTAAAGCAGCCTGGGGTTAATTTGGCTATCTTTCCCCAGTACATCTGGATAAAATAGTCAGCGGAAGTTATACAATCAGGCTGCTTTCCCCCGGGCATTCCAGCCTCCCAGAAGTGGGTGGCTGGCATCAGCAGAAAAAACAAAACACCACCATTTACTGCCACAATTTGCCTGTCTGTAACTGTTACTAGGCTGCCCAGTTTTCAGCAGGACTGCCCTTTTGAGGTTCAGTTCTGTCCTCATCATCTCCATAATGGTTCAATAAGCTGCTGTGGCTCTACAGCATTTTCCCTTCTCCAACAAGGTTTGTTCCCTGTTGGGCAGAAGTCCTCTACTCACAAACTGGCTGAAACCTGGAAACTGGTGAATGAAGGAATCCTACCGCTGCAACTAGCAGAGGGCTGCTTGTCGTGGTGGAAGCAGCTCAGCCTGCGGGCATGTGTTAAAAGCAATAACTTTCAAAGAAGGAAAACTGACCAAGGTGTAATCCTGCAGTCACTGCACAGCAGGGTCCAGGTTGATCCTCATCACTTGCTGCAATTTATTTATTTTTTTTAAATTACCAGCTCCTTATTAGCCGTTGGCTCTGTCTGACAGCCCTCCACCACACAAGCTAGAGGTAAACAGAGATGCAGCAGAGTTCTCCTTTGGTTTGCAATACAAACATTTGATAACATGTAATGCTTGCCGCAAATATGACGGTACTGCAGCCTTCCCAAATTCTTACCCGGCCTTAGAATGTTACTCTGAGCTGGAAAAGAATTCCATGCCTCCCACCTACCTACCTAAACTCTGTTGCTTATAAGCAGGGGGGAAAGGTCTTTCTCCCCGTGAACTGTTAATATTCCCAGGAGCACTGGGAAATGGAGCTTTCCTTCTCCTCTTGACTGTATGCCATAGCAGCACAAAGTGAAGGCAAAGGGGAAGAGACAGAATTTCCTGCTGCAAGATAAACAAGTGTGAAGGTGCTTTTATTTGTCCAATTTTAACTTTAGTAGGCTCATAATAAGCCAAGCTATTTCCCAGGTGGTTTTTTTGTTGTTTTTTAAAAAAAGAATAAGGGCTTATTCTGAGCAAATCTGTGTTACCACAAGTAAGACAGCGTAGCGTGTGTTTGCAGAATCCCAGCTGACCTGATCTGTCCTGAAGACAGAGGAGGAGCTTTCCCTATGGTGGTCAGGGAAGATATTCCCTTGAGACAGATGCTGTTGGCAGAAGCAAGCATTGGTCCTGCAGCACCTGCCTCTAGGCAGATTCTAAAACCCCAGATAGTGGCCTGCTCAGGGAAGCCATGCCTGTTTAACTCAGTTCCAGCCTTCCTTAAGGAGAGATTGGATATGTAAAGCAGTACCAAGTGCTGCCTAAGATGAGGGTGAGAGTTCTGTGGAAGTTTGGGGTTCAAGCACTGCAGAAAACATCAACCAGCAGTGATTGTTGCTCCTGCCTTTTTTGGGGTGCATGTAACTTATTTGCTGATGGAAGGCAAATTCCGACCTCGTGATGGTGAAATGGAAGTTTTGTGCCCCTTCGTGTATCAGACCACTAACTAGCCCAAGGCTAGCCAGTGTGTCGGCCTCCAGTTTTTGGTGAGCTCCATCATCCCTGCATGGCCAGAGATGATGGGAAATGGAGCCCATCCACAGATGGAGGGCGCCGTGTTGGCTACCCCTTGAACTAGACTAAGGATCAAACCTGTGTGCAGCATATATCTGGGCCAACACTGATTATAGACACTTGGGGCCGCTATTCTTAAAAAGTGTTTTTCTCCTAATAGCCGAGTACAGTTTCTGCTGCTCTACAAAGCTGGAGTCTGAGGCTTTTGAGGGAACACAATTGCTCTCTGTAGAATATTGCTGTTGTGGTTTCAGAACCGAGACATGCTTCCTGAGCTGTACTGCTAACTAACTGACCTGTCACTCAACTTGCACTGTATATGCCCCCTCCCCAACTCCTTACCAGAATAAGCTAGTGATAATTCCAGAAACTGCTTCTTGCAGGATGGAAGGAAAAACAAACCTCAGCGAGTCTACCTTCTAACTTGTCTTTTCTCCTTGGCTTCCTCCAACACTTAACTCCAAAGACAATCACTTGCAGGAACGTAACACGATGGGAGGTTTTGTTCGCTGCGAGTTTGTATGGCAACTGTAATGATTACGTCTGAAACAGTGTTATAGAGATATTTACAGGCACATTTAATAAACCTTTTAAAGCGTTCCTTTCGTCTTTGTTTTCTGCATTTATTTGCGAAGGGCGTTGGGGTAGGTGAAACAGCCACTGAACTGCACAGACCACTTCCTGTGGCAAGAGTGCTTCTTTTCAAAGAAGTATGCAAGCCAAATGTAGAGCTTTCATGTTTTCACAACTGCACATGCCGTCTACTCGTAGAAAAAATAAAATAGAGACCTAAGTGTTAAGAAGCCTTTGTCTCCCTTCACCTTCCATCTGCTTACATGTCTGCTTACATTTGAAGCTCTTCCTTAGGGAACCTGTTTCCCCCACCCTTCTCCCTTTTCCTAACTTGGAAGTGGTTTTTGGTCATTGCCTATATTTAGTTTGTAAGTCAAAAGCAAGGGCTGTTCAATTCTTCTTTTGTACAGTAGCACTACTAAGCAAGCTTAGGCATTTTATGGAGAGTAACTCTTCCTCTACAGTGCTCATGCAGACCCTCCAAGTGTCCCTATTTTCCAGGGACAGTCCCGGATTTACAGAAGCCATCCTGGTTTCTGATTCGATTCCAGAATGTCCCATTTCCCCCTTAGGAAGTTCCTATTTTCATCAGAGAAATGTTGGAGGGTATGGAGTTATGCTACCCCCGAGCCAAGGAGATAAGTCATCTGAAGGCAGCCCTGTATAGTTTTATTATGGTTTTTATATATGTTGGAAGCCACCCAGAGTGTCTGCAACAACCCAGATGGACAGGGTTTAAATAAAAAAATTATGGAATAGGACATCCTTATTTTCATCAGAGAAATTCTGGACAGTATGCTGATGCACAACACACTATTGATGGTTTGCATACTCCTTGCACATAAATCCTCTTTCAACGTTGGAACTGTGCAGTGGCGTAGCGTGGGTTGTCAGCACCCGGGGCAAGGCAAGTAATTTGCGCCCCCTAACCAAGGCAAGTAATTTGCGCCCCTAACCCCTAACCTGCCGCCGCTGCCAGCTTCTTGCTGCTGCCTAGGCTGGGGTATTTATGGTAAGGTAGCCACGGCGGCGGCGGGTCCATGTCAGGTGATCTGAGGCGAGTTGCCACTGGCACTGCCACCCAAACGACGCCGCTTGCCCGGAGGAGGAGGGCAGAGAGGCGAGGAAAATGCAACATGGCCCAGCGGCTGCAGCGGCAGTGGCGGCCGGGCTGTGAGGAGGGGCTGCCTGGCGCGCCCTCCGCGGCCCTGACGCGTGGGGACCGTGGTGAGCGCTGAGAGCCGCTGCCTGCCGGACGCCTTCAGCCCGGACGCATGCACAGCTCGTCGGTTCCGCGAGACATGGGGCTCTGCTACAGCCTGCGCCCGAGGCTCTTCGGCGACTCCGGAGGCGGTGAGCGCACCCCCCCAGATGTTGCGCCTGGTGCAGCTGGCCCCCCCTGCACCCCCCACACTACGCCACTGGAACTGTGGTAAAAGTGAGGTGCGTGGCCTGGACAAACTCCTGTGGACCGGAGACAGGTTTGATTTGGCCTCTAGCATTGAAGTTCCCCAGCCCCAGTACAGCACTGAAGACAAGAAGTAGTAATTGTGTTTTGCCTTTATTAACATACCAGATGTTATGCTGTGCTGAGCAGAGAAAAGGGTTTAACAGGAAGGGAGAGTACTGCATGTATTGGCACCTGATGCAAATGCCTGATATGCAGTTAAGTCTTAAGGTTGAAGGAGATTCCTTAGAATAGCAAGCAACATTCAAGAAAGCACTGGCTACTTTCCTTCAAAAAACCTGGCTGTGTATACTTTTAATGATGCACACAACTCATATCCATTTGGGTTCATGGTCCAGAAGTTGATTGCAGCAACTCTTGGCTTCATATAACAACCCTAATCTCTAGCTCCCAGCACCAACAATTCATATAACAAAGCAATTTTTACAACCCACTCCCCAAGGAGATTCCTCAAGCACAGCTTTCTCACAGCTGTAAGGGAAAGAACAAAAAGAGCTGGCCAAAATCTGCTTAGTTGCCTCCAGTAGGTTTTTAATAACATACAAATAGAATTGACCACTCAAACTAGCCCTGTAACAGCTTATACCCATTATTATTCATAGCGATGGCTCAGGGTGAGTTCTCTCTTCAGTGTTATCGTTCTGAGGTAGATTTGTTAAATAGAGACAACACTTGTCCGAAGCTACACTTTGCTACATAAGACGAGAGGGGTTTTAAAAGTATAATCTCCTAAGCATAAAAGAAGTCTACCTTGCTCTGTTGTTTGGGATCCATTACAATTAGTGGTGAGGACATGTGACCTGAAACAGAAGTTTGCTGTCGCTTAGCTTCCAACTTAGAAATGTGTCCTCTCTCTATTTGCCATTTTGGGATACAGCAGAATGCAGTAGGGATGAAACATTGGGTGGCAGAAAGCAGAACCACTAAAGTTAATGAACATACCTAACTTAGGTTAATTTCATTGGGCCTACTCTGAACAGGAACTTAATTGAATACAAACCTCCCACCAAAAACAATAAATTGCGTGGAGAGCAGCAATCGGGATTCCTTCAGGATTTCTACTACCATTATTTTGGGATTCTCCCAGCTGACAGATTTAACAGCCTTTGTATACACTGACATAAAAGCAGCAAACCCTTCCGGCTTTCTGTCCTTCAACTACAGGCTGCCATTTGCACCAGCTGGTACCCTGGAGCAGCTATCAGGGCTCCATCAGCATCTGTCAGCACTAATGTCTGCCCTGAGAAACCAGATGGGTAGGCAGCCATTTTAATTTCCCATGGTGCTACAGTGTGGGCATAGTAGGGACCCTATCGTAGAGCACTTTGCCAACCCTGTAGTGACTTTGCTTCTGGGTAATGGTTATATGTGATAATTTCTGCATAGGGTTTGCACAGACACAGAAGGATTCCTTGGCAAAACTCCTCAGAATGGAGAATGGTTCTACTTGAAGGTGCACAGAGCTTAAGAGCACAGAACAACTGAGGTACAAAACGGTTGCTATAAAACAAATTGGCAATGAAAATCACAGGGGGAGGAAATATTATAAAAATACAGATGTCTTTGTTACAATAAAATCATCACCATGCAGATAAACACTCCAGTAATAAATCCTGTATGGTATACGTTTTGAATATGCCAAATACTTTCCACCACAAATGTCTTCCATCAATGGTGTCATGTAAAACAAAGAAAATGACAAATAGCTAAAAACATTTTAAAAACAAACAAAAAAACACCTACCAATCCAGGATAAACAAACAAGCAAACAAAACCGAACCTTGGTTTTGGCTCCTGCATACAAAACTTTAGAGAACAAAACACTTCAAAACTTCCATTGAAAACATCAATCTTGAAGAAAACTGTCAATTTCAATAAGTCCTAATTATGCTAATGCAAACTTCAGCCTTACCAAATGTCTGCATTAACTTGCAAAGTCTTGAGAAGGTTAAATCTGAATCAAAGCCTACTGGTATCAGCTTGTCATTATTTATCCAAGACGCGCTGACATTTTTAAAGAGAGCTAAATCACATTTATTTATTCATTTCCTTCCCAACCTTCACCCTAAGGTCCCTGGGAGGGTTACAATATTAAAACACAATTAAAAACATATTTAAACAACTTGCAATCATAAAAATAAGGTGGACCCTAAAAGTAATTTAGTTTCCCTGATGCTATCTTAGGCCTTTGCAGACCTTTTGTTCTGAAATGTATTTGGCACATGTTGAAGAAGACTTTATATGATTTGCCCTACTAAGTTCATTATTGGATGTTTCCTAAATATGATAAATTTTACTGTAATAAAGATTTATGTATTTAATCTATGCTCCCCCTTAACTCTCAGAATCCTTTTTTAAAAACACCTAAAAACATTTTAAAACATCTTTAAAATTGCTGACGTTTCATCAAGTGATAAAATTTGTAGTTTGCAGGTACACCAATGTAAGGAATAAATGGAGTGTGAGACCGCTAAGAGCTTCTTCCCAATATATGAGTTTGTCTACTGCAGATGTGAGGAACCTTTAGCTCTTCAGACATACCTGAACTATAGCTCCCATCAGCCCTGGCAAGCATGGTCAATGGGCTAGGGGCTGATGGGAGTTGTAGTTCAGCAAATAGCTGGAGGACCAGAGGTCATCCACCACCCCACCACCTGGGTCTATTGCTTCTGGTTATTAAACCTAATGGCGATATTAGTGAGATGACTTCCTAGGGCAGGGATGGAGGAAACCAGTGGCCTTCCAGAGGCTGTTGGGACTTCAACTCCCATCAGGCCCTCACATCACGGCCAGCAGAGAAGAATGATGGGAGTTGAGGTCCAGAAACACCTGGAGGGCCCACAGGTTCCCCATCACAGAGAAACACTTGGAAATGGATACAGTCATACCTTAGTTCTCAAATGGCTTTGTTGTTGAACAAATTGGCTCCGGAGCGCTGAAAACCTGGAAGTAAGTGGTCCAGTTTTCGAACGTTTTTGGGAAGCTGAACATCTGATGTGGCTTCGACTTCAGTGCCGGAAGCTCCTGCATCCAATCGGAAGCTGCACCTTAGTTTTTGAACAGTTTCGGAGTCAAACAGAACCAAGGTATGACTGTATTCCCAAACCACAGGCCATAAATAATAATTGAATGCCAAGGAAGATACTTATGAGTAAAATAGCATAAGAGAAGCCTGCTGGATGAGACCAGTGGCATATCTAGTATAGCATCAAGGGCCGCCCAGATGTCCCAGTGCGACACTGGCAGCCAGGACCTGAGCATGAAAGCACTTTCTGTCCTGTGGTTTCCTAGCAACTGGTATTCAGAAGCACCCTAAGTTAGCTGGATGGAGTTTGCTATCCAGTTTTCCTTTTGCCTTGGGGTTCTTGTGTTGCACAGCAGGACTTAAAGCGCTGCCCATGTCCAGTTCTCCACCTCCAAAGAACCTACTAGCTGTAACCATTGAGACATTCTCTGTGGTTTTCCCATTGCGTCACTCTGAATGAGGCAAGTTAAAACAAGGTAGTGGGAAAAGTTCTAGGTTTCCAAACACTGATGAATGAAACATTCTGAGATCGGATACCAGCAGACAGAATTGCCCAATGGAGAGAAACCGGCAGGGCCCTTTTTTTGAGGAACAACGGGACAGGGGAAAGCTTTTTGGGACGTCTTTGTCCAGTCCCACCGTCTGGGTGGATTAACCAAACTGGCCAACTGTGCAAGGCTCCCAGACTTCCTGTTGCTCAACACGGGTGCTGAAAAGCTTGTGTGATCCTGCGGCGCATTGGTCAAGAGCTGATCCCAGGAATAAAACTGCCTCGTCATGCCTCTAGCTCCCAGGATGAAAGTGACTGGAAATCAGCAGCGAGTCATCAAATCACATGCAACAAGATGCACTTGTGCAAACTCAGCTTACAATTTTGCCGGCCCGGAATGAAACAAAATAAAACCGGTTTGCTGCAAAAAAAGTGTGTGTGTGTGTGTGTGTGTGTGTGTGGGAAGTGACAATAACACAGCAGGCCACAACACACACAAGTGCCTCAGGTTGTGCAAACATGCTCATGATGCCACAACTTTTGCAGTCTGTAGTTGTATCCTGGGCTATAGTCTGAATTCTCAAAGGGCATCATTTCCACCTCCCAAAAAACCCTCCAGAGAACAAAGCAGTTAATAGTGCAATCCGATCCACGTCTACGTAGAAGTAAGTCTTAATTCAATGGGGCTTGCTCCTAGGTAAAATGAGGTTAGGATTGCAGCCTTAATGATTCAGCCAGCATTCCTCCCCGCTTTTTGAATGGAAATGATCAAAGGCTGGGATGATACAGACGCCCCACTCAGCCCAGATATTCTTAAAGGAATGCCTCTGAGCACGTTAAAAGATATAAGCAGCTACATCCAACACCAGCTCTACTGAAAGCAGCCCCATTGAAATGAATGGAGCTGTGAGTTCTGTTTGATGACTTCAATGGGTCTACTTCTGGGCAGAAGCAGCCTTGGATATGAAAGCCAAGAAGTTTCCTGGCACAATGGTGAAGGGGGTGGGGTGGGGGGGAGAGGCCAAGAATAAATACGTTTTCTGAAAGGCAGAAAAAGACATCCAATGTTCCTAGTGAGAGTTTTGACAGAAACCAGAAACGACACACAAGGTTGGAGGCCAGTAACTTATGAGCATGGAAATTGGAATAGCTATGGCGCCCTTGCATTTAGACCACATCTAGCAAAAGAGGGGGGGGGGGCACGAAATACTGACCAAACCCATTTGCCAGACGATGACCACATTGGCACCATTCATTTAAAGCACTATGATACCACTTTAAACAGTTATGGAGCTCCCCCTCCAAAAAAAGAATTTTATTAAGGGTACTGAAAGTTGTGGGGAGGCCCTTATTCCACTCCCAGAGCTACAATTCCCAAGCTTCCCTGTGAAGAGGAATTGACTGTTAAACCGCTCTCAGAATTGTTGCTCTCGGAAGGGAATAAGGGGTTCTCCTAAGAACTTTCGGCACTATTAAGAAACTACAGCTCCCAGAATTCTTGGGGAAGCCATGACTGCTTAGAAGTGCCACCATAGTGCTTTTAAATGTGTGGTGTGTGAATTTGGGTAACGAATGGGAGCATTTCTGCTGAATCCACTACAACTTTGCAGCCTGGGATTGCTCCTGTCCCAGCCTTTAGTCCATTCCCATGTTTTCCATCCCACTTCCAAAAAACTTGCAGCACTCAGTGACCACCAATGACATTCAGCTGGGCTGCTTGCAGTCATAGGGACCCCTTCGCAACCAGCAAGGAGGTCTGGGTAACCACTGTTATCTCTTCAATGGGGTTGGTCCATGACAGATCACCACATTAAAGGGGGAAAAAATATATTAACTGCTAAATCTCTGTTTTGCTTAAAATTGATGTACCCTTTCACTCCAACTGTACAAAATCTGTGCTACCGACTCTCAAACTTTGGAACTGTTGAAATATATACAACAAAAAATTAATCCATTTGAGTTGGGCGACTCAAATTGGGTCTTTAAACCCGAAAATGTTAAGCAATGTGGATTAAAGTCATTTCAGGGGCCCCTCAGGGAGCTTAAGCTTCACTCATTTAATAGTACAGTCATACCTTGGAAGGCGAATGGAATCTGTTCTGGAACTCCGTTCAACTTCCAAAACGTTTGAAAACCAAAGTGTGGCTTCTGATTGGCTGCAGGAAGCTCCTGCAGCCAATGGGAAGCTGTGGAAGCCCTGCTGGACGTTCGGCTTCCAAACATAGTTTGCAAACTGGAACACTCACTTCCGGGTTTGCGGCATTGAAGATCCAAAACGTTCAAGAACTAAGCTGTTTGAAAACCAAGGTACGACTGCAGTGGCGTAGCGTGGGTTGTCAGCACCCGGGGCAGGGCAAGTAATTTGTGCCCCCTAACCCGTGGATTTGCGCCCCCTAACCCTAACCCCCAGATGTTGCGCCCGGTGCGGCCGGCACCCCCGACGCTACGCCACTGTATGACTGTAGATCCGCCCCTGGCACTCACTGCTGAATACTGGAAATAAAAGGGTGTTGTGTGAATGGTTGTTTTTTTTTTAATGCAATACCTCTTAGTTGTAAATTTGCAGTTTCCAACCGAAACTTGAGAAAACTAAGAGCCACGAGAAGTACATACTGGGAGCAGTATGCTTTACCATCTTTCAACACAGACAGGATCTAAAAACCACTCCTTGCAAAACCCATCCCCAAAAAACCTGACAATGTGCTTTTCTTTTTTTTAAAAAAAGCTTTTGTTTAAAACCTAAATAATGCCTTTCCTTATATGAAAAGTTAATACTGATTGGGGGAACCGATGGCCTGTCCCCAAGGCCAAATGATCCCTGACTTATAATATAGGTCTTTAAAAGCAGGTGGCACCTTTGTGCCTTGAATGACCGCAGCAACCTAACACGAGCTTGCCTGGGGCTCTGCATAAGTTCCCGAGGTTTGAGTTGTGGTCTTCCCTCCGAGCAGCGGGTAACAGTCAAACCTGACAACCAGGTCCCTTTGGGCACTCGCCGGGGGTGTGTGCTTGTTGCAAGGCAATGTCTTCAAGTAGAGCAGCTCGGTCGCAAGAGGGGGACATTTGCAACCCCATCACCATTCCGTGACAACGTCAGAAGGAGGTCCACGATGAGAGATGTCTTCTTCAGATGGAGGCCAGCCGGATCACCCTGAACTCCGTCAGCAGTGCAACGGTCAAGAAGACCAGGTAGTAGACGATGAGGCAGCAGCCGTAGCCGTGCCCCAGATGAAAGCACTGAGCGGGCACAGAGAGGAAGGAGAAGATCAGGCTGAGGCCCAGCGCACCGGCCAGGATCCACACCAGAAGGCCCTCGGATTCCAGCTGCAAAGGGGAGACCGGAAAAGGGGAGTGAGCACACCCGATGCCATGGAGGACTAGACCTCACACAGGACAGCCAAAGTGGGCAAGGGCTGTGGCTCAGTGGTAGAACATCTGCCGTGCACGCCGAAGGTCCCAGGTTCAAAGCCTGGCATCTCCAGGTTGAGCTGGGAAATACTTCCTTGTCTGAATTCCTGGAGAGATGCTGCAAGCCAGTGTAGACATTGCTGGAATAGATGGGCTGGCTCAGGGTAAAGCAGCTATCTATGCTGTGCCCTCCAGATGTTGTTGGGCTACATCCCTCATCATCCCTGACTGTTGGACATGAACATGGCCAGCCTGGCTTCAGTTGTCTATGCTCTGGTAAAGACTATTGCAAAGCACTGTACTTAGGGCTGCCTTTGAACCATCAATTGTCCCTGACTGGGAGTTGGGAGTCTGACAGCATTTGGAGGACTGCAGGTTCCCCCCCCCACCCCCCGAGTGGAAGGAGAAATGGCAATGAGCGCGCCTGTACCCTCACGACTAGCTTGCTGCTCGTCATCTGAAGGAGGCAGCCGAGTCCAACACCAACGAGCATATCTGCCGGCAAAGTTCAGGAGACAATCTGGCCAGGAAAAGCACTCAATCAGTGACCGACTGTCCTCCCTTCCCTCCCCAGTCCCACAGAGGCCATGGACCTAGCCAGCAAACCCAGGCTGAGAGCAAAGTCACGCAAGGAGTGGATGTGAAATAGAGCCAGCTGGCTTCTCGCTGCTGGAAGCCCCAGGCACTGGTTTGTAACACAGCAAGCAAAATCCACTGACTTTCTCTGACGAAGGCACACAGAGCTAGGATCTACGTGCAACAGTTTGTCCAGGGCAGCTTCAATGGAGCCTCTCCATCCAGAAGCAGCATACCTTTTGAGCACATTTACTCTCCTGCAAACAGGAGACTGGGGGGGTACTGCCTCCACTGTTCTGCTCATGAGCTTCCCAGAGGGATATGGCTGATCAATAAAACAAGGGCAAAAGGAGGAAACATGCAGAGTAGGTGTTGGGAACCATTGGTCCACCAGTCGTCGTTGGACTACAACTCCCATCATCCCTGTCCGTGGGGGCCAATGGGAGTTGTAGTCCAGCAACACTGGGAGGGCAAATGCTTCCCCACACCTGGTGCAGAGGCCAGTCCCACCCCCAACTTCTCAGCATGTGGCAAGTGTACCTGCTCCACCCAACTTTCCTGGGTTAAGTGGGGAGGTCTTGAGGGTTAGGGTTCTAGGTGCATTCAGACCTTAATGCCAAGTTTGCAGAAGGTGTGTGTGCACTCACGTTTTAAAAATTATTACCACTACTGCTACGCATCCCAGGTCAGTCTTGAGGACCAACACAGGATGCCTATGAAGGCCTTCCAGGGAGTGCAGCCCCAGTCTGGCAAGGCAGACTGCAACCCATCAGGAGATCACCTGCAAAGTCTCACTTTGGGTCTCATAGAATCATAGAGTTGGAAGAGACCACAAGGGCCATCGAGTCCAACCCCCTGCCAAGCAGGAAACACCATCAGAGCACTCCTGACATATGGTTGTCAAGCCTCTGCTTAAAGACCTCCAAAGAAGGAGACTCCACCACACTCCTTGGCAGCAAATTCCACTGATCTGATGTGTAGAGATCTTTCCGAATTCAACTTAATTCAAGAGGGTTCTGGAAGCTTCTCTGTGTGAAAGAAGCAAGCAGAAGGTTCATGATGTTTGGGTTATTCCTTCAGAGAAGCTGAGTACAGCTGGCTTAAAACTGGCTCTGCTATCTCAACTGTGTCAAGGTCATGCTGACTATAAAAGTCTCTATCTCTATCTCTCTTTCCTTCTGGTGTGGTGTTTTGTACACAGTATGCTTAGTGTTAAGGTTTAGACTTATTATAAATTATTGTAAGTTTAAGTTAAGTCTGCTGCAACTGGATTTCTTATGGACTGTGCCAATCCTGAATGTATTGGATTTGTGACCATTATGCTCATTTGCCTTCAGTAAAGCTCTGCTGGATGAAATATTAATTGCCTCTAGTCTATTTTTTGGGAATCCCGCAACCTGTTTAAGTTTTTACTCTGCTAACTATACATCTGGAATCTACTCTGGATCGATATTGAGTAGAATTTCAATGACACAAGGATACTGAAGATGATGCCACCAAAGCAGGCAGAAAAGGCCATGCGGGGGTATCCCTGCCGAGCCATCGTGAGGTCTGAGAAGGTGTCTGAAAGAAAAGTAAGGGAAAAGGGGGGGCACACACATCAATATATATTAACGTTAGCCCCCACAGATTGGATTTGTTGATGCAGGTTCATTTTGTGGGGAGGAAACAGTGTCAGGGGGGGTTCCCAAACTTGGGTCTTCGGCTGTTTTTGGACTACAATTCCCATCATCCCTGACCACTGGTCCTGCTAGCTAGGGATGAGTGCCTCATAGGCTTAGGAAACGGTTTTCAACCAGGCGAGTTTTCACCATCTGAGCCTAGTATTGTCTACGCTGACTGGCAGCAGCTCTAACACAGCCTCGGTCAGAGGAGAGCCTTTTCCTCTCACCCACACTGTCTAACCCTTTTAAGCTGGAGAGATCGGGGGTTGAACCCGGGACCTTCTGCATGCAAAGCAGATGCCCTGCCACTGCACCACGGTGTTTTCCCATCAGAAAGCTGTGCTATACATGTGGTCTGTTTGTGGGGCCTCCCAAAGGCATCCGATTGGCCAACTGGGTGAAAAGGATGCTGGGACTGCATAGGCTGCTTGACTGATCTGTCATGCAGCCCATCATAACCAAAGCAGAGCTATTCTGAAGTGGTGATGGGTCGCTAACTTAGGTTTCTTTTTTTAAATGAAATGGTGGTGCAGGGATTAGACAAACTCACAGAGGAAACAGGCTGTCGGGTATGTTTATATTTATATCTGTCAGGGAGCTGCCATCAATGCCGGAGGGGGAGAGCAAAAGCCAGATGGATTATAGAGAGCCTCCAGGGATTGGGAGAAGTAGCTCATCTTCTGGGGAAGAGAATAAACGCAGCTCCAGGAGTCGGAAGTGGCGAGGCGGTCCCAGGACTCCTTGCTCAGGAGAAGCGGGGAGGGAAGGGGTCCTCCACTGCCCACGCCCTCTTTGCGCAGAAGGCATTCGCGCAGAGAGGGGAGGCGCAGACTGGGCATCAAGGAGCTTCTTTGCTGGGGGAAGTTTAAGAAACGCCCACTCACAGATTCTGCCAGCGATTGAGTTGGCCACGGGTGAGTGGCGCTCCGGACAGATAAAGTTTACTTTGGCAGCCAAGCCAGGTATTCACAGGTATTCACCTATTTGCTGGGTATAAAAGCAGCAGGAGGGGGCTATTGTTCCTTTTTCCTGCTCTGGGGGCCTCCACTGCTTGTAAGTGACTGCGGGTCTCCTCGGGGGTGGGGCAGGATATAAATGCAATACATACATAAATGCCCAAGGCCTCTTTCCCTCACCTCCAATGCTGTTCCCCCAGGCCAGCAGCGTCAGCCCCAAGACAGTGTTGCTCAGTCGGAAGATCACCCCCAAAGTCCTCAAGACATTCACCACCTCTGTGGCAGCAGCGTTGATCCACAAGGCGCTGACCAGGAAGCCCAGGAAGGCAAATAACTGTTGTGGCACCATGAGAAAAAGATCCGGGGGGGGGGGGAGGAGTAGAGAATTATCAACAAGGGCCTTCACAAAGCTACTTTCCTTTGTTGTCAGGGGGAAACAAACTTCTCCTTGCCCCTTGGTTGTGTCTGGCTGTTAAATGGGCTGCTGCCGTATATGTGACAGTAAACCTGCATCACCTGTTTTATGCTATCTGTAAACCCACAGAATACGTGGTACAATAAGCCCACAATTTACGTGGGGTTTGCATTCCAGGGATCATGCCTGAAGCCAAAACTGCATATACTGGCCCAGTATACCTGAAGGAGTGTCTCCACCCCCATCATTCAGCCCAGAAACTGAGGTCCAGCTCCAAGGGCCTTCTGGCGGTTCCCTCACTGCAAGAAGTGAGGTTATAGGGAACCAGGCAGAGGGGCTTCTCGGTGGAACGCTCTGTGGAACGCCCTCCCATCAGATGTCAAGGAAATAAACAACTATCTGACTTTTAGAAGACATCTGAAGGCAGCCCTGTTTAGGGAACTTTTTAATATTTGATGCTTTATGGTCTTTTTAATATACTGTTGGAAGCCACCCAGAGTGGCTAGGGAAACCCAGCCAGATGAGTGGGGTATAAATAATATTTTTTTTAAATTTATTATTATTATTATTATTATTATTATTATTATTATTATTATTATTATTATTATCACTACTACTGTAGTACCTCAGGTTAAAAACACCTTGGGTTACAAACATTTCGGGTTACAGACTCCGCTAACCCGGAAGTAGTACCTCGGGTTAAAAACTTTACCTTAGGATGAGAACAGAAATCGTGCGCTGGAGGCACGGCGGCAGCAGGAGGCCCCATTAGCTAAAGTGGTATCTCAAGTTAAGAACGGTTTTCTGGTTAAGAACGGACCTCCGGAACAAATTAAGTTCATATCTAGAGGCACCACTGTATTCCCAAAACATATTGAGTTCAGTGGCAGGTGTGATTGCTATTTTCTGGACGCCTGCCCCCTTTCAGCCCTCTTTCTCTTAAAAAAATAAAGTTTTTTGGTCAAGTGTGTAAAAGCTGAATGCGCACAAATCAAATACACATAAGTTGTGGGCTTGCTGTATTAAACTACGATTTACTCAGAGAAGACCCATTGAAATGAATGAACATGACAAGAGCCACATTTGTACCAAGTGTTTATAAAACACTATGATGCCACTTTACACAATCATGGCTTCTTCCCCCCAACAATACTGGGAGCTGCAGTTTGTTCAGGGTGCTGAGAGTTATTAGGAGACACCCCCCCTATCCCCCCCCTCACAGAGCTACAATTCCCAGAGCTCCCTGTGAAAAGGGACTGATTGCTAAACAGCTCTCGGTGCAGGATGAAAAGGTTCACGAGAGAGATTTGAGCAACGGTGCTCACCCAGTGATATCGGGGTGGCTCTTCGTTCTTCGTAGTGCAGAAGACGACAACAGCCAAGGCAGCCGCCAGAAGGACCACCAGGCCCCAAACTGGGAAGACCCCGTGGATTTTATGAAACCCATCTGCAAGACAGCAAGAGAATGGAGACACTAAGTTAGCCTTCTTATATTCAACGAGGTTGATTCATTCCCGTAATTTGAAATGGGGAGGGTGGTGTTGGGGTCAGCAAACTTTTTCAGCAGGGGGCCGGTTCACTGTCCCTCAGACCTTGTGGGAGGCCGGACTATCTATCTATCTATCTATCTATCTATCTATCTATCTATCTATGGGGGGGGGATGAATTCTTATGCCCCACAAACAACCCAGAGATGCATTTTAAATAAAAGCACACATTCTACTCATGTAAAAACACAAGGCAGGCCCCACAAATAACACAGAGATGCATTTTAAATAAAAGGACACATTCCACTCATGTACAAACACACTGATTCCTGGACCGTCCGCGGGCTGGATTTAGAAGGCGACTGGGCCACAAAGCAAACTGGACTCATTGGTAGGTTTTGAATAAACATTCACAATTTTTTTACTGATAATAATCAGCTAAACAGTTTGAGGATCTATACAACTTTGTAACATGCAGAAAATAGCATTATTGGAGAAACCAAAGACTGGAACTGAGGGAAGTTGGGGGGGTTCTGTGGGGGGAGGGGGGAGGGAGGAAAAATGGGGGGGGGGAATAAGGATATGTTTTTGGATAATATGTTTTGTTATAAAAATAATAATAATAATAATAATAATAATAATAATAATAATAATAATAAATAATAAAATAAAAAATAGAAGGCGACTGGGCCACACCTGGCTCCCAGGCCTTAGTTTGCCTACCCATGGCTGATGGAGTAACGATGAACAATGGAGTAATGAAGGAGTAACAACATGCATTCGTACATCACTTTAAGTGGCCCAAAACGCTTAGGAAGCAGCCTTACACCAGATTGGACTGTAGCCTTGTTCAAGCATTCTCTACAAATACACATAGGGCAAAAAGGGGATCAAAGGGCCACACTGCCCTTGGGAGGAAAGGCGGGTGCTTACATGTGCCAGACTTCAGTGTGAGGATGCAGACAAGGGGCCCAGTGATGAGGTGAAGGCAGTTCAAGGGCCGCCTCCAGTTCTGATCTTCCCTGTCAGGGTCCACAATGGGCACAGTCAGCAGCAGCACAAACTCCACTGGCAGCTGGGGAGGAGAGAAAACAGGGGGTGGGTGAAAGTGCTATAACATGTGGAGGCGATTGCCACATCTGCACGAACGGGCATATCAACAGCAGGGACTCTTAGGTGCCTTTTTAAAAATTCGAATTTGTTATTTAATTATTTCATTAAATTGACTGTTAAAAAATTAATAAACCTCAAAGCGGTTTTTAAAAAAATAACGACTAGAACAATAAAAACACTTGAAAGCAACAATTTAGTAAAACAACAACAATTTAAACATTCAAAGAATTAAAATCAGCAAAAGACAGGCTAAACCACATGTCAGCATTCTAGATAGCTAGATAGGCTTGCCTTGAAATGTTTTTTAGCAGGTGCCTAAAAGAGTAGAGTGAAGGTGCCTGCTTGATACAAATAGGCAAAAATTAATGTTTTTTAAACAATGTTTTTAATAATAATAATAATGATCAGTGTTTTTTTCTGGGGCTACGCATACCCCTAAACATTTTGTGAATCTAAGTTTGACCTCATTGAGGGGCAGTATTTCAATATGAGTAGGAAAATGAGAATACCCCTAAACATTTTTTAAAGAAAAAAAGCACTGATTAATTAAATAATAATAATAATAATAATAATAATAATAATAATAATAATATGCCTATCTGAGTTGCCCCAGCCATTCTGGGTGGCTCCCAACAGAATACTAAAAATACATCAACCATAAAAAAAACTTCCCTGAAAAGGGCTGCCTTCAGAGGTCTATAACAATAAAGGTAGGGGGAGGAAATACAAACACGATTTAAAATTCATATGTATCGACCCAACGGTGGCCCAAGTAATCTGTCACGCCTGGAGTCTACCCACTTCTGGCCTAGGGGCAAAGATGGAGGACTTGAGGAGTCCAAAAATATACTGAGTAGAGGACACAATCCCCACCAGCCCTTTCCAGTTACGGCCAAAAGACAGGGAAGGGCCGCAGGTTCCTCCATCTCTGGCCAAGGTTCCCACACAACTGTCATCATCAATGTCTAGACTGTTATTTTGTGCTGAGGTAACTTCTGTGCTGTTTCATGCATGTCACAAGGGACATGCAAAAGCCACCAGAAAAGTGAAGTGGCTGTGACACCGTCTGCAGACCTTTTACACCTCAGAGACCACGGGTGTGAAAGTTGGGCTTTAGGTGGTTGTTCATTGCCGCCAGCCATGAAGCAACCTTCTCCTCAGACAAGAGCTTCCCAGACTGGGGTGGGGGGGGGGGGAAGAAGGGAGAATAGTGGAAGTAGAAATGTCCCAGTGTGAGGGACATGAGGCTCAGGCCACATTCACACTATGATATCACTTTAAACAGTCATGGCTTCCTCCAAAGGATTCTGGGAGCTGCTATTTGTCAAGAGTTTCTGGAGATTGTAACACTGCGAGGGGTAATACTACAGTTCCCAGAATTCTTTGAGGGAAAGAGCGTATCCTTCGGAGGTGCTTTAAATGTGGACACCACATTCACACATCAAACATTTAAAGTGCCATGATACCACTTTAAACATGGCTCTCCCCAAAGGATTCTGGGAGCTGTTGTTTGTTAGGTGCTCTGAGAGTTGTTAGCAGCATTCCAAGGGGAATAGGGTGACTCCTATTTGAGTTGTTTTGTTTGGCATTATTGTACATATTGTACATAATGTGCAAAGTCCGTTCCTGAATGCCTGTTGCTGGCTGAAAAAAATAAATTGATGGAAGTAAAAAAATAGAAAATAAAAATGCATTTAAAGAGAGTAACCTTGCAGATCTTGAGCAGCCGCCAATAGCAGGGCTTCCTCCTCCATTTTCGGTAATCCAGAGGATTCAAGGAGTGTGTCAGAATCTGGAGGGTGCTCTCTTCCGAAGGCAGCAAAGGTCGGTATTCTTCCCCTATGCGCAGAGAGAGGGTAAAGTGAGATAGATAGAGCCGGCCCAGAAAGGAGAAACTGACAGAGCTGTCAGCCAACTGGAAAATGTTTGCAGGGAGGGTGGCACAGAAATATTATTTATGTGTGGAGGAGGTTGCAAGGCTATCGAAGCCGCTCCCCCCAGTCACACACATTCAACGCACACCAGGAGTTGCTCTATGTGCAAATGGTTGTAAAGCCTCAGTCAGGATGCATGCACAGAACTCCTTCCGACAGATGTTGAAATGGCAGGCACTGGGAGATTATTGGATCATGGGGCAATGGGAACAGTACACACTCCGCCCCCCCCCCAATTCTTTCTATGCATGGAGGGCTGTTTTATCACCCGCCTCTTGACGCATGAAATTTAAAACAAAATTTGCAGTGCCAAACACCTTAATATAGGCTGCGAAATAGTAAAGAGCAAAGATGGTCCACAAACGAAAACCATACTTTTAAAATCATCATCATCATCATCATCAAATAGAAATATATATAAAAATTTGTCCAGTGGCACCTTAGTTTGTTCTTGGTATAAGCTTTTGTGTGCCACTGGACAATTTTTTTTTTTAATATATATTTCTACTGCGCCAGACCAACACGTTTTTGGCACCATCCCCTATTACAGTAACACACCAGAATAAAAAAAAGCTTCAAGCAATAAGCTAGTGTTTTCTTAATACACAGGTCCCTTAATTATTATCATATCCTCCAACCAATGCATTAACTAAGACCTGTTAGTAAACAGTTGTAAACCGTTAAAATTGTCAGTAGAGTTGGAATATCACTTGTCGTTTAAGGGTGAATTCTAGATACAATGGAGATGTAAAAGATTTGGATCATCATGAAAGATGCAGGAGGAAATGATTAATAACAGGACCCACAAAGGGGAGGATGGAAGTCCAGGAGATTCATTGGAATCTTGTTTTTATGGATCTATGTTTGATATATGACCTTAAAATTTTAATCTGAAAAACCAAATAATTTTATTTTTAATTTTTTTAAAACCTGACTTAGTTTTGATTTTCTGATCAAAGGGTTGCATCACTTGTCGTAAGAGTTGGTGTGTTATCTGTTCAGCCCTCGGGAGAAACGGGCTCAAATGCGACTCACCGTATTCGCCTCCATTGGCACTTGAAGTGTCCCCATCTTCAGAGTCTGTTGGCAGCTCTGCAGCAAGACGAGGAGAGGAAAGAATAGTTACCAGTGCTACCTTGGTTCTCAAACTTAATCTGTTCCGGAAGCCCATTCCAAAACTAAAGCATTCCAAAACCAAGGCATGCTTTCCCATAGAAAGTAATGCAAAATGGATTAATCCGTTCCAGACTTTTAAAAACAACCCCCAAAACATGAATTAAACATGAATTTTACTATCTAATGAGACCATTGAGCCATAAAATGAAAGCAATAAACAATGTACTGCAGTCACACAATCAATCAATCAGTAGCTGAACTGGGTTCCGCACAGTCGCAGTCACAAAAACAAAAGAGCCGCCAAAAAAACACACCACAAAATAAATAGCAAAAACAGACAGATCCCAGCGTAACACTCAAATCGGAAGCATAACACTCAAAACAGAGCACATTCGGCTTCCGAAAAAAGTTCGCAAACCGGAACACTTACTTCAGGTTTGCAGTTTTTGGGTTCCAAGTTGTTTGAGTACTAAGGCATTTGAGGTACCACTGTATAAGGGTTGGGAGGGTCTGCATGCAAAGCAAGAGAAGGATTTCCCTACATGTCTTTGCACCCCTCACCTGGCTCTGCAGGGCTAGAAGGTCCCGGCCTCTCCCTCCGCTGCCTCTTGTGGAGCCACGTAGAGACGACAACCGTCAGGACGTAGAAGATGTAGAGACAGAGGTAACCTGCAGGAGAAGCCAACCCTTCACAACAGCCCGTTTGCCCTGCTCATCCTGCACCACCACACAATTTAACACAGGCCCCTGTCTGCGTACCCACTGTTACTTTTAGAGCACATCCGAAGAACATCCTTTCCCTCAAAGAGTTGTGAGCACTGTAGTTTACCCGGCAGAGTAAGGGTAATCCACAGCAATCCTTAAACAAACTACAGTGCCCAGAATTCTTTGAGGGAAAGGATGTGTTTTCAATGTAGAGGTCCCAATCCTACCTATATTAAAAGCCCTATGATAATACTTTGAACGGTCATAGCTCCCCACCCCCAAGAATCCTGGGAGCTGTAGTGCGTTTAGGGTGCCAAGATATTCTTATTACCCTCACAAAGCTACAGTTCTCAAGAGAGGTTTAACAGTCAATCCTTCTTTCCAAGGGACCTCTGGGAATTGTAGCTCTGAGAGAGGAGTAACTCTCAGCATGTGCAATAAACTACAATTCACAGCTCAGAGAGAGTTGGAACAGTCATCTTGCCCATTGCTCTTGCAACCACTGCCAAAAAATCCCTGGCAGATGGCCATCCAACTTGTTTAAAATCCTTCAGTGAAGGAGAGTCCAAAACCTTCCAGGGTAGTTCATTCCACTGTTGAACAGCTCTTAGCATCAAAATTTTTTGCCTAATGTTTAGTCATAATCTCCCTTTGAATCCATTGGTTCGGATCCCACCCTTTGGAGCAGCAGAAAACCAGCTTGCTTTATCTTCCATTTGATAGGTCTTCAAATAGACAGCTATTAATTAATTAATTAATTAATTAGCAACAACAATTTGTATACAGTGGTGCCTCGCAAGACGAAATTAATCCGTTCCGTGAGGCTCTTCCGTGAGGCTCTTCGTCTAGCGGTTTTTTCGTCTTGCGAAGCAAGCCCATTGACAGCTTAGCGGATTAGCGCTATTAGCGGTTTAGCGGCTTTTAGCGGAGGATCAGCTGATAAGCGGCTTAGCTGCTTAGAAAAAGGGGGGGGAACCCGCAGGAACTCGCAATACATTTTCGTCTTGCGAAGCAAGCCCATAGGGAAATTCGTTTTGCGAAGCGCCTCCAAAACGGAAAACCCTTTCGTCTAGCGGGTTTTCCGTCTTGTGAGGCGTTCGTCTTGCGGGGCACCACTGTACTGCCATAGATCTCAGGGAAGTTCACAACAAAAAATCACAATATAAAAAACACCTCTCAGTCCTCTATTCTCTATGCTAAATATACCCAACTCCCTCAACTGTTCCTCATAAGGCTTAGTTTCCAGACCCTTGATCATCTTGGTTGCCCTCCTCTGCACACGTCCCAGCTTGTCAATATCCTTCTTAAAATGGGGTGCCCAGAACTGGACAGAGAAGTCCAGGTAAGTCTGACCAAAACAGACTAGAGTAGGACTATTACTTCCCTTGGACACTAGAAACATGTTAATGCAACCTAGAATTGCCTTAGCTGCTTTTTGCTGTTGGATCACACTGTTCACTTACGTTAAGCTTGAGGTCTATTAAGACGCCTAGATCCTTTCCGCATGTACTGCTGTCAAGCCACATGCTGCCCAACCCCTAGATGTACATATATAATCCTGAGACTCCGGTCATTTCCTGATTATCAGCCAGGCTGATGGGATGACACTGGAGAAAGCCACAGGTTCCCAAACGTCCTGGGACTTAGAGGGACCTTTTGCCCGAGCTATGATGGCACTCGCTTCCCTTGGCCCTTCATATATACTCACTCAGGGCCTCTGCCAGGCTGACCTCCTCAAAGTAGAGGGCCACGAAAGTGAGGAAGACAGCGACCATGTAGAAGATGGCATCCCTGAGGAACGGCCTGGAGGCCGCAGTGAACGGCCTCACCAGGGCTATGCCACCGGCTACGACGGTGGTGACAAAGATACCGGCACCTGGAGAAAAGGAAAGGAAGGGTAAGTTCCCACATAGCTGGAAGACTGGCAAGGCATGACTGCCAAGCAATCAGGGAGCCACGATCAGAGTCTGTTGTTAGCACAGAAAGCCCTGAACCACTTAGGGCCAAGATACTTGGTAAATGGCCTTCTGCCATACAGAGCCAGGCAATCTTTATGATCGTTGGACAAGGCTCTGCTGGTCTGCTGGCGGATTTCCATCCAGCGATGGCACAGAATAATAATAATTTTTATTTATTTCCCGCCCTCCCCAGCCAAGGCCGGGCTCAGGGCGGCAAACAAACAACAATAAAAACAAGTTGAATGAATACAACTTAAAAACAAGATTAAAATACAACATTAAAATATTAAAATGCAGCCTCATCACAGGAGGAGAAAGGAAAAAGAAAGAGGGGGAGGGAATCAAATTGGCTCCAAGCCAAAGGCCAGGCGGAACAACTCTGTCTTACAGGCCCTGCGGAAAGAAATCAAATCCCGCAGGGCCCTGGTCTCATGAGACAGAGCATTCCACCAGACCGGAGCCAGTGTAGGGAAGGCCCTGGCTCTGGTTGAGGCTAATCTAACTTCCTTAGGCCCGGGACCACTAGGGTGTTGCTATTTATGGATCTTAAGGTCCTCCGTAGGCCGTGAAGGGCTTTAAAGGTCAAAAGCAGCACCTTAAATCTGACCCTGTACTCCACCGGGAGCCAGTGCAGCTTGAAAAGCACTGGGTGAATATGCTCCCATGGCAGAGACCCTGTGAGGAGCCTCGCTGCAGCATTCTGCACCCGCTGGAGTTTCTGGGACAGCTTCAAGGGCAGCCCCACATAGAGCAAATTACAGTAGTCAAGCCTGGAGGTGACCATTGCATGGATCACTGTGGACAGGTTGGGGCGGGAAAGGTAAGGGACCAACTGCTTGATGCGGTGAAGGTGGAAAAATGTCGCCTTGGCTGTTGCTGTAACCTGCGCCTCCCTGGAAAGGGAGGCA
Organism: Podarcis gaigeae; assembly: GCF_964106915.1. Taxonomy (NCBI): domain Eukaryota; kingdom Metazoa; phylum Chordata; class Lepidosauria; order Squamata; family Lacertidae; genus Podarcis; species Podarcis gaigeae. The sequence goes on along the minus strand of NC_139693.1, from coordinate 21,711,606 downwards.
TCAAGCAGAAGCAGGCCTTGCCCCACACACTAAGGCACGTGGGGGTTTGCAGAGGGGAAACCCTGGCGACACGTACCGAAGAGCGCTCCAACAGCTAAGCCCGCTGTCCGCGGGTCGGAGAAAGCCACGACGGCGCTGAAGACATCAGGTGCGCCATTCCCAAAAGCCAGGAAGGTGACACCATGAAGGAAAGGGCTAAGGAAGAAATGGAGACAGCAGGCCCAGTGGAGGGAATGGGCCTCATTCCAGGACGGTGGCTTTGTTCTTTCAGATTTTGCGCGAGGCCAAAATTCGGTGTGGCCAACGCCTCTCGCCTTTTGTTCTGCTCAACTCAGTACAGTGGTACCTTTAGATGCGAACGGGATCCGTTCCAGAGCCCCGTTCGCATCTAGAAGCAAACGTAACCTGTGTCTGCGCGTCATGTTTCGGCGCTTCTGTGCATGATGACATTCTGAGCGTCTGCGCATGCGGTGAAACCCGGAAGTAACACGCTTCGTTACTTTCGGGTTGCCGTGGAGTGCGACTCGAACACGCTCATCCCGAAGCACATTCAACCCGAGGCATGACTGTACAGTCATACCTTGGGTTACAGGCGCTTCAGGTTGCGTTTTTTCAGGTTACAGACCGCCGAAACCCAGAAGTACTGGAATGGGTTACTTCCAGCTTTCTTTTTTCTTTTTTTTAAACATAATATTTATTGAAGTTTCAAATAAGACAGATAAACAAAAAGACAGAAAAAACAAAAACAAGTATACTTTCAGTCCTTATTTTCTTGTACCTTATTTCCCACGACTTCCCCTCGCCTCCCCTTCTTGTATTCCAATTCCAAATGTTAATTCAACAAGTTCTTATCCCCAATTTTTAACCTTATTTCATTATTATATTTAATTCATTTTATATATCAAATTTTAACTTATTTACCTCAATCCTTATACTTAAACCCTTTTTCTAAGGTCGACACAGATTCCCTTCCACGAATTTCCCAATTTTATACTAATACCAAAACAGAAATAAAAAGTATCAAAAAATATTTATACAGCCTTTGGATTCCCAAACCCCACCCTCCCTTTCCCGGTTTCGCCCCAAACCAATGTCCATCATACTTCCAGGTTTCGGCGGTCGTGCATGCCAGAAGCGCTATATCGTGCTTTGCGCAGAAGCACCGAATTGCAACCCACGCGTGCGCAGATGCGGGTTGAGAATGTGCATCCCGCACGGATCACGTTCGCAACACGAGCGTCCACTGTACGCCACAGTTGCGATGCCCTTCAGCACCCAGCGCAGGGCTTTGCAGTGGATTAAAAAAACGCCTTCTAAAAGATTAAACTTGGGGTGGGAAATCTCAGGCCAAGGGGGGCAAAGGAAGTCCTTCAGGCATCATCTGGCCTTCGGGACTCTCCCAGGAACCGCACCACCAGCTCTATTGTGTGCCCCACCCTCCCTGCCAAAGGATTTTGTGCCTGGCCAAAACTTTGGTGCCTGTCTGTCTGGTGAATGGAGAAGAATGTGCTGGTGTAGAAATCTCCCTGGCTGGTATGGGGCATACTGTAGAAAGGTTGGGAGCAGGGGTAGCCAGCATGGTCCCCTCTGGATGCTGTTGGGACTCCAGCTTCCATTAGCCTCGGTCAGCATGGCCAATAACCAGGGATGATGGGAGTTGTAGTGCAAATTTAAAAACTACAGAGCACCATGTTGGCTACACCCTTGGGCTAAGGGTCCCACCTGATGCTCCGCCTTCTTTTTGCCTCTGGCCACGCCCACCCCTGGCATGTGGCCCTTGGGAAGTTGCCCATGTGAAAAAAAGGATTCTTCCACCTCTGGATTAAACCATCGCAATCTGGGCCGGGGAGGGGGGTTCAATTCACCATGTTCCTCCACCTGTTAGCAACAGACCACCCCTGGGTTAGATAACAGGAGACTGAAAAAGACCCAATGAGCTTCCCCACTTTTCCACCCTTCTCTGGTGCCTCTGAGGACCCAGAACAAATTCAGCAAAGGATACTGCAACATTGTGCGCCAGCTTCAGCTTGGTGGAGATGGCAGATAAGTTGGGGCAGAAGCTTAAGGGTGGAAGGAAAGAAAAAAAGGTTACAAGTTTGATGCATTGCCCCTCCCCCCATATGAAGAATATAGGAAGCTGCTTTTTTTCAGAGCCCTATTATTGGTTCTGTATTGTCTACACTGCAGGATTTCAGACTGAGGTCCCTCCCAACACAACCTGGAGATGCCATGGGGAATGGACTTTTGCCACTGAGTCATGTTCCTGTGACAAGGGGAATTGCTGTTCAGGAGGGCAGTCAGGCGCAGTCTACATGAGCAGCAAACTACAGTTCCCAGGTTTATTATTTTTTTGCAGGTGGAGCCATGCTTGTTAACGTGGCAGAAGACTGCTTTTAAATGCACGGTGCAGATGAGTCTTGCGACTATTTTTTAGCAGCATGCACTTAATAATAATAAAATATGAATGAATGACAAACTGGAGAGGAAGTAGAGAGAACCATTTCTGAATGACAGCATCCCATTTCCAAACAAGCTTATATCCTGTTATGGCCCTTCCCCCCATTTGAAGGCCAGGAAGCCACCTTTTAAAAATTTGCGGCGGAAGAGGAAGTGAGAGACACCTAGCATTATAGTTACTTACAATTTCTCGGCTGTGACCCCAAGGATGACAAAGAGATAAACCAGCCACAGAGCCTGCGGGAAACCCAGAGACAATTCCGGTCGTGAAAAGGGGAGGGAAAGTGAAGGACTCCAAAACATTCTGTGGCTTGAACAAAATGTTTTTCCAAAAACTGTACATAGTTCTGATAATCCAAAGTCTCAATAAATCAATCAATCTGCTACTGAACTTAAACACTCTTAGAACTCAGCTGTACCCTAAATTCTCAGAACAGGTGTCAGTCCTTTCCCTTTATCTTATATTTAATTGCAGAATACTAATTTAACTTGTTGCAGAACCTACAGCCCTGGGTCAACTTCTGGGAGTGCAGGAAGCTGTTTTATACAGAATCAGACCATCAGGCCATCTAGCTCAGGATTATCTGCACTGATTAGATGTGACTCTCCCCCAGTCCTACCTAGAGATGCCAGGAATTAAAATCTGGGACCTTCTGCATGCAAAGCAGGTGTTCCAAGCACCAAGCTGTGGTCATCACAAATAAACTCAACTTCTGATCCTTCTTCAGACATTTGGTATTGAACATGCAGATGCCAAGAATATGCAGGCTAACTCTGTCTGCTAAGCTGTTGACCAATGTGCTCAGCATGCTCCTCCAGATTTTTATTTATTTAATATATATACATACATACACACACAACACATACACACACTCTCCACTTAATGGGGGAGACCCCTTAAAGTGGTTTACAAAAAAATAAAATAACTATTTAATAAAATGATAAAGCTGAAGAGAGATCAAAACATGCATGCATTCTACATATCTTGGCAGGCTTGTCCAATTGTCATACAACTGATCAATTACTAGCCCAAAGGGGCGCCTATGTATCCCCACCATGGGGATAGGAATCCTGGTCAATAACAGTTCCCATTCTTGATTAGATAGAATCATAGATTTGTTAGAAAGGACCCCAAGGATTGTTTCATCCAACCCCCTGCAACACAGGATATATATATTTTTGAGCAATGTGGGGCTTGAACCCCAGACCCTGGGATTAAGAGTCTTGTGGTCTCTGGAGCCACATATGCACCTTCTGGGGTGCGCAGGTGGGCAGAGAGCAGGTGGGCAGAGACGGGGCTTGCGTACTTCGCAGCCTTTTCACTTCCTTATTCAAAGATGCCTGAGGAGAACTCAGTACAGATCCTGCAAAGGCAAATGCAAATCAGGCAATTTGCCTTGGGCTAAACTCACAAGAGGAGATTCTCTGAAAAGATACCAAAATGCAAGTTCTCCTGCTCCACCTTCCTCATTCCTAAAGCTGCCCTTGCCCTGACCCAGCAAACACCCTTAGCTGCAGCGTCATCCCTTCCTGGTCCCTCTTCCCAGAAAAAAAAAGGCAGATCCTCTTTCTTAAATGGAGCCGGTTCCTTGCGCTTGATCAATCTGCCTTCCCGCAGCTCCACCACATGTGGCTGCCATTCCTTCCCCCTAAGTAGCTGGCGCCTGTTGCACAGCCGAGCTGAACCAGCTCACGTTTGCTTGTTCTTGCTCAAAATCCCCCAGCGCCACATGCAATCTGTCAGCACCACGTGCAAGATACAGCTAATACAATGCTTGCTGGATCAGACCAAAAGCCGGAATAATTATTATTAATAACAATAATTTATTATTTATACCCCACCCATCTGGCTGGGTTTCCCCAGCCACTCTGGGCGGCTCCCAACAGATTATTAAAAATAGAATCAAACATTAAAAACTTCCCTAAACAGGGCTGCCTTCAGATGTCTTCTAAAAGTCAGATAGTTGCTTACAGTGGTACCTTGGTTCTCAAACGCCTTGGTACTCAAACAACTTGGAACCCAAACACTTCAAACCTGGAAATAAGTGTTCCGGTTTGCGAACATTTTTTGGAAGCCAAATGTGCTTCGTTTTGAGTGCCACACTTCCATTTTGAGTGTTACGCTGAGGTCTGTCTGGTTTTGCTATTCATTTTGTGTTTTGTTTTTGCGGCTCATTTTTTGTGTGACTGTGTGAAACCCAGTTCAGCTACTGATTGATTGATTGATTGATTGATTGTGTGACTGCAGTACATTGTTTATTGCTTTCATTTTATGGCTCAATGATCTCGTTAGAGAGTAAAATTCATTAATCCATTTTGCATTACTTTCTATGGGAAAGCGTGCCTTGCTTTTGGAACGCTTTGGTTTGGAAGGGACTTCCAGAATGGATTAAGTTTGAGAACCAAAGTACCACTGTATTTCCTTGACACCTGATGGGAGGACGTTCCACAGGGCGGGTGCCACTATTGAGAAGGCCCTCTGCCTGGTTCCCTGTAACCTCAGTTCTCTCAGTGAGGGAACTGCCAGAAGGCCCTCAGCTCTGAACCTCAGTGTTTGCGCTGAACAACAGGGGTGGAGACGCTCCTTCAGATATACTGGGCCGATGTCGTTTAGGACTTTAAAGGTGAGCACCAACACTTTTGAATTGAGCAGAAGATCACTCTCCCCTCCTGCGGCAACTGGTATTCAGAGGAGTCAGGAGGCCCTCATGACATCTCCCAGGCTCTGCAGTCAACCAGCAACGCAATTAAGGGGGCTCCTAAAATTCCTTCCCACCCACCCAGATTCCTCTACTTTGGTCCTTACATAGAGGGTCACTGCAAGAGGTTGGAGAGCAGCAGGGAAAACGCAGAAAGCTCCATTGAGGTAGTTGAGAAACCCGCCATCCATCTGGCAGTCTGGGTTGTTCCGGATGAAGAAGCAACGTCTGGAGATGTTTTCCTTCCCCACCTCTCTGCACTGGAGGGACAAAAATAAATAAAATTAAGAGACCAGAAATCCCACCGTGGGGGTCCAGTCGCTGCCAATCATTTATTTATGGAGGGCCAACATGGTGCAGTGGTTGAAGAGTCAGATTTTGGACCTGGGAGACCAGGTTTCCAGTCCCCACTTGGAAGTGAAGCTAACTCAGTGACCCGTCTCTGCCTCTCAAGCCTACCTCACAAAGTTGCTGTGAGGATATAACAGGGGAGAGAGATGGATGCATACTGCCTTGAGTGTGCTGGAGGAAAACGGGAAACGTAAACGTACAGATAAATAAAAGTTGTCTGATTTTATATTTGTTAGGGAATCTGCCTTACAGGCAGAAAGTCCCAGGTTTAAATCTCTCATCTCCAGGTATGGCTGGGAGAGAACCCTGTCTGAAGCTGCTGACAGCTGGTGTAGATGGAGCAACGGTCTGACTCGGTTTATAGCAGCTTCCTACGCTCCTGCTGTGTTCTCAGCCAAATCTACTGCACAGGGCTGTTGTTGTTGTTATTGTTGGGATTAAGTGAGGAAGGGGAGAACTATGTATGCCATCTTGGGCTCCTTGGAGAAAAAGGTGAGATATCAATCAATCAAAAAATAATAACGAATAAATTAAAAAGGCCCATAGGAGGGCCTAAGACAAAGGGGAATCTGAATCTCCCTTATATAAGAAATCAAAGGATCCTTTTGCCCTGCTTGGGAGAGGCTCTCAAGGAAGAAAATGAAGGGAGTGCCAACCTCTCTTCCCCAAGACTTTTGCACATTTCACAGGTGATTTGATAATTTTAGATCATTTGGGATCTTAGAGGCCATCCAGCCCAACCCTCCACTCAATGCCAGAGCTGTAAAAGAATGCCAGATGAAACTACAACAGGAACTAGGAACAGAGGGAAAGGTGTTAACAGCGAGCACCAACAGTTAGGAAACCAAGTTAGCATTTGGGTCCCACAGTATTGCAAAAAAGCTAAACCACCACCTCAGATTGTTCCCAGGAGAGCACAGGAGGAGCAGCTGCCAGACCCCAGAACGCTGGCATGCTGTGTTCCTGGCTGCCCAGCCCCATTATGAGGCAGGCTGCTGCATTCTACACCAGCTGAAGCTTCTAAACAGTCTCCAAGGGACGCCCACATAAAAGTGCAATGCAGTAGTTCAGCCCTGGGATGAAAGAGGACCACAGAGGTCTTCTTCAATGAATTCCTTCTCATACCATCCCTGAAAAGGGTTACTATAATACACATGCAGAACTAGCCCCCAGCTTGGCTCCGAGTAGAGAGAGGCCAGGAGTCAGGACTAATTCGGATCTGGGCTTGAAAGCAGCTGCAAAATAAGGGTGGAGGGAGATCTGTGGGGCAGGCCCTCCTGCTGCAGAGTGAAATAACCGGCTCTGCCACAAACAGGCATTCTTGGCTCCCTTCAGAAGCATTTTCACTGGCTGAGCAGGCTTGAGCTCATCTAGGTGTCCTTGCTAGGCAAGGGCTGAGCCCCATTCCAGTCATAACACAATGGCAAGGAAGGCAATCTCCTTGGCATCTGGAAGACTTCTGGGAGGCTTGCTGAAGAAACCCAAGTCACATTCACATCCTCCCTTTAAACCACGGTAATACCAGTGCTTTAAAGTTGCGGCTTCCCCAAAGAATTATGGAAAGTCACGCTGAGAGTTGTTAAGAGGCTATTCCCCCCTCACAGAACTACAATTCCCAGAGTGGTTTAACAATCAATGCCTCTTCCCAGGAAACTCTGATCCTTTTGCTTGGAGACTCCCTGTGGGGGCAAGCAATTAATAAATGCAAATAGTCAACCAAACAGCAATTTTGGTGGCTTCTTTCTGCCCCTTCGGCTACTCACGTCCACAGCTCGTCCTGAGCTCAGGATCCTGTTGAGCTGCCCACTGGTGTCCAAGTGAAGAGAAGATGAGATCCTGGGGTCCTCTGAGCTATTGGGATATCCTACTGCGCTGGCCCCCTCGGCTGCCATGCAGGCCACTCCAAAGACCCAGAAAGTCCACATGGCAGCTGGCCAAATGTGTCTCCCCCCAGAACCGAAGAGGCCAGCCCCTTAGAAAGTGAAGATGTCCACACTTTGTCCACGCTTTACGGCATCACCTGTCCGGGAGCCGGGGGTACGGAGAGAGGGGAGGGGAGTAAGAGAAGCCCCCCTGCTCCAACCAGCAGGAAATTTCACAAACTGCAGCCGTTGATGGAAATGGAGAAGTAGCCCCCTCTCCGTTCAGGCTGGAGAATTCTCTTGCAGCGGTTTCCCTTTGTGGAGAGAACTGGGACCTGGGGAGAAGCAAAAGGGCAAAAAAAACCCGCTTTAAAACCAGCAGATCAAACCACCAAAAAGGTTTTCGCAACTACTAAGGGGAGAATCGATTTCATCAGAGAAGGTGAAAAGCTAAACCCCTTTTTTCACATTACAGTGAGTCGGGTTTTTGTTGTTGTTGTTTTTTAAAAAGAGATTCAAGCTCCTTCTCAACCACCAGGGTGGAACAGATATGAACATTTCAAAAAATGAATGAATTAAAAATTGGGGAGAAAAAGGAGAGGAAGAAAGAGAAATCATAGGAGTTACAGAAGGAAGACTACGCAGAAGGGCTGTTTCTGAGGGTCAGCAGGTGGCCAGTTCCACTTGTTCCTGTACCTTTCTCCCCCTGGAGCAAAGAGGCTGGAATTTGGAGGGTGTCAACAGAGGCTAAAAGGAACTGCCCCTCACTACACACACTGCCATTCCCCTAATTATATCTTTATATGGATTTTAATTATGAGCTGCTTCCTGGTCTAATCCTCTGCTGAAAAGCAAGGCATAAATAACTCATCTATTTCATTTATTTTAGTAAATGTGCATTTCAAAAGGAGCCAGGATGGCAAACACCTACGCGATTTAAAAAAATAAAAAATGCATCTGAAAGCTGTTAAAGGACACAGTAAAACATCTAAAACAAATTTACAAACAGATGTAACCAAAGCAGGTGTCTGGATAGGCCCTGCTGAAACAGGAAAGCTTTCAGCAGGTGTACAGTACGGTGATGGTGTCTGCCTAATGTCAATCGGCAGGGAGTTCCAAAGTGCAGGTGCTACAACATCAAAGGAAGGACTCCTTACAAGTAAGAATTGCCCTTTCTGTTCCATCACTGTGAATACCATTCCACGGTTCCAACTGGTGCTTACAGGCTATTTTAGCACAAAGCTTCTTCTCCGGTGGATCAGGAGACACCCTCTGGAGTAGGAAGGGTTAAAAAAATGTTCTGCCCAAGGGCCGCATTCTCTTCTGGGTGACCTGCCAGGGGCTGCATGCATGCGGTGGGCGGGGCCAGAGGCAAAAGTGGGAGGAGCAACAGGTGTAAACCAACACAGAAGGCTGGCTTCTCTAAGAGGGCGAGGTTAAAAGGGGTGTGGCTTGAGGAGAGAGAGGGGCGTGGCCTGCAGACAGTTCTGAGGGCCAGGTAATGTGGAAAAACCTATCCCTTCCCCTAAAAAAAAAGATTCCAGTCCTCATCGTTCCTCATAAAAAGGGCTGATTTAAAAAGGAACACAGGAGGTTGAATTGTCCCGAATCAGATCATTGGTCCACCTAGCTCATCGCTATGCAGTGAGACAGGTTTAGCTGCAACATTTCACCCAGATGCAATCAAACTCTGTTGACACTAAAAAGCATCTTTTCTCGGGGAATTCCTTTCACCACCACCTAGCTAGCAAGGTACAAATTAGCATGAAACCAGGTGGTGTGGAAGCAGAGTGACAGAGGTCACAAAGTCAAATGATCCTAGAAATTCTGGAGGATTTCTTTTTTTAAAAAGAGAGAGAGAATTCTTATCAGCCACTTTGTTTACCCAGGCTGCCTGTTCCAAGATAACAAAGGGAGGGGATTTGAAAACCTGAAAACCTTTCCCCAGAAGAAGGAGTTCAGCGCATCAGCCCTTCTGCTCCTAACACTATTTTTAAAACACCGTCTTCTGCCCAGACCTCTGTTTACAGCCGGGGCAAGGAGTCCTGTGTACACAGTGGCGTAGCGTGGGGGGTGCAGGGGGGGCCGGCTGCACCGGGCGCAACATCTGGGGGTTAGGGGGCGCAAATCCAGGGGTTAGGGGCGCAAATCCAGGGGTTAGGGGGCGCAAATTACTTGCCTTGCCCCGGGTGCTGACAACCCACGCTACGCCACTGAGTGTACACCTTGGATTTTATAACAATTTCTTGAGTTGATGAATCACATCTGCTTTTTCTCCAGCCGGTCAATTATATTTTTAGATAAAATGTGCAGATGGCTGAAACCTCAGTAGAAATGCTGGTTGTTTTCCCCCCTGTTGAGGAATTAAGGAAATGCAAAAGAACTTCCTAATGCTTTAATAAAAACAGGGGTAGTTCATTGAATCATAGATATATAGAGTCGAAAGGGACCCTAAGGATCATCTGGTCCAAACCCCTGCAATGCAGGGATATGCCTACGGGGATCAAACCTGCAACTTTGGCATTGCCAGCACCCTGCTCTAACCAACTGAGCTACCCATCTTCACCTGGTGATGTGAAGCGGCCCCAGTTGCCCCCTGACTATTGGTCATGCTGGCTGGGGCTGATGGGAACTGGAACAGAGACACATCAGAAAGGCCACTGGTCCCCTATCACCACCTGTTGGGATTGCCTTAGTTCATATGGATTTTCCCTCTGTGTTCAAGCAAGGAGAAAAGTGTGTGGACTGGGGAAAGATGCCCAGGGGCCTGCTAGAGAGGCTTATGAGGGCCACATTTGGCTGGAAGCTGCCTTACATACAAAGTCAGACTACTGAGTCCATCCAGGATGGGTAAAGGTAAAAGATAAAGGACCCCTGGACAGTTATGTCCAGTCAAAATTGCCTTTGGGGTTGTGGTGCTCATTTCGCTTTCAGGCCGAGGGAGCCAGCGTTTGTCCAAGACAGCTTTCCGGGTCATGTGGCCGGCATGACTAAACCGCTTCTGGCACAACGGGAAACCGTGACGAGTGCCAGAGCACATGGAAACGCTGTTTACCTTCTCGTCGCAGAGGTACCTATTTATCTACTTGCACTGGTGTGCTTTCGAACTGCTAGGTTGGCAGGAGCTGGGACAGAGCAACGGGAGCTCACCCCATCGCAGGGATTCGAACCGTTCAGCAAGCCCAAGCAGCTCAGTGGTTTAGACCACAGTGCCACCTTAGTGGGTGTATCTAGCTCAGTACTGTCTACACTGACTGACAGTGGCTCTCTAGGATTCAAAATAAGGAGTCTTTCCCTAGCCATACCTGGAGATTGAACCCAGCACGTTCTGCCTGCAAGGATGCTCTACCACTGAGCCAGGACCGTTACCCTATATGTTAGGTTTTCAATGCAGCAGTTAACAAGGACTGGAGTAGGTAATGGGTTAAAATGCACATGTGCAAAGTTTGATTTTGACAGTGTAGGTGTGATTGTAAGAGGAGAGAGAATTGGAATCACATGACCCCTTTCAGGAAGTCGTGGTGGGTTTAACCACTTCCTCCCATACTGCTGTCCTGATGAAAGTCTCCCCCGAGGAAATGAGTTCTGGCAGGGAATCTTCCATTGGGGCCAAATACTCAGAGCAAACTGCATCAGAGGGGAGCAGCTCCTGACAGGACCACGATATGGGAAGAAAGGGTTAGCCCTCCCTTCCATCATTCTGCAGGCATTGCAGTTGCTATTATTATTATTATTATTATTTACATATACCCTGTCTATCTGGCTGGGCCTCCCCAGCCACTTTGGGCAGCTTCCAACAGAATATCAAAAACACCATAAAACATTAAAACTTCCATCAACAGGGCTGCCTTCAGATGTCTTCTAAAAGTCAGATAGTTGTTTATTTCCTTGACATCTGATGGGAGGGCGTTCCACAGGGCGGGCACCACTATCGAGAAGGCCCTCTGCCTGGTTCCCTGTAACTTCTCGCAGTGATGGAACCTCCAGAAGACCCTCGGAACTGGACCTCAGTGTCCGGGTTGAAAGATGGGGGTGGAAATGCTCCTTCATGTATATTTAAATAACAAAAAATCAGAATTGGGTCCCCCCAAATGCATGTTGGGGTTAATGGTGGGTCCTGGGCCTAAAAAGGCTGAGGACTAGTGGGCTGCTGCACCTAAATTACTAGAGGCAGAAGAGAAAACACCAGGTAAGGAGAAAGATACAAGAAATTGATCTTTCAGTGTAGCCGCACCCACACTGTGGAACTCCCTGCCTGTTGACACCAGGCTGGCACCTTCACTGTATTTTTTTGGTGCCTACTAAAAACCTTTTTTTATTCAGGCATACCTATACAGTGGTACCTCGGGTTACATACGCTTCAGGTTACAGACTCTGCTAACCCAGAAATATTACCTCAGGTTAAGAACTTTGCTTCAGGATGAGAATAGAAATCGTGTGGCGGCAGCAGGAGGCCCCATTAGCTAAAGTGGTGCTTCAGGTTAAGAACAGTTTCAGGTTAAGAATGGACCTCCGGAACGAATTAAGTACGTAACCAGAGGTACCACTGTACTTAACATGTAGAATGCATTTTAATCTGGTTTTTGGCTGATTGTTGCTTTAATTATTTTTTGAGTGTTTGAAAGAGACATTTTAAACTCTCTCTCTCTTTTTTAACCAATATTTTTATTCTTTTTGCAAACCGCTCCAGGGCTTTATTGCAATCAAGTGGTATATATTTTATTTTGCAAAATAAAAGAATGAAAATGATCTATAATTGCCTCTACAACTAGAAGGACAATGTACCTTCACACCCACCAAACCCCCTTCAAGTTAGACAGAACTCAGAGACATGAAAGCCAAAAAACAATCCTATGCAGCTTGCAAAGCTTGCATCACCGCCCTTCATACCATTGGCTGGAAAAATACATCCATTCATTGATGGGTCAGCAGCCTGAGTCCGCAGTAATGTAGGTTTCCCGACACAAAGGAAATGCATTATCTCTAAACACACCCCATAATTCTTTTACGTAATTCACAATCACAGGACTTGGCATGGTCCATTAGGCTTTTAATGACTTAATGTTGCTTTGCTGCCACCATTTGCACCCGCTTTTAACATGCAGTGGGGGGGGGGGGTCACCTAAACCCTTCTAATAATAGGCTAGTTCAGTCTTCCCCAAATTTGGTGTCTTCCAAAAGTTTTGGTATATGGACTCACCAGACCCAGGCAGCAATAGGGAGTTATGGCCCAAAACAGCTGGGAGATGCCAAGTTGGGGTGGGGAGAGGTAAAATGGTCAATAGTAAGACCATCCACCACTGCCAGTCAGTGCAGACAATATTGAGCAGGGTGGATCTAACTCGGTACAAAGCAATATTCCCTATAGTTTTTGTCTCCTGGCAGCAGTAGCTCCCATCCACTGCCTAGGTTGTGAACTTTCTCCCACCATCAAAATATCAAACACTCTGGCCTGAAATACCAGCTAAATTCCAACTGTACCTTTGGGGAGGAGAGAGGAAAGGTGAGCTACAAAACGAAAATAAATAAAGCGATCTGGCCACAATAGAACCTCCATGGGCAAAAGCAGTTTACCTCTTCCGAATGTCTGATCCCAGGCACAAAGGGGGCATTCCCCATCTGTTTTGTTTCCCTTCCCCCAAACAGGCAGAGCTAGTAGCAAACGACCCAGTGGCCTCTACTCTAGAGAAAGCCTAACGGGATGAGGCCGTTGGTCTGATCCTGCAAACAAAGCCAAGTGCCATGCGCGCGCGCGCAATTTCCCACCCACCGTTTTCTTCTCAATGCCCACCCGCGCCCATCTCCACGGTCCCGGAAGGCCAACACGCAGCCTCAGCAAGTAAACAAACCCTGCCCCGATTCGGATTGGCATCCATTTCTCCGGCTCTTGCCAAGTAGCAGCCAGGCGGAGTCCTTTGCCCGCCGTCTTCTCTTCCCTCCCGCTCCGCTCGCCTTGGCACGACGCGCGGGGCGCCTCCGACCTGAGCGCGCAAAAGGGGAGCGAAGAGGCGAGGAAGCGCCGCGCGGGATCGCGCCCTCCGTCTCCACGCCAGAAGCTGCGAGGCTCGGTTAGCAAGATCCCCCGCTCCCGGGCGATCGCCCTTTGCAGCCGGGCGCGGAAGGCGCTGCTCCCTTGCAAAAGCCCTTACCCGCCGCACCTGTGCGCTTCAAGCCACCGGCCTCCGCTGCAACTCAGTGGCAGAAGCAGACAGCCCACCCGCTTCGGCAGCAGCAGAAGCACCGCCGATCCCCTGCCTTTAGCCGGCCAAACAAGCCGCAACTCCGCCCTCCCTTGCCAGCTCAGCCCTCCTTCCCTCGCCAGCGGCTTAAAGAGACAACTTGCCTTTCCCCCTTAAAGGCGAACAGCCGTATTTCTCTTGCGTCCAAAAATCCGGACCACGAGGGACGCCTAGCGCAGTCCGCTGCAAAGCAGGCCAACGTGGAGCTCGAAGACTCGAACTCAGGCCCCTGAAATTGAGAGCCTCATATCCCAGCAGTCTTGTTGCAGCGCTTGGGCAGCCCCTATCTCGTGTTTACCAAGATGTAATTTTTTCGGAGTTAAACGGGGCTGGTTAAAACTTAACTAGCTGTATTGACTCTGAGGGATTATTGCAATTATAAATATTATAATATTTAGTAATACTAGTATAATTATTATAATATCTTAATTATAATAACTTTTTTTGTTGTTCTTTCGATTCATTAGTCCCTTGCCAACATATGAAATTTCAAGCAACTTGCACAATTTTAAGAGCATCTGGTGGACCATTGTGAGAACAGGAGGCTGGACTAGATAGGCCTTGAGCTTAATCCGGTTTATATTGGCCAAACACCCCTGTTCCCACGGAACACAGTCTCTCCCTGGCCCTGAAGATAAAGGCTATCCATCATACTGAATGGAGCTGTTAAATCGTGGATGTAAAAGAAATGGCTTTAATATCACAGTTTCCCAAAGTGGTCAATATTGGCAGTGGCGTAGTGTGGGGGGTGCAGGGGGGGCCAGCCGCACCGGGCACAACACCTGGGGCTTAGGGTTAGGGGCGCAAATCCACAGGTTAGGGGGCGCAAATTACTTGCCTTGCCCCGGGTGCTGACAACCCACGCTACGCCACTGAATACTGGCCCCCATGGAGTCACTGTACAGGGGTTGAAAGGGAACTAAGAAAGGCCTTCTCGGTTGCTCCCAGAATTTGGAACTCTCTCTCCTAGGAAATTATACCGGCTCCCTCTTTGTTGCCTTTCGTTCAACAGGTGAAAATTTGTTCCAACACACTTTTGGGAACTGGTGTCGTGCTGTTTTTATTGTCATTACTGGTATAGTTTTAATAGATTTTAAATACCATGTGTACAGTTGTACCTTGGTTGTTGAATGCCTTGGTAGTCGGACCCAACTGGCTCCTGAACGCTGTAAACCCGGAAGTGAGTGTTCAGGTTTGTGAACGTTTTTTGGAAGCCGAACGTCCGACATGGCTTCTGCGGCTTCCGATTGAGTGCAGGAAGCTCCTGCAGCCAATCGGAAGCTGTGCCTTGATTTTCGAACTGTGGAATGGATTAAGTTCGACAACCAAGGTAGCACTGTACCACAGTGGTACCTCGGGTTACAAATGCTTCAGGTTACGTATTTTCAGGTTGTGGACCAAGGGAAACCCGGAAGTACCGGAAAGGGTTACTTCCGGGTTTCGCCGCTTGCGCATGCACAGCAGCAAATCGCATCATGTGCGTGCACAGATGGGGCACTGCAGGTTATGAACGCTGCGGGTTGCCAACGTTCCTCCGTCACGGATTACGTCTGCAGCCAGAGGTTCCACTGTATATAGTTTTATTTCTATCAATGTTTTTTAATTATGGCTATTAGTTTTATCTGTAATCTGCCTTAAGTCCCATCAGGGAAAAGGGTGGGGTGGTAATAATAATAATAATAATAATAATAATAATAATAATAATTTACCAGACATAGTACAAAAAATAATAATTTGGAACCATTTTCACTTGTTTATTTCCCTTTTTTATGTTTTACCATTCCTAGTAATGGTGATTGATGATTAATAAACGTTGTTTATTTCTTAATTTTACATCACATTCTTAAGAATTAAGATGGGGGGGGGGTTCAATGTCAACTTTATAAGTCCATCAAAATGGTGGATGAACTCAGACGTCGGGGGAAGCCCTGCTCTGTTCAGCTATATCCTACCAGTCTCTCCCACGCTGCATTCCACCTGATAGGCCAAAAACTCCTGGGAGAGCAGGGGCCCTGTTACCTGGGGGCTGGTGACATAACAGCCTTAAGAGCTTAAAAGATCAACACGGCATCTTGTGAAATTGCCCCACCAGGATCACATGAGACCCACTGAACTCAGCCACCCACGTTCCCATCGCCGTGGCCTATCACAGCTCAGGAAAGCTGCAGACTTTTTAATTTTTTTGCTGAAATAGCCAAGGCCCCTTCAAAACTCAAGAGTCCTGTGTACTTTGGCAAGACCGGGGTCTCTGAGTGCAGGTCTCCTTTGGAAACTGTACTGTTCACTTGGGGCCACGTGGGTGGGCCACAGAGTTTCTCTCTGCAACGGCAAATCCGTCCTCCTCTGAACAAAAGTCACTCTTTTCCTGAAAGCATGAACTTTGGAGTCAAAACTGCTATTTCTCTCTCTCTTATAGTTAACGTAGATGGGGGTGGGTGGGAATCTGAAGTCATTGGGTGGCATCCAAATCCTTGTTACTGCAAGATTTTTTTCTGTACCGCCATGCATCCCAAACGCATCATTGAGACTGGAGGCAAGTCTCACTTCAGTAGAAGTACAGACTTGGCAAAGAACTCTTAACTTCTGGCTCTGCCTAAACTCAAATCCCCCCGGTTTACTATCCCTAGTACTTCAAGACTCCCATAAAAGTGCCTGGCTTAAAACCGTCTATCAAAAACTTCACTCTTGTGGCCTATCCCCACAACACCTACTCAGTATGGGCCCCACTAAAGCAAACAGTCTAATTGGTCAACGTCTAAAAGATATCAAGCATCAGAACAACCTGGCCACTATAAGGAAATTCTGCCCTTCGTATGTTCAGTTTCCACCTCTCCATTTTGATTCTGCGGCCCCATATCTGCACAAACTCATTATCCCAAAATACGGACGTGCTTTTACACTTGCAAGACTGGATGTTTTGCCATCTGCGGCACTTGAGGGTCGATTCCAAAAGATCCCACCTGAAAAACGTCTTTGCCCCTGTGGTGATGGTAGCACCAAAACAGCGGCACACGTCCTCCTGCCCTGTACTCTCTACAAAGACCTGAGGAATGAGATCATCACCCCACTCGTACTAAGCATCCCAGGGCGCTCAACCACTGTCACAATCTCCTTTCTTCTATCAGTTCAAAATGAGCAGATAACAGCAAAGGTTGCTAGGTTTATAGCAGGGGCAATCAGAATAAGGGCCACTAACTGACTGCTGATTCAGGACTTTAAATTGTGCTTTTATATCAAATTTCATTTTCAGGAAGAATGGCAGATGAAGATGATTGACTATATGGGATTGGCAGAAATGACTGGCAGAATCCGAGACCAGGGAAAAGAGTCGGCGGAAGAGGATTGGAGGAAATTTAAAGTTTATTTGCAGAAATATTGCAAAACTAATGAATGTTAGAATGTTGTTGGACAGAAATTAAGTGGTTACCAGCTGTAAAGTAAAAGTGGAGTAATAAGCTAAAATAAGTTACAAATAAGTTATAATAAGGACTTGCTGAATTAAGATTCGAACTGGAATACTGTACAAAAGGGGGAGGTGAGAGGAGGTTTGAGAAACAAAGTAATAGAAATAAGTTTTGGAAACTATACTTGTTTTGTTTTTTCTTTTTTGATTGTGTATTTTTTGTATTTCTGTATTTTTGTATTTCAGTTTTTTGTATTAAATTGGAAACTCTAATAAATATTTATTTAAAAAAATCAAATTTCATTTTCTGTGTATA
Source organism: Podarcis gaigeae (assembly GCF_964106915.1). Lineage (NCBI taxonomy): Eukaryota > Metazoa > Chordata > Lepidosauria > Squamata > Lacertidae > Podarcis > Podarcis gaigeae. The sequence goes on along the minus strand of NC_139693.1, from coordinate 21,694,279 downwards.
CTGTAATGTTTTACTGTTGCTATAGCCATTGGCTAATGCAAATAAAGTTTTTCCTCTCTCTCTTGTTACTGCAAGGATTTACACTTGTACAGCGGGAGCTCCCCTTCACATAATGACATGAGAGCCTGCTGGATCAGGGCCATTGGCTCATCCAGTCTCATTGGCAGCATCTTGTTCTCACAGTGGCCACCCGGGTGCCCCAATGGGAAGTCTGCAAGCAGGAGCTATGAGCAAGAACCCTCTCCCCTCCTGCAGTTTCCAGCAACTGTTATTGAGAAGCCAACTGTGGAGGCAGAGCATAGCCATCATGGCTGGTAGACAGCCATGAATTTGCCCAGTCCTCCCTTACAGCCATCTAGGTTGATGGCCATCACTGTCTCCTATGGGAGCGAGTTCCAAAGAGCAGGAAAAGTTCTGTTGTGGGAGCAGAAATCCTTGAGCCAATAGCATGAGCAACTTGGCGCAACTTTGGATACCATAATATCCTAGCATATCGTAAGACATCAATTTTTATTCTAGCATATCAGTTCGAAATGGAATACGTGCACACACTTAAACATAGTTTTCCTATGGTCACCATATAAAGATTTGCTGTTTATATAAAAAGCATCACTCCCCCAAATAAATATAAAAAATAATAAATATAAAATGATAAATATAAAAAGAATAACTAAAACTTGCTTGTAAATGGGAACTACAGTGAAACCTTGGTTCTCGAACGCCTTGGTACTCGATCATTTCAGCTCCCGAACGGCAAATACCCAGAAGTGTTCCGGTTTTCTAACGTTTTTCGGAAGCCGAACATCCAATGTGGCTGTCGGCTATTGTTTTCGGGGAGCCTGTGCCAATCGGAAGCCGCACCTTGGTTTTCTAATGTTTTTGAAGTCCTACGGACTTGCAGAATGGATTATGTATGAGAACCAAGGTACCACTGTACTGCTCCATGCTGCTTAAAGACACCATTTAAGTTTCCCACAATGCCTCTGGTGTAGGGTTTCTCCAAGGCATTATGGGAAATTTAAATGTCAGCTCCAAGCCAGCCATCGCACTGCCTCAATGCAAGCCCAGCTTACCCTCTGCCAGCCCCACTTCGCACCAGAGATTTAAAGCACTATGAGCAGTTAGAAAGAAGGCTGATCGCCAAAGAATTGATGCTTTTGAATTCTGGTGCTGGAGGAGACTCTTGAGAGTCCCATGGACTGCAAGAAGATCAAACCTCTCCATTCTGAAGGAAATCAGCCCTGAGTGCTCACTGGAAGGACAGATCCTGAAGCTGAGGCTCCAATACTTTGGCCACCTCATGAGAAGAGAAGACTCCCTAGAAAAGACCCTGCTGTTGGGAAAGATGGAGGGTACAAGGAGAAGGAGATGACAGAGGATGAGATGGTTGGACAGTGTTCTCGAAGCTACGAACATGAGTTTGACCAAGCTGTGGGAGGCAGTGGAAGACAGAAGTGCCTGGCGTGCTCTGGTCGGACATGACTAAACGACTAAACAACAACAGAGAAGTTAGGGCTTCCCCCAAAGAATTCTGGGAGTTGCAGTTTGTCAGAGAACCTTTTCCCCCTCCCAGAGCTACCATTTCCAGAGTGGTTTAACAAGCAATCCCTCTTCCTAGGGAGCTCTTAAGTGGATGGTGTGAATGTGTCCTAAATCTCACTTGATGGCCTTGTTGAACTCAGCAGGGAGGACGATGGGGTCAGAAACAGGCTGGCTCCCCTTGTCCCTGGCTCTGGCACTCCCTACTGCTGGCCCTCCCACCCTTCTGCTTCATCAGTTCCAATGGTCATCAGCCAACTTGGGTCAGAGAGTCCAGTAGATCCCCCTCAGACAGTCCTAATCCCCAAAGTCTGAATTCTCTCAAAATAATCCAGGAGAAATGAACTGAGATGGAAAAAATATGTTAGGCACAAGACAAGAATGTTTGTTCCCAGGCAGGGGCTTAATCACCTAAATTCAGAGCCCTCTCTTTACAGAAGGGTTCTCAAAAAGCCATCTAGTCTCAGTGAATTTGGGGGAAGGCTGCAGCTCAGTGGTTAGAGCATCTGCTCTGCCTGTCTGAAACCCTGGAGAGACACTGCTGGTCAGTGTAGAGTCGACAGTAAGGAACTAGATCAGGGTTTCCAAACTTGGGTCGCCAGCTGTATTTTGGACTACAATCCCATCATCCCTAGCGAGTAGGACCAGTGTTCAGGGATGATGGGAACTGTAGTCCAAAAAAAATAGCTGGAGACCCACGTTTGGGAAGCCCTGAACTAGATGGGCCAATGGCCCAACTCAGTATAAGGAAGTGTCCTATGATGACAAGGGAAGCACAGTAGTGCAGTGGTTAGAGCCAGTGCCAGATTTACGTATAAGCTAAGCAGGCTATAGCTTAGGGCCCCACTCTCTTGGGGCCCCCCAAAAAATTAAAGTAAAAAAACACTGGATGTACATTTCCAAAATATAAGATAAAAAACAAATAAAATAAAACCTACATACAGAAACAGTGTTTTGTGTTGTGTAGGCTCCTATGATGTACATATTTTGTTATGTGCAAATGGCTTTAGATACATATTTGTTGTTTAGTCGTTTAGTCGGTATCCGACTCTTCGTGACCCCATGGACCAGAGTACTGCCTCCTGCAGTTTGGTCAAAGTCATGCTGGTAGCTTCGAGAACACTGTCCAACCATCTCGTCCTCTGTCGTTCCCTTCTCCTTCTGCCCTCCATCTTTCCCAACATCAGGGTCTTTTCCAGGGAGTCTTCTCTTCTCATGAGGTGGCCAAAGTATTGGAGCCTCAGCTTCAGAATCTGTCCTTCCAGTGAGCACTCAGGGCTGATTTTCTTGAGAATGGAGAGGTTTGATCTTCTTGCAGTCCATGGGACTCTCAAGAGTCTCCTCCAGCACCCAATAGATACCTATTAGGTCCATAAATTACCATAGAGCATATATTCAACACAAAAAACGGCGACAATTTGTTGTTGACAAAGGACAACTGGACCTATAAAGTACCCCATTACCTTCAGTAGCTTAGGGCTTCATCAAACCTAAATCCGGCCCTGGTTAGAGCACCTGCTTTGCACGCAGAGGGCTCCGGGTTCAATCTCCAGGAAGCTCTAGGGAAAACGCCCGGGTATGGAACCCTGACTAACTGCTGCCGGTCCGTGCGGGCAATACCAAGCTGGCTCAGAACGAAGGCGGCTTCCTGCGCGGGATTGACACCCAGGTTCAGCGGCCACAACCTTAAGGTCACCAAGTGCCTAAGTTTCCACTCAACTCACCTTGGGACGGGAGGTAGGCATGTAGACGCGCGCTCCGATCCTTCGCCATCGCGGGCCTGGGGCTCCCCCCTGGGGCCGTCGCGGGGACAGTGCGCCGGTCGCGGCGAGGGGCCGTCTCTCCTCGGCGCTCCTCCTCCTCCGGCTGCATCAGCGGTTCACGTGGGACTTGGACGCGCCTCCGTCCTGGGCCGGTGGGGACGTCCCTCGATCCGACCATGGCACGACTTGCGCTCTTGCTGACCCTGATCCTGCCCGGTATCGCGCAGCAGGCCGCCCGGCCGCCTCCCTTCTTCCCCGCCGCCGGCTCGGAACCGACCCGCAGCTGCTCCGTAGTGCTGGATCCCGTATCCGGACAGCTGGAGACTGTGACTGGCTGGGTCCCCGCGGCTGTCGCCTGGGCTAACCTGACCGAGGGCATCAAGGAGACCGGGTAGGTAGGCAGGCAGACGGGTGTCCGCCCACTGCAGCGGGTCAAATCGGTGTCTGGGGCAAGGCTGCGGTCCTAGACCGGTTTCCTTTCTTGTTGGGACCACGCCCTGTTGGGCGTAGGTGGGCTTACTTGCGAGTAAACAGGCTGCTAGGACTGCCTTGCAAGGCGCGCGTGTTGTGATGAGCAAACCCAGAGGAAGGCAGTAGGGTTTGCTTCCGAGTAAACGCGCATTGCAAGCGTCCGATTCTCGTGCACGTTTTTACCGAGTGCAAGCTCAAATGAACACCGGGTGTTTTTGTTTTGTTGGAGGGGGTTACTTCCGAGTAAACGCGCAAAGGGGCCGCGTTGCAAAAGCGCGCAGACCCGGAGCAGGTGCAAAATGAAAGCAGTGGGGTTGAAGTTCGTGCGTGCCACGCTGCGCTGCAAAAAGCGGTGCCCTCGGGGGCAGGAATCCAGGGCGGCGTTGGGTAGAATGAGCAGGGAGGCGCCACTAACGCGAAAGGGTCGGATTGCGACATTTCAAAGTAAACAGTCACAAGACTCAGAAGGGACTTAACATGAAGTCCAGAGTCTTAAGTAAGTTATGTGCAGCATTTATTCGAAAGCAGGACGCAGCAGGGAGGAGTGCGGTTTGCTGACCCCAGTAGGACTACTGAGAAACTCTTATTGGCTATGCTGGCACACATTGATTACCTCGAATTCGACACAACATACTGTTCCTATAAACACCCACACCAATTCAATACAGGGCAAGTTGTGTTACAATGGGATTAAGAATCTTCTATTCAACATACTCTTCAGTCTCCTATAATATATAATAATGGACTAATTTTTCCTTTACAGTGTTCATTTTTTTAAATAACCTGTTATCAACACAACTGACTCCATTAGCTAGATCCACATTTCATTTTTCTTAATTCATCTCACCCTTCTTCAGTTGATCCTATTTCCCCTTAAAAAAGACCAAACCATTTAATATGTAGTTGGAACTGTTCTACCAGATCCCTGGCTATTTTTAAAAACGGTTGTTTGCTAAGGTCTCAGAGTTGTTAGGACACACACACACACCATCTCCCTCCCTTCCCCTCGCAGAACTACCAATTCCCAGAGTTCCCTGGGAAGATGGATTGAGTACCAAACCATCTGGTTAAATTTCAGTACAGTGGACGCTTGGGTTGCGAACGTGATCCGTGCGGGAGGCGCAGGTTGCGATTCGATGCTTATGTGCAAAGCGTGATTTACCGCTTCTGCGCATGCGCGACTGCCGAAACTCGGAAGTACCCGTTCCAGTACTTCCGGGTTTTGGTGCGTCCATAACCCAAAAAAACACAACCTGAAGCGTTTGTAAACCGTGTGCTGGAGGCCAAATCGGGCACAGCACGCTTACACACCCCACTCTATTCAGGCAAGCAAGAGGCACAATCAGATTTTAAGGACATATACCAGGCGGGCAAAACAAAACACTCCAGGAGGTTGTGAAGCAAATCTGGGGAGCGATGATGCAGCCTGGGGACGGAGGAGAGAAGGTGTGTTTGTGAAGATGGTATGACCTGGGGACAGTCCCAAGGGCCAGTTAGAGATTCCTAGAGGGCAGGATTGGGCTCCTCCAGGCCTGAAGTTCTTTCACACTAAAGTTCACGTGATGGGTCTTGAGTTTGCATTTGAATTTTCCACACTTGGCAAACTTTACAGCTGATGACCCCGGGTCATGGAGTTGGTAGGAAGCCTTCATACTGAGGACTAGAATAGGCTTCCTCAACCTCAGCCCTCCAGATGCTTTGGGACTACAACTCCCATGATCCCTAGCTAGCAGGACCAGTGGTCAGGGATGATGGGAATTGTAGTCTCAAAACATCTGGAGGGCCGAGGTTGAGGAAGCCTGGACTAGAAGCTTGAAGCTGATTTGAAGTGTGACAGGGGAGCTCATTTAAGGACTCAAGCAGAAGGGTGCTGTAGTGCAAGGAGGGGAAACTTGACAGATGGATTCGTTCGCTGGCCTTCTCAATACTTTTTATTCTCTCTCTTTCTGTCTCATTTATAGATGGGCCTCCCTGGAACTAACCACCAATGAGAAGTATAATGACAGCCTCCAGGCCTACGCGGCAGGGCTGGCAGAAGCAGCTGTGTCTCAGGAGGTAAGTGTTGGCGTACGGCCTCCACCCTCCACGTTTTCCAGCTTTATTGAAGACCCTTATCCCATTGCTTCAGCTCTCTCAGGACAAAACCATTTGAGGCAAGCATTAACCTAGAAATTCACCTTCCATGATGGCACTTATGGAGGATGAATACAGATGCAGTGGTCTCTGAACACAGGCAGAGTGCCGGACCCGGAAGCCATTGTTACATGTTACCTGGAGCAGCAAGGAGCTACCCCCTGCCTGTTCTGAATGAATTTGAAAGATTCAGGAAGGGCTTCCAAACTCCCACCGAATATGGAAGGTTTTACTCGGGAGGATATTAAAATTAACATACAGTGGTACCTCTGGTTACGTACTTAATTCGTTCTGGAGGTCCATTCTTAACCTGAAACTGTTTTTAACCTGAAGCACCACTTTAGCTAATGGGGCCTCCCACTGCTACCACACGATTTCCGTTCTCATCCTGAAGCAAAGTTCTTAACTCGAGGTACTATTTCTGGATTAGCGGAGTCTGTAACCTGAAGCGTATGTAACCTGAAGTGTATGTAACCCGAGGTACCACTGTACCTAACTTAAGTTATAGGTCCCAATCCTGGCCAATGGGGGTGAATTAAACATAGGAAGCTGCCTTACTCTGAGTCATACCACTCGTCTATCCAGTTCAGTATTGTCTACACTGACTGGCAGCAGCTCTTCAGGGTTTCAGACATTTCCTGTCCTACCTGGAGATGCCATTGGGGATTGAACTGTTAGTTTCTGTTTATGCCACTGTGCAGTGCTTGGAGTCATATTTCTCGTCCTTCCCTGCATGCTGGATACTCTGCGTAATGGGGGAATGTGCCTGGAGCCTCCTCAAAGGCTCAGGTCTTTGATCACATTGGAGGAGCTTGGTCCAACACAAGTCCGACATGAACCGGGGACCTTCTGCATGCAAAGCATGTCCTACTGCTGAGCTACAGCCGCCTTTCGCTCTGGATCTAGCTCAGCCGACTTAAATGTTTGTGCCTTTGCAGCTCATCTACATGCACTGGATGAACACGATGGTGGGCTACTGTGGGCCGTTCAAGTACCAGACCAACTACTGCCAAAAGCTGAAGAAATACATTGAAGCCAACCTCGCCTGGATGATGCAGCTGATGGAGGCAGCGGACGATTCTGAATACTGGTACCAGGTGCGGCATTCTGTTCTGAGGCTGGGGTGCCACCCGCATCGTACCTTTAAATCGGTATCATTCCGCTTTATAAACAGGCATGGCTTCCCCCAAAGCATCCTGGGAACTGTAGTTTGTTATAGAGTGCTGAGAGTTGTTAGGAGATCCACACACACACACACACCCTGTTCCCCTCACTGGGCTACAATTCCCATCATTCCCTGGTTAAACCACAATAAAGGGAAACGAAAACATGCCAGCAAAAGTGTGTCGGTTTCTGATACCATTTTGCAGAAGCAGGCACTGTGTGATGAAAACCACGAATCAGAAGGAGGAGAGGGGGTTGAGTGGTGGTTTCAAGGCCCACTTTGTGGGTGGAACTGTGCAGTGAACTTTTAAACAACAAGCCAGATTTAAAAACGCAACTTAACTTTTACAAGGATATAATAGAAAGAGATGTGGTGCTGTGTTTTTACAAGCATTGTGTGTGACTACTGTATATCATAAGCACAAATGCCTCTTAACAAACAGTAACTTACTAGGTTGCCAAAAGTGCTTCTTTTTAGGGTTGCCAACCCACTAACACTAGGTTTAAAGATAATAATAATAATTAATAATAATTTATTTATACCTCGCCCATCTGGCTGGGTTTCCCCAGCCACTCTGGGCGGCTTCCAACAAAACACTAAAATACGATAACATATTAAACATTAAAAGCTTCCCTAAACAGGGCTGCCTTTAGATGTTTTCTAAAAGTTTGGTAGTTATTTTTCTCTCTGACATCTGGTGGGTACAAGGCGCACATTTTAATTGTGACATTGGGAAGGCTCTAGTGGAGTTCACATGACATGCATACCACACAAATAACCCCAGAACTCAGAATAATTGTGCTCTTTGCACCTCTGAGCAAAAGTCCCTTTTTTTGTATGCTGCATGAGAAGAAAGGGTCCTACCAGCTACCTGAGGACTCCTTCCACCTCCGGAAAAACCAGTCGCTTAGCGCATAGTATCCAGCTGCAGGGTCCCTCCTTCAAGTCCCAAGACCCTGGGATATAACACCTTATAACATGAACATTAATGGTTGCTAATTTTGGTCAGTTTGGTCTTGTGCAATTGTTTGAATGAATTAATATTCAGTCTGCAAGCTGGCGGGTTCATTGCCTTCCATATGGCAGCGTAATTGCTCTTAGCTTTTTCTTTTCTCCTGATCCGAGGACCAAACTACGTCTCGGATTGTTTCTTGGCTGCTTTTAAGGTTTGACTCTGGGAGTGATTCCTGTGTGTTCTCCATCAAAATGCCCAGGTACGCCTCACCCTGCTGCAGCTGAAGGGCCTTGAGGATGGCTATAACGGCCGGGTGGCCTTCCCGATCGGCAAGTTCTCCATCGCACCCTTTGGCTTTCTGTAAGTCTGTGGTTCTTTTGCACCTGTGAGACAATGCAGGAGGGGGGACATTTCACGGGTGCCCGGATTCCGCACAGGACTGACAGTGACACATGATGTTTAAGTCTGGGGTCATCAACCTTTTTGGGCCCATATTTAAACTGTCCTGGGCACCGTGGACATATCACTAGTGTGCACACATGCGCTCACGACAACTGCACGCAACACACCCGCAACACAGATACAAGTACACACATAAAGTCCTACAGCCATCGGCTACACTCCATTTTGAGAAAAAAAGTTTTCGCTTTTTAAAAAACAACAACCAGTTGGGAAGCCTACTTTTTTTGACAAGCTGATTTTCCTGGAGACTGCAGCTGGGGAATATTTGAGTTTGTTCCTGTGTAATGTGTGACATGTTTCTTTTTTGTTTCATTGGCTACGATGAATTTTAAGCCGCTATCCCTCATTAAGAAGCAGCTAGAGTGTAAGGAATGGAACCGTTTGGGTCTTTACCATAAGTTATTAGGGTTTAAGTCTTGTTTTTAAATGTATTTGCTGCTTTTGAGGTTTTTAACTGTTTCTGACATGTAAATATCCTTGAGACTAGGGTTAAGAAAGGGGTTGGTAAATTAATTGTAATAATAATAATTAATAATAATAATAATAATAATAATAATAATAATAATAATACAGGCATAGGTAAAAAGACATAGGAACATAGGTCAGTAGCCCATCTGACCTCTTCTTTCTTCTTTGGCGATCACTCGTAGCCGAGTAAGATTGTCTTCCATGAACACGGTTTTAACAGTGAGTCCATAAGTGACTGTGGAGGCCAGTTCTGAATCCACACAGCCTTCCACTGCGGAGACATAGGTTTCTGGATGGGAGTTAATAATGGTGAGGGTTTGCCAAGCGTGCCTTCCTCTTAGCTCATTCCTCCCTTTCATCCTGAGTTCGAGTGTCTTCAAAGCGCATGACGCCTTTGATAAAGGCTGTTCTCCAACTGGAGCGCTCGCAGGCCAGTGCTTCCCAGTTGTCAGTGTTGATACTACATTTTTTTAGATTTGCCTTGAGACAGTCTTTAAACCTCTTTTGTTGACCACCAGCATTACGCTTTCCATTTTTTAAGTTCAGAATAGAGTAGTTGCTTTGGAAGACGATCGTCAGGCATCCACACAACATGACCATGTGACTTAGCTTCCTGTTCTCACTGTGGCCAACCAGATGCCCCATCCCTGCAAGCAGGATTTGTGCAACTGCATCCCTCCCTACTTAACAATTCCCAGTACAGTGGTACCGGTTTAAGAACAGCTTAGTTTATGAACAGCTTGGATTAAGAGCGCTGCAAACCCGGAAGTAGGTGTTTTGGTTTGTGAACTTTGCCTTGGAAGTAGAACATGTTCCGCTTCCTGTTGTGTGTGTTCCATTGGTAAATTGAGTCCCCCTGCTATGAGAAAGCACACCTTGGTTTAAGAACGGACTTCCGGAACGGATTAAATTCATAAATCAAGGTACCACTGTATTTGGATGTTGTTGGACTACAACTCCCATCATCCCTGGCCATTGGCCATGCTGGCTGAAGCTGCCTATTTCCCAAAAAAGAACTACCGTACACGGTTTGGGTGTGGGATGCCCCACCTTAATAATAAGCCCTCCTGGAAGAGGTAGTGGTGGCAACCAACTTAGATGGCTTTAAAAGAGGATTTAACCTGCCCTCAGGTCTTATGGTAAAAGGCAGGTAAGAAATCTAATACATAATCAACATCATATTTTGGAACTCCTTGCATACTGACATAAGGCAGGCACGTTCATTTTCGGCACCTGTTTAGTTCATCCTATGCAGACGTGTGGAACGTTGACACGTGATTTAGTCTGGTCGTTGCTTTTAATTATCTTGAATTCTTAAAAAAAAATGATTTTTTAAATTCTTGTTGTAAAACACATTGAGGTTATTCTTTTTTTTCTTTTACAATCAAGCAGCATGTAAATTTTGTGAAATAAATAACAACTAAAATCATTGTCATGTGAATCGCCTCTGCTAGTTTGTTCCAGCTGGGGGGTGATTTGGAAGACCTGGAATCGGCCTTCAACAAATCTGGAAACCACCGGGTCCTTGGCTCTGGGTCCTGCTCGGCATTCATCAAGCTGTTGCCTGGCAACCAGGACCTCCTTGTCTCCCACGATACCTGGAATACATACCAGTCCATGCTACGCATCCTCAAGAAGTATACTTTGCCATTCCGGACTTCAGCCCGCAGTGAGTAGCAGGAAAAGGATGTGGGGTGGAGCAAGGGACCATTGACCTCCAGATGTTGTTGAACTACAGTGCTCATAAGCCCCAGTCAGCATGGCCAGTGTTCAGAGATGATCTAGCAGGCTTTTCAAATGTCTTTTCTTTTTTTCTTTTTTGTGACAAAGTAATAATCATAAATAAATAAGAATAATGGAGACCGTTCCATTGTAACTATCCAACCTCCCAAAATGTCAACACCTCTTGCGATGGTTTGACCCCTTTCCGTTTTAACAGTACAAATTCTACAAACGCCTTCCATATCTCCTCAAAATCATTTCTTCTGCGTATTCCCCATCTTACCTCAATGGCACATGTTAATTTATCATTTAATAGCTATATCCTGCGCCTCTTTATACCATTCTTCCATTTTATATTCTGCTTGCCCCTAACACTTTCTAGCTATCATAATTCTTGCAGCTGTCAATAAATTTGTAAGCAAGTCCTTCATAGCCTGCGAACCTTCCACCCCAATGTAAATTGGTAATAATGCTACCTCTGGACTTTCGGTCCAGCTTTAATCCGATGATTTTGTTATCTCCTTTGCCAGAAAAAATTGTACATATTTACAAATATTTACAATATTTGCCAGAAAAAATTGTACATATTTACACCTGCACCACATGTGAATGTAATTCCCAGTTTCTTGGCATCCCCTCCAACATAACACCAAATATTCCTTGTTTATATGATTTAATCCAACTGGTGTTAAATACTGTTATAGGGAAAAACTGTTCCTTTTCCCTTATGGAGTATCCATGAGCCCATATGGAGTATCCATGAGCCCATATAGAGTCCTTAAGTAGGAGAAAATAACAGAGGCCAACCAGAGAATATTGAGAATCAAAGCAGCTAATAAGCCTGATCTTTATTAAACTATTGCAACAGGGTCCCCACTCACCACACACAGGGAGGGAGGAGAGAAACCGCAAACAATCGTGTCCAAGCCCTTATAATAGACTTTTGAAATTGCCCACCCTGTAGCTCTAGACCACCCCCCAAAACATCATACATACATCACAGAAGGAGGCGGTCTCCAACAAAAATCCTGTTTGTCGGGATACCTGATAATGGCCACTGATTGCTCCGCCGGGGCAGCCTGGCCATTCTTTTGTGATGGTAAATACTCAGTTCCTGAATCCAGTCACAGGCTCACCCTATTCATACACAAATACACCCTTAAGACAGGATTTGTGAGCAAAGAGACAATAGCGGGGTTTTCCCCATTTGCCTCCCGTACTGCAGAGGAATATTTGAAGTCACTGGGGAAGTCAAACTGGCTTCAGGATTGCTCTCCTGTACTATTTCAGACACGTGGTTTATATACTTAGGTATGTGTTTGCCATGTACATTTATGAACATTTATTTTCTATTTGGGACCTTAGAATTCTTATAACAATACCATCTCCAAATAATTTATAATGATTATCTTTTATTCTTATAAGAATCGAAGGTCTTTACTGGAGTGGGGTGGGGGGTGGTGTCTGTTGCCATCGAAGCGCTGACGACTGCTTGCAATTGGGCTCCCCAGGTGACAGCTTGATCCCTGGGTACGTCCAGTCTTTCTCCTCCTACCCAGGCGCCATCTTCTCTGGCGATGACTTCTACATCTTGAGTAGCGGCTTGGTGAGTGGCCCCTGTCTCTTCCACTGCTGTCCTAGATAAAGAGTTGTTTGACCTACAGCCAGCATACAGAACCTTCCTCTGATGCAGATGTCATCTGAGATGGGTTCAAACTGGAACCTAAAGAGACTTGGCTAAATATAGCTAGTAGCATGCAGAATAGTAGGTCCTGCACTCCAACCTGGTGGAATGCTCTGTCCCATGAGACTAGGGCCCTTCAGGATTTATCTGCCTTCTGTCGGGCCTGTAAGACAGAGCTATTCTGCCTGGCCTTTAATTTGAATTCAGCCTGACCTTTTATTTCCCTTCTCTTCCCTCCCCTTCCCCTTTTATGAAGATTACCCGCTCTGAGACCCCACAGCTAATTCTCCCCTGGCCTCCTCGCTGGCCCCTGTAGGACTAATTCAGCCAGCTAGCCCTGGGGATTATCTAATGCTTATTAGATGGATTTCCTCTAAATTGATTTCTGAACTTTGAATTTTATTGTTATTCATGTTTTTATACTGTATTTTATGCTGCTTTTACAATTAAGTGTTTTAAATTTGTTGTTAGCAGCCCAGAGCCCGGTTTTTGAACCGGGAAGGGCGGGATACAAATAAATTATTATTATTATTATTATTATTATTAGGCCCTGCACTCAGGGCAAACACAATTCAGTAGGAATATAAAATATCTATTGATTCAGGCCTTTGGTCTATCTACCTCAGTATTCTCTACACAGACTGGCAGCAGCTTTCCAGGATTTCAGACAGGGAGTCTTTTCCAGCCCAAAGAGAGCCAGTGTGGTGTAGTGGTTAAGAGCAATAGACTTGTAATCTGGTGAACCGGGTTCGCTTCCCCGCTCCTCCACATGCAGCTGCTGGGTGACCTTGGGCTAGTCACACTTCTCTGAAGTCTCTCAGCCCCACTCACCTCACAGAGTGTTTGTTGTGGGGAAGGAAGGGAAAGGAGAATGTTAGCTGCTTTGAGACTCCTTAGGGTATTGATAAAGCAGGATATCAAATCCAAACCTCCTCCTCTTCTTCTTCTTCAATGCTAGAGATTGAACCATGGACACAATCCCCACTTCCAGATCCCAGGTCGAGAATCAAATTGGTGCTACTGGGACAGTCATAGAATTGCAGAGTTGGAAGGGACCCTGAGGATCATTGCGTCCGACCCTCTGCAATGCAGGAATATGCAGCTGCCCCATACGGGGATCGAACCTGCAACTCTGGCATTATCAGCACCATGCTTTAACCAACTGAGCTATCATTGGCCCTGTTGAAGGGCACAGAAGCTGCCTTGATGACCTTTGAAAATTCCTCCTGTTTAGGAAAACATCAAGCAAATGGCTTTATTTCTGCGCTTCTGGAAATCACTGAATTTTTGCAGATAAACTCATAGGAACACAGGAAACTGTATTGTATGGGGTCAGACCCATCAGTCCATTTGACTCAGTATCGTCAACACTGACTGGCAGGGGCTCTCCAGGGTTTCACACAGGGTCTTCTCTTGGCCTTATTAGGAGATGCCATAGGGCAGCCTTTCTCAACCTTGGGTCCCAAGTTGTTGTTGGCCTACAACTCCCATAATTCTTAGCTCGCAGGACTAGTGGTGAGGGATGATGGGAGTTGTAGTCCAACATCTGGGGAGGTTGAGAGGTTGAGAAAGGCTGGCGTAAGGGTTGAACCTGGCACCTTCTGCATGCAAAGCAGGTGTCCTCCCACTGAGCTTTGCATCTGGGAACCCCCCATCAGACATCTTGGGGTTCCCAGATGCAAGGCTTGCTCAGGGCCTTTTCCCTCTGCAGGTATCTCTGGAAACCACCCTTGGGAACAGCAACAGCAGCCTGTGGACGTTCATCCAACCCGAGGAGAGCGTCTTAGAGTGGCTGCGCAACATCGTGGCCAACCGGCTGGCAACAAGCGGAATGGAGTGGGCGGCCATTTTCCAGAAGTTCAACAGCGGCACGTGAGTGGAGGAGCCATAGCTCCGTAGGTAGAGCACAGGTCCTGCATGCAGAAGGTCCCGGGTTCAAGCCCCAATGGCGTCTCCAGTTTTACGGGGTCAGGTAGAAGCTGGCGTTGTTAAAGTTGCGAAACAACGAAGCATGGGATGGAGCAATGGAGATATTTCTGAAACCAGAATGGGCTATCAGTTCCGTCCAAGGCATGGTGTAGACCAGCAACAACTGGGGGAAAGAGAGACATAACATTTTACAAGGACAGGGAGAAACACCACAGGCAGAATAATTGCCACACACAGGAAGAACAAGGATATAGTCTGAGTGCCTCACTTGTATTTCTAGAAATCATTTAATGTGTCAACACGAATAGAAGTTATTAATATTGCAGTTGTTGCGTAAGGGATTATTATTTTGACAGGAAGGTAATTGAAATTAATAAGAGTTCGGAACGCAGAAATAAAGAAAAACATCAAACCATCGATTCTAGCACGCGGTGGGGGGCACCTAAATTATATAATTCAGTATTTGAATGATAGGTATTAGTAATTGTATTATAATTTGGAATTGTTGTAATGAGGCTATTGGATGGTAATTGAAAATTAATAATAAATATTATAAGAAAAAGAGAGAAGAAGCTGGTGGGAGTAGCTTTTTGCTGCCCGGGATAGACCACGGGAAATGAAGCAAGATGGACAAATCATGCTCATGCGTGTTTCATCTTTAAAACCTTTACAACAATCCTGCAAGGTAGACTAGTGCTGTTATCCCTGTTTGCAGATAGAAGATGTGGATTAGGCTGAGAGGGAGCAGCTTGATTCAGGGGCCCCTAGGCAACTTTCACACCACTCTTAATTCCAAAAGCATTGTGCATGTTGGCACTCACCTGTTCTGCTTCTTTGCCACAGGTACAATAACCAATGGATGATTGTGGATTATAAATCTTTCGTCCCAGGGAAGGCCAGCCTCCAGAAGGGTGTCCTCACGGTGCTGGAGCAGATCCCGTAAGTGCTCTAAACTGTACCTCGTTGGACAAGCAGGGATGCCCAGCTTCGCCCTCATCTCCACACACCTTTAAATATTGCGCTTTCCCTGCTTAATAGAGGCCAGGTTCGCAGGTAACACTGAGCCCAGCATCCTGGCTTACTGAGCTAGGATAAGTGCAAGCAGCTGTGAACCAAGAAACTATATTATTATTAGCTTTGCATCGATTTTATAGCCCACACTTTGTCACAAAGTGGAGATGAAAAAACATAGCTCAGTGGCAGATCATCTGCTTTGAATGCAGAAGGTTTCAATTCCCAGGACCTCCAGACCTGCTGCCTGAAACCTTGCCTGTCAGTAGACAATACTGAGCTACATGAATCAGTGGTCTGACTCAGTATAGCTCAGTGGGCGAACATCTGCTTTGCCCCCTAGTTGAATTCCAGGTATGGCTAGGGGAGAAAACCCTGGCTGAAGCCCTGGAGAGCTGTTGCCAGTCAGGGCAGACAGGTAAAGGTAAAGGACCCCTGGGCGGTTAAGTCCAGTCAAAGGCAACTATGGGGTTGTGGCGATCATCTCGCTTTCAGGCCGAGGGAGCCAGTGTTTGTCTACAGACAGCTTTCCTAGTCATGTGGCCAGCATGACTAAACCACTTCTGGCGCAACGGAGCACCGTGATGGAAACCAGAGCACACGGAAATGCCGTTTACCTTCCTGCCGGAGCAGTACCTATTTATCTACTTGCACTGGCGTGCTTTCGAACTGCTAGGTTGGCAGGAGCTGGGACAGAGAGACAGGAGCTCACCCCGTTGCAGGGATTCGAACCGCCGACCTGATCAGCAGGCCCAAGAGGCTCAGTGGTTTAGACCGCGTCCCTCAGGGCAGACAGTACTGAACTAGATAGGGCAGTCGTTTGATTCACTATTATTAGACAGTTTACTATTTAATTCAACTATTTAATTCGGCAGTAGCTCAATGGTTCCAGCACTTGCTTTGCATGCAGACAGCCTTAGGCCAATCCCCAGGGGGGTCTCCAGATAGGCGAGACCCCCTGCCTGAAATCCTGGAGGGCAGCTGCCTGTCAATACTGAACTGGATGGACCAGTGATTTGATTTGGTATAAGGCAGCTTCCCACAGCACCTGGGAGGAGATGAGAGCTTTGCGGGGTCTTCCCAGCACTGAGACTTGAGTGCCTGACTTTCCCCCTGTTCTCTAAATAACAATATTTTGATCTCTCCAGGGGGATGGTGGTTTTTGATGACAAGACCGAACTGCTTTACCAAGAAGGCTACTGGGCGAGCTACAATGTGCCGTAAGGATTACATTTCATTTTCATTTCACTTTTATTTAGTATACCACCTTTCTCTGTTGCTACACACGACACGGTTTATAGCAGCAAAATATACAACAAAGAACGCACACCTTGTCATAATCCGATCCAATGGATCGACTTATATCAAATGAAGTAATATTCTATAATCTGTTAGAATATAATAGCACACAATAAAATTAACTCTCAAAATATCAGCAGATCATAATTAAACAGAAATTAACTCTTAGCAATAAATAATTGCTAAACTACGATTTATAAAAACAAGTGCACGTCACAGTGCTTAAAAGACCACTATACATACATGCAAAATCATGTTTCTCTTTGCCTCTCGCTATCCTGGCTCCTTCCACTGCCTGATCTCTGTCTTGCTCCCTTGGGAGGCAAAAGGCATCTGTGTCGAAAACGACAAATGCCTTTAAAACAAGACTAAAACCCTAATAAGCAGGGACAAATGGAAAAGATACATCCAGCAAGCTGAGAAAGCCTGTTGGAAAAAAAACATCTTCAGTTGTTTCAAGACAGTGCAGATAGTAGGTGCCTGGCTTATTCCACAAGGCTTATTCCACAAGCCACGCTAAAAGCCCTACTCCTCTGATTTGTTTATTTATATTGTTATTATTATTATTATTAATTTATTAAATACCTGTAGATCTCAGGGCGGTTCACAACCAAAAACAACCCAATAAATCCCCCCTTCCACAACACATTTTAAAAGGGCATTGGATGTCAATCAGCCAAAGGCCTGGTGAAAAAGGAAAGCTTTTGCCTCAGGATGTATAATGAAGGTGCCAGGCGAACTTACTTGGGGAGAGCATTCCACAGACGGAGAGCCACTGCAGAGAAGGCCCCGTTCTCTTGTTGCCACCCTTCTTGAGGAGGAGGCACACAAAGGAGGGCCTCAGAAGATGATCTCAGGGTCCACGTAGGTTCATATGGAAAGAGGCAGTCCTTGAGGTATTGAGGTCCTGAGCCGTTTTAAGTTACTGCAGAGTGGACTTCTGAGATCTTTTGAAATTGCAACAGAGACTCTCCCACAGACTACAGGAATCTACTGGGTGTGTAAGGGATAAGGCGGTCTCTCAGGTAACCTGGTCCTAAGCTGTATGGGGGCTCTTAGATCCGTGCCAGCTCCTTTAATTTGGCCCGGTATCTGACAGCCAGTACAAATCCCATGAGCAAGGGTTTACCATATTTTTTGCTCTATGACTCACTTTTTCCCTCCTAAAAAGTAAGGGGAAATGTGTGTGCGTCTTATGGAGCGAATGGAGGCTGCGCAGCTATCCCAGAAGCCAGAACAGTAAGAGGGATTGCTGCTCTCACTGCGCAGTGATCCCTCTGGCTGTTCTGGCTTCTGAGATTCAGAATATTTTTTTTCTTGTTTTCCTCCTCCAAAAAGTAGGTGCGTCTTGTGGTCTGCTGTGTCTTATAGAGCGAAAAATATGGTATATGCTGGCTGAAAGCTTTGCCTTACAATTTGTCCTGCCGCTGAGAAACCCTCCTTCAGGAGCTAAGTGACAACCTCTGGATTGAGCCATGATCTAGTCCCACACCAGCCAATGTGTTATAGTGCCAAACTAGGACTTGGAGAAACCTGAATTCAGGTCCCCACTCGGCCGTGAAGCTCACTGGGTGACCTGGGGCCAGTTGCTTTCTCTCTTAGCCTAACCTACCTCACAGGGTTGTTGTGAGGATTAAATGGGGAGGAGAACTATGTGTGCCACCTTGAACTCCCTGGAGGAAAGTCAGGCTGTAAATGCAACAAATAAAGAATAGACTCCCCTCTAGCCCCCCAACATTGCTCAATGGCTTTTTCCCCACACCCAGGTATTTTAAAGAAATCTTCAACACCAGCGGCATTCCTCAGCTGGTTCAGAAATATGGCGACTGGTTCACCTATGAGAAGAACCCCCGAGCCCAGATTTTCCGGCGCAACCAGACGCTGGTCCGGGACATGGGCTCAATGATCCAGCTCATGAGGTAAGACGCCAGCCGTGCTGCCCCCTGCAGGCTGGGAGTTGCATGAACAAATAATGGATACCACACGGCTGTCTCCTTGCTGTTGAAATGGGGTTGGGTTGCAAGCTGGACAGCACGTTTTTTGGAGCAAGGCATGAATTGGAGAAAACGTTGACTTAGAAATTGGACTGGGTGTTCACCGGCTCGTGTGAAACACTGTCCCTGGTTGGGATGGAGAAGATCTTTGCTCACTCTGCACTGTAAATTGAATCCATTTAATTTGTCAGTCCCATGCTTATTTGCAAATCGAATCATAGCCATTGGTTGGATTGCCCAAATTTTCTATTATTATTATTATTATTATTACTACTACTACTTATTTATTTATTTATTTATTTAATTATATCAATATTATTGCCATTGCTACTGTTATTGCTGTTGTTATTATTGCTGTTGCTGTTATTAATCGCCTTCTATACCACCATCTCAACACAATTTTCATATAAAGTAATTGAAAACAAAAACACATGAAAACATATTTAAAACCAGACTAAAACCATAACGATTGAACCTTCATGGTAAAGGCCCATTTATCCAGCTGGGAAGCCTGTCGGAAGAAGAAAAAACCAACTCTTTCCCGAAAGTGCAGATTGTGGGGTAGTATTGTGACAGGAATACTATTCCACAGAACAGGGGCAGCTATACTAAAAGCCCCGCTCCGAGTTACTGCAGTGCAGTTTCAGGTTGTTGTTTTTTAAATGCCTTTATCAGGAAAAAGCAGACAAACATGTATATTTTAGAAGAGGCGAAAGGCATTGAAAACATGCAGGAATGTGTATTTAAAATGCATTCAAAATGAATGCTTTAGAAGCCACAGGAAACTGCCTTATACAGTTGTACCTCGGGTTAAGTACTTAATTCGTTCCGGAGGTCCGTACTTAACCTGAAACTGTTCTTAACCTGAAGCACCACTTTAGCTAATGGGGCCTCCTGCTGCTGCTGCGCTGCCGGAGCACGATTTCTGTTCTCATCCTGAAGCAAAGTTCTTAACCCGAGGTACCACTGTATGAGTCAGACCATTGCTCTATCTAGCTCAGTATTCACTGCACTGACCAGCAGACCAGGCTCTCCAGGGTTTTGGACAAAGGACATTCCCAGCTATAGCCGGCAATACCAGGGATTGAACTCAGGACCTTTTGCATGCAAAGCAGGTGTTCTGTCACTGGTGGTTGGAGGTTGCATTTTTCTGTCTTTTTAAATTGGGGAAAATGGGAGCGGAGGGGCCTGTGATGGAGTGCGTGTGAAACTGACACAGAATGGAAATTGACCAATCCACCAACCCCTACTTCCTTTGGCTCAGATGCCAAAAAGATAATGCTCTTCCAATATTATACTAGTCCATATACGGATTCACGCCGGGTCTCTCTGCTGTAGCAGCTCCTTAGTTTGCTCTTCCAAGTCCACACAAGTGTTTCCCCCAACAAAAACGGGGGGTTTTCACCCCGAAACTCATCCTGTGGGGAAGCACAGCTCCAGGAAATGTTCAGAAAAGGAGCAGCCCTGTCATTTTTTTTTGCTAGAACGCCAGGATAATTGATGTCTCCTCCTTGCTCTGTCAACTGAAGGAGTTGATAAGGAGAACAAGCAATACAGTCAAGCAGAGGCTAGGTACTTCTTTCTTTTTCTTGCACAGGGTTCCCGCTTCATGCTAGTGGTATATAGATGCTCACCCTTCTTTACAAGATGGCTTGCGTTTCCAATTAAAAGCAAAAGGTTGCGTTTCAGTGGGCCGAAAACCTTTTGTGTTTTGCACTGTGTTTTGCAAGTTAAGTATCTTCCAAAACCATCCAGGCCTTAGGCTGATCCTAATGAATTTGGTATAATTCCACCTGCTCCATCTCCTTTGGAGCTCTATGTGTGTATATGGACCAACATAGTGGCCAACGTTTTGGGTGAGTAGCTAAGAGGACCATCACAGTGAGCCCTTGCATTTCTGCATCTCCCACTATGCCATCGCTTGAAGCCCTGACTGCCCTGTCCCTATTCACATCCTCCCTGTGCTCTCCGTGCAGGTACAACAACTTCCCAAAGGACCCACTGTCCCGGTGCCAAGGCTGTGATCCACCACAGAATGGCGAAAACGCAATTGCCGCCCGCTCAGATCTGAACCCTGCTAATGGCACCTACCCCTTTGGGGCCCTGCGTCAGAGGCCACACGGAGGCACCGATATGAAGGTATGGGGTTATGAATATCATAATACAGTGGTACCTCGCAAGACGAATGCCTCGTAAGACGAAAAACTCGCAAGACGAAAGAGTTTTTCGTTTTTTGAGTTGCTTCGCAAGACAAATTTCCCTATGGGCTTGCTTCGCAAGACGAAAACGTCTTGCAAGTTTGTTTCCTTTTTCTTAAAAGCCTTTTTTGAGGTTTTTGAAGACTTTGGTGATTCTTGAAGCTTTTCCAAAACTTCTTTTGCAGCCATTTGGTAAGTTAAACTTGTAAAACTTTTTTGGGGGGTTTTGGATTTTGGGTGCTTCGCAAGACGAAAAAACTCGCAGAACGAATTAATTTCGTCTTGCAAGGCACCACTGTATCAAAAGAGCCTGTTGGATCAGGCCGATGGTCCCATCTAGTCCAGCATCCTCTTCTCACAGTTGACGTAGAAATTTTTGATTTTAATCATGTTTCAATATTAATTACACTTAATGTTGATGGTGTTGATATTGATTGATTGACAAACAAACAATATTTTTTATTATTAATAAGAATAATAAAGTACTGTACAGTGGTACCTCAGGTTACATACGCTTCAGGTTACATACGTTTCAGGTTACACACTCCGCTAACCCAGAAATAGTGCTTCAGGTTAAGAACTTTGTTTCAGGATAAGAACAGAAATCGGGCTCTGATGGCGTGGCAGCAGCAGGAGGCCCCATTAGCTAAAGTGGTGCTTCAGGTTAAGAACAGTTTCAGGTTAAATACGGACCTCCGGAACGAATTAAGTACTTAACGCGAGGTACCACTGTATTATTTATACCCCACCCATCTGGCTGGGTTTCCCCAGCCACTCTGCGCAGCCCACAACAGAATATTAAAAATACGATAAAACATCAAACATTAAAAACCTTCCCTAAACAGGGCTGCCTTCAGATGTCTTCTAAAAGTCAGATAGTTGTTTATTTCCTTGGCATCCACAGGTTGGGTGCCACTGCCAAGAAGGCCCTCTGCCTGGTTCCCTGTAACCTCACTCCTCACAGTGAGGGAACCACCAGAAGGCCCTTGGAGCTGGACCTCAGTGTCTGGGCAGAACGATAGAGGTGGAGACACTCCTTCAGGTACACTGGGCCAAGGCCATTTAGGGCTTTAAAGGTGAGCACCAACACTTTGAAATGTGCTCAGAAACGTACTGGGAGCCAGTGTAGGTCTTTCAGGACCGGTGTTATACGGTCTCAGCAGCCACTCCCAGTCACCAGTCTAGCTGCCGCATTCTGGATTAGTTGCAGTTTCCAGGTCACTTCAAAGGCAGCCCCACGTAGAGCACATTACAGTAGTCCAAGCAGGAGGTAACCAGAGCATGCACCACTCTGACGAGACAGTCTGCAGGCAGGTAGGGTCACAGCCTGCGTACGAGCTAGTAATTTAACCTTGATGATTATGATATTGATTGATAAACAAACAAACAAACAAACAAACAAACAAACAAACAAACAATATTTTAATTATTCATACCCTGGGGGGCTTCCAACACACATATAAACATAATAAAACATAAAACGTTAAAAACTTCCCAATACAGGGCTGCCTTCAGATGTCTTCTAAAAGTTGTGTAGTTCTTTATCTCCTTGACATCTGATGGGAGTGCGTTCCACAAGTTGGGTGCCACTGCCGAGAAGGCCCTCTGCCTGGTTCCCTGTAACTTCACTTCTCACAATGAGGGAACTGCCAGAAGGACCCTTGGATAGAATATATTAGGCTTGATTTTGTGTGCCTGCATTTTTATGACTCCTACGCTGCATTCCTTCCCTGTCTGACCCTGAAATTGGCACAACTGGTCCTTTGGGATGTTTTGCTATGTCTGTATTTTGAGTTAACACCAGGGTGAAGCCGAGCATCTCCTTGAGATGTTCCAGGGACACAGATGGGAAAAGAATGTCAGCAGCCCCCACTGGTGGCTTGGTTGCTAAGATAACTGAGGTTAAAGTGTGATAGTTAAGGCCAAATGGTTTGGGGGCACCCCAAGGTAATTGCAGGGGAGTCAGTTTTAAACAGCTATTCTTTGATAGATATTTCCATTGCAAATGTAACAGCAAGGAAAAAATAATGTCTGCTCATGTTCACAATAAGAATAAACCATGAATCAAGATGGCGGCGGATTGTATTGAAACGTAGACAAAATCCTGCTCCTTCATCTGAGGAACCATCCTGCCAGATTTGGTTTTCAGGTGGTTGGAGGCAGCAATTTTGGGAAACGCTAGCACAGGTCATTGCGTCCCTGACTCTACCTCACCTTCTTCCTTTTGCCAGGTCACTTCCTTTGAGATGGCCAAGAACTACAGTTTCATTGCCACCAGCGGGCCAACCTGGGACAACCTACCTCCTTTCCAATGGACCACCTCTCCCTATTGCAATCTGATACATATGGGCCATCCTGACCTCTGGAAATTCTCGCCCATCCAGGTCCGCTGGGGCTGATGCCTCAGGGGCTCTGTGTGTGTGTGTCTCAAACTTTTCCCATCATGCTCGACAAGACCCCAGCTGGTGCTGTGGGGCTTTGTGAGTGGGCGTGTCGCTTTTTATTCTCGAAAGAGCAAAGGTGCTTGATTATGAATGAATGCAATCGGGATTATTCGATTCCACAGAGACACTGGGAGGGGGGGGGAAGTGCTGGATTTGACTGCCTGCAAATCCCAACTTTCTGTTAGTTTGCTTGTTTGCTTTTCAAAGTTTCTAATCCATATGGACGCAACAATAAGCCTTGAAAGAGTCCAGCCAAACGCCTGCTTCCAGCCAGATGGGTGGCTGAATTAAGATTGCTGGTGTTCGCGAGTAAAGTGAATTATTGGGGGTGGGGGGAAGAAGAGGGAGGGGAGTGTGAAATCCACAAACCTCACCTGCTGAACTGTACTCCCCCCCCGCCCCGTTTTAGCCAAATCACACTTCCCCCTAGAACAGCCTAAAAATAAGAGATAAGGGAGTTTCACAAAAAGTAAAAGGGGGGCATTATTCCATCTCGTACCCCTCCATTAATTACACCATGCATAATTCCTTGCTATTTCTATAAGAACTTTCAAAAATTACTCAAAATTGCAGCATCAGCCGCTAAGATTAAGGTGGAACAGCTTGTATCATAACCAGCGCTAGTTGCAAGATTCTGTTCGCCATGCTAAAGAATATTTAGCTTGTTTTAGCACAAGATACACTGCAGCTCAGGACTTGAGTGTGTGGGTAAGATAATAGGGAGGGAATCTTGAGGTCACAGCTGCTGATGTTGTTACACTCATAGGTGAGTCTTGAGCTCACAAGAGCTTTGTAGAGGGAAGATGTGCAGCCCTGACTCCTGGGGATTTTCCTCCTTTTGCGGGTCGTATACCAAAGGTGTGGGTGCCTGAGGTCTGCACACTTAACTCACTCCAACCAGCATGGCTTTCCCAGACAACGCCGAAATCTCCCATGCAGAGATGGACATAGCAGGGAAGGGTTGTAGCTTAGTGGTAAAGCAGATGCTTGGCATGTAGAAGGGCCCAGCTTCAATCCCCAATGGTCTCTCCAGGTAGGGCTGGCAGAAAACAGGCTGAAGCCCTAGAGAGCCGCTGCCAATCAGTGCAGACAATACTGAGCTACATGGAGCAATGGTGTGACTCAGTGTAATGCCATTTCCTGTCTTCCTACAACAGGAAGGGGGGCACGGATGAAGCATGTGCTTTGTGTGCAGAAGGCCTCAGGTTCACTTCCTGGCATCTCCCAAGTAGGACTAGGAAACGCCTCCATCTAAACCCATGAATAGTTGCTTCCAGTCAGCATAGACAGTATGAGCTAGATGGACCAATGGTGTGATTCAGAACAAAGCCATTTATCCTGTGATCCCTGGCACACGCACAAGAGGCTTGGATTCCCAGGATCGTTCTGGGAAGACCTGGGCAAAATCTAAGCCATTTCCTATTTATATAGTCCGTTACCTATTTATATGGATGCTCTTCCTGGGCTAAGCATCTCTCTCCCATGCTGAACGACTTCCCGATTTTCATATTGCAATTTCTCTCTGATTGTTGTGTGTACATACACATGGTTGAAAGTCAGGGTGGAGAACCTCAAGCCACCACGGGGGCCCTGAATGTAGCCCCTGGACCTCTCCTTATGTCCCCTAAGCTGTCCCCAGGACACATCCCTCACCAGCCCTCCTTTTGTGTTTTTGCCTGGCCAGAATGTGCCCTTAGTGTCTGATAATACCCCTTTTTTGTTTGCCTGGATACAGAGGGGTATATCTGAGAGCATGTAGAAACTAGCCCACTGCCCAGGGGCAAAATCTACACTCTGTGCCCTGCCCACTCTTGCCTCTGGCCCCATCCAACGCTAGCATCTGGCCCCCGGAAGATTGCCCAGGAGGGAATACAGTCCTTTGTATAGAAAGAGCTGCTCGCTTCTTGCTGTAGATCTCGGCTGCATAGACCATTGTAACGATGAGATCCTGCCCTTCTTCGTATTGCTATTTCTCTCCTGCGTTTACGTGCATGTGTGAAAGCGAGGTAGTTGGCTTCCTGCCTTAAAAGCAACCCCTTGGCATGACAGGAAGCGTTTGCTAACGGTTCGTTTTGCTACTGTTGCCTTGAATCTGCTTCCTCTATCAAATCCTTGGACTTCGTTGCAGAGCAGGGATCCTCCAAGATCTTGTTGATTTGCAGCTCCCTATCAACCCTGCCCATTGTCCATGCTGGCTGGCGCTCCCAGCGACTTCCAGAGAGGCACATGTGTCTCAACCTTGTTACAGAATTGAAGCAAATTCTGCCGAGCATGCGCAAAGTGCCTTTCCTATCATCATCGAGTAGCCACAAATTCCCCCCGCAACCCAAATATCTGTAGGCGATTAACAGGCATTCTGATAGATAATCTGCCTCTTGGCTGTTTCCAACTGGCTGCATTCACACTGCAGTTTTGGTTCCGTTTTCCAGACACTTCCCTGTTAATTTCTGCATTATATTTGAGCTTTCAGAACTGTAGTGAAATATAGCACAAGTTTGGAGCTTGTTTTCATGTTAATCTGCAGATGGATTTCTTTTTCTCCCCTGGAAGAAAACTTGTGCTATATATTCTAGGAAGGGGCTTCTAGGTCATGTGAAAACTCAAGGTATAACATGGAAATTGTCAGTTATGGGAATGTTGGGGAAATGGTATAAACCACTCCGGAAGTGCTTTTTATGTCATGTGGAAGCTGAACAATAATGCAGGAATTAACATTTAGGGAAATGTCAGAAAAATAGAATCCCCCGTTGTGTGAATGCAGTGTATGGGTACAGAGACCTCTCTCCGTATAAAGCACAGAGTTGGTATTTTCTATGCACGGGCATCGGGGGGGGGGGCAGGCTTTTCAGCGCACAGTGCAACATGGGAGCAGAAAGTGCTGACGTAGAGCTTACTTGTTCCAGCTCAAAGATGAGCAGAAGAAAGTGGATCTGGAACTACTGAGGGATCTCCACCTCTCCAGTTGTTTAACCATAGCAACAACCAAACAACTCCTTCCTCCCCTAAATATATTGCTCAGTTGAAGAAAGCTTGGAGCAACCAGGAGTTGCATTTTTGTGTGGAAGGACTGTAAATTCAGTTCTGTGTGGATGCTCCCAAAAAACTTCCAGGGCTCAAATTTATTTCCCCCCAGTCTCTGTCTTTTGCACTAGTCTCCAGTTGGTGGTTTAGAAAGGGGGAAGGGGTGTCTATTTAAACAAAGCTTGCCCACCCCCCTGCTTGAGCCAATGTGGGCTTTATATTCTAATTACAAGCATGAAAAACGCAAAGGAAAACCCGAAAAAGCAATTTGCCTTCAATGCTTAGGAGTTGCAAGGGACGTCTTTCCTCCTTTTTTCCTTATACTTGAGCCAAAAAGGATATGAATCAGTCTGTTGGTAGCATAAACTCTGTCCCTGTGGATCAGGGTATATGAGTGTATTGGTCAGCTATATGAAGGGAATTCGGTCTTGCCTTGTATGATCAAAAGTTATTGTTATGATTTATTTTTGGTTTTAATAAATATCAACACTAACTTGACATCCCATGTTCTGCTTCAAGGTCTTTGATATTTTCCCAGAGGAAACAAGGTGGGAATTGTTTGAAATCACCAGTTAGGTGTATACAGTCACATCCCCTCTATCACACACACATGCACACACACTTCTCTCTCACACACACCCTTGCTTCCCTCTTTTGCTCACACATTTTACCTGTTTCCATCACTCACACACCTTCAGGCCAGTGTCATCTCAGGTTATGCTGGCAGAAACAGGTGCACCAATCTAGAGGAAGTTGACTGTGCAATTTTAAGATTCTCGGGATCAGAGCTTTTTGTTTCCATGAGCTGGGATCTCGTAGTATTGTTTCATTGTCCCATCAATCCGATTCTGACTGTCAGGGACTGAACAGAGGAGGAATGGTGGAGACTGCCTCCCTAGCCTGACCCTTCCAGAGAAGAAGAAGATGACAGTTCAGAATCACAACAGGGGTTTGAGGGAGATCACGGCTCAGAGGCAGATGATAGGAAAAGCTGGGAAATAATAGGAGATGAAGAAGAAGCAGCACCAGCTGACGGACTCAGTGTCTTTAGAAAACATTCCAGACCTCACCTCTCCCTGAACCCGGCGGACATTAAAAGTAGGAGAGCAGACAGCTCAAAGGCAGAGGGCACTTTTCAGCAAGCATAGTGATGACACATGAAGAGGAGAGAGGGAGGGGGTGGAAACTCACTCAGGGCAACACCATTATTCCACAATGCTGCATTCCCAGGCCTCTGTGAATATTGAATAAAAAGCAGTTGGTAGTAACTTTTCCTTGTCTATTTGTGACAACCAGCCATGGGGGTTGGTTCCTCGGCTGCCTGACGCTGACTGGGGAACTGACTTCAGTCCTGATTTCCTAGGAGAATGTTTAGAAGTTGGAAAGGCTGAAGTGGTGCTGCGAAGAATTCCAGGGCAGCGAGAGCCATGCGCACCCTCCCAATCTCTGGATTATTGCTGTCCAAACTTTTTTCAAAGAGAGCCAGATTTGATGAAGTGAAGGGCCATGAGAGCTGACCAAAGGGCCAACCAAAGTTGTTAACCTTTTTTTTTTTAGGATTGAAGTTGTTGATTTTTTAAAAAGGATTTTCCCCAGGAAATGAACTGCCGCAGGGGCCAGCTTAAACCGACCAGTGGGCCAGATTAGGCCCCCGAAACGCACTTTGGACATGCCTGCTTTATGGAGATAATCTGTTGCTGGGGGTCAGGGGGTGGGGTGATATTTGTCAGGACTATGGTAGGGGACAAGAGGGCTAATCCCTTTGTACTGAAATTCATCCCCCTCTTTGAAGCAGCTGTTTAACATTTTAAAAACCACCCACATAAGTTTATTATTACTAAAAAAATATTTAAAAATTATATGCCACCATACTGGATAAGTTCTCCAGGGTGGTTTACTGGTTAAAACTACATCAGCTGTTATAGAACAGCACTCCCAGAGAATAACAGTTCAAATAATAAATCCTGTAAGATATAAATCATTGAAAGAAAAAGAAGTACAAGATCCCCACAGCTGAACATCGTTGGCTATCTAGAAGTCACCTGAACTGGCTTTCTAGAAAGACTGTAGAGCAAGCTGAAAGGCAAGCCAGAAGTTAGGGTTGAAAGGTACATGAGGGCAAGACAGGAGGAAGCCAGAAGTCATTGTGGAAAGAAGCTAGGAGGTAGCATCAAGGACAAAGGTCAAACCGGGAGGCAGGAATAAGCCAGAAGTCAGGGATGAAGGTCAAACCAGGTGGTGGAATTCAGGAGCAAAAGATGCTGCAGTAAACTTAGAGCTGAGGAAGACCACACTTCTCAAAACTGCATTGAAGCCCTCTTTTTCTATGCCCTTAGATCAATTGACAGATCATGAGACTCTTAATCTCAGGATTGTGGCTTGGAGCCCCACATCGGGCAAAAGATTCCTGCATCGCAGGTGGTTTGACTAGATTACCCGGTCTTCCAACTCTACAGTTCTATGATTCCATGGCACTCTTTCCTATTCAGGAGCCAGCCCACACACAGCCTGGGCATCCCATACCGCCCATGTAGAGGCCAAAATGTGCAGTTCAGTGACTCGCCACAAGGGGCAGCTGCACAGAAACCCAAACCACCTCCTGCAAATCTAGCGATCCCTCCTGGGATCTAGTACTCTCGGGTATCTGCTTGCGATCCAACCAAATCCTGAGGCACCAAGGTATATTGCAACCCAGTTTTCCCGTCCACCCAACTCTTCTGCTCCCACCTGGGGGGTGACACAGGGCTCTGGGAGAGCAGGGTGGGTGAGGCAGCCGTGAGTTTTAATGAGCACACGCCCCCATGGATTTTTGGAGCGAAGCCGCAAAAATGTTGCATGGATTGTTCCATGTTGCCATGGCAAGCTCGCACTCCACGAGATCACCATTATCCGAGCACAGCTGCTCCTTCAAGCAATCCAGTTCCTCCATGGTGATGTTGTTGCCGCCGCACACAATGATGACTATGGATTCCAGCTCGTTGGGGAGTTTACCATCCTTTTGCAGCGTTTTGGTCAGCTCGCAGTAAATGGCTGCCAAGGATGCCCCGCACGCCGGCTCCACCAGCATCCTCTCCTCGTCTGCAGGCAAAAGGGTTGTTTAAGTTTTATAGATGTTGAATCATAGCATCCTAGAGCTGGAAGGGACCCTGAGGATCATACGGTCCAGTCCTTTGTAATGCAGAAATATGCAGCTATCCAATACAGGGATCAAACCTGCAACTTTGGCATTATCACCACCATGCTCTAACCAACTGTGCTGTTTCTCCTTGCCATTAAGGCAAGAGTAATCTGTGGGTTAAACCACAGAGCCTAGGACTTGTTGATCAGAAAGTCGGAAATTCGAATCCCCGCGACAGGGTGAGCTCCCGTTGCTCGGTCCCTGCTCCTGCCAAGCTAGCAGTTTGAAAGCACATCAAAGTGCAAATAGATAAATAGATACCACTCTGGCGGGAAGGTAAACGGCGTTTCCATGCGCTGCTCTGGTTCGCCAGAAGCGGCTTAGTCATGCTGGCCACATGACCCGGAAGCTGTACGCCGGCTCCCTCGGCCAATAAAGCAAGATGAGCGCTGCAACCCCAGAGTCGGCCACGACTGGACCTAATGGTCAGGGGTCCCTTTACCTTTTAATCAGTAGGAAAAAAAGAAAGAAAAGGTAAAGGACCCCTGACAGTTAAGTCCAGTCAGGAACGATTCTGGGGTTGTGGCGCTCATCTTGCTTTACTGGCCAAGGGAGACATTTTGTCCTCAGACAGTTTTTCCAGGTCATGTGGCCAGCATGGCTTAGCCACTTTTGGTGAAACCAGAGCAGCGCATGGAAACGCCGTTTACCTTCCTACCGGAGCGGTACCTAATTATCTACTTGCACTTTGATGTGCTTTCAAACTGCTAGGTTGGCAGGAGCAGGGACTGAGCAATGGGAACTCGCCCCGTTGCAGGGATTCGAACTGCCCAACATCAGATCGGCAAGCCCTAGGTTTAGACTACAGTGCCATCCACGTAATCAGTAGTAGAAGTAATTCATGCCATGCATTTGAAGTGCAATATACCACTTGATCCTCAAAAGAGGATTGAACAAATAAGAGAATTGGACAAATCAATGACTACTGGTATTGCACAGTTGGAAGGGACACAAAGGCTCATCTCGTGCAATCCCCTGCAATACAGTTCTGCACAAACTCATAATAGCACTTGGAGCACAAGAGCCAGTGTGGCGCCTTGTAGAGTTTATTTGACTCCAGCACCCATCAGCCCCAGCCAGTATGGCCGATGGTCAGAGAAGATGGGAACTCTAGTTCACCATGTAATTGCACTGACTATCCAGACATGGAGAAAGAGTTCACAATTAGTGCATTAATACAGGACGGCTGTCTTGCGAATACATACCCAGAAACTTCCCGATGGCTGCCACTGCGTCACAGTCGTTGACAACCTGTGATATGACGGGGTGTTCCTGCGCCAGCTTCAAAGCTTCCTCTGCCACAGTAGCTGCCCCAAGCGTGGTAGCAATGCTGGACCCAGAACAGGAAAAGGAAGATCAGTGGGCTGGATTTTGCTTGTTGGATTTGGCTCAGGCGAACAATGAGGCCGTTTTATTTATCTGTTGCATTTATACCCCTCCAGTCTTCCCCTCAAGGTGGGACATGTGGTTCTCCCTTTCCTCCTTGAATCCCCACAACAACCCTGTGAGGTAGATAAGTCTGGCAGCCAGTGACTGGTCTCAGCCACTGAGCTTCATGATCAAGTGGGAATTTGAATCCTGCTGTCTGACACTATAACCACTGCACTGTCTCCCAGTATTGTATTGTATTGCATTGCATTGCATTGCATTGCATTGCATTGCATTGCATTGCATTGCATTGCATTGCATTGTTTCTTCTGCCCTCCATCAGCCCTCACTTGCCTGGCTATCTGCCACCTCCTCCTTCGTCTCAGTGTTGCTGCTTATAGAACTCCAAAGGGAGAAGGATGGGGACAAAACTAGGAGAAGGTTGGCTCTGCCTGTCATTGGCTCTCACGCCCCCTACTGTTGGGCTCCCTGTCTTCTGCCCTACCAGACCCAATGGGCACCAGCCCGCATCAGCAGTCACACTACCAGTAGTGGCTTCTGCCCTGAGGTAAGCGGTAGTCTTTTACCCTCCTAGTCCTCCACCAAATGTGCTGCGAGCTCACCTGGTAATTTCGGGCAGTGTCACCAGCTTCTTTTCTTCCAAGGAAGCATTCAGACTGTGGGCTCCGCGGGTCTCCATGGCGATGATGGGTACCATGTCCCAGCCCACCTCCCGGAGGCCCTGGATCACCCCACAGAGCATGCCGCCCCCTCCAACAGAGAGAATAATTGCTCCAGGTTTGGACTCCATCTGCTCCTTCATCTCTGTGACCATGGTCTTGTGCCCTTCCCTGTGAAGCAGAGGGGACCCAGAACATAAAAACCAAATCTCAGGGGTGGAAAAGAGAGAGTTGGGGGTGGGGGTGCTGAGAGAAGAGCACATTCAAAACTTCTCATTTTCATTTGTGGGGAGGGGGAGAAATCTGGTCTGGTTTTTTCCTTTGCAGAAGTCCATTTTGGCAGGAAATCCCTGCCATATTCCCTGCTTCCTGCACACCAAGCCCCAGCTGAAATTCCGGGGCATTGTGGGGAAAAATAAAATGGCCACCAGGTGGCCAAAATGGCCGCACTTCAGTTCAGGTATTGCTTCAAAATTGCTAATTTGGTACTGTTTCGAAGCTGAATGGAGCTGAATTTCTCTACTAGAGGAAAAATTACATCACATACCAGATAAGAGGGTCATCGAACGGAGGCACGTAGGTCGAGTTACAGCTTCCCTTTGTCATTTCCTTGGCTATGTTTTGGCATTCCTCCAGTGTCTAGAGGAAAGGAAGTTTGTTATTAGGCTAGGATTCTAAGAAATATTTATTTGATGATGGTGGTGATTTTTAAAGGCTTCCAACTTTTGTTCTTCTGTGATAAGCCAGGGAAAGGGTTAAGGCTGACCTTCCTTCCAAACTTACCTGTTGCATGCATACCGTGGCTCCCTCATCTTCCATGCGCTCCATAGTTATAGCTGGTGTGGATTGGGGCACAAAAATGATAGCCGGGATCCCCAACTGTTTTGCAGAGTAGGCAGCTGCGAGGCCGGCATTTCCCGCTGGAAGAAAGCCCATTTGACACCACTATGATGCTAGACCTTATGACGGTTGCCTTCCCTCCCAGGCCAACCCAAGTCATACTAGACTTCTGGATATAATCTAGGATGTCCTACCTAAGGTCATCTAGTTTGTGGGAGAGGTGAAATCTGAACTGGGGACTTTCTGATTTGCAGCTCAGCCTCTAAGCCACCATATTGTTGTTGTTAATTTAATTTGTATACTGCCCTATACCCACAGGTCTCAGGGCAGTTCACAATATAAAATCACAATCTAAAAACACAAAATACATAAGAAAAATAAGGGGAAAAAACAAATTATTCCCTGCACTACTTCAGTTTCTCTCATTTTTCCAAACTTAAATTCAGCTCTATTTCCATGTTGGCTTGTGGAAACATTTTTCCAAATCCTAGCAAAAATTACCAGCATTTTAGTGTAATTCTTTCCCCTGATGTACACATAAGAACATGAGATGAGCCTGCTGAATCAGGCTAGTAGTCCTTCCAGCCCAGCATCCTGTTCTCACAGTGGCCAACCAAGATGCCCCAAAGGGAAACTTCCACAAGCAGGTTCCCCCCCCCCCCACCCCTGGAACACTGACAGTGTCCACAGAAAACCACATTACCTGAGGCACAGACAAACTGCTGGCAGTGTTTTTCGGCCCACTGTGAAAGCAAAATAATAGGAATGTGTGAACAGGAGCCATCTTAACCCCACCACCCGCTGTTCATTCCAGGCAGGTCTGGACCAGATTCTGTCCTCTTGACCTCATAACGAAACCTTTGCAGAATGCCCAAAGAACAGCTCTTACATTAAGGAAGTTTTTTTCATATGTTTGGTTGGAATCTGCTTTCATGTAACTTGAAGCTGTTGGGTTCGAGCCCTATCTTCCATGTGACAGCCCTTTAGTTGTTTGAAGATGGTTATCATATCTCCTCTTTTCCAGGCTAAACATACCTAGCTGCTTCAACCATTCCTCATAAGGCTCCTAGACCCTTGATCATCCTAGTCACCCTCCTCTGCACACATTTCAGCTTGTCAACATCCTTCTTAAATTGTGGCGCCCAGAACTGGACACAGTATTCCAGGTGTGGTCTGACCAAGGCGGACTAGAGAGGTACTATTACTTCCTTTGATCTGGTCACTATACTTCTGTTGAATACTTCGTGCCTGCTCACTGCCTGATTTGATTCTTCCCAGAAGGAGCCTTTCCCCCAAACAAGGATGGCACCTGCCAGACTGAGGAGCAGCTTGCTTCAAGCTCTTTCCCTAAGCTGATTAAACAAGATCCATTACGTGCAATATCACTTCCCCCCAGAAGGTTCCCATCGTAGGAACACCGAAAGCTGCCTTAACCTGAGCTACAGCCTATCCTAGGGCAGTAGAGAAAACCAGAAGCAACCTTCGCCATTCTTTCTTGTCTTATATGGGAATGTACCTTATAGTAAGCCGACAAGAGGATCAGTGTTCCCTACACTCACTGGCAGCAGCTCTCTAGGGTTTTAGGCAGGAGTCGCCACCAGCCCCACCTGGACAGGCTGGGCATTGAACCTGGGACCTTCTGCACTCAAGGCAGCTGCTCTGCCACTGAGCTACGAGCCTTCCCCATATAGCTTTCTTCTTACCGATTTGCAGAAGTTCCCTATGCCTCGTATCTTAAAGGAGCAAGTGGGTTGGGTATTTTCGAGCTTCAGGTAGACCTTGGTACCAGCCAATTTGGAGAGGTGGGCGCTGACCCGCAGCGGAGTGACCACATGGAAGGGCTTGGAGGAGGCCATTGTAGAAAGCTGCGGGTAGAATGGGGATTAGGTACAGAATAAGCACAGTGGAAGAATAAGGGGGGAAAGACTGTTTTGCTTCCTCAAAACTTCGTTTTGACTTTTTCTTCATGGCTGTGTAGTTGAAGTCCATTGATACAGTCACAAACAGCCAAGGCTGTGAGTGCTGTGATCTTAGAATCTCAAGTCTCATTCTATTTAAATCAATCAGGTTTCTAGTCCTCATGCTACATATACATTCTCGAAAGTGCAGGCGGTCATGGTTGCTGATGCAGTAAGCTGTCCTGCGACCTCAATAAGGCTTCACTGCTTAATTCCTTGTCCCTCTTTGTAATTGGCTACTAGTATGTGAATTTAGAAACTGAAGTTTCATTTAAAAGAAAAGAAAAGAATGAAGTTTCATTTAAAAGAAAAGAAAAGAAAACAAGCAGGTTCCAGGGCCTCATGGCTAAAAATGTATGTTTGAAAATGTGAGTACAGTACTGTAATCCTTTATTAACTTTAATAAAGTTTCTTTATTTTATTGCATTAAAAACCAGACTCTCCCTGCAAGCGAATTTTCTGTCTTTACCTGAACCTCAATTATCCAACTCTCCAAAGGATCCAAATTTACAATGCAAACGGCCTATACCTTGCTTATCTGAAGGCTAAAGGTGTGCATTACATCATGATGCACATTGTCTAGTAGACCTCCACTTACTTGTCGAGGGTCTTAGAAGAGGCTTTGGAGCTTGGCTTGCAAAGCGGTTGGACGGCAGAGCTGGGTGTTTGCGGGGGTTTTTCTGAGGAAGCCGCTGGTGGACTCAGAGGGGGTTCTCCTCCTTCTCCTGGGGGTGGGCTGCCTGGGTGCTGTGCTTATCTTCACGACTCTGGTCTCATTGGGGGAACGTTGGTTTCTCTTGGCCCCACTTTATAAGCCGATAGTCTTGGCTTGGTGCTGGCCACTTATGGGAGGCGTGGTGCACTCCCCACAACCACTGCCCTCGCCTCTGAGGTCATCTCCCTTCCTTTCCTCCAACCAGAGATCCGACCTAAGGGAAAGGAGCAGAATCAATGCTTAAAAGGATGTCAAGCAGAGGAGAGGGGGAAAAGGGAATAGTGGGGGGGACGACCTATTTCAGTCGCTCTGATGGAGCAAACGAGGAACTGACAAGGCTAGCTGGTGGAGGAAGGAAGGGGTGGGGGGACAGTGTGGGGTGGCTGCTTCAGACAAAGGGCCCCTTCACTGAAATGGTCCAAAGCAGGCTCAAACCAGGTTGGCAGGCTGGGCCTGGAATGACGATGAGGCAGTGTTAGGAGTGAGCAGTGCCAGATTTACGTATAAGCCAAACAAGCTATAGTTTAGAGCCCCACTCTGTTGGGGCCCCCCCAAAAAAATAAAGGAAAAAACATGTATGTACATTTCCAAAATATAAGATAAAAAACAAATAAAATAAAACCTACATACAGCAACCGTGTTTTGTGTTGTGTAGGCTCCTATTGTTAAGTTGTGGGCAAACATATCAGACGACACAGCGATTCTTCAACAGCTCTTCTTTATTCTGAGGCCAGAACTGAACTGAACTGAAGGGCTCAGTCAGCCTGCTTATATAGAGCTCCAGTACCTTGTTACTGTAACAACTTTCTAAAACTATCCAATCACTGAATGTCACTTTCGATCCTTCATTTGCATAACTATCTACAGTATTCCCCTGCTGGCCCAGGATGATAACCTTAGTACATAACACCTATGATGTAAGTAATGGGCCCCGTCCGCTAGCCTGCTCCCTAAAATATCACTAGTTTGTTCATTTCTATATATAGGGTGCCTACATTCTGCATGGACTGGACATATAAAGGGCCCCATTACCTTCAGTAGCTTAGGGCCTCATTAAACCTAAATCTGGCCCTGGGAGTGAGGGGCAGGGAAACACATTGACCCCAGCAGATAGCTGTGTACACACCAGGCGTTGAAAGGAAATTCCCTCACACCCAAAGAATCCTGAGCACTGTAGTTTGTGAAGGTAGGACTTTGCAGACAATGAAAGATTCATTGCTTCATGATGCTGGTTTGCCTGTAAAATTCAGGGGGTGTGGGGTGGGGAGGCCATGCTGGCAGCATGCTATATTCAAAATAGGCTGTGGTAAATAATACTCCTATCTGCTCCATGGTAAAAAGCCTAGCGTCTCCCATTTGAGAACTTTTGGCAGCTATGCCTGGGTTAATATCCCCAAAGCACAGAGAAAGAGTGAAACTGATTTTTGTGGGTTATCAGCCGGACTGTAAAAGTTCCGGGTTTTCTCTTGGCAATGGAAAAGTGGTCCTGAGCTGCAGCGCTGTGTTCTCAGAGCAAAATAACTGGTCCGGAATCCATGCGAATTCTGAAGTAGCTTTGCCTCTCATTGAGCCAGTCCCAGAACCACAGGCCCAGCCGTTACCACGGCAACCAACTGCAAAGTCCGGTGAAACAGGAGACTCTTTCTGCCAAAGCTGAAGGGGAGGAAGAGAGGGACAGGCAGTTACATAACTAAGACAATGGGTAGGCAAACTAAGGCCCGGGCGCTGGATCCGGCCCAATCACCTTCTAAATCTGGCCCGCGAACAGTCCGGGAATCTGCATGTTTTTACATGAGTACAATGTGTCCTTTTATTTAAAATGCATCTCTGGGTTATTTGTGGGGCCTGCCTGGTGTTTTTACATGAGTAGAATATGTGCTTTTATTTAAAATGTGTCTCTGGGTTATTTGTGGGGCATAGGAATTCGTTCATATTTTCTCCCCCAAAATATAGTCCAGCCTCCCACAAGGTCTGAGGGACAGTGGACCATCCCCTACTGAAAAGGTTTGCTGACCCCTGACTAAGATGATCAGAAGGGGCTACCCAGGAAATCCCACCTCTTAAGATAGTCCGAAGAATACTCTGTGGGGCAGGTTAAGGTTTGCAGCGTAAATTATGAACCTCAGACTTTTGAGGAAATCCTGCAGCTGCCGCCACAACAGAAGGAGCTGTGGTTTGCTGCAGTGGAACAAGAAATGCAGTCTCTAGCTGATCACAAGTTTTTCTCACTTGTTGATTTGCCTGAAGGGGAGAAATCTGAGGGTACCTTTGGGTCCATAAAAGAAAAACCATAGCATCTGGAGAAGTAAAGTTTAAAGCAAGGCTTTGTTGCAAAAGGATTCATGCAGAGAAGGGGTTTAGATTAAGTATGAGAATGCTTTTAACCCTTGCAGCATATTGTGACAGCATATTTAAATGCAGGGTTAAAAGAGGTGGCTTATATATATTTTTTAAAACCTCATGAATTGATCTCCTATTTCTTTCCACAACTCTACCTCCTATGTTAATTGTATTTATGCAGGCTTTCTCTTGCCTTTTTTAAATTTCCCATGCTAATACTTTCCCTGGTTTTATTAGCTTGCTCAAATTGTTTATGTTTTAAATCTTTAATTTACCACTCTATTTTTTGATTTATTATCATTAAAAACTGTGTTTGCAATAATTTAATATCTTGTTTAACTATCTCTTTTCTACAGGAATTTATCAATTCCTTTTCTTTCCTTTTTATTGCTACATTTTTTACCTTAATGTACAAATTTCTAAAGGTCCATACAGAGTCCATTCAGCTCACCTAATTATTTGTGGGTGAATAAAATGTAAATTGTCTATCCAGTGGGTGTTTTTCTCTCCATATATCAACTAAACTGAAATTTTCTGTCATCTGAAAAAAAGCCTTGGGTAGCTTCCCTTGCTTTTGTGTCACATCTTCTTATAGTCCTATCCCATTCCAGGGAAGCTACACCGTCCATATCTCCCATCAAATTATCTTTTTTTTTCATATATTCAAATAGGATTTCTTCAAGCCTCTAATAAAAGTCATGTTTTTTTCTCATTTGGTACAAACAAACAAATTCAGGAGTTTGCCCAGCACTTGGGGCAAGAGTTCCAGCTCAAAGATTTAGGAGCTACTATAAAGAGTTACCTGGGAGTTGAAGTACAGAAAGTAAATGATGGGAGTTTTTCTACTAAGCCAGAAAAAGAAAATTACACAACTGTTAGAATGTTTTGGTATGCAGAATTGTAAAGGCGTTCAAACTCCTATGGTGACAGACTTTCAAAAAACAGAGAGTAATGTGGAGTTTGAACACCAGGAGCTATGCCACTCTGCCATTGGCAGTTTGTTGTACAGTTCACAGTAGGTCCAGACCAGATGTAAGCAATGCTGTGGGTGTTCTTAGCAGGTTAGTTTCAAAGCCAACCACAGCAGAGTGTTTCACTATTTAAAAGCAACACAGGACTACTGTTTAAAACAGTCATCCTCTGGGGCAGAAGAGCTAACATGTTACTGTGACTCAGACTTTGGAAATGATGTACGAACAAGAAGGTCTACTACTGGAATAGTAGTAGAATTTGGATAGTCTTTGGTGGTTTGGAAATCCCGGAAACAGGGGTTGGTATCTGTGTCTAAATCCGAAGCGGAATATGCTGCTCTGTCTGAATTGAGCAACGAGCGTCCCTATTTCATGCAGGTTCTTACTGATATGAATGTTGAATCCAAGGTACCTGTGACAGTTTATGGAGGACAATCAGGCCTGCATTTCCATGGCAGGGCCTGAACAATTCAAGTCTAGGACAAAACACGTGGATATCAAATATAGACATGTCAGGGACAATGTGGAACAAGGATTAACGAAACTTGTATATTGTGAGTCAAGCCAAAACATTGCTGATGTAATGAGAAAACCCAATAACTTCGAAAGACACAAAGTAATAGTTGAAAAGTTGGGATTAGTGAAGCATACTTTATAAACACTTCACACATGCTCTGATGCATGTTTTTTCTTAGAATTAAGAAGGGGTATTGAGGTTCCTTTAATTGCTGTTAAGGAAAATCTGGTGCATGTGCCTCTCTTATCTTGCACCTGCAGGTCTTGTGATTAGTGTTTGAAGGTGACTGTGACCTGGCAACCAGCCAAATAGGTCACTGTGACCTGGCAACTGGCCACAGGTGTGGTCATTCTTGGGTATATTAAGAGGGGGCTGCACATTG
Organism: Podarcis gaigeae; assembly: GCF_964106915.1. Lineage (NCBI taxonomy): Eukaryota > Metazoa > Chordata > Lepidosauria > Squamata > Lacertidae > Podarcis > Podarcis gaigeae. Next base: position 21,655,072 of record NC_139693.1, on the reverse strand, counting down.
CCTCTGCTTCGCTGCAAGGAAGCTCTGCCAAATTGATGCTGAACTCTGTGCTGTTTGTATGCTGTGAGTTGTACTTGCTTTGCATTTGAAGCCTGCACCTTCTACTAGGGATCTAATGGAAGCTTGTATATAGTGAAACTGCCTTAATGCTTTGGACCTGTCAGTAATGGGCTGAGCTGACGGAAGAGTTGAGTGTCTGACTGAATTTCTTCTGGCACAAAACTGCACTGCCACGAATGTACATGCTTGGGGAGCTGCACTGTAGCTGTCACCTTTCAGATTTGAAAATAAGGGATCAGCAGCCTCAAAAATAAGGGATCAGCAGCCTCACGTGTCCTGTGGACAGTCTACGGGATATCTAACAAAGTGGGAAGCAGCGGGAAATGGCGCTGGGAATTTCCCACAAAAAAGAGGAAGGTTGACAGCTATGAGCTGCACACATTTGGCACATGCCATAGACCAATAGGTTTCTTGTGGACATCTGGCTGGCCAGTGTGAGAACAGGATGCTGGACTAGATGGGCCACAGGCCTGATCCAGCAGGACTTTTCTTACATTCTTAAGTCTCATGCTGGGAGGTGGGGCTGGGGAACAGTGTACAAACACAAGGTGGGATCTGAAACAAAATCTTGTATCCCTCCTCCCTTTCCCAGTGAATCAGCTCACTGAGAACAGTTCATTAAGCCCAAGATGTTCTAGCTGCTGGAATTTTAGCAGGTGTCGGCCAGACATATGCATATTTTGCACCTCCTTGGGGTCTGGGAACTTAAAACAAAGAGCACAGATTCTCAGAAAGCTGGGTTTTCATAGTTTCCATAATCTATGCACAGTCCTGGAGAAATAATCAAACAGCCAGCTGGCTGTTTCCAAGGCTCGAGGCACTTTATGAATTGGTGGTACTTCTTTGTGGTATTTGGTGGTGGTGGTCCCAAGTTTAGGAAACTTGTTGCTAAAGTCCAGGAGGCTTTTTTTAGGTTGATTAGCAAAGGCTGTAAGTTTGAATTACCTGGGAGGGGGGCAGTGTTCCCTTGGAGGTCTGAACCGACAGTACAATCACCCAGAGGCTGTTCTTAGTGCATCTAGGAGAAAAAGGCAGGAGCCCCTAGAGACTCCCAGTGTCTCTGGGCTTCAGGTGTCTGTTACTGCAAAGGAGATTCCAGAATCCCCCGGCTTCTGGTTGGCTGGAGGGCAAAGGTCAAACTCCAGGGATTGTGACATCCACTGACACCAAGGCAACAGAGCCAGGCACACACAGGGGAGCCTGATCAGCAACCTGGGGAGCCCCTTGACCCCTCTAAACCAGTTTTCATAGGAATATAGGAAGCTACCTTATACTAAATCAGACCATTGGTCCATTTTGCTCATTATTGTCTACACTGATTGGCAGCAGCTCTCCAGGGATTCATGCAGGGAACGTTCCCAACCCTACTGGGAGATGGCACTAGGGATTAAACCTGGGACCTTCTGCATGCAGAGCAGATACTTATACCCCTGAGCTATGGCCCTTTTGCCAACCTAGATAATCGATCATAGAATCATAGAGTTGGGAGGGACCACGAGGATCATCAACTCCAACCAGCTGTAACGCAGGAATCTTTTCGTCTAGTGTGGGTCACAAACTGATGGATCCTGATGTTAAGAGTCATGCTCTACCAACTGAGCTATCCCTTGGGTCCGGGGCCCTCTAGATCGTTTATTTATTTTACCACATTTATTTTATAAATATTATCTGCCGCTTGAGTGTAAAAGCAAACATACACGGCCTCAAAGTTCAGTGACTGGCCACAATGGGCAGCTGCACAGAAACCCAAAGCCCTCCCACCTTCCCCTGGCAATCCCACCAGCCCTGGGATCTAGCACTCTCAGATATTTGTGTGCAATCCAACCAAATCCCGAGGCACCAGGGCCTACGCAACCCAGTTTTCCCATCCGCCCACTCCTCTGCTCCCACCTGGGGGTGACACAAAGCTCAGGGACAGCAGGGTGTGTGAAGCAGCCGTGAGTTTTAATGACCACACGCCCCCAAGGATTTTTGGAGCGAAGCTGTGAATGAGCCTGAGTTGCTTGCATGGTTCCATTTTGCCAGGGTAACCTTGCACTCCACATATTCTTTCATTCTATGGTTCATGCACAGGTCATCCTTGAGGCGATCCAGTTCCTCCAGGGTGATGTTGTTGCCCCCGCACACAATGATGACAATGGACTCCAGATTGCGGGGGAGTTTGCACTCCTTTTGCAGCGTTTTGATCAGCCCGCTGTAGATGACTGCCAAGGTCGCCCCGCAGGCCGGCTCCACCAGGATCTTCTCCGCGTCTGCAGGCAAAAAGGGTCATTTAAGTTCCCTGGATGTTGAATCATAGCATCCTAGAGCTGGAAGGGACCCTGAGGATCATTTGGTCCAACCCTGTGTAATGCAAGAATATGCAGCTGTCCCTTACGGGAATCGAACCTGCAACCTTGGCATTATCGCACCATGCTCTAAGCAACTGAGCTATTTCTCCTTCTCACCATTAGGGCATGAATAATCAGTAGTAGAAATAATTCACACCATGTGTTTGAAGTGCAATATACCACTTGATCCTCAAAAGAGGATTGGACAAATAAGAGGATTGAACAAATCAATGACTACCTGCCACAATGACTATTCTCTGCCTCCTCGGTCAGAGGAAGCAATGCTTCTGAATACCAGTTGCTGGGAGCCACAGAAGAGGAGACTGCTCTTGGGCTTGGGACCAGCTTGCTGGTTTCCCATTGGAGCATCTGGTTGGCCAAAGTGAGAACAGGATGCTGGACTAGATGGGCCTTTGGCCTGATCCACAGCCTCTTCTTAGATTTCTATGTTCCCTTTAAACAGTCATGACTTGGGATAGCTCCATTGATAGAGTATGAGACTCTTTATCTCAGGGTCATGGGTCTGAACCCCATGCTTGATTCCTGCTTTGATTGGGGTTGGACTAGATGATCCTCGTGGTCCCTTCCAACTCTACAATTCTTTGATTTCCCCCAAAGAATCCTAGGAGCTGTACTTTGTTGAGGGTGCTGAGGGTTGTTAGGAAACCCCTTTCCCCCTCCTAGTTCCTAGAGTGGTTTAACAAACAACCCTTCTTCCAAGGGAATTCTGGGAATTGTAGTTCTGTGAGGTCCCCCACCAACATTCCAGGCCCACTGAGCGTGTTCAGTCCTAAGTGGGCTGTTTTCTGGAGTTACTCCTAATCTCCCCCTGCCCCACACATTTAAAAATGTTGTATTTCTGAGAACCTAGGGATTCGTCTAAACCTGCTGGTGCCTCCCCACTTGTGACTGGATAATGCCGGATACATATGGATTTGATTCAATTTAATTATTTGCATTCCGCTTCTCCCATCACCCGGGTTAATCTTGCAGCTGCATTAAACCTTAGCAAACATGTCAACAAATGCCATCATATCAAAAACACTGTTGTATAAGGCAGAACAGACAAATTCAGCAGACAATTCATATAGATCACAGACTCAACTGCATTGACTATCCAGACTTGGAGAACGAATTCGCTGTTAGTGCATTCATACAGGATGTATGTCCTGTGAATACATACCCAAAAACCTCGGAATGCCTGCCACTGCCTCCGGGTCGGTGACGACCTGTGATATGACGCAGTGTTCCTGCGCCAGCTTCAAAGCTTCCTCTGCCACAGTAGCTGCCCCAAGCGTGGTAGCAATGCTGGACCCAGAACAGGAAAAGGAAGATCAGTGGGCTGGATTTTGTTGGTTGGATTTGGCTCAGGTGAACAGTGTGTAATGACAATGAGGCTATATTATTTTTATTTATCTATTATTATTATTATTATTATTATTATTATTATTATTATTATTATTATTATCTGAATCCCCCAAAGAACCCTGTGAGGCATGTTAGGCTGACAGCCAGTGACTGGCCTCATCCAGTGTGCTTCATGGTCAAGTGGGGATTTGAACTCTGCTGCCCCAGGTCCAAGTCTGACACTCTAACCACTGCACTAGCTCCCAGTATTATATTGGTCATTTGCTCTGGCCTCAGTCAGCCCTCGCTTGCTTGCTTTAACCAACCCAGGGAGTATCAGCCTCCTCCTCCGTCTCAGCGTTGCTGCTTATAGAACTCCACAGGGAAGAGGATGGGGACAAAACTAGGAGAAGGTTGGCTCTGCCTGTCATTGGCTCTGGCGCCACCTCCTGTTGGGCTCCCTGTCTTCCGCCCTACCAGACCCAATGGGTACCAGTCCACATCAGCTGTCATGCTACCAGTAGTGGCTCCTGCCCTGAGGTAAGGGGTAGTCTTTTACCCTCCTAAAAGGTAAAGGTAAAGGGACCTCTGACCTTTAGGTCCAGTCGCGGACGACTCTGGGGTTGCGGCGCTCATCTCGCTTTACTGGCCAAGGGAGCCAGCATACAGCTTCCGGGTCATGGGGCCAGCATGACTAAGCCACTTCTGGCGAACCAGAGCAGTGCATGGAAATGCCATTTACCTTCCTGCCGGAGTGGTACCTATTTATCTACTTGGACTTTGTGCTTTCGAACTGCTAGGTTGGCAGGAGCAGGGACCGAGCAACAGGAGCTCACCCCGTCGCGGGGATTTGAACCACTGACCTTCTGATCTGCAAGCCCTAGGCTCTGTGGTTTAACCCACAGCACCACCAAATGTGCCATGTGCTTACCTGGTAATTTTGGGAAGTGTCACCAGCTCCCCCTGTTTCAAGGCAGCATGGAAGCTGTGAGCTCCCCAGGTCTCCATGGCGATGATGGGTACGTCGTCCCAGCCTGCCTCGCGGAGGCCCTGGATCACCCCACAGAGCATGCCGCCCCCACCGACAGAGAGAACTATCACTCCAGGTTTGGACTCCATCTGCTCCTTTATCTCTGCGACCATGGTCTTGTGCCCTTCACTGCAAAGCAGAGGGGACACAGAATATCAAAACCAAATGTCAGGGGTGGGAAAGAGAGAGTTGGGGGGGTGGGGGGCGCTGAGAGAAGAGTGCACTCAAAATGTCTCATCATTTTTATTTGCGGGGAGAGGGAGAAATCTGGTCTTTTCTTTTGTTGCAGGAAATCCCTGCCATATTCTCTGCTCCCTGCCCCCCAGGCCCCAGTTGAAATTTCAGGGCATTGTGGGAGGAAAAAAATGGCCACCAGGTAGCCAAAATGGCTGGACTTTGGTTCAGGTATTACTTCAAAATTGCTAATTTGGTACTGTTTTGAAGCTGAATGGAGCTGAATTTCTCCACCATTCCAAGTGGCTGAGGGCAGAAAGGGAATATTTCTGTCTCTTGTTTTTAAAAGCCCTTATCTCCTCTCTTCCCCTTCTTAATATTCCTCTTATTTACAAAAGATGTGTGTCTCTTATTTAAAAAAATATTATTATTTTAGTTTATTACCTGCCCTTCACCCTAAGGTGTCTGGGCAGGTTACAACAATATAAAGCACATTAAAAACAATGTTTAAATATTTGAATTACAACAACAAAAATCTAAGGTGGGTTCTGAAAATATACACTGTTGGCCTGAATATAAGCCTCACCTTCTGCCCAAATTCCAACCCCCAAAAGTGTGGTTTATATTTGCAACCTTACGGTATGCAGCCAGGAGCGTGGGGCAAACAATGACCAGAAGCACGGCAAATCGGTGCCCACTCAGTACATGGTCCCCCATCCTCTCCCCCAAAGGCCGGGAAGGGAGAGATGCAGCCAGGAGCAGCAAGGAAGGGAGCGGCTTATATTCAGGTATTTTTTTTTTCTCTCCCCCCCCTCCAATTTTAAGGGTGCAGCTTATATTCAGGCCAATACGGTACATATAAAGTGTCAAAGTTCAGGGTAAAGAATATAAGATGAGAAGAGCTTGCTGGATCAAGCCAATGGCACATTTAGTTCAGCATCTTGTTCTCACAGCAGCCAACCAGATGCCTGTGAAAAACCCACAAACGGGACATGAGCTCAACAGCAACTCTTCGCTCCTGTGGTTTCCTGCAACCAGTATTCAGAAGCATTAATGCCTCTGGCCATAGAGGAAGAATGCATAGTAGCCACTGATAGGCTCCTCCTCTGTGGATTTGCCTGATCCCTTATTTTATTTTTTACTGTTTCATATTTATATTTTATTGATAGTTTTGAAGGAATTCGAATGAAAAAGAGAAGAAAATAAGGTCTATTAAAAAAAAACACAAAAGAAAGCAGAGGAAAACAATAACAATGAAATGACAGTAAAATTAAATTAAGGTAACAAAACTATATAGCTTTCAGTGGTACTTTGGTTCTAGAATGTAATCCATTCTAGAGTCCATTCAAGTTCCGAAACGTTCAAAAACCAAAAACAGAAAGCAGAAGCCTCAATACGGAAAACTCAAAACGGAAGCCGCGTTTCTTGTTCGACTTCCAAGCCGCATTCGAAAACCGAGGCATTTGCTTCTGGGTTTTCAGCCTTTGAGTTCTGAAACGTTCGACTACGGAGGTATTCAAAAACTGAGGTACCACTGTATATGTAAGTCTAATCCCCTTTTTAAGACATCTATGCTGGCAGCCATGGCTGCTTCCTGAGGGATGGAGTTCCATAATTTAAGTGCAGTGTGAACAAGTCTTTTTTTTCATCCTTCCCGAATCTTCCTAAACAGATGTCCACTAGCTCTCTCACTCACTCATACATCACATACCTGATGAGAGGGTCACCGAAGGGAGGCACAAAGGTCCAATCAGAGTTTCTCTTTACCATCTCCTGGGCTTTGTTCTTGCATTCGTCCAGCGTCTAGAGGAAAGGAAGTCATGTTATTAGACTAGGATTCTAAGACAGATTTGGTGTTGGGTTTGCTTAAGGCTTCCAACATTTTTTCTCCTGTGATAACCTCCCAGACCTACCTGCCCAAAGCACACCGTGGCTCCCTCGTCTTTCATGCGCTCCACTGTGAAAGCTGGCGTGGATTGGGGCACGTAGATTGTAGCCGGGATCTCCAACAGTTTGGCACAGTAGGCAGTTGCGAGGCCGGCATTTCCCGCTGGAAGAAAGCCCATTTGACACCGCATGATGCTAGACCTCATGAGGGTTGTCCCCATTCCTCAGCCACCAAAGGCGTACAACACCTTATGTGTGTTTGAGCAAAAAACCCAGGAATATAAAGAGACCCAGAGCAACAGCATTTATAATAATATGAAGTCAGTCATGTCCATTAAATTCAATGGGTTTCCTTGGAGTATGACTACTTCTGCATATAATCTAGGGCGTCCTGCCTAAGGTCATCTAGTTTGTGGGAGAGGTAAAATCCGAACTGGGGACTTTCTGATTTGCAGCTCAGCCTCTAAGCCACCAGACTGTTGTTAATTAAATTTGTATACCGCCCTATACCCACAGGTCTCAGGGCAGTTCACAATATAAAATCACAATCTAAAAACACAAAATACATAATAAAAATAAGAACAACCCAATAATTCCCTGCACCACTTTTGCATTTAGAATGCCAGTAGTTTGGTCCCCAAGGCTGTTGTTCGCATCTGTATAGGCACAGTAGGGTTGAATCGGGCTAGTAGCCCTTCTAGTCCAGCATCCTGTTCTCACAGTGGCCAATCAGATGCATCAAAGGGAAACCCACAAGCAGGGCACAGGCAATTGAGCCCTCTCCCCACCTGAGGTTTCCAGTAACTGGAATTCAGGCACATTGCTGCCTCTAACTGTGGAGCTAGAGTACAGCCATTGTGGCTTCATTATTTTTTTTTTGCAAAGCACTTTCGCCTAATGCATTTTTGTATGTTATTTTCACTCTCACACACACAGACATGCATTTTTATGCCCATTCCTTAAGAACTGCGTAGCAAAATTCAGAAAAGTGCAAATTCCAGAGGGTGGCTCTGGTTTTGTTCTCGTATTATTTTGGAAAGTGAAAGCGAAATTTGGAGATTCCCCTTTATATGCAAACTCAGTTGCAGTTCTCCTCCAGCCCTCATCTCATCTCGCCATTCACCAACCTGGAGCTAGCTTGCAGGGGTGTTGCAAGAATATCATCCTACAAAGCTGGCGAAGGCTCCCCCTACCCCTGGAACCCTGACATTGTCCACAGAAAACTCTATTACCTGAGGCAGAGACAAACTCCTTGCTGCCTTTTTCGGCCATCTGTGAAAGCAAAAGAAGAGGAATGTGTGAAAAAGAAGCCATCTTAACCCCACAGCAAAAACAACCCCACCACCCACGGTTCTTTCCAGGCAGGTCTAGACCAGATTCTGCCCTCCTGACCTCATTATGAACCTTTGCAGAATGCCCAAAGAACTCTGCTAGATCAGAGCAAAGGCCCATCTAGTCCAACATCCTGCTTCCAGCACTGACTAGGTCCCTAAGATCCCCCCAAGCATGCTATAAATCTGTTAGTTCTTCATGAAGACCTCAGCTTTTAAAACCCCCATTTAAGTCAGGCAGTTGAGGAAGGGTGAATCATGCATGTTTAGTGCCCGATTTGATTCTTCCCAGAAGGAGTCTTTCCCCCAAACAAAGATGGCACCTGCCTGAATATAATTGATGTAATTGAATATTTAGAAATGAAATGAAAAGCAAGCGGCCTTAATGTTTTTAGATGCAGAGAAAGCATTTGATAATGTCTCCTGGGACTTTATGTTGGAATATATGAGCTGTGGAGACATTTTTATAAAAGGAGGTAAGGCAATATACATAGAGCAGTCAGCAAAATTGATAGTAAAGAATGTGTTAACAGAGAACTGCAAAATAAACAAAGGAACTAGACAAGGCTGTCCACTGCCACCTTTATCGTTTATATTAGTTTTAGAAGTTTTGGCGCAAAGAATAAGAGGTAACCAAGAAATTAAAGGAATAAGGATGGGACAAAGACAATATAAATTAAAAACATTTGCAGAGGCTGCGGTGATATCTGTAGAAGAACCAATAGAGACAATTCCAAAAGCACTAGAAGAGATTAAAAAATATAGAGAAGTAGCAGGTCTTAAAATTAACAAAGATAAAATCAAGCTCCTAGTAAAAAATATGAATAATGAGAGGAAGAACACATGACACGATATACCTGGCCTAAGGATTTTTTTTGGGGGGGGGAGTTAGATATCTAGGTGTATGGTTAACAGCAAAAAATATAAATTTGTACAAAGATAATTATTTTAAAACACCTGGGAGGATATGAAAAGAAATTTTCAAATATCGGGTAGAACAAAACTTTCATTGTTGGGCAGTGTCAACCATAAAAATGAATGTATTACCAATGATGTTTTTTTTTTTGTTTCAATAAATACTGGTGATCAGCAAGACAGGTTGTTTCAATAAATGGCAAAAATATATTTCTAAATATATCTTGCCAGGGGAAAAAACCGAGAATACAATATAAAATATTGATAGATGTGAAAGAGAGAGGAGGTTTTTCCCTGCCAGGTATGAGATCATATTATGAAGCTTCCTGTCTGTGCTGGTTGAAGGAATGGTTGTCTGAAGAATCCACATATTTTTAACTTGGAAGGTCATGATAATATATTTTGGCCGGCACATGTACTTGTGGTATGAAAAGGTGAAAGTATATAAAGTATTTACAAATCATACAATTAGGAAAAAATTGTGTAAAGTATGGGACAATTATAAAAATGTATTTGAGTCAAAAACACCACTTTGGCTTTCGCCACTGGAAGCCGTAGCAGTGAAGAAGAAGGAGGTGGTGGAAAATTGGGTAATTTATAGTGAGGAAGGTGGAGAATTCAAATTCAAAGAAAGATTCAAAGAATTCAGAGAATTCAAAGAAAGCAAGAAATGGTAACAACATGGATACAATATCATCATTTGAATGAAGTATTCAAAAAAATATGAAATGAGCATTTGGGAGACAAGTATCTCAGTTAGAGAAAGAGACTGTAATGTTAAAGTGATGTCTCAAATGCATAAGATGTTATTGGAATGGGAGACAAAAGAAGAACAAGTGACATCTTCAATGATACATTGGGCAATAGATATTGGTCATAACATAGAAATGGAGGCATGGGAACGATTGTGGAATATAGATATAAAATTTACAGATATAAAATTTACAGCACGTTATGCTTTAAGAGAAAATTATTTGAAAATGTTATACAGATGGTACTTAACACCAAGCAGATTGGCAAAAATGTATAAATCAAAATTGAATAAGTGTTAGAAATGTAAGGAGAAAGAAGGTACCTTTTCTCATATGTGGTGGTCATGCAATAAGGTTAAAACTTACTGGGAAATGATATATAATGAAATGAAAAAGATGTTTAAGGTAACATTTGTAAAAAACAACAACCCAGAATCTTTCATTTTAGGGGTTATGGGATCAGAGTTACCTAAATAACATAGAAATTTATTTATGTATGCAACAACAGCTGCAAGAATGATATTTGCCCAAAAATGGAAAGAAGAAGTCCCGGCGACAGAATAATGGCTACAGAAATTAATGGACTATGCAGAAATGGCAAAATTTACAGGAAGAATAAGAAATCAAGACAACAATTTTTTTATTAAGGAATAGAAATGGTTTATCAAATTTTTTTTACAAACAAATTGTAAACAGATTAAGACATTAGAAGGATTACAAAAAACCCCTCACAGTTTCTAAAGCATATATGAAAATAGATGAAGAAAAGAATAACTTAAGATAATTGGGATGTGCAGGTAAAGATGAAAATAAATTTATGGAACCGCAGGAAGAGGGGGGGGGAGTTGGGGTTTGAAATGTTAAATTATTGCCGAAATGTTTATTTGCTCTAAATGAAAAATTAGAAATAAATAAAATAAAAAAATAAAAAAGATGGCACCAGCCAGACTGAGGAGGAGGCTTCAAGCTTGTGGCAATGAGTTCCCTAAGCTGATTAAACAATATCCGTTATGTGCAAAATCACTTCCCACCAGAAGGTTCCCATCATAGGAACACAGAAATCTGCCTTAACCTGAGCTACAGCATATCCTAGGGCAGTAGAGAAAATCAGTGATAACTTTTGCCATTCTTTTTCGTCTTCCATGGGAATGGACCATCTAGTAAGCCAGAGAACTGGCTTGTTGTTTACACTGTCTACAGTGTTTTCTCTGCACTGACTGGCAACAGCTCTCTAGGGTTTTAGGCAGGAGTTGCTGCCAGCCCCACCTGAACAGGCTGGGGATTGAACCTGGGACCTTTTGCACTCAAGGCAGCTGCTCTGCCACTGAGCTACAAGCCTTCCCCATATAACTTTCTCCTTTCCTTACCGCTTTGCAGAAGTTCCCTATGCCTCGTATCTTAAAGGAGCCAGTGGGTTGGGAGTTTTCGAGCTTCAGGTAGACCTTGGTACCAGCCAATTTGGAGAGGTGGGCGCTGACCCGCAGCGGAGTGACCACATGGAAGGGCTTGGAGGAGGCCATTGCGGAAAGCTGAGGGTAGAATGGGGATTAGGTACAGAATAAGCACAGTGGAAGAATAGGAGGGGAAAGACTGTTTTGCTTCCTCAAAACCTCATTTTGACTCTTTCTTCATGGCTGTGTAGTTGAAGTCCATTGATACAGTCACAAACAGCCAAGGCTGTGAGTGCTGAGATCTTAGAATCTCAAGTCTCATTCTATTTAAATCAATCAAGTTTCTAGTCCTCATGCTACAAATATATTCTCAAATGTGCAGGCAGTCATGGTTGCTGATGCAGTAAGCTGTCCTGCAACTGCGATAAGGCTTCACTGCTTAATTCCTTGTCCCTCTTTGTAACTGGCTGCTAGTGCAGGCAAGTCAAGCTTGCTGGTGGGGTAAGCCAGGGGTCAGCCCTCAGCCCTTGTGGGGGGCCGGACTATATTTTGGAGGGGGCGGGAAATTATACAAGTGCACCACGAGCCCTGGTAGCTGCTTACCTGTGTCTTGCAACCGCAGGGGCTGGTGGCGGCGGGGGGATGATGAGCGGCGCTCAAAAGGGCTCCAGAGAGGGGCTGCTTAAAATGGTGGCCGCTTGAGCACTGCTGCTGCTGCTGGCACCAACAAAGCCCAGCCCCCTTCCTCCTCTAGGCAGGGCGGGGAGAAGCCAGGAGGAGGGAGGGAGGAGGCACCGCCGTGTGAGGGAGAGGGAAAGAACACACACACGCTGACGATCCACGCGTTTTCCTGGACCCTCAGTGGGCCAGATCCAGAAGGCAATTGGGCCTGATCCGGCCCGCGGACCATAGTTTGCCTACCCATGGTGTAAGCTGTCCTGCGACTGCAATGAAGCTTCACTGCTTAACTCCTTGTCCCCTCTTTGTGATTGGCTCTTAGTGCTGCAAATTTAGAAACTGAAGTTTCATTATTTTTTTAAAAAAAGAAAACAAGCATGTTCCTGGGCCTTGTGGCTAAAAACATATGTTTGAGCATCTGAGTACAATAATCTTGCTGCTTTATTTTATCTTCTTATGAAAAATCTTTAATAAAATCTTTCTTTTTTTTAAAGGCAGGAGTGAGGAAGATTATGGCAAAACGGGACATTGTGCAAATCATCAATTTGCATAATTTAGATGCGTCTCAGAATTCATCTGAAATTTTGATGGGGTTTTACTTTTAATTTAAATAAAGTGTGTACAACCCTGCAGACAGACAGCTGAACTCTCAACCTGCTGCTAGTGAATTGCTTTTTCGCACCCTTCTCCCTACCCGTTCTGCTCACTTTCACCCTGGCAGTGCCCATCTCTCCGTCTGGGTCCCTGCCAAGCTCATTTTGGGTGATTGAGGTGGGGAAACTGCAGGGTGTAAGGGGAAGGCTCTCTACTGCTCCCCATATCACCTATATTAATGGGTGATATATATACTATATTAATGGGTGATGTGCCTGAAGCTTCCTGTCTTAACAGCTGGGTTTGCACACATGCATAGCTCTTTAAAGAAAGCTGACATTCTACCCTTCACGGCTGTTCAGGCTTGGGGACAGTGGGGAGCTGTGATCAGCCCCTTCCTTCCTTCACTGCCAGACAGTGGATTTTATTTGTCTTTCACATTTAAAAGGCTACAGACACATGCAGCTCTCCGGGTGCTCTGTGCGTGTCGGTTTTCCAGGTTGCAATTTGGCCACAGGATTCCAACCATGACCAAGAAGAATTCAAGGCAACTTCAGCACACGGCCCAGGGGTACTTCCGTTCCCATAGCTTGAAGTCATCGTTGGGAGTTCCCAGCTGGCTTCTCTAGTTCAGAAACGGACTTACATAGCCAGGCTGAGAAACACGTCTGGTTGAAATCCTGGGAAGTTATTCTAGGCTTGAGAAGGCAGCCCTGGGCAGAGGGTGTTGCCTTATATCAGGTCAGAGGATTTGCTCCTCTTGACCCAGTATTGTCCACTCTGACTGGCAGCATCAGGTGGTCTTTCCCATCACTTGACCCTTTTAACCAGAGTTGACAAGAGACTGAACCTGGAACTAGGGATGGGCAAATCTGTTCCTCCTGGTTTCTCATTTTTCCAGTAATAAGTTCAGCTCTCCACACTTTGCATTTTAAAAAAAGTCCTTTTTAAATTCATCAGCATTTTAGTGCTAATTTTCTCCTCATCTAAATATTTGTATACCATTTTACTTACTTCATGTGCATATATCTTTTTCAGCAGAGAAATCTCCCCTAATCTAATGCATTTTGTATATTGTTCCTCTAATACGTGCTTTATTAATAGGCACACTTTAGCATGTGCATTTGGAGACGCATCACAATATTCAGAGAAGTGACAAATTTCCACGGATGGCTGCCTTTTGCCTGGCATATTGTTTCAAAAAGAATGAATTAGATACGTTTGCCTTTGGATGAATTGAATTTGTCCCCCTCCCATCCCTACATGGAACCTTTTTTAATTTATTGCATTTATACCCCAATTTTTTTCTCCAAGGAACTCAAGGGATGCAGTGTACATGGTGCTCCCTTTCCTCATCCCTTCCCCACAACAGCCCTGTGAGGTAGATTTGGCTGAGAGGCAGGGCCTGGCCCCAGATCACCCAGTGAGCTTCATGGCCAAGTCGGGATTTGAACCCTGGTCTCCAAGGTCCTAGTCAGACACTTGAACCACTATGCCACACTGACTCTCCACTGGATAACCATCTTTCCCTAGCACCCCATTGTGCTCCAAATCAACCCAAGGCAGTGCTTTAACATTCCTGTCTACAGCACTGCTAAGACCTCTGAGTATAGGGCAGTATATAAACAAACAGACTATCCCTGCAAGCAAATTTTCCGTCTTTACCTAAACCTCAATTATCCAACTCTCCCAAGGATCCAAATTTGCAGTGCAAATGGCCTATACCTTGCTTATTTGAAGGCTAAAGGTGTGCATTACATCACGATGCATATTGTCTAGCAGACCTCCAGCCAGACAATGAGGCGCACTTACTTGTCGAGGGTCTTAGAAGAGGCTTTGGAGCTTGGCTTGCAAAGTGGTCGGACAGCAGAGCTGGGTGCTTGCGATGGTGTTTTGGAGGAAGCCGCTGGTGGACTCAGAGGGGGGCTCTCCTCCTCCTGGGGGTGGGCTGCCTGGGTGCTGTGCTTATCTTCACGACTCTGGTCTCATTGGGAGAATGTTGGTTTCTCTTGGCCCCACTTTATAAGCCGGTGGTCTTGGCTTGGTGCTGGCCACTTATGGGAGGCGTGGTGCACTCCCCATAACCACTGCCCTCGCCTCTGAGGTCATCTCCCTTCCTCTCCTCCAACCAGAGATCCGACCTAAGGGAAAGGAGCAGAATCAATGCTTAAAAGGATGTCAACCCGAGGGGAAACAGGGAAGGGGTGTGTGTGATTTGTTGCAAAAGGGGGGAAGCCTATTTCAGTCGCTCCACTACCAAAAGAAGAGGAGCAAATGAGAGACAGACAAGGCTAGCTGGTGGAGGAAGGAGGGGCTGGGGGGACAGTCTGGGGTGGCTGCTTCAGACAAAGGGCCCCTTCACTCAAACGGTCCAGAACCGGCTCAAACCAGGTTGGTGAGCTGGGTCTGGAATGATGATGAGGCAGCATTAGGAGTGAGGCGCAGGGAAACACATTGAACCCAGCAGATAGCTGTGTACACACCAGGCGTTGCAAGCAAATTCCCTCACACCCAAAGAATCCTGGGTACCTCAGGTTAAGTACTTAATTTGTTCCGGAGGTCCGTTCTTAACCTGAAACTGTTCTTAACCTGAAGCACCACTTTAACTAATGGGGCCTCCTGCTGCTGCCGTGCTGCCAGAGCACAATTTCTGTTCTCATCCTGAAGCAAAGTTCTTAACCTGAGGTACTATTTCTGGGTTAGCGGAGTCTGTAACCTGAAGCATATGTAATCCAAGGTACCACTGTACTTTGTAAAGGCTGCTGGCGATGGTAGCTCTATGAGGGGGTCAACTACAATTCCCAGGATTCGGGGGAGGGGGACGTTCCAAGCTCCTAATAAGGGGCATTTTGTAGGATCAGCAGAATGAAGGGCTGCAGCTTCTGCAGGGAGAGTGAACTATGAAAGGGAGAAAGGGAGAGAATTCACGAACACAGAAACACAGGGAGATGGCTTTTCCTGAGTTGGTCCATCCGGCTCAGTGCTGTCTACACTGACTGGCAGAGGCTTCAGGCAGGGAGTCTCAGTTCTACCTGGAGATGCCGGGAATGGGAATTTCTGCATGCAAAGCAGTTGCTCCACCACTAAGCTATGGCCCTTCCTTTGGAAGCTGCCTTATACGGAGCCAAGCCACTGATCCATCTAGTTCAGTATTGTCTACTCTGACTGGCAGGAGCTCCCCACGGTTTCAGACAGGAGATGCTGAGGATTGAACCTGGGACCCCACTGCATGTAATGCAGATGCTTCCCCACTGAGCTGCAGCCTTTTCTCTGTGACTCCCCATCCCCATCCATAAAGCAAGTGTGGTTTCTGTTCCAGTCCCCAGGGAGAATGGTCTCTTTGTTCACAGGGTATAGCATGACCCCCCCTCCGCAAAAGCCTCTTCTGTTCATGTTCCATCCACTGACTGGCTGGGTCACCCGTTTTCCTTGGTTTCGGTGCTTCCCCTATGAAACAACACTTGGCTGTTATGAGATATCTCCAAGCAGTGAAATCTCCAAGCAGTGAGAGATTCCAGCTCATGCTCAGAGTTACGTTTGCTTAGAATGAAGGTCAGCAGAGACTGAGGTATCTTTAGGAAATATGGTTCTATTTTCACTTATATACAGTGGTACCTCAGGTTACATACGCTTCAGGTTACAGACTCCGCTAACCCAGAAATAGTGCTTCCGGTTAAGAACTTTGCTTCAGGATGAGAACAGAAATTGTGCTCCAGTGGTGCAGCGGCAGCAGGAGGCCCCATTAGCTAAAGTGGTGCTTCAGGTTAAGAACAGTTTCAGGTTAAGTATGGATCTCTGGAACGAATTAAGTACTTAACCTGTACAACCTGAGCATAAGATGTTGCTGGGGTGGGGCGGGGGGCTCACAACATTAATACTCCGACAGATCTTGTGTCTATGTTCATTACAAGTTTGGATCCAGCACAGAGCGAGCAGGTTTTTGTCTCCAGCTTCCAGCCTGCTTCCAATTCCACTCTCTCACACTTCCACCAAGCAACTAGGTGCTGGAGATGAGGGAAGGCCCACCCATTTCTTCTATGGCCACAGAACAACTTCTCTGGTTCTGCTAACCACGGTGCTTAATTAGTCAGACATCGGATCAAATAATTGTAGAGTTGGAAGGGACCCCAGAGGCATCTAGTCCAACCCCCACTCACGGCTAAAGAATACCCAAAAGATGGCCTTACAACATCTGCTTAAAAGCTTCCAGTGAAAGAGGTTCCACCACCTTCTGAGGTCACCCGCCCAACATCAAAGAGCTCTCAGTGTTGTGGGTTTGAGTCCCACGCTGAGCAAAATATTCCTGCATTGAGGATTGTTGGACTAGATGACCCTTTTGGTCCCTCCTTCCAATTCTGCAAGTCTATGATTGTGCATCTCCTTGAGATCTGGAAACTGAAACTGAAACGAAAAGCACAGATTCTCAGAAAACACTGAATTTTCATAGGGTTTCCAGAATCCAGTGGAATCACGTCTACGCACAGCCCTGGTGGAATCATGGAACAGCCAGCTGCTGGCTCTTTGCAAGGCTGTAAACTTGGGGGTGCTTGTGGTGTTCGGTGGTGGTGGCTGTCCCAAGTTTAGTACATTCATTTCTAAAGTCCAGGAGGCTTTCTTTAGGTTGATTAGCAAAGGCTGTAAACTTGAATTACCTGAGACGGGGCAGTGTCCCCTTGGAGGTCTGAACGGACAGTACGATCACCCAGAGGCTGTTCTTAGTGCATCTAGGAGAATAAGGCAGGAGCCCCTAGAGACTCCCAGTGTCTCTGGGCTTCAGGTGTCTGTTACTGCAAAGGAGATTCCAGAATCCCCTGACTTCTGGTTGGCTGGAGGTGAAAGGTCAAACTCCAGAGATTGTGACATCCACTGATACCAAGGCAACAGAGCCAGGCACACACAGGGGAGCCAGATCAGCAATCTATTTTTTTTTTTTTTTAATAAAATTTTTATTAGGGGTTTTTACAAAATAAAGTACAAAGATAAACAACCTTTCTTTTATCTCAACAGAGTTTCATAACTTCTTTGGACTTCCTCACATCTCCCGCTGCCATTTTCATCATCATAGATTTTTCCATGCAATTTATCATCTAATTTGCAAATTTTATAACCACTTATTTAAATATAATCCTCTGTAAATTAATTTCTCTTAATCTCACTTTACATCCCATTCCGATCCGATTTTGTGGTGGCCAATTATTTATGATCAAACATCCTACTTAACTTTCCACCAAATCACAATATTTTTGTAAATAAGTCTTAAATTTCCTCCAATCTTCTTCAACCCTCTCTTCTCCCAGGTCTCGAATTCTGCCAGTCATCTCAGCCAGTTGCATATAGTCCATCAGCTGCATCTGCCATTCTTCCAGAGTGGGTAGATCTTGAGTTTTCCACTTCTTGGCGATAAGTATCCTTGCTGCTGCTGTTGCGTACAAAAAGAATGTTCGGTCCTTCTTTGGCACCATCTGGCCGACAATGCCCAGGAGGAAGGCCTCTGGTTTCTTAAGGAAGGTATACTTAAATACCTTTTTCAGCTCATTATATATCATTTCCCAGAAGACCTTCACCCTGGGACAAGTCCACCAGATGTGAAAGAATGTTCCTTCATTTTCCTTACATTTCCAACATTTATTGTCTGGCACATGGCATATTTTGGCAAGTTTAACTGGGGTCATGTACCACCTATATATCATTTTCATTACATTTTCCTTCAGAGCATTACATGCCGTGAAGTTCATCCCCGTGGTCCACAACCTTTCCCAATCCTCAAACATAATATTATGCCCAATATCCTGTGCCCACTTTATCATGGCCGACTTAACCATTTCATCTTGTGTATTCCATTTCAACAGCAAGTTATACATTCTTGAGAGTACTTTAGTCTTAGGTTCTAACAATTCTGTTTCCAACTTCGATTTCTCCACCTGGAATCCTAACTTTTTATCCTTTTTAAAAATTTCTTGAATCTGAGCGTAATGTAACCAGTCTCGCACTTTGTCTTTCATTTTTTCCAAACTCTGCAATTTCCAATTATTGCCCTCTTTCTCTATTATTTCCCAATATTTCGGCCATTTGGCCTCCATATTGGGTCTTTTTCGGGCCTTAGCCTCCAGAGGTGATAGCCATCTTGGAGTTTTATTTTCCAATAGGTCTTTATATTTTGTCCAGACATTAAACACTGCTTTCCTGACAATATGGTTCTTAAAGGCCTTATTGATCTTAACTTTGTCATACCATAAGTATGCATGCCAACCAAATGCATTGTTAAAACCTTCTAAATCTAACACATCAGTGTCCTCTAGGAGTAGCCAGTCTTTTAGCCAGCAGAAAGCTGCGGCTTCATAGTACAACCTTAAGTCTGGCAGGGCAAAGCCCCCTCTTTCTTTCGCATCAGTTAATATCTTAAACTTAATTCTGGGCTTTTTGCCCTGCCAGACAAATTTAGAAATATCTCTCTGCCACTTCCTGAAGCACTCCGTCTTATCCACAATTTGCAATGTTTGAAACAAAAACAACATCTTAGGCAATACATTCATCTTAATAGCAGCAATTCGGCCTAACAAAGAAAGCTTCAATTTTGACCAACTGTCCAAGTCTCTCTTAATTTCAGACCAACATTTTTCATAATTGTCCTTAAATAGACTCAGATTTTTTGCTGTTATGTTTACCCCTAGGTACTTTACTTTTTTAACCACAGTTAGTTCTGTTTCTCTCTGAAACCGTTCTGACTCTGCATCTGTCAAGTTTTTTCCCAACACCTTAGTTTTCTGTTTGTTTAGTTTAAAGCCCGCTACCCGACCAAAGTCCTGAATCAATTGTAACACTCTTTTTGTGCTAGATTCTGGCTCTTGCAATGTCAAAACAAGGTCATCTGCAAAAGCTTTAAGTTTATATTGTTTCGCTCCGATCTGAATCCCTTGCACCAACCGGTCCCCTCTAATCAAGTTCAAGAGCACCTCCAGGACAGAGATAAACAGCAAGGGGGAAATCGGGCAGCCTTGTCGTGTCCCTTTTTCAATCTTAAACTCTTCTGTAACCACATTGTTGACTATCAGTTTTGCCTTTTGTTCTGAGTAAATCGCGTCAATCCCATTTTCAAAACCCCGCCCCACTCCCATTTCTTTTAAATTCCCCTTCATAAATTTCCAAGAAATGTTATCAAAGGCCTTCTCCGCGTCTATAAAAATTAGAACTGCTTTAGTGTTAATATTTGTTTGCAAAAGTTCCAAAATGTCAATAATGTTCCTTGTATTAGCAAACAAATATCTTCCTGGGAGAAAGCCTGCCTGGTCTTTATGAATTGTCTCATTTAAAACCCTTTTGAGTCTTCCTGCCAAAACGTCAGCAAATATTTTGTAATCCACATTTAAAAGGGAAATGGGACGGTAGTTCTTAAGTTGTGTCTTTTCAGTTTCTGATTTTGGTATCAATGTGATGAAAGCTTCCTTCCACGATTCAGGCGCCTTCTTTCCCTCCATAATTTCATTGCTGACCTCCATCAGTGGTTGAATCAAATAGTCACTTAATATCTTATAGTACTTGGAGGTCAAGCCATCTGGCCCTGGAGACTTGCCCAACTTCATATTCTGAATGGCCTGTTCTATCTCTAATCGTGTTATTTTACTATTCAGGAGTGATCTATTTTCTTGTGATAGTTTTTTAAGTCCATTTTTCTCCAAAAATTTTGCAATCTCTTCCTCATTTTGTGGCCCTTGAGTGTATAATTTCTTAAAATATTTCTGGAAACATTTTCTAATTTCCACCGGGTTCTGAATATTCCTTCCTTCTATTTCCAAATTTGTTACTATGTTCAGCTTTTGTCTCTTCTTCAACTGCCAAGCCAGCAGTTTCCCACATTTATTAGCCGATTCAAATGTTTTTTGTTTCATTAATTTAATCTTCCATTCTATTTCCTGATTTATCAGTTTGGAATATTGTGCCTGATGAAGTTTAATTTCTCTCAAGATCGGCTGTGACTTCGGGTTTACTCTTAGTTTCTTCTCTAACTCTTTAATTTTCCCCAAAATCTTATCCTTTTTCTCATTTTGTAGTCTTTTCTTTATAGCGTTCTGTTGTATCAAGAACCCTCTCATCACAGCTTTGCTTGCGTCCCAGATTGTTCTTTTTTCCACAGCAGTGTTCAAATTTATCTCAAAATAGTCCTTTATTGTTTTTTTGGCCTTCTTAATAATCTCCTGATCTCTAAACAAGTTGTCATTCATCTTCCATCTAAAGGAGCCGGTTGGTAATAATGTCATGTCCATTTTCAACGCGTTATGATCGGAGCAGGTCTTTGGGCAGATTTCCACTTTCTTCACCTTAGGAGCCAGACCTCTAGAAATCCATATTTGGTCAATTCTTGTCCAAGTCAGTTGGGCTTCAGAGAAAAATGTTCCTTCTTTCCCCAAGGGGTTCTTTGTCCTCCATATATCAATCCAGTCCATGTTGTCTGTCATTTCAAAAAAGGTCTTTGGTAGTCTGCCATCTTTAGTAACCTTTTGGCTTTGTGACCTATCCATGTTCGTTGAAACGATCCCATTCATATCTCCCATCATGATGATGTTATCATAGTCCAGATAATCCAGCATAATCTCATGCAACTTCTTGTAGAATTCTGATTTCCCTTCATTTGGAGCGTAAATTCCTAATATCAAAATTTTCTCTCCTTGATGCTGTATTTCAATTGCCAAAATTCTTCCATGTTCATCTTTAAATAGAAATTTTGGTGAGAGGCTCTCCTTTGCATATATCACCACTCCTCTCTTCTTAACTGAGTCCGAAGATATAAATTCTTGGCCTAACCTTTTATTTACCAATATTTTTCTGTGGAGCCTAGTCACATGTGTTTCTTGTAAGCAAGTAATGTCTAGTTGCTCCTTTTTTAATATGTGAAAGATTTTCTTCCTTTTTTCCGGGCTGTTGCAGCCATTTATATTCCAGCTTAAAAGTTGCAGAGACATCCTGGATGGATCTGTTTAGTTTCCTTGGGGTGGTATTTTGTTCTGTGAGTCTTCAGGGTTCTGAGGTACAGGCACCTGTGGTGGTTCAGGCCCTGAGGGTAGTTCAAGTCCTTTATGAAGGTCCTCTCCGTAGGCAGTCAAAAACTTATCCCTATCTTCCAAAGTTCTAATTTTAATCTTCTTCCCTCTAAAGGTAAAAGATAATCCTTGGGGAAAGTCCCACCTAAAGATGATTGAGTTGCTTCTCAGCAGTTTTACTAAGTCCAAATATTCAGATCTAAGATCCAACAGCTGTTTAGGAATGTCCTTAAAAATCTCAATTCTTTTGTCCGAAATGTTCAGGGAGCTTCCGTAGTGCAGGCCCAAAATCTTGTCCCTTTCCTCCTTTGATCTCAACGTAATCAAACAGTCTCTGGGCTTTTCTCTCTTTGTGAGTCTTCCAAGTCTGAAGGCTGACACAATTTTAAAGTCTTCCTCCTCTAGACCCCAGAACTTGGAGAATTCTTTGGTCAGAAACTCAGCTAGATTACCTTCTTCCACTTCTGGTATCGATCTTATCCTTAAATTAATCTCCCTGTTCCGAAGTTCCAACATGGAGAGGTAGGTCTGGTGTTCCCCAACCTGCTTACTGAGCGGCCTTACTTCTTTTTCCAACTCTCCCACTCTTTGGCTGGTCTCTTCGGCCAGTTTCTGATTTTCACCTGCAGCCTCCTTCAGTTGTCCGATTGCTTGTGCATTCTGTGCAACTTGCCCAGATAATTTGTTTAAAGTTTCTGTATTAAGGTCAATTTTCGCAGTTTGTTGGTCAACTTTCCTGTCCAAAGACTCCAATTTCTCAAGAATTCTCTCTAATACAGAACCAGATCCTCCTGAGGCCATCTCTTCTAGTTGTAAATCCTCAGTTTCTTCCTCCCCTGTCTGTGACAGGGAGGTAGCTTTTTCCTCCGAGGGCAAAGTAGGCACAGATGATCTGCGTGCTTGTGAGGCTGCAGTTACGGTTGTCAGAGTTGTTTGTCTGGTTCTTAATCCCTTTCTTTTTGCGCCACTCATTCCAAAGTTATCTAGCAGTCAAGGTCAAGCTGAGTTGTTCCCATGGGAAAGCTACGGCCCAGGTGGTAGCAATCAAACAGAGGGCCGGGAAATAGAAAGTAAAACAATGTTTTTGTTATAAATCCTCAATCCTCTAGGGGGAGCATAAAATGTCCTAGGAAGAAGAGTCCATTCCACATACGAAATCTGAACCAATACTTAGAGATCTTCACAAAAGTAGTTTTAGCAGAGTTGGTTTTAGGTTTGCCACAATATTTCAAGTTGTGCTTACTGGAGTTCCATAATGCAAGAACGTAACCATTCTGAACTCCCTCAGACTGTCTCAAAGTTTAAATAGAATGTATCCAAATTTGCAGTCTGACAGTTCTACTGCTCAGGCAGTTCTGACACCTGGGCTTCTTAAATAGAATTGTAATCCACAAAGAAGAGAGTATATAAGTCCTAATAAAAGTCCAAAAAACAATTGCTTACAGTCTTTAAAGGGATTAAAAGTAATTTCTGCGGGTGCTCAATCTGAGCTGTCAAAAGTTCTCTCTATGCCTCCACTCCTCCTGCTCTTTGCTTTAAAAGTCAATGGCTGCGGAAGACGGACTTCCTTTTCCTCGTCTCTCCGCTTTCAGCTTATTTTCAATATTTTTAGTCCCGAAATTTAGTAAAGTCCTCAATTACTCACGGGTTGTTGCGTTTTAGAATCTTGTGTTGAAGGAAGAAAGGTCGGCGCTCACCGGCAACGGCAGCGCGGCTTCGCTCCGCTGAATGCGCATAGACCCACAGCGCCGCTGCCCCCTCTGCGATCCGGAGCCCCTTACGGGGTTCCCTCAACGTTTCGGGGGTAGCTCCTGGCGCCCGCCGGGTCCCGAGACCGCAGGCTTCCGCTGCCTGCGGTTTTCCAGAATGGGTCTCCGCTTCGCCGTAGCGGACGACCCTTTTCCAGCGGAGCTTCCCTCTCCCGGTTAGGAAAGGGCAGCCATTACCGTTCTCAGAAAACACTGAATTTTCATAGGGTTTCCAGAATCCAGTGGAATCACGTCTACGCACAGCCCTGGTGGAATCATGGAACAGCCAGCTGCTGGCTCTTTGCAAGGCTGTAAACTTGGGGGTGCTTGTGGTGTTCGGTGGTGGTGGCTGTCCCAAGTTTAGTACATTCATTTCTAAAGTCCAGGAGGCTTTCTTTAGGTTGATTAGCAAAGGCTGTAAACTTGAATTACCTGAGACGGGGCAGTGTCCCCTTGGAGGTCTGAACGGACAGTACGATCACCCAGAGGCTGTTCTTAGTGCATCTAGGAGAATAAGGCAGGAGCCCCTAGAGACTCCCAGTGTCTCTGGGCTTCAGGTGTCTGTTACTGCAAAGGAGATTCCAGAATCCCCTGACTTCTGGTTGGCTGGAGGTGAAAGGTCAAACTCCAGAGATTGTGACATCCACTGATACCAAGGCAACAGAGCCAGGCACACACAGGGGAGCCAGATCAGCAATCTAGGGAGCCCTGTGACCCCTCTAAGCCAGTTTTCATAGGAATATTTTGCTCTGTATTGTCTCCACCCCCATCATCTAACCCGGACACTGAGGTCCAGCTCCGAGGGCTTTCTGGCAGTTCACTCACTGCGAGAAGTGAGGTTACAGGGAACCAGGCAGAGGGCCTTCTCGGTAGTGAAGTGAGGTTACAGGGAACCAGGCAGAGGGCCTTCTCGGTAGTGATCCCCTCCCTGTGGAACACCGTCCCATCAGACGTCAAGAAAATAAACATCTATCTGACTTTTAGATGACATCTTCAGGCAGCCCTGTTTAGGGAACTTTTTAATGTTTGATGTTTTATTGTGTTTTTAATATCCTGTTGGAAGCCGCCCAGAGTGGTTGGGACAGGGAACATTCCCAACCCTACTGGGAAATGTCGCTGGGGATTAAACCTAGGGCATTATGCATGCAGAAGGTAACACCTTGAACTTGGCCTGGGAGCAAATTGGCAACCTCTGAGCACAAATGTTCTACTCTGAGAGGGTCTCTTATCAGCAATCACACTGCAGCATTCTGCACCAACAGCAGCTTCCAGGTCAAGCACAAGGGAACAAACACTGGACACAATTGAGCATTTCAGGATAATGGGTACTGTATTATGAGTTCTGTGGAGATGTCATGAAGGGGGTGGGCAGATTCTGAGGTGCGGGGGGGGGGGAGGGAGAAGAGATCAGGAAGCTGGCATTAGACACCTTGCAGGAGGGTCCCTGCAAGATGAGGGGGCGGAATTGAGGCCTCAGGAAATGTCAGAGTTTGAAGAGGTGGCCAGAGGTTGGGAGAATCACAGGCTGGAACCTGGGGAAGATTCAGAGAGGTCTCCTGCCCCTGTGATGGTGGGATGGTGGACACTTCTAGACAGGTTCCTCCTAAAGGGCCACTGCTGACCATCCTGAGGCCAGTCCCTCAAACCTCACAGGCCCAGCCCACTCCCAGAGAAGGGCACATTTTCCTGCCCAGAGCGGAAATGCCTGCCATTTGCAGCACAGAGGCTTGTGCCTGCCCCTCTTTTCAAAAGGAAGAGGTTTGTGTGTGTAGCATGTTGAATCAACATCTTAGCTACTGGTGCAATTAACCTTGTGTTGCTCAGATCTATGTATGCATTAAAGAATCTGGTAGAAACAGAGATCTGAGTTTGAGTTCTTCATCCAGCAGCGAGGCCCAGGACTATGAGTGCATCCTCATTTTCTCCTTGACATTGGGGGGTCCCCCCCCCGTGTCAGGTATGGAGAACCTCAAGCCCAAGAGTGAAATGTGGCTCTCCAAGTCTCTCTTTCTGGCTCTCGGGATTCTCCCGAGGCCATACCTCCAGCACCAGCAGGCACGTCGGGTTCTGCCCAACATTGAGGGGGCCTGGAGTGTGAGTGTGACATCATGGACCTGGGGCACGTGATGCCACACGGTGGGAGGAGTCCCAGCACAGCCTGGTGCAAGAAAGAGGATGGACCGCTGGTGCCAATGGGCATCCTTTCTTCAACTTGGCATCACTGGAGCAAAGACTTAGTTGCCCTTAGAAGCAGGGTCATTCCCTCCACATTGTCCTCAGAATGCAAGACAGTTCCCTGCATTGGCCAAAAAGCGGCCGAAAGTAATTATGAGCATCCTTTGTGTTGTCCCTTTTTGTCGTTAGAAGGCTGGGGCTTCTTGGCCCTTGAGGTCCTCTTTTGAACATAATAAGACCCTGCTGGATCAGGCCAGTGGCCCATCTAGTCCGGCATCCTGTTCTCACAGTGGCCAACCAAATGCCTGTGGGAAACTTGCAGGAGCAGTGCCAGAGCACGAGAGCCCTCTCCCCTCCTCTTGAGGTTTCCAGCGACTGATATTCAGAAGCATTGCTGCCTTGTAGCCCTCAATAGCCCCCTCCTCCATGAATTTGTCCAATCCTCTTTGAAAGCCACCCACATTGGTGGCCATTCCTGCCTCCTGTGGGAAAGTGTTTCATACTTTAACTATATGCCAGAAGCCTGTCTTTTATCTGTCCTGATTCTTCCAACGTTCAACTTCGTTGGACACCCACAAGTTCTAGTGCTGTGGGATAAGAGCCTTCCTCTATCCAATTTCTCTGCACCATGCCTCATTTGATACACTACTATGGTGCCACCTCTTCCCCGCCTTTTCTCTAAGCTAGAAATAATAATAATAATAATAATAATAATAATAATAATACCCCGCCCATCTGGCTGGGTTTCCCCAGCCACTCTGGGCGGCTTCCAACAGAACACTAAAATACAATAACCTATTAAACATTAAAAGCATCCCTAACAGGGCTGCCTTCAGATGTCTTCTAAAAGTTTGGTAGAAAGTCCCAAATGCTGCTACCTTTCCTTATGTGGAGGGTCTTTGCACCCCCCGATCGTTTGGGCTCGCCTTTTCTGAGCCCCTTTTCATGACTCAGCTGACCTCTTTGAGCTTGCTTCCCTCCACTCCATAGCTGCCTCATCTAAGACCCGGGAGATAAACAGAGAGAGAGAGAGAGAGAGAGAGAGAGAGAGAGAGGCATAATCAATATTGCTACTGTACTAAGTCCGGAAACAGAATGCAAATGATCGAGCCCTGTGCCTGTGATTCCGGGAAATATTTCTCCCGGTTCTTTCCCTTTGAAAAGGCTTAATGAGACGGCAACACGGACAAGTCCAAAAGCCGCATAATTGCTTTTGGATGGATTGCCTAAGAGAGTGCATCACATGGGCAATCAGAGCGGAACGTGACATTACACAACAGCCTGCCACTTGGCTGACCTGTGTGTGTGTGTGTGTGTGTGTGTGTGTGTAACCCTTGCCAAATGTCTCAGGCTCAGGCTGATAGCCCAATTTCTTCTCTTCATGCGCATTTGCTAGATGGATGCATTTGTTCAGAGCAGGGATGGGGATCCTCTGGCCCAGATCATGCCCACCTGCATGTCATAGGTGATGTCAGGCGTGGGGCCAGGAGAGAGGCAGGAGCCTTAAAGTGCACTCCTAGCTGTGCACTGGCAAGAGCTGGCTCTATCAACTGATGGGCAATGAAACTGAAACCTCAGGAACGTCAACGCCTCCAAAAGCACCTTGAGCATTTTAAAGCATCTGCAAGCACCACATGGCACTTTGAAGTCCCATTTTTCAAAAGTAGCCTCACCCAGAGCACATCACAATAGTCCAAGCAGGGTGCAACTAACACTTGTATCACAGCGGGTAAAGGTAAAAGGTAAAGGATCCCTGGATGGTTAAGTCCAATCAAAGGCGACTATGGGGTTGCAGCGCTCATCTCGCTTCAGGCTGAGGGAGCTGTTGTTTGTCCACAGACAGCTTTCTGGGTCATGTGGCCAACAGGACTAATTAAATAATAATAATAATAATAATAATAATAATAATAATAATAATAATAATGGTTTATTTCTACCCTGCCCATCTGACTAAACTGTTTCTGGTGCAACAGAATGCCATGACGGAAGCCAGAGTGCACAGAAACACCATTTACTTTTCCGCCACAGTAGTACCTATTTATCTAGTTGCACTGGCATGCTTGTGAACTGTTAGGTTGGCAGGAGCTGGGACTGAGCAACGGGAGCTCACCCCATTGCAGGGATTCAAACTGCTAACCTTCTGATTGGCATGTCCAAGAGGCTCAGTGGTTTAGACCACAGTGCTACACACGTCCCTAATATCACTATATCACTGATATATCATATTTGTATCACTGCATGTTCTTATTAACTACACAGCACTCTCCCACCCCAGAAAATATTCTTATTAATGATTTCTGTCACTTCAAATGGATGACTTGCAGTTTCTGTGGATGGACTGTGACATTGTAGGTGTGTGTGTGTATGTTAAATATTAAAAAGGCTCTTACTAGCCCCAGATCTGCTTAGATTCCAAGGCTCAAAGTGCTTTCCAAAGGGGCTGGGATCAAGACTCACAGTTGCAAGTGTGATAAATGAAATGAGCAGTGCAAATTCTTGAAGGCCAAGCAAGAGATGGCAATGTTCAATGTTGCCATCTTTTGAAGAAAGCTGGGGGTGACAATAAAGCTCTCCCCCCACTCTCTCTATCCTAACAGTCATCATTCCCAGCCTTCTGAGGAGCAACTCTGCAACTTTGCAACGCAGGACTGACGAGAGCCGGTTGCTAAGGTTCCTTGAGCACTGCCCCTTGGCACTCTTCCTGGTTCCCTCCTCCAAATAAACTTTGCTCGCACAGCTGAGGGTGGCAGGAACTTTCTGCGAGAGAGAAACTCCTCTGGAACGGGAGAGAGAAGCTCATTGTTTCCTGGGGAGTCCAGATTGTGAGGTACCTCTTCAGTGGTGGACGTGGCCACTTGGGATGGATGTGGGGACGGGGGATCCTCATGGGCTGAATTTCCTAGCTGGGCAGTGGGTGAGGGAAGAATAGCCTGTGCTTCTAGTTATTTGTGTACTGATGTGGCCAGAATTTTAAAACAACTGATTTTAGAGAAGTGGAGAACTCATTTCCTTAGTAGGGAAACAAAAGATTTGCAGGGAAATGTTGTTTGGCTTGAAAAGGGAGTGCCAGGCAGATACTAAATGCTGTGGAAGGAATTATGTTCCCCAAGGTCCAGGATCATAGCTGTCAACTTTTCCCTTTCCTTTCGAGGAATCTTATTCGGAATCAGTGGCGTAGCGTGGGTTGTCAGCACCCGGGGCAAGGCAAATAATTTGCACCCCCTAACCCGTGGATTTGCGCCCCCTAACCCATGGATTTGCGCCCCCTAACCCTAACCCCCAGATGTTGCGCCCGGTGCGCCCAGCCCCCCCTGCACCCCCCACGCTATGCCACTGTTCGGAATAAGGGAATTTCCCTTAAAAAAGGGAAAAGTTGACAGCTATGTCCAGGGTGCCAGGTGAGGATAGAAGTTCCAGGCTGCATATGAACCATAAAATTTAAAGCATGTGACTTCCCCCAAAGAATCCTAGGAATTGTAGTTTCTTGGGGCCTTGGGGGAATTGTAGCTCTGTTTGGGGCAAGCTACGGTTCCCAGGATTCTTTAGACGGGCAAGTAATGTGCTTGAAACGTATGACTTGTACGCAGTATGAGTCTAACATTAGGTGGTGGCGTGTCTGGCTTTTTAGAGGCCTGTCCTCTACTTGCAAGAGTCCTTTGCTAGAAGGACTGTGGTCCAAGGCTGGTTTAAAGGTAGAGAACCCTTAGGAGGAGATCAGGCAGGGTAGACCTGCTTGATGTCTCCCATCAATAGTTAGCCCCACCAGAGCAACAGACTCATCACTCTGACACATGGGGCATCTATCTGGTCACAAGTCTTCCCCACTGTGGTGTGATGTACAGTGGTACCTCGGGTTACAGACGCTTCAGGTTACAGACGCTTCAGGTTACAGACTCCACTAACCCAGAAATAGTGCTTCCGGTTAAGAACTTTCCTTCAGGATGAGAACAGAAATTGCATGATGGCAGTGGGAGGCCCCATTAGCTAATGTGGTCCTCAGGTTAAGAACGGACCTCTGGAAGGAAATAAGTTCTTAACCCGAGGTACCACTGTATTGTTAAATTATAGCATTTACTTGAGATTGTAAGAAGGGCCTGCAGGATCAGGCCAATGGCTCATCTAGTCCAGCATCCTGTTCTCACAGTGGCCAAACAGACGCCTGTGGGAAACTGTAAACAGCACCTGAGTACAATAGCCCTCTTCCCTCCTGTGGCTGCCAGC
This sequence comes from Podarcis gaigeae, assembly GCF_964106915.1. Classification (NCBI taxonomy): domain Eukaryota; kingdom Metazoa; phylum Chordata; class Lepidosauria; order Squamata; family Lacertidae; genus Podarcis; species Podarcis gaigeae. The sequence continues at coordinate 21,625,404 of NC_139693.1, read as the reverse complement.
AACTGGCATTCAGAAGCATTGCTGCCTCTGACCATGGAGGCAGAACAGAGCCACTTTGACTAGTAGCCGTCAATAGCCTTGTCCTCCATGCATTTGTTTAATCCTCTTTTAAGGTAAAGGTAAAGGGACCCCTGACCGCTAGGTCCATTGCGGACGCCTCTGGGGTTGTGGCGCTCATCTCGCTTTATTGGCCAAGGGAGCCAGCGTACAGCTTCTGGGTCATGTGGCCAGCATGACTAAGCCGCTTCTGGTGAACCAGAGCAGCCCACTGAAATGCCGTTGACCTTCCCACCGGAGCGGTACCCACAGTGGTACCTCAGGTTACAGACGCTTCAGGTTACAGACACTTCAGGTTACAGACTCCACTAACCCAGAAATAGTACCTCGGGTTAAGAACTTTGCTTCAGGATGAGAACAGAAATCGCTCGGCGGCTGTGCAGCACAGCAGCAGGAGGCCCCATTAGCTAAAGTGGTACCTCAGGTTAAGAACAGTTTCAGGTTAAGAACGGACCTCTGGAACGAATTAAGTTCTTAACCTGAGGTACCACTGTATTTATCTACTTGCACTTGACGTGCTTTCGAACTGCTAGGTTGGCAGGAACTGGGACCAAACAACGGTAGCTCACCCCATTGTGGGGATTCGAACCGCCGACCTTCTGATCGGCGAGCCTTAGGCTCTGTGGTTTAGACCACAGTGCCACCAGCGTCCTCTTTTAAAGCTGTCCAAATTGGTGGCCCCTTCCAAATTTGCATTGGATGTGTGCTTGCAGAGTGCCGGAACACGGGAAGCTGTCCTATGCAGATCCTGAGCGTTGGTCCAGATAGCTTAGTATTGCCTGCACGGACTGGCAGTGGTTCTCCAAGGTTTCAAGAAGGGGGTCTCTCCTGGAGATGCTTGGGATTTAACCTGGGAACTTTCCCATCACTGTCTTTCATCTTCGTTGACAATGGAAGGCTGGTGGGCAAAAGTGGTTCATTGCAGCAGCTGAGAAGCTTATGCAGCAAAGTGCTTGGAGGAGGTGCAGGATATGAGAACCTTATGGCAACCTGGGAGCCTTTTATAACATTTAGCGTTAGACAAAGTGGCAATTTAATACCTCTGGAGTCCCAGAAGTCTTTTGGGAAAGATTTATTGCCACTGCTACTTTCATCGCTATCTAAGGACACATGATCTATGCCATATATTTAAAGCACTATTAGGCTACTTTAACAGTCACAGAGAATCCCGGGAACTGTAGTTTGTTGCAGGTCCTGGGAACTGTAAGGTCTGTGAGGTCAGCACCCGTAACAAACTACAGATCCCAGAATTCTTGGGTGGTGGTGGGGAACCATGACTATTAAATAGTGCTTTAAACATATTGCATAGATGTGACCTTAGTTACTTTCCTGCCTTTAGTAATCTAGATCTTTTGAATTTGCAAATAACAGGGATTGTTTTGTTGTTTTAATAAATTTAAATTCAGTTTTTAAAATAAATCAATCAATATTGGGAAGGAGTGCATTGGAATTCTGGCTAGGACAATCCGAAGGTGTCTTATACTGAACCAGGCCATTGGCTTTCCAGGATTTCTTCTTGGGTTGTTAGTTGCACAGGCTGACACAGCTGTGTCTCTCTCAGTGCGTAAAGACCAGACCTTGATAAGAGCTTGCAGATCTATTCACAGTCCTTAGCCCGGCTGCTGTGGTTTTGCTCTGCCTCCACGGTTGCAGGCAGTAACGCTTTTGAACATCAGTTATCAGAAGCCACAGGAGGGGAGAGGGCTCTTGTGCTCAGGTCTTGCTTGCAGGCTTCCCAAGAGGTATTTGGGTGGCCCCTGTGAGAACAGGATGCTGGACTAGGTGGGCACTGGCCTGATCCAGGAGGGATCTTCCTTTGATCTTATGTTTGAAGGCCAGAGCAGTTTCAACAATGAGTCCAATTCACCAATGGTGTAGTAAGCTCTCCATTGGTGGAGATCGTCACACACTCAACTGTGCTTGGCAAACAACAACAACAACAACAATTTATTATTTATACTCTGCCCATCTGGCTGGGTTTCCCCAGCTACTCTGGGCAGCTCCCAACAGAATATTAAAATTAAAAACATGATAAAAAATAAAGCATTAAAAACTTCCCTAAACAAGGCTGCCTTCAGATGTCTTCTAAAAGTCAGATAGTTGTTTATTTCCTTGACATCTGATGGGAGGGCGTTTCACAGGGCAGACGCCACCACCAAGAAGGCCCTCTGCCTGGTTCCCTATAACTTCGCTTCTCACGGTGAAGGAGCCTCCAGAAGGCCCTTGGAGCTGGACCTCAGTGTCTGGGCTGAACAATGGGGGTGGAGATTCTCCTTCAGGTATACTGGGCCGAGGCCGTTTAGGGCTTTAAAAGTCAGCACCAACATTTTGAATTGTGCTTGGAAACGTACCGGGAACCAATGCACTAGGTCTTTTATTTCCATCACCAAACATTCCAGCTAACCTCCATCTCTCCACTTCTGTGTTTTAGGCAATCTCCATGACAGCAGCAGGGGACCATTTTGGTGGCAGGGATGGAAAACCATTCCACGTTGTGACGCCTGTCCTGGAGAGCATCGCCCTTTCCGAAGCTGCAGGCACCAAAGTCTATATGAAGATGGAGAATGTCCAACCCGCGGGTTCCTTCAAAATCCGGGGCATTGGCTACTTTTGCCAACAGGTGAGTGGCTGCCAAGTACCCTGGAGGTTCCTTTGTGGAAGAACAGCAGCTTGGACCATGGGCAGCTCCCCAATACAAAACAGCTGATCTTTAAAAAAATCAACCAACAAGGCAATGTGGTGTAGTGGTTAGAGTTTTTGGCTACAAGCTGGGAGACCAGGGTTCAAATTCTCACTCAGCCATGAAGCTCACTGGGTGAACAACTCATTTATTATTTATACCCCGCCCATCTGGCTGGACTTCCCCAGCCACTCTGGGCGGCTTCCAACAAAATATTAAAATACAATAATGCATCAAACATTAAAAGCTTCCCTAAACAGGATAAAATGGGGGACTGTGTGTTGGCAGGTAGAGAACCACATGCCACAGGAAAGAGGGGATAAAAAGGTACCAAATAAGTGCAGAAATAAATAATAAACTACGTAAGAGAGTCACAAATATGGGGATCTAACCCTGTAATGGTCCAGGATAACAAACTCTGACCCATATCTGCTCAGGCAACACTGTTACAGGGCTTAATAACACACGGCACACTGTGCTCATTTGCAAGCATATCTTCCAACCTGATGTATATTATCACAGTAACACAATGTCCTATCTGCATAACACAAACAGAACATGCCAAAATAAAATAAAATAAAAGGACACATTTTTGGCTCAGAAATGGCAACATTCAGAAACCAGGGGAAGAAAAAAAAGGGGGGAAAGGTGAAAAAAGAAACCAGAGGAAGGTCGTTTAAGTCACCCAGGAGGAGAAACTGGGCTCAGCCCTAGAACCACAGAAACTGTGGAGCTGTAAGGGACCCAAGGGTCATCTAGTCCAACCCTCTGCAGTGCAGGGATCACTGCTGTCATTTCATCTAAATAGGGAGCTCCCTGTGCTTCTAATAATACTCTCCAAGTTTCCATATGGCATTCTCCTCCAGATCAATGCATTCTCACACCTTCCCCTCTCTCAGCCTGAACTCCCTCTCCTGTTCATTTCAGGTTGCCAAAAAGGGCTGCCAACACCTGGTTTGTTCGTCAGGTAAGTAAATATCCATGTGCCTTTTCGGTCCTTCTTTCAACATCCTTTTTTTAATAATAATTTTTATTAATTTTAACATATTAATTATCATACATACAACAAAACTTCACATCTTATACAATCTTTTTGGGCTTCCATCAGCACTTCTGATGATCCACCATTCTTATCATTTCTTAAATTCATATTGCCTTTAATTATCTTAACTAACAATTCTCCTTTTTATCCATTGTTGCAATAATTCAAATAATTCACCTCACAAAACTTCTTGCAAACCTACAAATGTAATCTGATCATCACAATTACTTTTCAAATAGTCTGTAAATTTACACCAGTCTTCTGTGAATCTCTGATCCCACCAGTTTCGAATTCTTCCTGTTAATTTATCTAATTCTGCATAGTCCACGGTCCTTCTTTCAACTTCCAATGTTTTTCTTGTAATTGTCAGGAAAGCCCAAACAACGCCCTGTGTGTGACTTAGTTATTCCTCTTGACCTTGATTCAGTTTGTATGGTGTATTCAGAGGGCCTGCCCTGCCATTAGGCAAAATGAGATGACTCCAAACTCAGGTGGCAGATGCAGATGTGGTGGTGGTTGTGCAGCCCCCTGTATATTCCTCCCAATCACCCTGACCCATCTGCACTATACATTTAAGGCAGTATCACCTCACAATAAACAGTCATGGCTTCCCCCAAAGAATCCTGGGAACTGTAGTTTGTTAAGTGCGCTGAGAGTCATTAGGAAGCCATATTCCCCACCCAGAGGTACAATTCCCAAAGTGGTTTAACAGCCAATCCCTCTTCCCAGAGAACTCTGGGAATTGCAGCTCCGTGAGAGAGTTCCCGTAATTCTTTGAGGGAAGCCATCACTATTCAAAGAGAGATCTTATAACAGAAATCACTGAGTTAAAGCTGGACCAAAAGTCCAGAGGTAGCATTATTATCAATTTACATTGGGGTGAAAGGTTTGCAGCCTATGAAGGACTTGCTCACAAATTTATTGACAGCTGCACAAATTATGATAGCTAGGAAGTCAAAGGGGCAAGCAGAATATAAAATGGAAGAATGGTATAAAGAGGTGTGGGGTATAGCTAGTAAATGATAAATTAACATGTGCCATTGATGTAAGACGGGGAATACGCAGGAGAAATGATTTTGAGGAGATATGGAAGGAGTTTGTAGAATTTGTACTGTTAAAATGGAAAGGGGTCAAACCATCGCAAGAGGTGTTGAAATTTTGGGAGGTTGGATAGTTACAATGGCATGGTCTCGGTGACGGGGTGCACATTTTTATTCTTATTTATTTATTTATTTATTATTATTACTTTGTCAAAAAATAAAAAAGAGGTATATCTTAGTGTAAAATGGGGTCATATCCTCCCTTGGCATGATGAAGGGTGAGGAATGGGCAGCAATGTGTGTGCCACATGCCCCCTAAGCTAGTCTGGGGTCCTCAGGGACAACATAGGCTTCTCTCCTGTGGCCAGTATTGAAGGTACCCTGTGTTGCACTGTACTTCAACTCTGGCAGAAATGTTTTCCTCTTCCCTGCTGCCACTCATTCCTCGCAGGTGGCAACGCTGGACTTGCTGCAGCGTATGCTGCCCAAAAACTTGGCATACCTGCCACCATCATCGTCCATGGAAGTACTCCACTGTCAACGGTGAATAAACTAAAGAAGTTTGGTGCAGAGGTGGAGATCTTTGGAAAGGTGAGTGGAGGAATGTGTGCCGAATGCTTCTGAATCACGGATAAGGTTGGAGCAGACCTGGTGCCACCGCCGGGCACACTTGGGCAGTTGCCAGTGCCCAGGCACACTGAGAGGGCCCATCCCTGATGCCTAACCTGGGTGACAGGGGGACCCAGTGAAGGAAGAAGCCATCCAGGACAATGGCCATAGGTCCCCTCATCCACGGAGCTGGTTCTGAATTGGATGATGATGATGAAGATAATAATAATATTTTTTATTTATACCCCGCCCTCCCTAGCCAAGGCCGGGCTCAGGGCGGCTAACAAGCAATAATAAAAACAAGTTGAATGAATACAATTTAAAAACAAAATTAAAATACAACATTAAAATATTGAAACATTAAAATATTAAAATGTAGCCTCATCGCAGGAGGAGAAAGGAAAAGAAAAAAGAAAGAGGGGGAGGGAATCAAATTGGCTCCAAGCCAAAGGCCAGGTGGAACAACTCTGTCTTACAGGCCCTGCGGAAAGAAATCAGATCCTGCAGGGCCCTGGTCTCATGAGACAGAGTGTTCCACCAGGCCAGAGCCAGAGTTGAAAAGGCCCTGGCTCTGGTTGAGGCTAATCTAACTTCCTTAGGGCCCGGGACCTCTAGGATGTTGCTATTTATGGACCTTAAGGTCCTCCGTGGGGCATACCGGGAGAGGCGGTCCCGGAGGTACGAGGGTCCTAGGCCGTGAAGGGCTTTAAAGGTCAAAACCAGCACCTTAAATCTGACCCTGTACTCCACCGGGAGTCAGTGCAGCTGGAAAAGCACTGGGTGGATATGCTCCTATGGCAGAGACCCCGTGAGGAGCCTCGCTGCATCATTCTGCACCCGCTGGAGTTTCTGGGACAGCTTTAAGGGCAGCCCCGCGTAGAGCGAATTGCAGCAGTCAAGCCTAGAGGTGACCGTCGCATGGATCACTGTGGCCAGGTCAAGGTCTCCTCTCATTTCAGTGGAGGTCTTCCTGTTTCTTGTTCCAGCAGGTGTGGGATGATACTGAAGAAAGAGCCAAGAAGCTTGCTGAAGCTGACGGCTGGGTCAAGATCCACCCTTTTGACCACCCATTGGTGTGGTAAGGTCCTTGGGAAGTAAATTTTGGGAGAAAATCCCCTTTGGGGGCCCAATACAGAGGCTCACGCCAGATTCCTAATTAGTCAGACTTTATTCAGTACAGTGGTCCCTTGGTTCTAAACTTAATCTGTTCTGGAAGTCCGTTCGAAAACCAAAGCTTTCCAAAAACCAAGTGTGCTTTCCCGTAGAAAGTAATGCAAAACGGATTAATCCGTTCCAAACTTTTAAAAACAACCCCTAAAACAGCAATTTAACATGAAGTTTACTATCTAACGAGACCATTGATCCATAAAATGAAAGCAATAAACAATGTATTGCAGTCACACAATCAATCAATCAATCAATCAATCAATCAGTAGCTCAACTGGATTTCACACAGTCACAGAAACAAAACAAAACAAAAAAGAGCCACAAAAACAAGAACACAAAATAAATAGCAAAAACAGACAGACCCCAGCGTAACACTTGAAACGGAAGTGTGGTACTCAAAACAGAATTGTGGCACTCAAATTGGAAGTGTAACACTCAAAAAGGAGCACGTTCGGTTTCCCAAAAAAGTTCGCAAACCAGAACGCTTACTTCCTGGTTTGCAGTGTTTGGGTTCCAAGTTCTAGTTACAGGTAGGTAGCCGTGTTGGTCTGCTATAGTCGAAACAAAATAAAAAAATTCCTTCTAGTAGCACCTTAGAGATCAACTAAGTTTGTTATTGGTATGAGCTTTTGTGTGCGTGCACACTTCTTCAAATGCACTGAAACAGAAGTCACCAGACCCTTATATATAGTGAGAGGGTGGGGAGGGTGGGTTCCAAGTTGTTTGAGTTCCAAGGTGTTTGAGAACCAAGGTACCACTGTAACTCATTCCTGGAAAGAGTCCAAAGGAGTCTGTGAGAGCAGTCCCATTAGCACACACTCTGCATAGGAATAAATACATCATATTGGCTGTTTATTCTCTAGCCAATCCCCTTCTGCCACCCCAGCACCTCATCATCTCTTCATCCAACCACAGTCCTTAAAAACACTTGCGCAACCCAAGTTTTTTGCTTTGCATGAAGAGTCCTCCTTGTACCTTATTTGGACTTGATTTTCACTCTGTCAGATAGGTTCCTCCTAAACTGGTTCTTACCCGTTTTGTATTTAGGATGCACTCTTGTGTACCTGAAACTGACCTCACCGATAATGTGTTTTGCAGAATTTCCACCTCAGAATCCATAAGAGGTTGTTGTGTACTGGGCTCTCTGTCAAGTAGATGGGGCTCTCCACACCCATCTAACTCAAGAGTCCTTGTTGGGGACATAGAGTTGTGCCCTTTCCACCTACTGCTGGGGCCCAGTTGGTCCAATTTCCATTGGTTCCAAAACAAATGAGGAACAAATGGGTAGAAAGGGTCGTGCTTTATGTCCTTGCTGTTTGAGCTCATTCATTCTTCATTTCCCCTAAATGCTATATTTTGTTGTGATCAGCACCTTGGAGAGGGACCTAGGGGCAAGTTTCAGGACCATGGACAGCGATCCTTAAGCTAAGGTACAAGATACAAGTTGTCTCAGCACTGCCCTGGAACACCAGGAAGATTTTTATAACCTGCCTTGGGCGGAAGATACTTGGGGACAGGGAGCAGTGGCAAGGTGTCTGAGGATGGAACTGTGTGTGCCATGTGGATTCCACTGCACTCCCTTAAATACGTTTCTGTCCTCAGGGATGCAGCAAGTCCCCTATGAAGCCTTTAGGACTTTTTAGTTTGAAGGAAAGGCAAGTAAGATGCAACATGTTAGAAGATAGAAAGTGGACAGAGAATTTTTCTGCCTGTCTCATAACACTAGAACTCCTGGACATCCAATGAAACTGAATGTTGGAAGATTCAGGATAGTACCTCTTTATGTAGAGCATAGTTAAGCTATGGAGCTGGCTCACACAGAAGCAGTGATGGCCATCAACTTGGATGGTTTTAAAAGAGGATTGGACCAGTTAATGGAGAAGGCTATAAATGGGTATTAGTGTTGGTGGTGTGCTTTGTCTCTACTGTCAGAGACAATAATGCTTCTGAATATCAGTTGCTTGAAACCACAGGAGATGAGAGTATTCTTGTGCTCAAACCTGTCTTGTGGGATTCTCACAGACATCTGGTTGGCCACTCTGAGAACAGGATGCTAGACAAGATGGCTCATTGGCTTCATCCAGTAGGCTCCTCTTTTGTTCTTAGCTGTCCCATCACCAAACAAGATTTATCTACCAGTCTAGTCAGCTTCTGCCTGCACAAAGCCCTCTTCTCCTTGCCTCCAACAGCAAAATGTCTTGGGCCGCCCATGACTCAGAGCATCCTTCCCACAAATGTCAGTCTCTCAAAGATGTCTCTTCTCCACACAGGAAGGGCCATAGCACTATTATCAAGGAGCTGAAGGACTCCCTGGATTCCAAGCCAGGAGCTATTGTGCTCGCTGTGGGCGGAGGTGGGCTGCTGTGTGGGGTGGTGTCTGGTCTGCAAGAGGTGGGCTGGCAGGATGTGCCCGTCATCGCCGTGGAGACAAGAGGTGCTGACAGCTACAACGCAGCCCTCAAAGCAGGACGGCTCGTCACTCTGCCTGACATAACCAGGTGAGTTGTGTGCACTGGAGATGGCAGCAACCCCAGCTTGAAGGAAAGAGCTTCGGTATTGAGACGAAATGTTCTCCTTCTTTCTTCTCCTCCCTTAAAAAAAATGAGTTTGGACTCCTGAAAACTTCAGGGTTATCCTGAGCATGCTGGTGCTTCCTTGTTGTCCCCCGGGGTCCCTGTTTTGGGTTTACCTGTTAGCACTCCCCACCTAAGTTTGCCAGTAAAGGGACTTCTCCATCTCACTTCATAGAATTTCAGAGTTGGAAGGGTCCCTGAGGATCATCTAGTCTAGCCCCCTGCAATGCAGGAATATGCAGTTGTCCCGTACAGGGATCAAACCTGCAATCTTGGCATTCTCAGCACCATGCTCTAACCAACTGAGCTATCTAAGCTAATCTTCCTCCTCTACCTCCTCCTGTTTTTCTAGCTGTGGTACAAAATGTAGAGCTGGTTCCAATAAGTTACCTTGCTGAAGCAAAGCAGGATCTGTGTCTCTTCAGTGCCTCAGTGGAGACCTCCTGGAAACCCTTGTTATACTATCTAGAGTTCCATCCTGGAAAAGGGTTGTTTGTTTGTTTGTTTGTTTGTTTGCTTGCTTGCTTGTTTGTTTCTAGCATCCATACCCAGCCAAAAAGTCTCCCAGAATGTAGAATCACAGAGCTGCAAAGTTGGAAGGGACCACAGGGGTCATCTAGTCCAACTCCCTGCAATGCAGGAATCTTTTGCCCAGTGTGGGGTTCGAACCCATGATCCTCAGTTTAAGAGTCTTGTGCTCTACCAACTGAGCTATATGACAATCAGTTAAACGAGACAGCTCTCTCTGCCCACAAACTTACAATTAAAACAACAACAACCCACATCACACAAGGGGAAAGGGGCAGGGTGTGTGGAGAGGGGGCTGGAATCAAACTTGGGCAACAATTCTTGAACAGTTGTTATAATGTATGGGTAGGCAAACTAAAGGGGGACGCAGGTGGCGCTGTGGGTAAAACCTCAGCGCCTAGGGCTTGCCGATCGAAAGGTCGGTGGTTCGAATCCCTGTGGCGGGGTGCGCTCCCGTCGTTCGGTCCCAGCGCCTGCCAACCTAGCAGTTCGAAAGCACCCCTGGGTGCAAGTAGATAAATAGGGACTGCTTACTAGCGGGAAGGTAAACGGCGTTTCCGTGTGCGGCTCTGGCTCTGGCCCTGGCTCTGGCTCTGGCCCTGGCCAGAGCAGCGATGTCACGCTGGCCACGTGACCCGGAAGTGTCTCCGGACAGCGCTGGCCCCTGGCCTCTTGAGTGAGATGGGCGCACAACCCCAGAGTCTGGCAAGACTGGCCCGTACAGGCAGGGGTACCTTTACCTTTACCTTAGGCAAACTAAGGCCTGGGGAATGGATCCAGCCCAATCGCCTTCTCAGTTTGGCCCATGGATGGTCCGGGAATCAGCATGTTTTACATGAGTAGAATGTGTGCTTTTATTTAAAATGCGTCTCTGGGTTATTTGTGAGGCATAGGAATTTGTTCATATATTTTTTCAAAATATAGTCCGCCTCCCCCCACAAGGTCTGAGGGATGGTGGACCTGCCCATGGCTGAAAAAGTTTGGTGACCCCTGTTATAATGAGCAACTGATGCAGTTCAGGGGCAGGAGGTACCCAATGCAGCAGGTCTTTTAGTGAAGCTGATAGGATGAGCCCCACTTCCCACATTTCCCACTGAGGCAGCATGAGGGAATGCCTGCCTTCAGCTGGCAGCTGAGGGGATTGGAGTCCCAGTGGTCTGTCAGAAGAGTTTGGATTTGATATCCCGCTTTATCACTACCTGAAGGAGTCTCAAAGTGGCTAACAATCTCCTTTCCCTTCCTCCCCCACAACAAACACTCTGTGAGGTGAGTGGGGCTGAGAGACTTCAAAGAAGTGTGACTGGCCCAAGGTCACCCAGCAGCTGCATGTGGAGGAGCGAGGAAGCGAACCCGGTTCACCAGATTACGAGTCCACTGCTCTTAACTATACTACACTGGCTCGTCACACTGTCACATCACAGATGATGATGATGGTGGTGGTGATGGCAATGATTTGTATACCACTCATACCTGTAGGTCTCAGGGTGGTTACAACATAAAATCACAACATAAAAACACAAAACACATAATCAAAACAGAAACAAAAACAACCCAATAACCCCTCACCAACACATTTTTAAAGGACATTGGATGCCAATCAACCAAAGAGGAACATTTTTGCCTGACAGGCACCTAAAGTTGTATAATGAAGGCGCCAGGCAGACCTCCCTGGGGAGAGCATTCCACAGACAGGGAGCCACTGCAGAAAAGGCCCTGTTCTCGTGTTGCCACCCTCTGGACCTCTCGAGGAGGAGGCACACGAGGACAGGCTTCAGATGATGATCTCAGGGCCTGAGAAGTTTTTATTAAAGCTTTTTGTGATACAATACGTACAAACAAATAAACAAGGGAAAGTACATATTGTGTCTCAAATTTCAATTCATAGAGTCTCCCCCCCCCCCCGACTAACTCATGACTCCTACCCTCCCACCTTCCCTGGGCATGGGTGCAAACCTACCTTGCTCTTTACTGTCCATTCTGCAGTGTGGCCATGTGCCTGGGAGCCAAGACAGTGGCACAGAGGGCTCTGGATTGTGCCCGCGAGTGTTGCATCGTCTCTCATGTGCTAGATGATGTGGAAGCGGTGAAAGCCATTGAGCAGTTCCTGGGTGAGTTTTCAAGGGTGTCGCAGACAGTGATTCCCCCCCCTGTGGTTCTGATGAAAGTTGCCACCCCAGACAATTCATATTAACTTTATTTTATTTTTAAATCACTGACCACACTTGCACGCTCCACATTTAATGCAATGCTAACCCTGAAACACTGGAAGCATAGAGCTGTGGTGAAGGCAGGCAACTGGTAGGCAGACAGCTCCCTCTAGTGGCTTGTAGGAGTTCTCATTTTATACTGCATCAGACAGTCTGTCATTAGAGATAGTCAGTGTTGGTCTGCCATAGTTAAAACAAAAAAAATTATCTGAAGAAGTGTGCATGCACACGAAAGCTCATACCAAGAACTAACTTAGTTGGTCTTTAAGGTGCTACTGGAAGGAATTTTTTTTGTTCTGTCAGTAAAGATCATAGAGATAATTCATAGGTTCCCAAACCTTTTCAGGCCACTGTCCCTTTGCTTTCATAAACTCATCCCCAGTGCCCCCCAACCTTCCCCTACAAAAAGGCATTATTCAGAACAGAATGAGTGGATATAACAATTTTGTTGTTTAGTCGTTTAGTCGTGTCCAACTCTTCGTGACCCCATGGACCAGAGCACGTCAGGCACTCCTGTCTTCCACTGCCTCCCACAGTTTGGTCAAACTCATGTTCATGGATATAACAATAAATAAAACCAATTAACAGATCCTCCTGGGATTTGGGATCAGGGCAGCTGGTCAGGAGCTGCTTCTGCTATTTATTTGGTTTTTCAGATTAAAATTTTACAGTCACATATTCAACATACAACATAAAAACAAGATTCCAAAGAATCTCCTGGACTTCTTTCCTCCCCTTTGTGAGTTCTATTGTTAATCATTTCCTCCTGCATCTTTTATGATAATCCAAATCTTTTACCTCTCCATTGTGTCCAAAATTCACAATTAAACTACAAGTGTCATTCCAATCCTACTAATGATTTTAACTGTTTACGATGGTTTTTAAGATAAATTATAATTTCCCCCCTTTCCTTATTAAAATGTTGGTCTTCCTGGTCTCTGATTCTTCCGGTCATTTTAGCCATTTCGGCATAATCCATTATTTTCATCTGCTATTCTTCTCTGGAAGGGAGTTTATCTTCTTTCCATCTCTGGGCCAATAACATCCACGCAGCTGTGGTCACATACATAAATAGTCTTTTCTGCTCCCGTGGGATTTCAGCACCTAGTATTCCTTCGGGTTTTTTTTTTATAGAAAAGGTTATTTTAAACATTTTTTCCAACTCATTATACAGTCATACCTCGAGTTGAATGTGCTTCGGGTTGAGCGCAATCGAGTTGCGCTCCGCGGCAACCCGGAAGTAACAGAGCACGTTACTTCTGGGTTTCGCCGCTCGCGCATGCGCAGACATCGTGCGCATGCGCGGAAGCGGCGAAATGCGAGCCACGCACGCGCAGACCCCCTGTCTTGTGTTCCATTCGGGATGTGAATGGTGCTCCGGAACGGATCCCGTTCGCATCCCGAGGTACCACTGTATATCTTTTCCCAAAATTCTTACATTTCCACCACATATGCTAAAAGGTGCCTTATTTTTCCTCACTCTACCAGCATACATTTGACCTTGTTTTATACATTTTTGTTAATTTACTGGGGGTTAAATACCAACGATACATCATTTTCACTTGCTCCCTTATTTCTCATCCCTTTCCAGATGACGAGCGCATGTTGGTGGAGCCTGCCTGTGCTGCCACCCTGGCTTTCCTCTACTCAGGCTGCCTCCAGCAGCTGCAGGAAGAGGGGCGGCTGAGCCGGCAACTGGACTCCATTGTCGTTATTGTCTGCGGTGGGAGTGCCATCCACGCCAAGGAGCTCCGGGCCTTGAAGAACAAGCTAGGGATGGAGTGAAGGAGGACAGCTCTTGACATGCTGGCAAATGAACATATCGCTGGCCAGGATATATTTTTTAGTGTGCTTAGAGCAGGAGTGGGGAAGCTTTTCCAGCCTGAGGGCCACCTTTCCTTCTGGGCAGCCTCGCAGGGGCCACGTAGCAGTGGTGGTGGCAGAGTCAAAATCGGGGAGAGCAAGGGAAGCAAACGTTCCCTTTGCACAGGGGGCTATTTTCTACACACACGCACACGCACACAAACACACACACGCACGCACGCACACGCACACACACACACCTCTATCCTCCATCCAGGCATGCAGGGAAAAGGCATTATTAGTGCTCAAATGCATTTTCCACCAATGCCAAGTATATTGGGTGGTGGTCTTCCCTCTCCCAGAGCTACAATCCCTAGAGTTCCCTGTGAAGCAGGATTTGTTTGTACAACCACACAAAGCAATAGAGGTCTTCTCACAATTCTTGGCATCCTTAACAAACTACAGTTCCCATTATTCTTTAGGACTGGGGAAGCCCTGACTGTTTAAAGCAGTATGGTCCTGCCTTTATATGTATAGTGCAGACAAGCCTCTTGGGTTTGCTGATAGGAAGGTCGGCAGTTCAAATCCCCACAATGGGGTGAGCTCCCATTGCTCTGTCCCTGCTCCTGCCAACCTAGCAGTTCGAAAGCATACCAGTGCAAGTAGATAAATAGGTACCGCTGCGGCGGGAAGGTAAATGGCATTTCTGTGCACTCTGGCACTCGTCACAGTCCTCCGTGTGCCAGTAGTAGTTTAGTCATGCTGGCCACATGACCTGGAAAACTGTCTGTGGACAAAAGCCGGCTGCCTTGGCTTGGTTGAGTGCCGCAACCATAGCTGTCAACCTTCCCTTTTTTTGCGAGAAATTCCCTTATTCTAGCGCCATTTCCTGCTGCTTCCCGCTGTTATCCCAGATTGTTAGATATCCCGTAGACTGTCCCCAGGACAGGTGAGGCTGCTGATCCCTTATTTTCAAGGCTGCTGATCCCTTATTTTCAAATCTGAAAGTTGACAGCTATGGCTGCAACCCCATAGTCGCCTTTGAGCGGACTTAACTGTCCTGGGGTCCTTTACCTTTTACCTTTACTTTTAGTGCAGACTCTTGAGAGGCAAAATGTACAAGTACCATTCTTTTCAATTCTCTGTGTAGGTGAGAAACCAGCCAGCTCCCCTCTTTCAGTGTTCTAAGTCCCCCACTACCTACCCCACCATAAATCTTCCCGAGGATGCCCATGAATGGTTCAAAATGGCAGATATTGGCTAAACGTTGGGGGAGGCTTCCTTAACAGTAGGAAATGTGCAGAAGTATAACAGCTTGCCTCAAGAGCATGGGTCAGCAAACCTTTTCAGCAGGGGGCTGGTCCACTGTCCCTCAGACCTTGTGGGGGGCCAGACTATATTTTTTTTGGGGGGGGGGGAAATATGAACAAATCCCTATGCCCCACAAATAACCCAGACATGCATTTTAAATAAAAGTACACACATTCTACTCATGTAAAAACACCAGGCAGGCTCCACAAATAACCCAGAGATGCATTTGAAATAAAAGGACACATTCTGCTCATGTAAAAACACGCTGATTCCTGGACCATCTGCAGGCTGGATTTAGAAGGCGATTGGGCCGGATCCGGCCTGTGGGCCTTAGTTTGCCTATCCATGCTCAAGAGGTTGGGAAGCGATCTGTTAGAGTTGCTGTTGTGGCTTCTTGCGTCACAGACCCTGCATTGGGCTGGTGTGTGTGTGGACCAGCTCACCGCAGGGCTCCCTTCCATCTTGACAATTATTTCATAAGTATATGATTCCAGTGACTTACCTTGCAGGGTTGGGGTGAGGATGAAGAAGGTGACCAGATGTTGTAGAAACCATTGCTGCAAATAAAAACCAGCTACTTCTAATCTGTCCTGCATGTGACCTTTTTTTTGGGGGGGGTGTAACAATTTCTTTTTGCATGGTTTGAACAGGGTATAGATGCACTCTCCACATGCAGCAAAATGAAGCACTGGCGTTCTGGATCCCTTCAGACTGCATGAGTGTGGCAGGGTGGGGAGATTTGACAAAGCTCCCTGCAAATTGTTGTTGTTGTTGTTAGAATTTGTATACCACCCTATACCTGGAGGTCTCAGAACAGTTCACAGAACAAAATCAAAATATATAATCAGAATAAAAATAACAACCCAATAACCCAAACTGCTACTACCACTATCCTTATCAGGGTCGGCTCAACTATTAGGCAAAGTGAGGCATTAGCCTCAGGCAGCATATCCTAGTGAGCAGGGGACTGCAGTCCTCTGTTCCTCCTCAACCCCTTGCCCATTCTCTTCCATTGTGTGTGCCTTGCACCCCCTAAGCTAGCCTGCTGCCCTCAGGCATAGAGGTGGCTGATGATCTCCCATTGCCAGTGCTGGAGTCAGCTTCCAGTCCAGTGAATTTCTGTATTGTGTGCCTCAGGCAGCAAAACATCTTAGGCCATCCCTTAGCACTACTTTCTTTACTGCAACACGTTAGAGAGAGGGGGATTTTCATCCAGGCAGCTGTGCTAACTTTCTGCTTGAAAACACCAAGGTTACATGTTTGATCCTCGTATGGGGCAGCTACATAGTCCTGTGTTCAAGGGGTTGGACTAGACGATGTGCAGGGTCCCTTCCAACACTACAATTCTGTGATTCTAATAATTCCCTGGCTATGCTAGCTTCCTATTTCAAGGGCTTCCCTTAAGGGAAGGGCTGAGGCACATTAGCAGAGCATCTGCCTTGCATGCAGAAATTCCCAAATTCAATCTGCAGCATCTCCTGTCTGAAAAGCCTGGAGAGCTCCTGCCAGTCAGAGTAGACAATACTGAGCTAGATGAATCAGTGGCCTGGCTCTGTATAAGGCAGCTTCCAAAGGAAGCTTAGGGACGTGGGTGGTGCTGTGGGTTAAACCACAGAGCCTAGGACTTGCCGATCAGAAGGTCGGTGGTTTAAATCCCCGTGACGGGGTGAGCTCCCGTTGCTCAGTCCCTGCTCCAGCCAACCTAGCTGTTTGAAAGCACGCCAAAGTGCAAGTAGATAAATAGGTACCACTCTGGCGGGAAGGTAAACAGCATTTCCGTGCGCTGCTCTGGTTCACCAGAAGCGGCTTAGTCATGCTGGCCACGTGACCCAGAAGCTGTCTGCGGACAAATGCTGGCTCCCTCGGCCCATAGAGCGAGATGAGCGCCGCAACCCCAGAGTTGGTCACGACTGGACCTAATGGTCAGGGGTACCTTTACCTTTAAAGGAAGCTTAGTATCGGAGCTTCTCTGTTTTGCATGCAGAAGTTCCCATTCCAGGCATCGCCAGGTAGAACTGAGACTCCCTGCCTGAAACTGACTCTGCCAGTCAGTGTAGACAGCACTGAGCCAGATGGACCAACTCAGGAAAGCCATCTCCCTGTTTCTGGGTTGATTAATTCTTTCCTTCGCTGTCTTTCATGGGGGGAATTCACCCCTACACCTGCACAATTTTGCTATAAGGTGCCTCTTATTAGGAACCCCTGAAGAGCCTCTCAGGTTGAAGCATCAGGGCTCCCCATTGTTCCAAGGAAAGCTCGGTCGGCTCCTCTTCCCCCTCCCCTCTTGCCTTCCGGATCTTTGCCTCCCCTGGATGAATCACAGCTTGCTCACTCTCACCTGTTTGCAAGCCCTCCATTGTGTAGGGGTGTGAAACTGATCTCCGCCCAGCAGCTGCGTCCCGTCGCATTCGGTGCAGAGCTCGTGGGGTGGCGGGCGGGTGTTGTTCCTCGTTGCGCCATGCTTGGCCAGGCAGATGTCATTTTCACACAGGCTAGCAGGGAAAAGCACACAAAGTGCATGTGTGTGTGTTTGCGCGCAACAAGGGAGAAAGAACGTGCCGCATCCAGGGGTCAGTCAGTCCATTTCGATTTCTCTCCGCCTCTTATTTCCCCAGCCTTAAATTCAGTTCTCCACATTTGCACCTTAAGTTTCAAATTTATTTATTTATTTATTTATTTATTTATTTATTTATTTTAAAAGGCCTCGTGGAAATACATCAAGCTTTTAGTGCAAATTTCTCCTGATAGTTGCATTTGTATGTGTAATGTTGCCAAATATGCACATTTATTTTTTTGCAAGGCAATTGCCCCCTAAAATAACGACAACAAGGATAACAGCCGCAACAGCAACAACTCACCCTTCACCCTAAGGTCCCAGTAATTACAACAATAATTACAAAATGATTAAAGCACAGCTGCCAGTTTGTTCCCAGCCCCAAGCCTCAGCTACATTGGCAAAGAAAAAACACTTTATATGCATTGTATATGCATTATAACACTGTGACACCAGAAGGCGCTGTGGAGTTCCATTTTTGCCAACCTGATTTATCATACAAAGTTTGCAACATGCTTCTTTGATGTGTCTAGATGCAACCCTAGTTCAAGGTGCTCACATTGTTAGTGTTTAAAGCCCCAAGTCACTCAGGACCCTAATATCTGAAAGATCCCTTCCTTCCCTTACAGACCCTCTCAAGTGCTGAGTTCAGCATTTCTCTAATGAAACTAGGGATGTCCCATTCTATAATGATAATTTACTATTTATACTCCACCCCTCTGACTGGGTTGCCCCAGCCGCTCTGGGCAGCTTTCAACATACAGTGGTATCTCAGGTTAAAAAAGCTTCGGGTTACAAACTCCGCTAACCCAGAAGTAGTTGCTCTGGGTTGCAAACTTTGCCCCAGGATGAGAACGGAAATCGTGCGCCTGCAGCGGGAGGTCTCATTAGCAAAAATGCGCCTCAGGTTAAGAATGATTTCAGGTTAAGAACAGACCTCCAGAATGAATTAAGTTCATAACCCAAGGTACCACTGTACATTAAAACATAAGAACACATTAAACATTAAAAAAAAACCCTGTCCCTATACAGGATTGCCTTCAGATGACTTGGGGGTTGGATAACTCCATACCCTCCAACATTTCTCCAATGAAAATAGGGACATCCTAAGGAAGAGTGGGACATTCCTGGATCAAATTAGAAATTGGGATGGCTTCTGTAAACCAGGGACATCCCTGGAAAATAGGGACACTTGGAAGGCCTGTGAGGGTGAAGAGCAATGTGCGTTTATATGTGTGTGTTTAAAGCACCTTACAATGACAGAAATAAGATGGGACCAAAAATATACATTTCAAGTGTCAAAGGGGTGAGTCTTCAGGAATAGCTAAAATGTCTGTTTCCCTAATATTTACGTTCATATGCAGACATTGTTCTCGAAGGGTGTGATGCACTACACTGGTGTGGCAGGAGAGGAGAGCAAGTGTAGCTGGAAGATTCAAGGACAGTGAAAGGAACATATAAACATTTCAGTATAGTATAATATAGTATACACCCATACCCCCACTCACCCCCCACACCGTACTTTCCTATGTATTAGATGAGGATTTCTTATTTTAAAAAATTTATTTAAAAATTGGGGATCGTCTTATACATGGATAGGGCATAGGGAGGACGTGGGATTGGTTGCTGTTGCAAGCCGGAGATTGTCAGTGGCTATTGGCTGTGTTATTGTTTGCGGTGGCAAGGGCTGGTGTTGATTGGCTGTCGCTGTGTCAGGTGGCCAGGTGATTGGTGGCTTCTGCCGGCGAGGGGACAGATGACAGGCTGGTTTTGCGGCGTGTGCAAGTGGCAGCGCTGGTCATGCGTTTGAGCGTTTTTCGGCACCCCCCACAAAAGTTCAACAACTCTGGGCAATCTCCCCCCAAATAGGAGGCATCTTATACACGGGGGTGTGTTATACACGAAAAAATATGGTGTGTGTATGTGTATACACACACACACACAACCAGAAACAGTATCCATGCCTCTCTTCAAGACCGTTGGCTTTTCTCCTGCAGTTTTCCATGACATATTGTTGTCAAAAGGGATTTTAAAAGGTAAAGGTAAAGGTACCCCTGCCCGTACGGGCCAGTCTTGACAGACTCTGGGGTTGTGCGCCCATCTCACTTAAGAGGCCAGGGGCCAGCGCTGTCCGGAGACACTTCCGGGTCACGTGGCCAGAGTGACATTGCTGCTCTGGCCAGGGCCAGAGCCGCACACGGAAACGCCGTTTACCTTCCCGCTGGTAAGCGGTCCCTATTTATCTACTTGCACCCGGAGGTGCTTTCGAACTGCTAGGTTGGCAGGCGCTGGGACCGAGCAGCGGGAGCTCACCCCGCCGCAGGGATTCGAACCGCCGACCTTTCGATCGGCAAGTCCTAGGCGCTGAGGCTTTAACCCACAGCGCCACCTGCGTCCCCTCAAAAGGGATTTTAAGCTCTGACAAATATGAAAGAGCAGAAAAGAGAAAGGCTTCTTGTGTTAATGAGGAGATGAGAGTGTGTCTGTCTCCAGTTAGACCTAATATAAATGAGATTAACTGGGGAAAGCAAATTCACGCCTCCCTTTGAGTTTTTATAGATACTTAAGGTACATGTGTAAGAGGCTCGCTTATAATTACATTTTGGGAACGATTCATGCTCTTCGTTGTTGTATACTTTCCGGAAGTCCCATGAGTATATTATAAAGTAGTTGTGTTCTGTGTTATAAAGCCAGCACTGCTAGTTGTTGTTTCGTTTGGTTTTCCGATATACCGTATTTTTTGCTCTATAAGACTCACTTTTTCCCTCCTAAAAAGTAAGAGGGAATGTGTATGCGTCTTATGGAGCGAATGCAGGCTGCGCAGCTATCCCAGAAGCCAGAACTCAAAAGGGATTGCTGCTTTCACTGCGCAGCGATCCCTCTTGCTGTTCTGGCTTCTGAGATTCAGAATATTTTTTTTCTTGTTTTCCTCCTCCAAAAACTAGTTGCGTCTTGTGGTCTGGTGCGTCTTATAGAGCGAAAAATATGGTATTTCTTATCAATAAAAGAAATTGGTGTGGCACAAGCAAACTTTTGTTCTGAAAGTGTGACCCAGAGAGATAGGAAAAAGAGAGAAAGAACAATTGCCCTAGTTACAGTGTATGCAATTTTGTACACATTACCGGTACTTTGTTAGAGAACTGGATTTCAAAATTCAGGGAAGTTTGAATTTTGTTGTTTCGTTTTGCCTACTGCTCCCCCAATCCAGTTAAAGCCCTGATCCACCGCACTCTGATACAGGATGACCCAGGGTAACCCTGACCTAAATCAGAGCCCCCAACTGAATCGGGAGCCTTGCACAGTCTTTAATTAAGGTTTAAAACTCTAATAAAACCTGTGGGTGGGAGGCGGCGAGAAACAGGAGACTCAACAGGTTTCTTGCCTCCATCTGCTTCTCCCCTGCTCTCTTCTGCCCACTGTTTTGCCAGCCCCATATTGCCCCCAGGTAGCTCCGAGCCAACCCATGGCAATTCAGGTCTGCTTCAACCTGCTCCAAGTCAAACCAAATGGGTCCATTTCAGTTCAGGATCTGGGATTCAGCCAGAGTGCCGGTGCACAGCCCTAGGTGAATTTTATGTAAACAGCGACACTGGATCTGCTACCAGATGCAGATAAAAAGGGTGGCTCTTGGTGATGTCAAAGATCAAGGGGCAAAAGGACCAAATTCTCTGCCAGGGAGAATTTGGATGGGTGAGTTTGAGGGACCTGAGTTGAAGAAAACTCAGGAGACAACAGTAGCGGAGGTGGTCCATGCAGTGCTTTCCAAATGAGCCCGCCTTCCTATTTACTTAATGAAATTTCTATTTACATTTATTTCTATTTATTTAAATTGATGCGCTGTCCCAGCGGTTCTGCCAGCCCCCTGGCTCATGCACTGGTGCGAATATTATTATTGTTTATCCCCATCAATATTTATCCACAGTCAGATTGTTTTGACTGCAACTCTGCGCTTTAATTAGCAAGCGCGCCTTCTCGGGCTTGTTTCTTTGCTACTGTCTTCATGCATTATTGTCATAATTACTTTTAATTACGGCCCGTCCTCCTCCGCCGCCGGCTGTTGCGTTCGGCGCTGGGTCGTAAGGGAAGCACTCCAAACCCACACGCCTGCTTAGAAGAGCGATGGAAAGCAAAGAATCTTCCTTTTGTCAGGCATATACTCCCTGTTTAGAGCTGTGTGGTGATGGGCTGGCAGCTAATTTTAAACACTGGGTTTGTAGTATTGTAGTCCGCCTTTCTTCTAGTGCTCAAGAATGTTTGCAATAAAAAACAAACAAACCACAGGTAAGGAACCTTCTTTTTTTAGAATAATTTTTATTGGTTTTAACATATAAATTATAAAATGTACCACGAAAACTTATCGCTTATACAGTCTTTTTGGACTTCTGTCAGCACCTCTGATGATCCACTGTTTTAACCACTTCTTATGCATTTCTTAACTTTATATTGCCTTTACATCTCTTAACAAATCATCCTTCCCCTTATCCATTTTTGCAATACTTCCAATAATACTCCTAACAAAACTTCTTGCAACCCTACAAACGTTGTCTGATCTTCACAAATACTTTTCAAA
Source organism: Podarcis gaigeae (assembly GCF_964106915.1). Classification (NCBI taxonomy): domain Eukaryota; kingdom Metazoa; phylum Chordata; class Lepidosauria; order Squamata; family Lacertidae; genus Podarcis; species Podarcis gaigeae. The sequence continues at coordinate 21,603,263 of NC_139693.1, read as the reverse complement.
TAGTCCATAAATTTACTCCAGTCTTCCGTGAATTTCTGGTCCCGCCGGTTTCGAATCCTTCCTGTTAGTTTATCTAGTTCTGCATAGTCCATTAACTTCATCCTCCATTCTTCAATCTTTGGTAACTCTTCTTGCTTCCATTTTTGGGCCAATAATATTCTTGCTGCTGTTATTGCATATAAAAAAAGCTTACATTCCTTTCTATTTATATCACTCCCCACAATGCCCAATAAAAATGCTTCTGGTGGTAAGTAACCTTCTTCAGCCCCAGAGTCACATTCCTTCTGGGACAACCTTCCATGGACCACATGCCAGCAGTGGGTGGGGCCAGAGGCAAAAGTAGGTGGAGCAACAAATGTAAATGTTACCTTTGCACAGTATTTTTGCCTTATTCATTGGGTGTCAGGGACTGGCTGGAGGAGGAGGGGCCTGGGAGAGGGGGCGTGGCTAGGGGAAAGGTGTGGCCTGCAGATAGTGTGAGTATCAGTGGTGCTGTTATGGTTATCATGTTGATCTAGGACCAGGGAGACCAGGGTTCAAATTACTACTTGGCCATGGAGTTCACTGTGTGTCTTGGCCTGACAGCCTGACCTACCCTGGAAGTAGTGTCTGGTCAGAAATGGGGAAAAAATGTTCTGGAAAATCCAGATGTATGGCAAGCCATGTTGAGCGTGTTGCTTTTCCCCAATATTCCTAAAATATGTCAAAAACGGCAAAAAAATGGGGGGGTTTGCAAAGAAATATCAACAACTTTGGGCAAAACTAGAAAAAGCTCAACAACTTTAAAAGGTAAAGGGACCCCTGACCATTAGGTCCAGGTGTGACCGACTCTAGGGTTGCGGCGCTCAACTCGCTTTATTGGCTGAGGGAGCCGGCGTACAGCTTCCGGGTCATGTGGCCAGCATGACTAAGCCGCTTCTGGCGAATCAGAGCAACACACGGAAATACTGTTTACCTTCCTGCCGGAGTGGTACCTATTTATCTACTTGCACTTTGACGTGCTTTCGAACTGCTAGGTTGGCAGGAGCAGGGACCGAACAATGGGAGTTCACCCCGTCATGGGGATTCGAACCGCCAACCTTCTGATCGGCAAGTCCTAGGCTCTGTGGTTTAACTCACAGTGCCACCCGCGTCCCTCAACAACTTTACCCCCCCAAAAAACACATCTCAACAACTTTGGCCCCCCAAAAAAAGAAAAAAAGAAAAGACTGCTCAACAAGTTTTGTGTCCTGGTGTTCACTTTTTGAAATATGGCAAGGCTAGCAGGTGAAAGCCGTGTCTTTGGAGGAGAGGTGAGATATAAAGGCAATAATAAACACTAATTGTGCCAGACCAGAGGGAAGATGCTAATTAAAAGGAGAGGTGGCCTCTGAGGTTATAAAGCAGGTATGGGCAGCCTATGGGCACATGCAGGCCTTTGTCTTAATGTCATGCAAGCGGCAAGGAGGGAGAAGGAGTATCAGAAAGAGAGAAAAAGAGGGTTCCCTGCCCATTTTGAGCCAACCACCAATGGGTGGCCCTTGTCAAATTACCCACGAATGACCCCCCCCCCCCACACACACTTTAAAGACTAAAACCACCACCTTGAATTGAGTCTGGAAGCAAACTGCCAACCAGCACAGCCACTGCTTTAGTGGTGAAATATAACCTTGCCCTGTATGTTCTTCCTTCATTCCATGCTGGCGGCAGCTTCCAAGCAGTCTCCAAGGGCAGCCCTACTTGAAGTGCATTGCAGTGGTCAATCCGAGACGATGAAAGTGGCCCCAAGGAATGTGCAGGAGACATTGCCTCAGCCTCAGACTGAAAGGAGAAGGAGCTGCTGTGAGCTAGCATTGTTTTCTTAATATAAATAATTTTTATTAACAGGCCAATCACATCACATTAGTCAAATCACATTAGTTCCAAATTATACAGCCAAATTTTAATTTTTTGTTGAGGGTACCCATACATCAAGCTCAGCACGAGTCCAAAATTCCGGATAACTCCAGGCATCACATATTTTACTGCTTTAATTAGACAGTTCTATCCAGTTCGATCCAGATAGTCCTTTATTACTTTCTTTCTCATCTTGTTGTTATCATATATTCCTTTCTTTGCGATCTCTGATGGTTCTCACAAGCAGACTGAAAACTGGCGTCTCTGTGTGGGTTTTGTACTCTTCAAAAACTATCTCTCTCCGGGACAGCCTCTGTTCAACGCTTCCAAAAACAAAGTTAACCTTTGGTCTGTCCTTTATTTTTCCTCAGGCTAGCCAGATATATCAAACAAATCAGGGGGCTCTGTCAGGTCAAACTTGCATTCCAGCACTCCTTCTCTTTTGAACGATCCTGATTCTCCTCCCCCCTATCCTTCTTTCTCCGGCAAGCCTGTCTTGGCGAGACGCCATTTTTTAACTGCGTTATAAAAAAATTCCTCTTTCTCACCGTTCACCAGTCTTCTCTCCTGTTGTAATCCATCCCCACACAGTTCTTAAAATCCTGCTTATGATTGATAAAAACGTGACGATATTATTTCTTTCTGGGGTGAAGGGTTATTGCTCTGAGCTAGCATTGTTTTTCGAAGCAACCCAGGATCCAGGAGCACCCTTAAACGCTATGGGCCTGCTCCAGTTTGGAAGAAGTTACCACCCTGTATTGTGAACCAAGAAAGGATCAATGGGCCAGCCAATCCCCTCCCAAGAAAGCCAAAGGCACAAGTGGCAGACTCCATGTGCTGACAATAGCCTTTCTATGGGTGATCTTGGGAAAGCGGCAAAGTCCATCCAGGGACATTTTCCTCCTGCCGCTTTGGGTTTTTCTTTTTCTTTGGTTCTTGATGAATTGCAGTGGCCAAACCACCCCAGGAGATGTTTTCAGGAAGATGGAATCTCATAAATCAAAACTCTGGGCAATCCACCCCCAGTTCCTAAAAAAGAAAAAGGCACTCCCAAGAAGTGTTGGGGGCTGCTGAACCCTATTACTCGAACTCCATTAATTATAAGGCAGTCAGCCGAACATAGTCTGGACCATTTTTTATCTTAAGTCTCAAAACTGATTACTTTCCGCCTTCCGCCACCCCTTCACCTTCGAAAGAATAAAGCAACACCAGACTTAGAAAAGGGAAAGAGTTGCCAAGGGGGGAAAGCTCAGGCTGAGCCGCACAGATCTTCATGATCGGGTGAAAGCATGCGACAAAGTCTTTTGGGGCTGTACCATTTCAGAATGCAAGAGGGGGACAGGGACGAGATTCCAGGTTTGATTGATTGCTTCCCTCCACCCTGTGTCAAAAACTCATTGTATATGGAAAACTAGGGTGTCAGGAGGACAGCTAGGCACAGGATCTTTAACCCCTGAATTGCTAGCTTTCAAACGGCAGGGTAGTTTTTGATGTGGGGGTAGTGGTGTAGCAGCAATTTCAGAAGTGCAGCCTTCATGATAGACACAGTAAACATCTGCTTCTAATATATTACAATATTCTAAAGGTAAAGGTAAAGGTACCCCTGCCCGTACGGGCCAGTCTTGACAGACTGGGGTTGTGCGCCCATCTCACTTAAGAGGCCAGGGGCCAGCGCTGTCCGGAGACACTTCCGGGTCACGTGGCCAGCGTGACATCGCTGCTCTGGCCAGGGCCAGAGCCGCACACGGAAACGCCGTTTACCTTCCCGCTGGTAAGCGGTCCCTATTTATCTACTTGCACCCGGAGGTGCTTTCGAACTGCTAGGTTGGCAGGCGCTGGGACCGAGCAGCGGGAGCTCACCCCACCGCAGGGATTCGAACCGCCGAGCTTTCGATCGGCAAGTCCTAGGCGCTGAGGCTTTAACCCACAGCGCCACCTGCGTCCCACAATATTCTAAGATGATACAATTATTATTATTTAATAATAATAATAATAATAATAATAATAGATGCATTGCAATGTTCAGTGCAGATATTGAGGTGTTGCATTTCAGCTAGATCTACTATTTTCTACGTGTGTAATAATAATAATAATAATTTATTATTTATACCCTTTCCATTGGCTGGGTTTCCCCAGCCACTCCGGGCAGCTCCCAACATCATCATCATCATAGCAATAAAAGATTAAACATTAAAGACTTCCCTATACAGGGCTGCCTTCAGGTGTCTTCTAAAAGTCAGATAGTTGTTTATTTCCTTGAAATCTGATGGGAGAGCGTTCCACAGGGCAGGCACCACTACTAAGAAGGCATACATGGGCAAATGATTCAGAGTGCTCCAATATCTTATATTGGAGGGACTTAAATTGTGTTTTCCATTACATTCCATTGTACGAAACAGAACTTGCACACCATTCTCTTGAAACCAAAGTGCCTTGTGCTTTTCTGTGTTCCTAAATGCTTAGCTTTGGAGCATACAGAACGACTCGGTGTTCTTCCAGTGCTGATCCTCAATGGCTGACTCACCTCCTTTCAACCTGATTTGCACCAGTCAGCACAAAGGGTGGAAAGATTTCTTCTCAGTGGCTAAACCCCCCCCCCCACTTCCTTGCTTATTGGGCGGCTCTAACATGCTGGAGAAAGGGACCCTGCTGCAGAAATAGTAGCAGTTATTTGACAACCCCCCCCACTGACACCATCGCATAGGGAAGAAGGGACTGCAGACTCTCAGTCCTCTGCCTGTAACCTGAAATGGAACTACTCAAGGGTAACTATATGTTTAGCCTACACGTCTTCAGAACCTGTAGCTTCACAATAAACAAGTCTTGGTTTCCTCAGTTTTCGACCAACACTGCAACCCAGGGTTTGCCAGCACTGTCATTATTATTATTAATGAAATTTGTATTCTGTCCTTCATACATGTTTGATCCTTGTATTGGACAGCTGCATATTCCTGCATTGCAAGGAGTTGTATTAAATGATCCTTAGGAACACTTCCAACTTTACAATTCTATGATTCTACCTCAGGGCGTTTCCCAGCACGGCACTTGTGAATCTCAAGGCGCACTTGAGGCCCACAAAGCCTTCAGTCCTTCTCCCTGCTCCCTGCCCATTTGGTGGCGAGGTGGTCAGAGTAGTTAACCCTTTTCCCCTTGAAAGGTCCATTGAGCTGAAGAAGGAAGTTGAAAGAGTGCCGCTCTTTCCCATTTCCTCTTTCAGCTCTATGTGCTTTCCAAGACCCTGATTAATTCTACTGGATCTGACTTTTACACAGACACCACATAAAAAAGTAAAGCTTGTGTACTGGCCTGTTCTCACTTTCTTGGGGTGGAGTAGCAGAATCAAGGTTGGCAAACCCTACTGGAACCCAGCCTTTCATAGCCTAGTGTCCTCCAGATGTTTTGGACTACAATCAGTTCAGCCCATCACAGCGGTTGCAGAAGGCTGCTCTAGCCACTACACCGTGCTGTCTTCCATTCAAACTGGACAGCGCTGACTGAGCTAGACTGATGGCTTAGGCCCAGTAAAAAGCAGTTTTTCATAGGGACAGAGTTAATATTCAAAACAGCAGCCAGGTTTTCATAAACCCAGTGGTTTACAATGCCACAGAGTGGGTTGGGAAGTTAACATTCCAGTCAGGAGACTGGTTGTCCGATAATCCACTTAGGGAAAAGCAATTTGGTCTGTTTATTTCTTTTTTACTGGAATGGTCCTGCATTTTCAATACGAGTTGGGGGCTGCTGTCCACCCTAGGTCTCGTTTTTCTCTCTGGAAAAAAAGGAGGAACATTAGCGCATCATTCCTAGAAGCTTCCCTGCCACAGGAATAAAGGAAACTGCATTACACAGTCCCAGATCCTTGATACTTGATATCTCAGTATTGCCTACACTGACTGACAGCAGCTGTCCAGAATTTAAGGGAAATCATCTTTCTCAGCCCTAGTGTCAGGAGCAAGCCAGCAATAAATCACACAGAGGAAGTGAAGTTAACTCTTTATTAGAAGAAACAAGGTCTCTCAGTTGTGCCAGGTCTATTGAGCCCAGCAACTCTCTCGGTAGGTCTTGCCCCATGAGGCAGTTGCGGAGGCTGAAGGTCCCCACCTTCCCATAGCTGCCTACATCTGTTCCTCTCCCAGATCCTTCCCAAGCAATCTGAGACTATGCCGGCATGCCTGTCTTTGCTCCTCTCACTTCATACCTCCCCTAGTCCTAGGAGATCCGGGGAGAGGGGAGCTTGTTCCAACAGGAGGGGGAGACACCCTGACTTCTTTAACAGCCTGACTTAACTCTGCCTCTTGGCCTCTCTCCTCCCCTGCGTCAGTTTCTGATTCCAGATTTCTCCTTGCCACACCTAGCTGGGGATTTAGGTAGTCATTTATTTGATATATATATATTTAAAATACTGCCTTTCTCCCAAGCTGGGATTCAAGGCAGCTTCTAACATTTAAAAACAGGAGAGGCTGTGTGGTGTAGTGGTTAGAGCACTGAATGAAGGCCTGGGAGAGACCAGGGTTCACATCCCTCCACTCAGCCATGAAGCTTACTGGCTGTAGGCTTGGGCAAGTCAGGCAAAAAATAACACTCAATGACATTGTGAAGCAGGACTGGTGAGGGTGTGTGGCCTGGCGAGAGAAGGTGTGGCCAGGTGAGAGTTTCAAGGGCCCAATCCAGCTCCTGGGGCTGAGATTCCCCATTTCCATAATAGATATGTACTGTAAAGGTAAAGGGACCCCTGACCATTAGGTCCAGTCATGGCCGACTCTGGGTTTGCGGCGCTCATCTTGCTTTATTGGCCGAGGGAGCCGGCGTACAGCTTCGGGGTCATGTGGCCAGCATGACTAAGCCACTTCTGGCAAACCAGAGCAGCGCACGGAAACGCTGTTTACCTTCCTGCCAGAGCGGTACCTACCGTATTTTTCGCTCTATAACACACACTCGACCATAACACACACATAGTTTTTAGAGGAGGAAAATCTGTAGGCATGCCACCCGTAGGCATTCCCTCCATAACACGCACAGACATTTCCCCTTACTTTTTAGAAGGAAAAAAGTGAGTGTTATCTTGCAAAAAATACGGTATTTATCTACTTGCACTTTGATGTGCTTTTGAACTGCTAGGCTGGCAGGAGCAGGGACTGAGCAACGGGAGCTCACCCTGCCATGGGGATTCGAACCTTCTGACCGGCAAGCCCTAGGCTCTGTGGTTTAACTCACAGCGCCACCCGCATCCCTAGATATGTACCCTACCTTGCAGCAAATATTCATCTCAGGCTCCACTTCAGGATTGTTGTTGTTGTTTTGCAGAGGTCATATCTCTGGCCTCGTGCAAAGAGAAGTCAGGCAGCACAATGATATGAGTTCTGTTTCCTTTAACTACAGATCTGAAATAGCAATGTTCCTTTAAAGCCATTTTCTGCAAGCCAACTGCGAGCTCCACCTCAACCAGAAAAACGCATTGGCTCAACCCTAGTGGGGCCGCAATCCCTGCTCAGAACTAAGACAGAGGTTTCCAAAATGTGTGCCTTTGTTGTATGCTTCCAACCTCCCCACAAGCCCTTTCCATTGGGACCTTCTGCATTCAGAGCAGATGTTCTGCCACTGAGCTATGGACCTTCCACTCATCCTAGATGAGAACCAAGCATCTCACCCAGCACCCTGCTCTCACAGCGGCCAACCGGGTGTTGACAGGAAGGCACATAGTTTAACTACAGATGCAGTGCTGCAAGAAGACGTGGTGATGGGCACCAGCTTATCTTACCTGTCTGAGGGAATCATAAGTGGTGAGAGTTGTTACACGCAGGTGATGCTTGTGGGTTTCCTAGAAGAGGCGTCTGCTTGGCCGCTGTGAAAACAGGATGCTTGACTAGGTGCCTTTGGTCTTCTTATAGGGATGAGGCAAAGTCATGGAAGATAAGGCTACTGGTTGCCGCTAGTCATGACGGCTCTATATTAACTCCAGGAAGGACCAGAGGCAACAGAGGCGGCCAGTTTGCTACTATGACTGTACAAAGCTCCTAACAGCTCGGGACCAGTTTACCTGCAAGATCACCTAACCCCGTATATGTCTTCTCAGTTGCTTCGATCTGCAGAACAGGCACGGCTGCAGGTGCCATGTAATACCCCCTTTCAGGTTTGTAAGAAATTGATCTCCCCCCCCTCCCGTGTGGCAGCACTGACCCTTGGGAACTCCCTGCCTAGTGAACGCCATGCAAGTACCTTCACTTGCCAAAAACATTTGTTTAGGGAAGCTATCCAGTCACACACTGGCGTGTGCTTTTATCTGGGTTTAAGCTTATTGTTGATTTTAATTACTTTTGAATGTTTTAAATAACTGTTTTTACCTGGGGTTTTGTTTTCATTAAAAATTATAATTTCATTGTTTTAGTCTTGAGAATTTTTTTCTTCCTTTTTTTTTAACAGGAGAACATTATATAATTTTTTATGAAATAAATAAAATAAAACCTTGTCTCTGAATTGCTAGGGATCACAAACTGGAAAGGCTATAATTCCTATGTTTCAGGGGCTGGACCAGATGACTCTTGGGGTCCCTAGAATTCTATGTTTCTACTGTAAAGTCCTGCTTGCAGGTTTCCCAGAGGTATCTGGTTGGCCTCTCTGAGAAGAGGATGTGGAATTAGCTATGTTCTGCCCTCTGCCAAGTCCCACCCGCCTGCCTTTCTATGTACTTTCACCCTGGTGGATTGGCATTGTGTGCCAGCTTCCTCCTTCTTAGCCCCTGTCTTGCCATGATAGAGCACTCTTCAGGAAACAGGATGGGAGCAAAACTGGAGATATTTGCTTCAGTGGACCAGCCTCCACCCTTACATAAGGAGGTCTGAGCTAACCAGGCCTCTTGTTCCAAAGGCCCTGTGTCAGCCTTGGAAAGCATAACTAAAAACAAGCATCTTGCATTTCTCTTTCATTTTTTCCCCAAGCTGTTATACAAGTCTCGACTTGTCCTCCTAGGTTTTGCCATTGCTGGCCTCTCTTTCGCCCGTCCTCCTTTTCCGCCATCCTCTTTCTGGGGAAGAGAGGTGACAGTCACAACATCTATTATCACCACTGAGCTGGTAACTTGCTGATCGCTGTGTAAGATTAGAAACTGAAGGTTGGCCAAAGAACAGAATACACGGCACCTGAAACGAACAAAGAGGACACATAGTTGCACCCCCCAGCGCAAACATCTTTGCAACTCACTGCTGTAAGACACAGTAAAGGCTCGCGGTATAAGCACCGTGGTGTATATGCATAGTGCCTTCTTAAATAATAATAATCATGATGTTATTTTTTATTAAGTATACATGGTGCCTTTTTAAAAGCCTCTTAACATTCTGCATTCTGGAAGTTCAAATTCTGCTCCAAGAAAAACTGAATTCTGCAAGATGTGTAAACGACACAAACAGAGAAAATGTACAGGATGTTTCTCATTTTGCCCATTAAAAATTTTTTTTTTGCTGGTATTTGAGGGGGAAAGTAATGAGTTGCGCTGGGTGGTGAACCCTTCAAGCTGCCCTGAGATCTACAGGTATAGGGCAGTATACAAATTTAATAAATTATTATTATTATTATTATTATTATTATTATTATTATTAGTGCTTTTTTTTAGGAAGAAAAAGATGCCATGAAGTTACTGCAACCATGAAGTTGTTGCAGTAAGTGCCACACTCCGAATATTTAGGGGTGGGCAGGTGCCAATACTGTGTACCCAGAAAAAAGCACCAACTATTATAATTTATTTAATTTGTATACAGGGTGCTCTCAGGGTGCTCCACACCATAAAACCACAGTATAAAAACACAAGATACTTTTGATCCTGCGCAGTGGCATAGCGTGGGGGGTGCAGGGGGGCCCGGCCGCACCGGGCGCAACATCTGGGGGTTAGGGTTAGGGGGGGCAAATGCACGGGTTAGGGGGTGAAAATTACTTGCCTTGCCCCGGGTGCTGACAACCCACGCTACGCCACTGATCCTGTGGATTTGTGGAAAAGTCAGAAGACTGCACAATCAAATTAACAATTGCCCAACTTGTGCTTTTGCACACTTCGTGATGGGACGGGGAGTGTTTCATTTTTAACCGTGTAATTATTTGCATACATGCATACATGCCCTGACGGTACTTAATGGACATAACAGACCCAACAAATATGGTACAAACAACAATAGGGTAATGCCTATTGGACCAAAGTTGCTCTCAGATACAAAATCAAATGCGGATGAGTGTGGGTGACTCTGGCCTAATTTGAAGGGGGGGTGGATTAACAGCTAAATAACCCAGGTGGTGCTGTAGGGACATGGGTGGTGCTGTGGTCAAAACCACAAGGCCTAGGGCTTGCCGATCAGGCTGGAAGTTTGAATTCCTGTGACAGGGTGAACTCCCGTTGCTCGGACCCAGCTCCTGCCAACCTAGCAGTTCAAAAGCACATCAAAGTGCAAGTAGATAAATAGGTACCACTCCGGCAGGAAGGTAAACGGCGTTTCCATGCGCTGCTCTGGTTTTTCCAGAAGTGGCTTAGTCCAGCCACATGACCTGGAAAAACTGTCTGCGGACAAACGTTGGCTCCTTCAGCCTATAAAGCGAGATGAGCACCGCAACCCCAGAATCGGCCACGACTGGACTTAATGGTCACAGGTCCCTTTACCTTTACCTAACCCTCAAATGTGGATGAGCTGTTGGGACTTACATTTGAGTACATGCCTGAGATTGAGGCAATTCCTAGAAAGTGGGACTATCATAAGAATATCAGAAGAGCCTGATAGATGCCCATGGGAAACCAGCAAGCAGGACCCAAGCAGAAAGGAACCCCCTCTGCTCCTGCAGTTTCTGGCAACTGGTATTCAGAAACATAGCCATGATGGCCAGTAGCCACATCAGCTGTTATCTTCTTGCTAAGACAAGTACCTTACAGCAAAAGTCTCACAAATGTGGGGCTTGTCTGTTAAGGGGGACTCCGGTGTGAAACGACCGAACCAGATTTTGTTGGCAAGGTTGAAGCTGTCTGTTTAGGACTCATTCTGGAGCAGGGCTTTCGCTCACACATTCCAAAGGTTAAATTAACACACCCAAAGTAGGAAGGTCATTTATTTTCATTGCACTTATCTGGGATACCTGTGTGTTTTTGCATAGAAACATTGCAGACTGTATACCTCTTGGGTCTGAGGCCTTAATGGCCTGCCAGTTTACACACACACACACGCACACACACGAAAGGGGGCAGTGTGTGTGTATCTGAGCCGACTGAGGACACGCCAAGAATCTGATGAGATGGACTCTGGTCCATGAAAGCATCTGCCACAGTAAATCGGACCAGGATCTTCAAGACAGCACAACACATTTCCTGGCATCTTATCTATCACCATTCCTTTCATCACTGTTCTTCAGCGCTGTGAGCACCACTGCTTGTGTAGCTAAAACAGACATCCTTGTTTTCATGGGAGAAATGTTGGACGGTATGTAAATGCACATTATGGAGCTAAAACCCACACACAGGTTGCAGGTTATCAAGAGGGTATGGGATTTCAAATTTTGCAGAAATCTCTTTCTCTCCTCTCCCCCCACAACTGGGGAAAATAAATTCTCAAATCAGCTCAATAGGAGCAGAACATGCTTGCTACTTAGGGAATAATGGTGTGTGTGGTTTTTTTTTTGGGGGGGGGGGCAGAAAACCAGGGAGGAAGATAATGGATTATCCTGCAGGAAGTCATGGCTGACTTAACTGGGACCTTAGACAGGAGTACTCCATGCTGCAATATTTTATTGTAGCTCCCACATGTCAGGCAGCCACCACCAACCTTTGCAGACGCAAGGCCCGCTTTTAGCTACAACCTGTGCAATGAGGCCACTTCTAATTTTTGGACCAGCCATCTATGCCCCTGTTCCTGTTTTGTTTTGCTTTTTTAAAACCTAGGATGACTGGATGCAAGAGAGGTCAAGGAAGATATCTCGGCAAGGTCATCTTGTCATTCAGCAAAGAGAAAATCTACACCTTCTGGGATTTCTTCTAGAAGAGATGAGGAAGCCATGGTCCTCCGAATGTAGCTGAGCTACAGCTCCCATCACCCGCAAGCATAACCTACACTGGCTGGGCCTGATGGGAGTTGGAGTCCAGTCGCAGATTCTCCATTCCTGAATGAGATACCACCTTTGGCCTATGTTGTCTGGGATGTTTTTAAATATTTGAAAGCTGCCGCCATGTGCTAAATTGGCTCAAAGAAACAAAAAACGTGTTTTAGATAGAGCAAGCATATTTTTCCGTGAATAAGATTAGTTTTCCCCCCTTAAAAATAATGTCAAAAATTAGTGGGTGTTTTATACACAGATACATCTCCCCCCCCCCATTTTCTTAAATTTGAGTCCCCAAAAACAGGGGGCATCTTAAACATGAGGGCATCTTATAGGCAGAAAAATACGGTACTTTGTAATCTGAACATTTCTTCAGAAGTAAGTCCCTTTAAGTTTTAGATCTCTGGGGTTTACTCCCAAGTTGCTGTGTATGTGTTAAAAACAGTGGCATTTCTCTCCCACTCTTTGAGGCAGATCATGATTACTCTGAGAAATGCAGCACCAATTAATTGCAATTAACAGTAATCATTTTTGCACTGAATAATAATAATGAGAATTATTCCAATTAATAATAATTGTAATTATTGCTGTTGTTCTTAACCGCATTAAATGATAAAATAATCAGCAGTAGAATGAGAATCTTTCCAGTACTCCTACTTATGCTGTTACCTCATTTGCAAATTGACACTTCAGATGACTAAGGTACAATAAATAACCAATAAACACAAAAACATACTTTATTTGTTTCTTCTTTATACAAAATAAAGAAACTAGGAGCAAAAAACTATAATACATTCTTAAACAGGTGTGTTGCCTCCGATAAAGGTTTAGACTGGATTGGCGTTTGCTAGTGGCATTCCAAAATTGGGTTTTTAAAAAACTTTTATTGGTAGTTGTGGTTATATTTCCGCCAAAATAATTATAATTATAATATAATAATATTAATAATAATAATAATTAAGAAAACAAAAAAACACCCTCCCCAAATCCCTCTCAACATATTTAAATAAGTCCTGCAAGTCGTTCCAGCACTTACCACGAGGGGGCGACGTGTCACCAATGAAACATTCCTCCTTTCCGGAGATCTTTTCCCAAAGTCCCTTCTCCTGCCACCATCGAACACGCACAAAATAAACCTTTTAATTAAAATAAACTGGTTCTCTCTCTCTTTTTTTCGGATTTAGGAAAAACAGAAACCCAAAACAACCCAAAAAAAAACAACAACAACCCAAGACGCAATCCTGGACGGGGCGGGGACAGGTGATGGTCGTTTTGCTCCCCAACCTCTTTCTCACATCCTCCAGTCTGTGAAACAGGCGAGTCCAGCTTTGGTCCAACGAATGGGCGAGTTCCAGAGATTCGCTGCCAGAGGTTCCTCGAACAAAGACGGCGAACCACTTCTGGGCGCTGCAACCGGGGTGGGTGGGTGGGTTGGTTTGTTGGTTGGGGGGGACCGCCAGCCATGTCCAACGTCCCCACTGTGAGCCCACCCGGGGCCAGACAGCGGGCCGCGCGCGGTCCTTGAGCGGCCCCCGAGGGGCATGGGGGGAAGAGGAGGTCTGGCGAGGCGCGATTTGGCATCACGGTGGTGGCGCTTTTGGTAAACGGAGTTTTCGCCCCGACGGAGCGGGCGGAGCTGGACAAAAAAAGGGGGCTACTCTTCTTTCGGTCCGGTGAGGTCAGGCGCGCGCCCTCCGCCAGGGGGTGGCTCTACCACACGGCCGTCTCGTTCAGCTCCTGGTTAGGGTGCGAGAGGGGCCCGCTGTAGCTGGACATGGAGAAAGGGGGGCTGGGACCCCCGCTGAAGACCTCGCCCGGGATGGGGTGCAACGAGCCTGGCAGCCCGGGCTCCGGGCTGGGCGTGTCGGGGTGAGAGATCATATCCGTATACCTTTGGTTCTCGGAAGCGTGGTGCCCGGGAAGAGGAGGTTCCAGGGGTCCGAGCGGCGTGGATCCGGCCCCCGAGGTTGGGATGTAGCTGGAATCGGCGGGGGACTGCGCCTGCGAGGGGGGGCCGTGCGGGAAGAAGTCGTAGTTGCCCCCAGGGCCGTAGTAGTCGCCTTGGTAATCTGAGCGGCGGGGGGAGGGGAGAGAGGAGAGAGCGAGAGCAGGTGAGACGGGATCTAAAACCGGGTTGACGAGATCCTACAAGGAGAAAACCCCTCCTCCCCTCAAAACCAAAAAATTCCTCCCAGTAGCACCTTAGAGACCAACTAAGTTTGTTATTACAGTGGTACCTCAGGTTACATACGCTTCAGGTTACATACGCTTCAGGTTACAGACTCCGCTAACCTAGAAATAGTGCTTCAGGTTAAGAACTTTGCTTCAGGATGAGAACAGAAATTGCGCGATGGCGGCGCGGCGGCAGCAGGAGGCCCTATTAGCTAAAGTGGTGCTTCAAGTTAAGAACAGTTTCAGGTTAAGTACGGACCTCAGGAACGAATTAAATACTTAACCTGAGGTACCACTGTAGTGATGTATGGAAGTGAGAGCTGGACCATAAAGAAGGCTGATCGCCGAAGAATTGATGCTTTTGAGTTATGGTGCTGGAGGAGACTCTTGAGAGTCCCCTGGACTGCAAGAAGATCAAACCTCTCCATTCTTAAGGAAATCAGCCCTGAGTGCTCACTGGAAGGACAGATCCTGAAGCTGAGGCCCCAATACTTTGGCCACCTCATGAGAAGAGAAGACTCCCTGGAAAAGCCCCTGATGTTGGGAAAGATGGTTGGACAGTGTTCTCGAAGCTACCAGCATGAGTCTGACCAAACTGCGGGAGGCAGTGGAAGACAGGAGTGCCTGGTGTGCTCTGGTCCATGGGATCACGAAGAATGGGAAACGACTAAACGACTAAACAACAACAAAAGTTTGTTATTAGTATGAGCTTTCCTCCCCTCAGTTAACCATTAAAAAATCCCATGGATGGAGAGGTGGTGTGGTGCAATGGTTAGAGCTCTGGACCGAGGTTGGGGAGGTCCGGGTTCAATTCCCCGCTCGGCCATGAATCCCTAAGTGAGCGACCTGTGGCAAATCACTATTTCTCAACCTACCCTACCTCACAGGGTTGTTGTGAGGATAAACTTGAGGGGTGGGGAGACAAAGCAATCTCCGTGGAGGAAGGGATAAGCAAGCAAACAAAAAAAGCAATACATCAACATATCGATGGCAACGGGATTTGCCAGCCCTGGGCTAGGAAACAGAAGAAGACACCGCTGGCTTCTTGCCATTTCTCTCCTGGACGACCAGGGCAGGTGGGCAGCCGCGCCCACAGAACTGCCTTGTCTTGCCAGTTTGGGGAGTTGAGACCATTGCGCGTCATGTAGTTCGGTGCTGCCCGCAATGGCTGGCAGAGGCTCCTCTCCGGGGTTCCAGGCAGGGAATATTTCCCATCACTAACCCGGAGAGGTCATCGGGGATGGGACCTGGGACAAAAGCCCTTCCGCAAGCATAGTTGGCCATTGACACCTCCCGGAAGGAAGGAAGAGCCGTTTATGTTAGTCTTGCTTTACGCGCAACCGAGTTCAAGCATCAGCTCCGCCACTGAATCCAGCTCGACTCCTTTCCGGAGAAACACCTCGGAGAGGTAAAGCTGCAGGCCTGCGCATTGTTGGGCGGCTGTTTTGCTCAGAAGCAAACCCTCTCTGCTCCACACCCCCTGACCTCCCCCAAATAAACAGAAGGAGGCTCACAAAGACGTTTGCAGAAGCCAGGACAGTCGTAAAAGAATGAAGGACACTCAGGAAGGCCCGAGAAGGGTCAAACGCATAGCTGTCAACTTTTCCCTTTTTTTTTTTTTTAAAAAAAGGGGGAATTCCCTTATTCCGAATAGGATTTCTCGCAAGAAAAGGGAAAAGTTGACAGCTATGGTCAAACGCCAGGCAGGATTCAAACTTGAAATTATCCACAGTGGGCCAGATGAAACAGGCCAGGACATAACCCCAGGAGAAGTGCAAAGATTATTAACAACCACGATTATTGCAAATAGCAGAAATGTGGCATAGAAATATATTATTATTATTATTATTATTATTATTGGTAGTAGTACAATAACAGCAGATATTTTATTTGCATGCATTATCAACAACAGCAAGAACAACAGCATGCTGTAATAATGATAATAATAATAATAATAATAATAATAATAATAATAATAATAATAATAATAATGGTATACTACTAATAATTTTATTATTAGTATAACATGGTAATAACAACAACGTACTACTACTACAACAACAACAACAAAACAACAACAACAACAGTTATAATATACTGCTACTAAATTTATTGCTCGGGTGCTGCATTTTCACATTGATCTGCCCCCAAAACAGCTCACAGCACAAATTATAAATCAGTGAGCACACACACACACACACACACTCACACACACACACACAGAGAGAGAGAGAGAGAGAGAGAGAGAAGAGAGAGAGAAACATACACAGAGACATTTATACAAAGGATAAACTTCTATCACAGAAACCTAGGCACGGACATGGCCTTTAGGCCAGAAACCCACTTATAGCTCGATGCTGTACAGGTAAACTCAAAAGTTCCACTCAATTCAATAGCGCCCCCCCCCCAGTGAGTGGGTGTAGGATCGCAGCCATGGCGCGCAAGACGGTTGTGCCATTTCCCGCATGAGGATGAGGGCCTGTGAGGGTGGGATCGGTGTGCGCACGCACGGAGGCGGGGGGTGGACGGTTTGGGGTCACCGAAAACAAGACAGTGTGAATCTATGGCGATTGTTCTTTATAAAGTGTGGGGTTTAAAAACAAGAAATAAGTAAATGCATTCAATAATAAATTAAGCAATAATTTTGGTGAGTTTTGTCTTAATCATTGGGACAATTTAATGGCGGATGCCACGACTATGAGCTGCGGAGCTCAAAAACAAAACCTCCATCCCCAGAGGCAGTATACCGCGAAATAAATACGGCAGAAAGAGGACGGTGAAAAGCCAGCTCCTTTTGTTTTGCTTTTCTTGCCTAAGCGCTTTGCTGGCGTGTTCCGCGGATGTGGGAAGCCAAAAACTGGAAATTTTTTGGCCTGACGCATCAGACAGGCGCTTCCACCCTCCAACTATCTACTACCGCCTGCCTAAACTGTCATGGAACAGTTTAAAACGCCCCACAAACCTCTCCCGATTTTTTTGTTCAGAAACAAACACCCCTGACGACACACTCAAAGCATCCTCAAAGGACATCCGCCTCCCCCCCCCCCCGCATCGAATTCTATTCGATACGTCACGGCGTTCCAAATAGAACGTTCGTGGAGAAAGTAGCAGACACATCAAAGCCCGGAGCCGCCTTAACGTTCGTTTGTTTATGGACTACTATCAGATGCGCGCCTGATTCTATACGCCCTTCCGTATATACGCTCCAAGCCTGAAGAAAAAAAAATACGCGCAGGAGGGAAAGATGGGCTTGTAACATTTATTTATTTTTTAAAAAAATACAAAAATCTTAAATCTCCAGAAATTGGGGCTTCACATTCAAATGAGTTAATCTTTACTAGCAGGAACCCGGGTGGGAGGAGGAAAAAAAAAACTTCTTAAAATGCGGTGGGACTTCAACGCAGAGTAAACGCACTTAGGATTGGGCTGCAAATTTAGTTTCGGAAAACTAGGAGGAAGCAAGGGCAGAAGCAGTCGCTTTAAACCGGCTGGAGTTAATCAATTCTCTCCCGGTCTGCGCCTTCCTCACCCCCCCCCCGCCCATCATCCTCCGCCAGTGGCGGATAGGACGTTAATTCGATTAAAGATACACCCATTCCTTTAAAAAAAAAAAGGGGGGGGGGAGAAGGCCCACACAAGCCTAGAACAAAGGTGTTCAGCCGGAGCCAAGTCCGCACGCTTATCCTCTAGAGGGGAAGAGGTTACTCGCATTATCTTGCCGCTCTAATTATTGTTATTGCTTTTCATAATAATAATTTTAAAAATAATTCATCACTCGCCCTTCACCAGCAGGTCTCGGGGCCAGTTGCAACTATTTAAAATTCAGAGTAAAAGACACAGTTGAAAACATTGATTCACAAGAAGAGGGCGGGATCTGGAAGCACACACTAAAGTGTCAAAGGCCACGGTCTTCAGCATTCCCGCAAAAAGCTGCGTAGTGAAGGCGCCAGACGCACCTCTCTGAGGAGGGCATTCCACAGCTTAGGAGCTGCCACAGAAAAAAAGGCCCTTTTCCCGGAAGTATACATTTATATTACGCACACTCACACAGACACGTTTTTTTTTTCATGAGAAGAGGGCATTTCCTGCACATAATTTGACACATACACTCTCAGAAAGAAAGGGAGAAACTTCTAGGAACAGCTAGAATTCGCCAGCGAACAGGAGTTTCTCTTCAGGCAGCCCGAAACCCCCGCAGGGCACCACGTTGTAGCAGTGTATTTTAATGTATCTTATTTGACTTCACTTCTCATGCTAAATATCCAACGTACAGGCTGTTCCCGTTCCTCTCGGACCTTAAATTGTGGCTTTATTTATTAGTTTGCATGCTTTTTTTTATTTCTGACACCAGAAGATAGTTCCATAGAATGTACATTGAATTAATTATTTACTTAATTGTTTAATAACACTCGTGTATACCTCTTCCTAACAACACCCGCGCCCGCGCGCACGGAACAACTAGAGCTAAGGAGACGCGTAAAACACACGAGAAAACCCTCTGAAGTGCTTACTGGAAAATAAGTCCTGCTGTGTTCAAGTAAGTTTACTTCCCAAACCAGTTTAGCATCATTCCCGTCACTACCCGAAAACTACCCCTGGCGATTTAAGGGGAGAAGGAGCACACAGCCATAAAAACGGCCTGATGCCGAGTCCGACCAGCTAAACTCAAGCTTTGTTTGCCTGCACTGGCTGGCAGCGACTCTCCACGGTTTTAGACAAGGGATTTGGAGGTACCATTTGGGATTGATCCTGAAGCCTTCTGCATGCCAGAAAGATGCTCTGCCACGGAGCTACAGCCCTTCCACGGGTACCTGTCAACTTTGGAGGGCCCTGCCCTATCAAATATTTTATGGGGGGACAAGGGATCTCGACCCCTAGGGGGAGGAAGAATGCCAAATAACACCCCCTACCTCCAAAGACTGGGTATAAGGAGCAGGAAACCAGACAGACCTGGGAATCCTCGGGAAAATGGGGTTTCTAGGTTCCCTCCAGGCGAACCTTGCTCAAAGAAGTAAATAAATATTTTCCCTCCCGGCCTTTGGTTCCTTTTGGGGTGGGGTTGTTTTTTAACGGGGTTCGCCTTCAGGGAGCTGGAAGGTGGCGGGGTGCGGGGAAACGGGGACGCGGTGCCTGGAAGACCAATGTCCGGGGCCCTGGCCAGAGGCGGCGGCAGCCTTCCATACGCGCTTGGGGTTCGGCCGTAATTGGAACAAATGCCGTCTGAAAAGAGTACAAAGGCGAGGCAGCTGGAGCTTTGTTCGTCGCAGCGCAGGGCGAGGGAGCGCGGGGCGTCAAAGGGGTCGGGCACAGCCGGACCCTCCCGCACAAAGCCCCCTTTCTCGGGCGGGGCGGCGGGAAGGAGGAGGAGATCCAGGCAGGGACCACGCCTCCTCCCCGTCGAGGAAAACTGACGGGGCGGAGGGAGAGGCTGGCCTGAAAAACGTCGGGGAAGCCTTCGGAAAGGGTTAGACTGAGGAACCAGCTGGGGGGGGCGGGGGTAGGGGAAACAAGGGGGAGGGTAAGAAGAGGAACCAAGGGGAGGAGTCACCAACAGGGGGGGGCAACTATGGCGGAAGAGGAACGAAGAGGAGAGGAGCAGCAAAAAGCAGGGGAAAGGGTGTGTTTTTTGGGGGGAGGGGGCGGGCAAATTCAAGCAACCGGCGACCCTGGTTTCCGAGCACCCTCGGATTTTCAGTGATTTTAGCGAAGGCAGGAAAAGAGCGGGATTAAGGGAGGAAAGGGGAAGAAAAGCGGAAGACAGGGAGAGGTGGAAAAGGAAGAATCTGTGTGGAAGGGAGAAGAAGTAGATGAAAAACTACGAAAGAAAGAAAGAAAGAAAGAAAGAAAGAAAGAAAGAAAGAAAGAAAGAAAATTTTACTCTTTCTCCCTCAGGGAGCAGGAGGTTCAGATTCTAAAGAGGCTGGCTCCAAAGCCAAGATTGGTCCAGGTTTTACTCAAAGTAGCCCCAAAGTTATTTGCTCTAGTGACTGATAGATAAAACTTTATTCGCATTAGCCAATGGCCATAGCAACAATAAAACATTACAGTATACGCAGAAAGGGAAAACTGGGCTCTAGTGATTATTTATATGTGTATTTATATACAGCTTCCTTGTCAGAAAATGGCTTCTAAGCGGTTTACAAATGTAAACCAAATGATATAAATTATATCCGCCCAGTTAAAACGCACAATGAATGAAACCAGTTAATCAAACCTTCCATAAGCGCAATATACAAGAGGACAAATTCATTAAAACAGCATGGTTGAAAAAACAATTAATACGGTTAAACAAGGAGGTTGTGGCCAGGAGATCAAGGCTAGCTTGTCTAGAGAGGCGCGTCTTCAGGAGCTGATGGGATGTCCAAAAGGGGCGGAATTTCAGCAGCGAGAGTATTGACTTCAAGTTAGTCCCTAAATGCACATTTACTCCGAAGTAAAATCTGGCTGTGCTCACAACATTCAACCCCCTTTTAAAGCACAGCACTTCTACTCAAGGAATGATGGGAATTGTAGTTCCTCACTCACAGACCTACCGTCTCCGGTACCCCGAGGGGAAAAAAAGTTCCCAGGGTCCTTTGGGAAACGTCATGTGCTTTAAATGTAACTAGTGTGGATCTGCATCAGGTAAGGAGGCCCAGGTAAATGCCTCTAGAATGGTGATCCTTGTTTGATTGGGATTCTAATATGTTTTGGGGACAAAACTCCGAAAAAAGTCAATGGATGAAAGGAAGGGAAGGCGCCCACCACGATTCCGCCCACCCCCAATCGGGGGTGGGGGGACCTTCTTACCTCCGTAATAAGTATAAGGGGTGGAGCCT
Source organism: Podarcis gaigeae (assembly GCF_964106915.1). Taxonomy (NCBI): domain Eukaryota; kingdom Metazoa; phylum Chordata; class Lepidosauria; order Squamata; family Lacertidae; genus Podarcis; species Podarcis gaigeae. Next base: position 21,582,342 of record NC_139693.1, on the reverse strand, counting down.
AGCATTTCGGATTCATCCAAGCGGCCTCCCAGAGGGCGCATGCGTCGAGGACTTCTGAAAAAAGCGTGTCTCCGGGCACCCAGCGCGCTCAGTTGTTTCATCCGTCGCTCCTTGGACCGTCGGTTCTGGAACCAAACCTGCGGGGGGCACAGAAGGAGAGAGGCCACGGTAACGCCCTCCGGCCGGACTGAACCCGAACAGACACCCAAAAGAAAGGCCGACGGATGGAGAGGCAGGAAATTAGAATTAAAAAAACGCACACCACACAATCAAACTCAAAATATACATAAAGGGAAGAGAAGATGGGGAAGCGGGGAGGGGAAGAGAAAGTGGGGGAGGGCATTCAATGACAAAAAGATACCCCCTCCTCCTGCTTGCAGAAAAACGTAAGGGTTTTCTTTGTAGGTCCATCAAGAGGAAACCTGGTTTGGAGGAGAGGGGTTCAGGATCTGCCCATGAAGACTAAATAGTTGAGATTCCTGCATTGTAGGGGGTTGGTCTAGATGACCCTTGGGTCACTTCCAAGTAACTCTACAGTTCTATGACTCTAGGACACTGAAAAGTCCCTATGTATTACTGTGCTAATAAATGATGTTATATTGCCATAGACTGGTAGTAGGGTGGGTAGGCCCGCTAATTTGTGGGGTGAAAGGTTGCATGATGGCTCTGCTGCTATGACTGCTGCTGCTGTTTTGTGCCCTAATTAAGCATCAGTCTACTACTACATAGAAATGTCTGTAGTAATACCTACTAGGAGTAACAACTACTAGGAGTTACAGATAGGTAGCCGTGTTGGTCTGCCATAGTCAAAACAAAAGAATTCCTTCCAGTAGCACCTTAAAGACCAACTAAGTTAGTTCTTGGTATGAGCTTTTGTTTATCTGAAGAAGTGTGCATGCACACGAAAGCTCATACCAAGAACTAACTTAGTTGGTCTTTAAGGTGCTACTGGAAGGAATTCTTTTGTTTTAACTACTAGGAGTAACAACTACTAGGAGTAGTGTGCACTAAATGGTACAATTAGCAGTGTGGGGAAACAATCCAAAATAGCTCCTGTTTCATCACTTTCCCCGGCTTAAAAAAAGCATGTTGACCTGTACTAGAATATCCTAGAGATTTCCCACTGCATTTTTAATACTTCTTGGTGGTGTTTGTATTGGTTTTGCTCCGGAATCCCCAGAAACCTGGTGCTTTAAAGTACCAGAATGGGATTCCCTTCTGTCCTATGTTACCCATAAGACTATTCCTGTTAGATGGGATCAAAGGTCCATTCGAACTGGAGATGGGGAATCTGTGGGCTGCCAGGTCAGGTTGGACTGCAATTCCCATAATGCTTAGTCATGGGTCATACTGGCTGAGGCTGATGGTTGTTGGAGTCCCACCTAAAAGGCCACCATTTCCCCATCTTTGATCTAGACCTGCATCCATTTAGACCTTGCAGGTGCTTTTGAGAATCAGATAAGCAGAACATGAAGGCAACACCCTTCTCTTTTCCTTGGCCTCAGCAGCTGAACTTAAGAGGTATAGTGCCTCTGAACTTGGAAGCTCCACTGTCATTCTCTATTAAACTGCTTCTGAGAGAGAACACACACTTGCAAGATACAGTGGTACCTCAGGTTAAGTACTTAATTCGTTCCGGAGGTCTGCACTTAACCTGAAACTGTTCTTAACCTGAAGCACCACTTTAACTAATGGGGCCTCCTGCTGCTGCCGCGCCGCCGGAGCCCGATTTCTGTTCTCATCCCGAAGCAAAGTTCTTAACCTGAAGCACTATTTCTGGGTTAGCGGAGTCTGTAACCTGAAGTGTATGTAACCTGAGGTACCACTGTACTCAGTCCTACACAGGCTGTTTCATTCATCATGGACAGGAGGAAAAGGCAGGGGGAACTAGAGGAATCTGATCTGTAAGCTCCCCAGAGTGGCTGGGGAAACCCAGCCAGATGGGCAGCATATAAATAAAATATAAAACTACTGCTAATAATAATAGTAGGGTTTGCTTCAGTAGACTCCATGTGGCATGATGCTACCGGACCACCCAGATGGGTGCTACATGGCATCGTTGCAAAAGAACACTGATCCCATGTTTCAAATCCACAATCCTTGAAAAACCCTCGGGGAGGGGGGGCTGTGGTTGGATTATTAATTTTCAGCCTTGGCCTCTGAATTGAGGTAAACATCAAAGGATTGGATCCAGTGCAAGCCTTACACAGAATACATACATTTCCATAGGTCTACTTTGAGTAGGACTATCAACAGTTACAACCCATCTTTTCCACCTTGGAGGTCTCTCTCTCTACATTTCTATGGCTAAATTCTGATGACTATATTTTTTATTAATGCCTATATGATTTTATGACTTTTTCCCAGTCCTCTGTCCACTTATCTGGGAGTAAGCCCCACTGAACTCAATAGGATTTACTTATTAGTAGGTAGAGATCATATTGTACTATTTTTTTTAGTCAGTAATTTTTTAAACCCACTTATGTGATGATATTCTAAAATTCATGACATTAATCCATATTGCCATCATAATGTATTGATAACTGGAGCCAAGTTGATGGATTTGAGGGCTGTATCCAGCTAAGTTAGACTAGATCCATTGAAAACGATAGACTTAAATTAGCCATGTCCATTAATTTTCAGTGGGTCTACTCTTGATACAACTGACGACCCTGTGGCTCCATTAATGTTTAATTTACAACTCGGGGTCGAAACAAGTCATTGTAAGAGAGGCTGCTTTATAAGTCAAGCAAGAGTCCCTGAATCTCACCAGAGCTACTCATTGTTCTTTTGGCCTGCACCCCATCCCAATTTAAAACATAAGGCCATCATACAGGAGTGTGATAAAAATTGCTGAAATGCCCTGCATAGGAATGCTACCAGGTACCACTGTTCCATTTTGAGTTCCTTCAAATTCTGTGCACAATACAAATCAAAACAAAAAAACATGTAATATTAATTTGCTATCCTTTCACTTGCCTCTATATTATTGCAATATTGCATTTATATAATGTTTCCCATTGTTTAAAATGGCTTATCAATCCCTCCCTTAGATTGCTTGCAATGCTGGAAATATTTCCAGCAGAACAGGGTTGTGTTAAACTGAGACATACTCAGCATAGACCCATTGAAATAAAGGGGCATGACTAATCCAAGTCCAATCAATCAATCAATCAATCAATCAATAGTTTCAGTGGGTCTGCTCTGAGTATGACTTACTTGGACAGAACAGATAAACAGTAAACTTACAACAACATCATGTCTGTCTTAACACCAGCTCAAAACCATGCATGTTTACTCAAGAGGAAGTCCTGCTGATTTCAGCAAGACTTACTGGTAACTTCATAATTATTGTGCCCAGGATTGCAGTCTAACCTCCAACCTCATGGGGGCAGTGTACATTGCTGGGGGAAGGGCCATAGCTCTATGGTGGACCATCTGCTTCTCAGGCAGAAGGTCCTGGTAGGTCTGGGCTGGGAATGTCTCCTTCCTGAAACCCTGGAGAGCTGCTGCCCAGTCAGTGAGGATACTGAGCTAGTTGCACCAAAGGCCCAACTAGGTATATAAAGCACCTGTCTATGTGTTGATTTCAATGGGAGAGCACCAAACTGAAGGATTCATTTTCCTGTTGAAATCAAGGGGACTAGTGATTTAACTGAGCTGAGGCTCCAATACTTTGGCCACCTCATGAGAAGAGAAGACTCCCTGGGAAAGACCCTGATGTTGGGAAAGGTGGAGGGCACAAGGAGAAGGGGACGACAGAGGACGAGATGGTTGGACAGTGTTCTCGAAGCTACCAGCATGAGTTTGACCAAACTGCAGCAGGCAGTGGAAGACAGGAGTGCCCGGCGTGCTCTGGTCCATGGGGTCACAAAGAGTCGGACACGACTGAAGGACTAAACAACAAGTGATTTAACTTTGCCGGGCATAAGTACTATCTGTGCACTTTAAGGACCAAGGCTGCAGTTCTCTGCACATTTACCCAAAAGTAAATCTCATTGAAATTACTAGGAAACGCTTCTCTGCAAACATGGATAGGGCTGGGCTTTACAATTCTAGGCATGCATCCTTATGAGGAAGCTTGACTGAGCATTCGTAGCACTTATTACTTCAAAGTAAACATGAATAGGCTGGTTTGTTGTTGTTGTTGTTTAGTTGTTTAGTCGTGTCCGACTCTTCATGATCCCATGGACCAGAGCATGCCAGGCACTCCTGTCTTCCACTGCCTCCCGCAGTTTGGTCAGACTCATGTTGGTAGCTTCGAAAACACTGTCCAACCATCTCGTCCTCTGTCGTCCCCTTCTTCTCGTGCCCTCAATCTTTCTCAACATCAGGGTCTTTTCCAGGGAGTCTTCTCTTCTCATGAGGTGGCCAAAGTATTGGAGCCTCAGCTTCAAGATCTGTCCTTCCAGTGAGCACTCAGGGCTGATTTCCTTAAGAATGGAGAGGTTTGATCTTCTTGCAGTCCAGGGGACTCTCAAGAGTCTCCTCCAGCACCATAATTCAAATGCATCAATTCTTTGGCGATCAGCCTTCTTTATGGTCCAGCTCTCACTTCCATACATCAATACTGGGAAAACCATGGCTTTAACTATATGGACCTTTGTTGGCAGAATAGGCTGGTATCCACATTCATTTTAAAGGGACTTGAGCCTACATTTTCCCTTAACTCATTTTCAGCCAGGTCTGCTGGGAAGTAAATCTCATGAATTTGGTAGGGTTTACTTCCTCATAAAGTGTTCCTCAGGTTGGGCTTTCCTAGGCAGCTAGCATGGTGGGACAATAGGAATAATGGGATGTACGATGTCCTTTTGATGAAGCATGAAAAATTTGCCCTTTCTACAAAAGGAGAGAGGGAAGTGTCACATAGCCTGCAAAAAACAAAAAAACCTATACTTTAGTACTACCCATCCGGATTTCCACTATCCATAAAAACAAGTATTCTAATATTCCACACTTAAGTAAACGAAGGTTTCCCAAAACATTTCAGGATGAAGAATGAAGGTAAAATGATGACCACCTTCTGGTAAGGAGGACAAAAAGCTTGAAGATTTCTGTAGCTCCTTCCAACTTTCCTGGTTGTTGCTGGGTGATGTGAGTGAGTGAGTGTGTGACGTCATCTGCAGCTCAGGTGACATCACATCACAGGAGACCCTTTCCCGATGTCAGTTGTGACAAGCTAGGATGCAATCTGCAACATGTAAAAGATCACCCCCTTTCGGTAGACGAGTGCGTGGCTGGATATAGAGAACGCTGCATTCCAAAGAGCAGTGGCTCTATCATCCCCTAAGGGCCACCAAAAAGCACAGAGATGAGCAAACCCCTCTATGGTCTAGTGCAGAACAGGTAAGGTGATAGTCCCATCGGAGCTCGGACTCAACAACCGGGCGCGGGTCCTCTTACCTGGATGACTCTCATGTTGAGTCCCGTTTCTTGGGCCAGCTGCTCCCGGATATGCCTGGTGGGCTTCGGGGTGGCAGCAAAAGCTGCTTTGAGGGTCTCCAGCTGCTTGGCCTTGATGGTGGTCCGGGGTCCCCTCCGCTTGGTCCCCGAGTTCTGCTCCTCATTCTCGTTGTTGGTGGTCTCTTTGTCGGAGGAGGTGGAGTTGTCGGTCTCCTTTGTGTCGTCCTGCATCGGGTCCTGGATGTCTGGAGACAGACTTCGGTCGGTACAAGAGGACACTGACAAGGAAAGGGGAGAGTGGGCGTCACTCTTTGGGAAGAGAGGGCTAGCAGCTGCACGGGTCAGATTTACAGAAGGAAAGGGGTATCAGTCTTTCTCTTTCCCAAAGTGATCACTTGGCAGGACAGCGTTCATCAGTCACCAGGCTTAGGTATGCAAAGACCCCTCCCCTCCTGCAAGGACTTTAAAAAACACCAACATCAGCTTTCATCCTGTTTGGACCTAGGGTAGGAGAGAAGAAAGGCCTGGAAAGGAAGGTGGAAGTGTGGTGTAGTGGTCAGACATGGACCTGGGAGACCAGGGTTCAAATCCCCACTCAAACCATGAAGCTCACAGGGCGACCACTGCCTCTCGGCCTATCCTACCTTGCAGGGCTGTTGTGAGAGCAGGGAGGAGAACTTTGCGCGCCGTTTTGGGAAAGGAGGACGACACCAACAATTCAATCTTACTAAGGAGGGAGCCACCAAGTACTGCTTTCAGAGAAAAGCAGTTGTCTATCTCTGGTTGGGCTCCCTCGAAAGAAATACGCAGAAGGTGAAAAGAAAAGAGAGGAGGAAGAGGACACAGGCTGCCCTGAGGAGCACCGAGGATCCCAAGGGCGGAGGGAAATGCAATCAATTAATTGATTCATTAATGAATCAAACAAACAAATAAAGCCGTCTGAAAAGCAGAGGCCAGCGGCGCCCCACCCCCAGTCCTCTTGATCCCTTTCCCCCATTTTCTCCCCTAGATCCAACCCAACCCAAAGCACCCGGGTCCCGATCCTGAAGAAGAAGAAAAATGGAAGGAGGGAGGGATATGCACAGGTCTGGTTTTGGAAGGGGTGTTGCAGGACCATTGCGGCGGGGAAGAATCCCAGACTATGTGCTCTCTACACACCTTAATCGGAGACGCACGTTTCTGGGAAGGCGGCTCTGTTGGAGGTAAGGGGAGTTGACTTCCGAGCAAAGGGAAACATGTCCCAGTTGCAGGAGTTGTGAAATAAAATGAGGTTTGTTTTTCAAAAACGTCACACCGTCAGCAACCTCTTCAGTACGTTGCCTCCTAATTTGCTGCTGCTGCTATTTGCATTTATATCCCACCTTTCCGGCAAGGAGTTCGAGGTGGCACACATGGTTCTCCCTCCACAACAGCCCTGCGAGGTAGGTTACTCTGAGAGGCAGAGACCGACGCAAGGTCAGTCAGTGAGCTTCATGGCCGAGCGAAGATTCGAACCCTGATCTCCCAGGCCCAACACTTTAACTTTAACTACACTCGCTTTCAACCTACTTTCAATAGGAATTTTCTTGTCTCCCCGCTCTAAAAGTTCTAATTTTATTCCTGCTCACTGGTAGAACATTTGCTCTGCATGCAGAAGGGAGCTAGCTGCTTGAATTTCCGCCCCCCCCCCCAATACAGCTGACACTATTCCCCTGCCTGAATCCCTAGAAAGCCGCTGCCAGTCAGGGTAGACAATATAAGGCTGCTTCCTACGTTCCTGTAAGGTGTTTGGCTTGCTATGCAAGGCCCCTTTTGGAGGCCCCGCTCTCATCGGTAACTTCCGCTGCTGGCCCTGTTAATCGACGCCCGCCCCGTCTAAAGAGAGGGAAGCCGTTCTGAAATTTGCTTTGCGCTTATTGATACCGCTGGAAGGAAGCAAAAAGGCTCTGGGAGGCGTTGGGGACACCCCCACTGGTTTGTAGGTCTCCCTAGAGGCGCCTGCTTGGACGCTCTGGAGACAACACGCGAGATTGGAGGGTCTTTGGTCCTATCCTATCCAGCAAAAGCAGTTATTGTATTCAAACGAATGCAACGTGTCTGGGGGGGGGGGGGAGGGATTGAACCGCCAGATGCCTCCCCCTCGACGGCTGCTGCAGGGGACCAGGGTCATATACCCCCACAGATGGAAGCGGGAAGGCACTCCTAAACAGGGTGACTTCCAAATCCCCTCTTTTACAAAAACAAAACAAAGACGGAGAAGGAAAGGGACAAATTCGACAGATCCTCCAAGCGATATTTTTCTGGGTAAAGCTTTAAGAGTAGACAAATACAAGGTCTTCCTTCTCTCCTTCACTCTCCCTTGTTGCTAGCACCCCCCCCCTAATGCTGTGCAATCCATTTCTGCACCGACGGGTTAATTTCCCAAACAGAAAGAACTGGAACCACGGTCTTCACCGCCGCGGCTCATTCTTCTCTTCCCTCCCCATGCGAAATCCTTCCTTCACTCTCCTCGTCCTTCTTTTGTCTCCCTCCTTTCCCCGCTTCCCTTTGTCTAAAGTTAAACTGTAAGCTCCTCCAGGCAGAGACCCGCCTCGCGCAGAAATCCTTCTGCGCGGCGCCTGGTGGGATATAGAAAAGGACCTTCCAATAGGCGGAAGAAAGGCGCGATAGAAATGCAACGTCGAAGGCCCTCAGAATCACTCTGAAGGTCTGGGCTGGGGGCTGCGCTCGTCCTCATGTGTCCCTTCTGACCCATCCATCTCCTCTCCCTTTGCTCGTTCTCCGTCCAACGTAGGTTTGCAAGCACCTCGGGGCAGGGACCTGCGTTACAGCGTAAGCCTCTGCGCCTTTACTGGGAAATCAGTTCCACCCAGTTCAATGGGTCCTACTTCCCAAAGGAGTGTGGCTAGGTGTCCACACATCAGCAATCAATCAGCAAAAAATAAATAACAGGAACAGCAAAATCCCTAGTACCGCTCACTAAGAGCAACAGTACAGTTGTTATAGGAGACCGCCCCTATCTAGCAGCAAATGCACGCTTTCCAACTGCAGGCCGTTCGAGTTACTTTGGCAGCTGAGGCAAAAAGCAAAGGAACCTATGAAGCTGTCTGATACTGAATCAGACACAAATTGGTCCATGTATTGCCTCTGCACCGACCCACAGCTTTCCAGGCTTTAAGACATGGCATCTCCCCCAGCCCTATACGGAGATGCCGGGGACTGATCCCCCGGACTTCTGCACACAAAGCAGATCCTCTACCACTGAACTAAGGCGCTTCTCTTCCTCCCTGGCGCGCGCCCGCGCTCGCACACACAGAGAGAAATCGCGAATCAAATAGCTAACAAAAGGCTGTTCTTTCCTGACACTCCATATCGGTTGCCAAAGGCGACTCCTTCCCCCTGCCCTAGGGTAGGGCCGGCTCCGTCGGCTCACCTGAGTTGAGACTGCCTTCTTTCAAGCTGGCCGAGCTCAAGTAATCGTCCTTGCAGACGAATTTGTTCTCGTCGATGATGTAAAGCTCCTCGCCCGTCGAGAGCTGCTTGTTACACACCATGCAAGTGAAACAGTTCAGGTGAAAGACTTTGCTCCGGGCTTTGCGCACCAGGTCCGACGGGGAGATGCCTTGCGCGCACCCGGCGCACTTGGTCCCAAACCTCCTGGATACAAAAGAGATAGCGTAAGAGTGGGGTGAGGAAAAGGGGGGAGGTCAGAGAAAGAGAGGAAAAGGACCCACTAAGGAAGGAAAGGAGTCTTAGCGGGGAGCCGCTCTCCATGGTATTTTTGCGCGCTGGGAACTTCTAGACCTTCCCAGTAGACGCTGCCAAATAATTTTGGGACGGAGCGGAGGGAGGGGAACAGAAGGGTCATTTTATTACCTAGCCCTGGAGAAGTTTTGGCGACGGGGAAGGAACAGGATCCGACCAACGCAATCTTTCCCGCCTCCAGTCCAGAGGAATTGGGCCATTGCGGCCGACTTTGCGCAGGAGAACCCCCGTCGGATCCAGTCCCGGGTGCTTGATCTACTTGAGGCCTGTAGCAACACTCTCACTAGGTCCTTTTTTGATTGTTTGTTGGCAGCTGGGGTGCGCCCCTCCCCCCAGGCGTGTGTGGTGCGTTGGACTGAATCGGGGCCACAGTAGAAAGACCCAAACTGGGGTCCTTTAGATCTAAGCATTAGGAACCACCCCCTTGCAAAGCGCGCTGCGTTAGGGAAAACGAGAGCTGTGGAAACGCTTTTAATTTTCCTTATTGCAGCGAGTTGTGTGGGTAGCTAGGCGTGCGTGTGTGTAACGTGTAAGAATCGCCTGTTGAAATGTGGTCCAAAAAAACACAAAATCGAGGTCTCTGTATCGATGTGTCAGTGTGTCTGCCCCCGCATACACCTCGAATTTGGGGTATAGAGCGTACAAGGCTCTAAGTCATCACCTCCTCCTTTTCTTGGCACCATTTTCTCCCCGGGATGGCCCACGGTGACGTTGATTTAGTGAAAACATTACAACCCATAAATCATTTTGGTGCGGTTAGTTTGTATGGCGGTCGCCTCATCTGCACCTTATTAAGAATTTTTTATTTTTTATTTTTTAAACCAAACCGTTCAAGGGGTTTAAAGTTTTTAAAAAGTGAGGGTGGGGGAGGGGAGGGGCTGGAAAGTCTAAGAATTCAGAATGGCCATTACAGGCCCGTTTACATGTGCAAAAGCAGCTTAGCCTCCATTCATTCATATGCGTTTGCCTTGGGGGGCCCTATGCCCGCAGAGCTGAAGTCACTTCGGCTCCCCCTCTCTCGCCCTACAGCACCGCACCTTCCCGTGCCTGCCATTTCCATCTCTAAACAGATAGGCGCTTTACCTCCAATTAATGCCCGAAAACAAAAGGCTGGAATGGATTTGCATTTGCAAAATGAGGGTTTATTTGTTGATTTTCATTTTCCCGAAGACAATAAGGAAGGGAGGTGGGGGGAGTGGGAAATGCGGGTGGGCCACAGTCAAAGGAGGCGAAGTTTTCTACCTCCTTCTCCGAAGGTTTTTGGCGGGGTGGGGGACAACACCTGAAAACAACTGGCTTTTAAGATCTAGAGGGCTTTGAAAAATATTATTGTTCAATAATAATAATAATAATAATAATAATAATAATAATAATACTTGGGGGGGACTTGGACCCCTTTCCTCTGGACGAAAAAATAATGTGCCTCTATGAATAGCCACAAAAATGGATTCGCCTAAATGTGTATATATTAGGAGGTGGGGGTGGTGAACAGGTATCGCTCCCCAAATACCCCCGAAACTGTCATCCTTTGCTTATATAGGCTATAATTGCAGCCCCACTTACCTGGGAGTAAGCCCGGTTGAAATCAACAGGACTTTAACTTCTGCGCAAACAGCTGTAAATTGTGAAGGAGACGGTTGAAATTAATCGGGCTTACTCCCGAGTAGGGTCGGACTGCATATATTTAAACCTCAGTTGCCCAGATTAACAGGAGGTGGAGGAGGGCCCTGCTGGTTATATTTTCAAGGAAAATATAAAATCAAGGGGAAGGGGATTGCGTCGATTTGGCATTGTTGGGGTGGGGAGGGGGGGCGTTTGGACGTCCATACGCAAGAACTTCAGGACTCAGCAGACCTGAGTTTACTCGGAAGGAAGCCCTAGTGAATTCGATGGGTGGGTGTTCTTCCCACGGAAAGCGCGCACATAATGGCAGGCTAAATCTTCTTTCGACCCTTTCTCTAAAGGAAACAGGCTCTCCTTGCCTGTGTCAGACTGAATATGGAGTATTCCTTTATATTTCAGTCTTTCCTGGGTAATTCGGGTACCCCGATTTCGCGCCCTCTCGGATAAGTCCATCGCTGGTGGAGAGAGCAGGTTTTGACCTTGCTACTCCCCCCCCCCATTTACCAGTATTTTCCAATAACAAGCTATATAAAAACCTTTAAAATAACAAAATAAAAAATCGCAGGACCCCCCCTCCTTTCTGTCTGAGTTTCTAAATCAAAGGATGCAAGCCTCTTCCTCTTACTCGGTAGTAAATCCCATTGCCCCCCCCCCAATGGGACTATCTTCCCTAGGAACCGAATTTAGGTTGGCCCGATCCTATGCCCCTTTGTTCAGCAGCAAGCCTCCATTTCGATGGAACTTACTCCTGGGTAAAGGACGCATGCCTAAGGAGCACGCTTGGCGATGCCTGGCTTAACCCCAAGGAAACAGCCATAGAGGGATCAGGCCTTTGTGTGGGGTGTGAGTGAGGGGCGTTGTTCAGAGTCAGGGCCCTTAGCGTCTATTTACACATTGGCTACACCGAACTAGCAACACTTTTTGGAGAGTCGAGAGAAGAGTAGAACCGCAGTCCTGAAGGGGACTATGGTGTGCAATTTTCCGGGGTGGGGGGAGGAAGACTTCTGGGGCTGCAATTCTAAACTCAGAGATGTCGCACTCCATTTAGGGGGGGTGGCTCAGACCCTAAGAAAGTGGGGTTACGACTACAACCCACATCATCCAAGAGGGACTATTGGGGTGTTGGTGGGGGGTGGGTTAGAAAAGAGAGGGGGAGGCTTAAGGGTGGGGGAAGGAGATGGAGAGACGTCGCCCCTCACCTGAAAAAGTCGTTCTTACAGTAGAGCTTGCCTTCCCGGGAGAAACATTTCTCGGTCAGGTTGCATTTGCAATCGCAACACTGGACGCACTTGATGTGCCAGGCCCGGTCCAGGACGTTGAGCAAGAACCTGTCCAAAATCGGCCGCTCGCAGCCGGCACAGTGAACCATCATAGCCGCGGCCGGATGGGGGTGGTGGGGATCTCGCCGCGCCGCGCCCCGCTGCCAGCCCACCTCGCCTCTCCGCGCGCTCCCTCTCCGGCGCGCTTCTCGGTGCGCTCTCGCTCTCTCTACTTGCCGTCGGGGCAGCGCGCTAGCTCCTCTCTCCGCCTCGGTCCGCCTGCAGGGCGCCGTCCGGGCAGGTCAGCAGCGACGCATCCTTGGCCCGGCAGGGAGCCTCGACGGCAGCGGTGGTGGCGGCGGCGGCGGAGAGAGACGAGGCCCAGCAGGCCCGGCGCTTCCTCCCCTTCCGCGGTCCTCTCCGCCGGCGTGTGGGTGGTTGCCCGGGACTTTGCTCCACTTTCATGCTGTTCCCATCGCCCAGCTTTGTCTCCCGGCTTTAGTAATTCGCGCATCCTTATTCAGATTTGGTGACGTCGGGCGCCACGTCGGGTGGGCGGCGGCCAATGGCGAGCCGGTGGCTATGGCAACCTCTTAATTTATAGCATATCTAAATTGGCTCCAGCCTTGCGCTTGGCACAGAGGGGAAAAAAGAAGGCAGCCCTATTGTTGAGGGGCGAGATTTTCACCTGGCTTGCCGGGGTACTCTGTGAGTATTTTGCCTCCTCAGGAGCCTTGGGGAGGAGGGGGTGCTCGCGGATCGGGGCCCACGGGGGGCTGGAGGACGCGTGTGTATCGGTAGATCGGTCCTGGGGAGGCCCCCACCCCAAAGAAACAATCTAGCTTTAGCAATAAAAGGCGCCCTTTTATGCCCCCCTCTCGAGAAATCTCTAAAAAGGTGTCAGGTGGGGGGCAAGGAAAGCATCCAAGGATAGTTTTCCTCGCGGTTTCCTTTCGGGAGGGGGCTTGGGCTGCGAGGGGCAGGCGGCGTTACCTGTCTGAAACAGTTGCGCGCGAGGATCTGGGCTGTAAAGTTTGTGTGAAATCGAGCCACTTATTCGGGACTCTGTATGTAAAACTATTATTTTATATTTACTATATTACTGATGACGAATCCACCCCGGCAGTAAAATGAAAAGAGACCGGTAATTCTCGGAATGCCCATTCTGCTCAGAGTAGACCCGTTGAAATGAATGGACTTGCGTTCGTTGTGCCCATTCTTCCGAGTGGGTCTACTCTGAGGAGGACTGTCATGCAACCCCTGGATTTTTCTTTTTCTCTCTTTCTCCCTCCCCCTCATTAATAATAGTAATATTAATAAATAGGGAAAATAAAACCTTTTGGGAACCCCTCCTTCCTTAACTTCTCGGGAAAGGGACTGGGAATCCTAGAATCTCCCCCTCCCAGTGAATAATACTAATGCAAATAATTATAGCAATAAAACTTTGCCAATTAGTCCGCCCTTCCCCCGCACGCCGCCACCCTCCAATTCCAGGGTCTTGAAAACTGTCCAAGGAAGCAATTGCAGAGGCAGAAAATGAAAGGGATAAAATAATCTTCGCGCGAAACGAGCGTTCGAATAGAATTTTCACCAAGACTCGAATGCTTAAAGTTGCTACTCGGAGGCTGGGGGAGTGCGAAAAAGCGAGAGTGAATCGACCGCGATATCTTTCGTGTTCCCCATTAACTTCTCCTGTGTGGATTGGATTTCTCCGAGCCCCGATTCTCTCAAGGCCTATCGGTGGGGTGGGGTGGGGAAGGGGAAGGCTTACTTGGGAGTAAGGTCCATTGAAACGCCACATGGCCCAGTTAGGAAGGTTTGGGATTGTGTTGGCAGGGTCTCTTCCCTTAAAAAATAAAATAAAATTCCTAATATAGGAACACTTTGGAAGTGCATGATCCAGGAGTGGGGAGGAGGAGGGGGTCGTTGGCCTCGTGCGCCTGTTGCCTAGGAATTTGGAGAGAGGGCTTGCCCCCCTTCTTTTTGTCATGCAAGGTGCACGGACAATAGGGGGGACAGGAGAGATTAACTTACAAGGTTCTCTCTCCTCCCCCACACCCCAAACCATTCCTTGCTCTCTAGAAATGGGAGGGTTTGACAAGCCTCTCACAAAGCCGCCGTGAATGGTCCGAGCCCCAAATACATAGTTAGTCATTTCATTAAGTCTGATAATGAAGAGAGAACTCTCCCCCCCTCATTTGTACGACAACATTAGAAGTGTGGGTGGGTGGGGGGTGGGGGAGCTGAGAAGCAGAGCTTCAAAGAAGAGCTGGGGGGGAGGAGGGCAGAAACCCAAATAAATGCCCCTTCCTTCGTTTTCCTCAGAGCTCGCCATCTGAAATAGATGCCATCTGAAAAGAGAGAACATGGGAATCGTTCGTTCTTCCTAAAGAAAATCTATTTCCTCGACGTGAGCTCGGTGCGTTAGGAGGCCAGGCGGGGACCTCAACGGGATCCTTCCCACATCCTTACTCTAGGAAGACCCCCTTCCTCTTTCAAATGGAATCTATTTTTTCGTAACAAAAACAAAAACAAAACAAAAACCCAAGCCACTTAATTTGCCTATTGGCCAATTTCTAATTTTGGAGGGGGGAAGGAGGAAGCGTGGTGGGCTGGATAAGGCCCCTATTTTAAAATACGCGTCGGAGCAAGAGGGAAGGGGGGTGGGCGGGATGGCAAAGCTTCGGTGTGTGAGGGTCGTGTTTGTGTGTGTGTTTGTGAAGTCGGTGGCGAAGGGAATATTAATGGCCCTTCCTGGACCCAACGCAGTAAAATTTGTTCAAAACAAAGGACTGGTGTGTTGTCCTGTGAGTCCCGCAGCCAAGACTTTTGTTCCCAATGTGAGTGAGAGAGACCAGCTATAGAACAAGGGAGACGCTGGACTTTGACCGGAGTGGAGAGTTCTAAAAATGGAATATTATTCAGTCTGGCAAACCTATTTTTTTATTATTAAAACAGAAATCGTTTCCTGTCTTGACTATATGCAGTGAGATTTTTAAAAAGGAAAAGGGTTGTGTGTGAATGATTGTAAATTGAGACTCTCACCCTTAAGCTTATTCCCTTTGGCAAGATATTTCCAGGTTTCCACCCGTTTGAAGGGGTTCTCTGTGTCCAAGGAAAGGTCTAAGGATGGTAGAGGTTTGTGGGTGGGTGGTGGGGGTGGGGAGGTAAATTCGACTTAAAGCAGTGTACTTCGGTTTTAAGATTCTGGATTGTTTTCTTTGGGTCTCTGTGTGAGATACAGCCACCCTCTCCCAATATTTAGCACGGTGTGAAGGTCTTTGTCAAACGTGGGTGTATTATTCCTAGCGAAAGCTTTTCCAATCTAAACGGAAATTCAATTATATGTACCATCCAGACACATATATCACACGCACGCACACACACGTGCACTTATCTCCATCCCTATTATTAACATACCGC
The DNA here is from genome assembly GCF_964106915.1 of Podarcis gaigeae. Taxonomy (NCBI): domain Eukaryota; kingdom Metazoa; phylum Chordata; class Lepidosauria; order Squamata; family Lacertidae; genus Podarcis; species Podarcis gaigeae. The sequence goes on along the minus strand of NC_139693.1, from coordinate 21,566,890 downwards.
TCACACAACTGCCATGTAAGACGTGAAGTTAATCCGTATCCTACCTACTGACTATGTTGGTGGCATTTAATGTTGGCGTTCGTATCTCCCTTTACCTTCTGGTCTCAAAATCTTTTTGAATCTTGAAGAGACTCGGAAAGACTCCCACGCAGAAATCCATGGCCTCGAGAAACATTTGGAGGGCGGGGGGAGATCCGTGGATAAATACTCTAGATATTTCTTTCCTTCCAAACACAAGGCAAAACAAAGACCTTTATGTACACATACATTTCCAAAGGCGCCCCGCGCGCCCTTTCTTGCAAATATTTTTTATTGGGTAAAATATATCAATAGGACTTGCATTTATCTGCAGGTTGGTTGTTTTTTGGGAACGATTTTTAAAAATTCTTTCCAGTTTTAAAACTACGTTTTTACCTGCGTAGGGAAAATCGAGTCCCGCGTATATACACATATACGTATACAATATAGTAGAACATGCATTGTTACTCGTGGGTTGTGTCTTTTTTAGTGTGGCTTTGCCTGTGGCGAGTGTTTCCTTACCTATGAATAAAACCCCGAGGAATTACCTTGCGTTTATATTTACCACGCACCGCAGAAGTTTAGGTTGTTATGTACCAATAAACGAGGTGTGTGCTGAGCGCGGAGACAGGGTAGCGCGCACGTTCACGCACAGACTTCGCCATAAATCTATATGGAACGAAGGAAAAACGAGTAGAGAACAAGACATTCAAACCCTGATGGTGTGTAGATAGAAGGGGCTTTGGACTCAAAAAGGCCGCAAGCCTGAAAATTAATGCACCCCCACCCAAAAAAAGCCTTCAAGGTTCGTTTCTATAGTGTTAGACTAGAGCAGTGTACTCGAAGGTGGTTGAATCTGGATTCCAGTTTGTGCAACTTCAGTGCAATTCCGCATGAAGAACGTCCTACCTAGAGAGCCTTCCTTATACGGAGATATCTGTGGAAAAATACGCAGTTACTTGGTCATGCGTTTATGAATGCGTAGAATACCCTGAACCTCATCGTTAATATCTCCCGGCCACGTGCTTCCTTCCTCCTCTATCGTCTATAAAATATTTGATATATGTAGGGATTCTTATCGTTTTCACCCAACCTTGGCAGCAGCTTCTTCCAATTTATTCTTCGGTGTTATGGGAAGGAGGTGGAGGAGAAAAAGAGCGGGGAACGGCAGCAACCACCACCTTGATTTCTTTTATTTATTGCCGCAATCCTAATCGCATTGCAATTACTTCAAAGTAAGTCCCGATGACTTCAGGGGGTTGCGCTCCTTCCTTCAGCGGGGCTGGGATCGCAGCCACAGCGCAGCGGAGGGGTTCTTCCTTTATGGCGCTAGCATCCCTCTCGAATAAGGTTGGCCATATTAAACCCAATCCTCGCTCTCTCAGAAACGCGCACACGCACAAATCCTCCACCCCCGAACTGGACCCCCTGCCTTCATCATCATCGGCTACTCAAAACTCTGCATGGGGGAGGCGAAAGCCCCTCTCCCCACCCAGCTACGGTTCCTTACACATCACCGGGCATCTATACATCAGAACTGATAATGTCCTCAAAATCGATAATTTCCCTCCCTATCAGCATCTGGGAAGAGGAGATAACTCTTTCTCCCACCCTTTCAGTTCTCTCTCATCCAGGAGAAACAGGCTTTTCACCCCTCTTCCTCATTTTAATGCACTGGGAAGGAAAGGTGTGTGTGTGTGTGTGTGTGTGTGTGTGTGTGTGTGTGTGTGTGAGAGAGAGAGAGAGAGAGAGAGAGAGAGAGATAGTTCTTTTCTCCTTCCATTCCCCGAACTGTACTCCATTGGACCCCCCCCCCATTCCACTCGCACAAATCTTCAGCTCTTTTTCACTCCTCTTGCACTTGGAAGAAAGAGGCGCGTGTGTATGTTTATGTATATTATATATACCTCCATTCCCCAAACTGTAATACATTAGATTAGAACCCCCCCTCTCCCCAATTCCCTCCACACAAATCTTCAGCTTTTTCCATTGGAAAGAAGGGGTCTGTGTGTGTGTGTGTGTGTGTGTGGAATCTTTTTGTTCCCGTTCCCCAAATTGTACTACATTAGAGCTCCCCCATAACCCCCCCCCCCGAAATCTCTAGCTCTTCCTCCATTGCTCCCTCTCCCGCTAGGCCTATTCCGGGGTCCCGAGCACGCTGGAACAGATGGTTAGAGAGAATCAAACCCTACAGTCTCTCTCTCTCTCTCTCTCTCTCTCTCTCTCTCTCTCTCTCTCTCTCTCCTTAGTTCATAAAGCTACTGCGCGTTGGCAACTGCGGCGGTGACAGTAATAAGAGGCGCGCGCTGTTGATGGAATTTACTATATTAAAAAAAACACAGAAAGGAAAAGAAAAGAAAGCAGCAAAGCGCCCCTTTGAAGAGAGTAAAGTGTATCAACATTACAGCGCAACAGACGGCGGAGGGATAAAGGAAACAGCGAAAAGACAAACAAGATAATCATCTGTTTCCAATCAGTTAAGCTCTGTAGAATTTGTAAGGCTGCACTCTGCATATCCCCCCTGAGTTTTGTAATTAATTACCTATCTGTTTGGCATTGCGACGGGTTTTTTCTTTTGTTGATATTCCAAATTATTCCCCACTCCCCATCGCCCCCGCCAACCTTACAGGAGTGTTGTTTAAAAGACACACATGGGGGAGGAAGGGAGGGGGAAAGACGTGGGCGCGCGCGTTAGTGGCTTCGGGGGCTCCAAAGCTGTCTATTATGAGGGATGGGGAACGCGTGTCCTTCCAGGTATTGGGACTCTAATTCCCAGCAGCCCCAGCGGCAGCAGCCAGGACCAGGGCCAATAGGTCCGGGATGATGGGAGTTGCACTTCTGCGGGGTCTGGTTCCCTAGTGCTGCTGCGTCGTCTAAAGGCGGACCAGCGCGTTTCCAGCAAAACCCCCAAAGGAATGTGTCTCTGTGTTGTGTCCAATCTTAGTCCTACTCAGAGTAGACCCGCTGAAGTTAATAGACAAAAATGCCTTCGGCCCATTGATCTCAGTGGGTCTACTCCGAGTAGGAGTTAAAGCTAGACTGAAAGGCGCTTTTTTTTTTGGCCAAAATCCAACGCAGGCTTGTTTGTTTAGTTGTTTGCTTGCACGATGCTTTGCAGGGCGCAATAAAGCAGGTCTCTGCCTCCAAGGAACTTACAATCGAGAGAGAGAGAGAGAGAGAGAGAGAGAGAGAGAGAGAGAGAGAGAGAAGTATGACTCAGAAATCTGTCGAATGGGGCCTAGTCTTTGACATTTTTCTCCCCGCTCCCCTGTCTACGCCCCCCGCCCTGCACTGAATTAACAGATCTCGCAGCATTCAGTGGGACCTTCTCCCAAGCAAACGTGCGCAAGGCCGCAATCCCCGGCAGGGTTAGTGTACACCGCTGTGTTCCACCGGCTTTTCTCTCTAAGCAGCCTCGATCAGGAAAATAAAGCCTTCACTTTCCATTTATTTTAGCTAGGGTGCATGTGTATGCGGCGCGCTTTAAACCCCTCCCCTGTTCCAAAGACGGGAGGGAGAGTCTCTAAATAAAAAATAAAATAATTTTTTTTTAGATTGTATTTCCACACTTCTTGGAACCAAGTCCCAGGGAGTCCAAGCGGGGCTTATTCGTTCCCAGGAGGAGACAGCCTTAAAAATGATTAACCTTGGCAGGATCGTGTCTTTGATTCCTGCACACACACACACACACACGCACACGCACACGCACACGCACACAGCGCGCACATTGTAGGTGCGGAATGGAATGTGCTTGTTTCTGCAAAAGGAGGCGAGGAGTTTTGAGAAAAAGGCAAGCGAAGAATAGGTTTGGCAACAATGAGAGCGTTGGAGTGGTGGGGTGCGTGTATGAATGACTTCTGATTTTCCTCATTAAAATCTCCTTCTGGAAAAATAAAAGAATAGGTAGGGAAGGAAAAGATGTTGGGGGGGGAGGGTTCTTTTTTGATATATAACATTAAACAACCTCACCAAACCCAGCGAGGTTCTCGGGGCTTGTGGGCTGTGGGGCTCTTTCTGAGTGGCTGCGTTACAAATTGTAAATTTAAATTGCTCGCCGGATTCATTACTGCCTCCCTTTGATTTCAGTCAGCCGTGAAAAATTGTTACTGGTGTACCACTGCGAAAGTGTTTTGCCGCAAAGAGCAACAGCCCTAATCACCCAGCTTTCTCTCTCTCCCACAAAAGTGTAATTATTTTGTTTTGGGTGTAAATATAACCTACGGTACAAAAAGTCCAGCGGCGTCTGAATGCATTACGGAGCGCATTTAAAGGAGATCCGTCCGAAATTAATACCAAGGTTAAACAGGAAAGGGGGGGGGGAATAAAGCAGGCAGATGGAAACGACACCATTTTTATAATTATTTTTAAAAGGAGAGTGCGAGCGGGGGGAAAGAAAAAGAAAGAAAGAGAGAAAGGAAAATTTTAAATAAAATAAAACGTAAAAGAAAGCTGAAAGGGGTTCATTCACACACTTTCACAAGCTTCCCTCCGCGAACAAAGAGGTGGAGAAGGAAATCCCCTCTCAAAGCTGGGGGTTGAATCTCCTGCCGGGAGGCCCTTCGGGAAAGAACGGGCGCTTTGCGCAAAAGGGGTCAGTTGCGCAGGAGACGTTCCCACCAGCTTGCGCTCCGGAGACCTCACTCCAGGCTCTTCATAGCTCTGAAACGAATGATAGGAGGCGACCCTCGCGTCTGTCGCCTCCGAAATAAATAATGCTCCCCTTTTCCCTCCCTCCACCCCAGCCACAGACGTAGTACCAGGACTCGCTTTTACTTAGGGACGCCCACCGGCGTGCGCAAAGAATCTTGGCGTCTGTTCAATAGTGTCATTTATAATGCCACCCCCGCCTATACACACCGGGGTTTGTAGGTGCTGGTTCAGACATGCATATTCATCACATGGCGACTGCCAAAACCAACCAACCAACCAACCAACCAACCAACCAACCAACCAACCGTGATGACTCGCGCGTGTGAATGAGCCTCCACGAATCCAGGACCTCCAAATCTCATACTTTCCTTTCCCAGCCCATGACAGCAAAGTGCACGCAAAGTCCCCCAGCCACCCCGTCCACCGTTTCTGTTCCATTTTTACACACCGCTCACCAGCCCACACTTTTACCAAAACAGCGACCACCTAGAAATTATTTCACAGTTTTTCGAAAGGAATCTCTAGTCAGCAGAGCTTGGAAAGAAATGGAGGGACTTTACCCCCGCTTGCGAACCGCTCATCAACACCGGAAAGTGCTACAGAGTTGAGCTGGGAATAGGTTGGTGTAGAAATCTGAAGAACGCAATAGAATAAATAATGAGAACAGTAATAATAATAATAATAATAATAATAATAATAATAATAATAATAATAACAACAGCTGTTTTGGGCATTGGATATCGAATTCTTAAATGGATTTCAGGGATCGTTCTTTCATAAGTAAACGGATTGTGGTACATTCAGACAGTACACGCCTCTGAACTCTGGAATCGTTTCTCTGTATATCTTAGGATAAGCTGGAAGGGTATTTCCAATTACGCGCGCTAAGTTGGGGCGCGTTTATGCATCCTGGCCCCGCTTCCCACGCGTTCCGCACACGTGCAGCTTGCGCGGGGTTACCTCGAGAGTTCGTGTGACTTTTCCACATCCCCCACGCCCGGGAATTGGGCTGGGATGCGTGGATCCAGTGAGCTGACGGTTCCTTCCAGGTTTCCCCTTCTAATTCCATCAAGCCTACTGGAAACGGAGGGGTGTGTGTGTGTGTGTGTGTGTGTGTGTGTGAGAGAGAGAGAGAGAGAGAGGGGGGGGGGGAGGCGCGCTTCGAGGAGCAGGCGGACCGAGTTTATGGAACCCTGCTAATGAATTGTGTCATTAAAGAAGCATCGTCTACCCACCCAAGGAAAATAAAACGGGTTGCTTGGTATACGAGGAAGCCGTGCTAAAGAAGGAGAGCGCTCATTTCGAGTTCCTCCTCCGCTTCCACCCCACCCTGCCCCTTCTCCAAATCCCCCTCCCCCCCGCCCTCAATTCTTCTCTCTGAGCTGCACAGACTCTCCGCAGTTGGCTTGGAAGGAAAGGCAGAGAGGGGTGAAGAAACAGAAAGGACACTCGAAGTCGGATAAACTGCGTACCTGGAAAAAGGACCCACCGGGTGCCGTCGGACGGCAAGAATGAACTGCAGAAAGAATCCCCCAGTCTCTCTGGCTTTTTAAAGAGGAGAAGCGCAGCCTCGAACCCATAGCGTCTGCCCGCCCACCCACGCCTCGAGGGGTTATAAAAAGCTAAGAAAAAGAGGGAGGTCCTCCTTTTTTAAAAAAGAAAAGAAAAAGAAAGAAGCAATAGAATCACGACTGATCTCAGACGAAACTGCTGTGATCGACGGATTGTTGTTCCGTTCGTCAGCCGAGGGAACGGGGAAAAGGAACCGGTGCAACACGCGGGGGGAAACTGTGCCCGCGTGTGCTGAGCTTGTCTCTGTGCGGCAGCCGCTACTGGCTACTAAAATTAGAGGCGAACTTTTCCAGATCCGTCTCTGAAAAGAATCTGCTCTCTGGCTAGAAGCGACTGCGTAGTAGTGAACGAAGTAGTGAACGTGCACGTGTGAATGTGCTGCTCCGTATCAAAGATGGGGGAGAGGTTTCTGCACGTGAGTCAGAATGAGAGAGTAGACATCTGGACCCTGCCATTTCAGAATGTGTGTGTGTGTGTGTGTGTGTGTGTGTGAGAGAGAGAGAGAGAGAGAGAGAGAGAGAGAGAGAGTGCAGAGAGCAGGAGTGATTTGTGTTATCTTTGTGCAAGTTAAGAAAGATTTTTTTTAAAAAAAATAAATTATCGTTATCAGGCTGTGCTAAATCCTATTCTCAGATATGTTTATTACACGCAGATAGTTTTAAAAACTTGTGCGCCTTCATACCACACTTTTTGAAGCGGCTCAGTCCAGCGATCTATCTTCAGAAGTTTATCGCTTTCAACTTCAAACACAGATCGGTTTTTCAGCTGGAATGCCCACGTGTCTCCAGACACAATGATTTTCCATGGAATCGGTTCACACCTTATCTGCCAGCAATCAAGCGATGTACAGAAACGAGTGAGCCAGCCTGACGGACAAGCATTCTGGGTTGGGTGGGATACAGGGTGAATCGGGTTCTGCTTTGGATATTGGTCTCTACTATGAATGTTGGTCTCTGCTCCACACCATACATTTAAGGCACTATGATAACACTTTAAACAGCTTCACCCAAAGAATCCTGGGAACTGTAGTTCAGTAAAGGTGCCGAGAGTTGTTAAGAGACCCCTGAATTCTGCTCACAGTTATAGTTCCCAGAGTAAGTCCTTTGCCTTTTTTTTTTTAACCTCTTTCCAGTGAACTCTGGGAATTGAGAAGGTCTCCTAACTACTTTCAGCACCCTTGCAAGGCCACAACCTCCAAGGTTCTTTGGAGGAATCCATGACTCCTAAAATGGAATCCTAGTGCTTTAAATGTATGGTGCAGGTGCAACCTAAAGAATGTAAAATGCCAACGTTTAACCTCTCTGGCTGACTTTGGTAAGAGGATGGGCTTGATTCCCACACTTTGCCCCTACCTCCTTCTGGATGAGGTGAAGAGCCTTTGGATGTCATACCAGGGTTCATGATAAGCTTTGCACATTCATTGGTACAAGGTTGTGAGCCAGGCCTCATTTGCACAGAAGCAGCTGTGTCAGGGGTGAACCACTGCAATGCACAACTAGTGGGAACTTGTATGATGGAATGCTGCTCCACAGGGGAGCAAAGGAGGATAACATCCATGTAGGTAGAAAACTGGGGTCTAGGATAAAGATTCAGACCTAGCCTTCTGCTTGATCTATCCATTTTCTTTACTGAAAGTGTAGTGGTGGTGGTTGGGAGCAGCATCAATAATAATAATAATTTTTCAGTTTATGGTTTTACAATTGATTATCCAACAATCACCATAAAAACAAGATTCCAAAGAGTCTCCTGGACTTCCTTCCTCCCTTTTGTGGGTCCTTTTGTTAACCATTTCCTCCTGCATCCAAATCTTTGACATCTCCATTATATCCAAAATTCAACATTAAACTACAAGTGTTACTCCAATCGGGAGGAGCATTTTGTTATGCTAGTAACCAGCAGTGCCGGTTAGCTACCCCATTCTGAAGTGTTACAACCTGGGAACCTCAATGAGAACTAGCCCCTTGTATGAAAGATCAAATGAAGTAAGTGTGCACATGAAATGGCTCATGTATACTACTAAACCGTATGTTATACTACCTCTCCATCGCTGAAGTGTGTCTCCCCCTGTCCATCCCTTGACAGAGAAGGCAGCAAAGTGAACTATATATCCTACCTGGGAGTATTTTCCATTGAAATAAACAAGTTTTCTTTTTACAATCTAAATAAACGCGCCTGACGCTTGAAACTCTGGAAACCAACCCCTTCGACCTGGAATACAGCACATACGCATCCTAGGTGAAAACTGAACGTCAAGCATGTTGGGTTTCTTTTTAGAGATGGAGGTGGTGAAAATATGGTTATGTTTCTGCACATGCTTAGAGACACTCTCAACCACCTCCTCATATCCCACAATTAAACCTTGACGTTACAAACACGTTCTGCTTTAAATCTGTATTTCGCTCGTTCCTATTGAGTCACGGCTATGTTAATGGAACAGTCTGAAATTAGTGGTGTTAATGTTATACAGAGGTTTAGAGGACACCCCACCCCCTGCATTTCTCTTTGGGTTGAAGGGAACTGGAAGCAGTACAAGCAGAGGCCCCACTCTTCTGCTCCATGATAATCAACCCACAAGAACTACCATGCCCAGGTTCCCAACTCACATCACTGGAGCTCCTTAGAAATTTCACAAACAGTACTGAAAAGCCAGTGTTCAGTAGCACCAGGTGGGTAGTGTTAAGGCAGGCTTCCTCAATCTCAGCCTCCAGATGTTTTGAGACTACAATTCCCATCATCCCTGACCACTGGTCCTTCTAGCTAGGGATCATGGGAGTTGTAGGCCAAAAAAACATCTGGAGGGCCGAGGTTGAGGAAGCTTGTGTTAAGGGTTCATAACTGAGCCCCATTATCCGAACTGGAGTATGCAACTCAGATTGGAGAAGCAAGCCCTGACCCCAAAACCCTGGAGGGAAGACACTGGTTCTTATTGGATAATTCTGGCATAGAGCTTCCGAGAGGGAGTGGGGAGGGCTCAAGTGCTTTCTCCCCCTCCCCATTCCCCAAGAGAGCTCTGTGGCACTCAGGTTCTGGTTTCCCGCAGGCATCTGGGTGGCCGTTGTGAGAACAGGATGCTGGATGAGATGGGCCATTGGCCTGATCCAGCAGCAAGGCTCTTCTTATGTTCTTAACTTGGGTTTCAAACTGTTGTTGGACTACAACTCCCATCATCCCTAGCTAGCAGGACCAAAGGTCAGGGATGATGGAGATTGTAGTCCAACAACAGTTTGAGACCCAATTTTGGGAAACCCTGCACTCAACAAATTCATGAAGGACTTGGTTAACATTGGCTGCTTGTTATGACAGCTATTCTCCCCCTCTGCTGTGGTGGCCTGCTGGGAATTACAAGTGAAGAGAGGTCCTGCTTGGGAGTTTCCCATAATGCATCTGGCTGAGCTCTGCGAGAACAGGATGCTGGACGAGATGGGCCACAGAGCTTTCCTTCCTCCTCTCAGAGGCCAAGCTCTCTTTGCTTAGGCAACCCCTGAACAGCAACATTTGAAAATAATGCAGGCGGGACTGGAACCTGGGAAACATATGGTTTTCATCACTCCTGATTAAGTTGTGTGCATCTACATAGTGTATACCTGTGAACCCATCAGAGGACCAGACCACCCACCCATTCATTTTCCTGTGTAAAGTCAAGAAACCTTTCTATTAATCTCACTTGAGTCTTTCCAGCACCCCTCCCCCAATTAAACAGAGTTTTGTTCATCTGGCCCCAGCACTTACTCTGATCACCTCGTTCACAGTTGAACGTGCTGCTAACATCCACCTTCCTTCTTTAAAGCTAATCATTTGGTTTGGGCCAGAAGTCTCAGGTCTCGCGGTAGTTGGCTTTTTGTGTGTTTAGGGGGCGGGGAGAAAAAGTAAATAGCCACAGGGCTTTTCTTTATCTTTGCTCGGATTATTTCCCAAACTTCCGGTTCCTTCTTCCGACGAAAGTCTGTAGACGAATTCCAGCGCAGCAAAATAACCCGGACAAAGGAAGCGCTGAAGGAGTCCCCTGAATAAAGCGGGAGCGCTGTATATATATATATATATATATTACCACGATGTAGGAAGAGCTTTTCAGATAAAAATATAAGTTGCAAGATGTCTCTCTGATCAGACCATTTGTGTAGAAAAAAATCTTCTGCAACACACACACACACACACACAATCACAAACTTTACTTGCAGAACTTAGTTTAAACGTTCCGAAAAGAATAATTCTGTTACATTTTGTTTTAGTCTTAGAACAGTGTCCGCTTAACAGTATATTTTACTAAAATGTAGCTTTTCCAGCTAGAAATCCACAATATTCTCTCTCTCTCGCTCCCTCTCCTGCTTCAAGCTACATACATGCTGAACCACACCCAGCTAAGCACTGCTAAAAACTCTGTGATCCGGGGGGGGGGGGGGACTTTATTAACATATGCAAACAGTATGTAACTCTATCCAAACCTTGTGGTTTGGTCCTAAGGTCTAATTCACATCGCCTTCTACACAAGCCTCATGGGAAAATATTGATATGCGCTTAAGCATTCTTTACAGTGTTGGACACAATTTGATTAGAATTCGCAGCCTTTTATGTAATTTTAAACACAACGTCAACATTCTCTTCCCCTTCCCCTGTGTTTCAGACCAATGTGATCCCCGCCCCGCACCCTCTACACCTCATATTTTATAGATAGGACCACTGCAGAACTAGAAGCTGTGTGACGGTGGTTACAAAAAACTGAATGGGTCAGTGTAACCAGCCTTGGTGCATACACAAAAGGTGGCCATTAATTTGTTGTTATAACTGCTGAACTCCGGCCTTCAACAAAGAAATCACTTATTAGTTTAAACCATCATTAAAAACAACGACAACAAATACTCATTAAGACTCATTTTCCTTTTCAACTTTAGGTTGAATTTAAAGGGGCTTTTAAAACTCTGCTGAAAACGAAGTCCCCAAATCTGAAGTGGCGTCTCTCTCCAAAAGACCCCCGTTTTTTGTTTTTGCTTTGCTTTAGTTTTCCGAGAGAGGAAGGGTCATTCTCAATTGTTATGCAGAAGTGTCCAGGCTGTCGGCTACCTGGAGGTCTTCCATGACAGGGAGCCTCTAATTCTTGACCACGAGTGAAAAACATTGAGGAGACCTAGAGATGCCTTAAACCCAGCTATGAAGATGAAGTTCTAGCCTGGTAGGGCTACGATTTCACCTTTCACACTCTCTTTGCCTGAGCAGGCTTGGAATATGACGGCTACACTACTGCTCCTAAAACAAGGATCTCGCCACCCAAACCTTAACAGCTTCTCGTCAGGGTTATTTTAACCATGTTTTATTTTAAATAATAAGGCTACAGGAAGGGACATACATTGGCAGAGATTGGTGAGAAGTCTGGACTTGCTGATTTCATTAAAGCCCCCTCCCAAATAACCAGTGCTTTTTGGGGGGTACGCAGGGGTACGCAAACCCTAAACATTTTGTGAATCTAAGTTTGGCCTCATTGAGGGGCAGTATTTCAATATGAGTAGGAGAATGAGAGTACCCCTAAACATTTTTCTTCAAAAGCACTGCTAATACCTATCCAGGCCCCCTCTAATTCCAGCACCAAGAGATACCCTTAGTCAGATATCTTCTTACGTTAGCTGTGCCAGCTGATCCTCCATGTTTAGGAATAGTGTACCTGCAACAAACAGTTGCGGTGGCGTGGGGAGAGCAAAGAGGAGACGTATCCCTTAAGTCCTGCTTCTGGAGCTTCGGCCACTTCCGGAAACAGGAAAGGGGGGTGGATCGGATGGCGCCAGGACGTCACCCAGCATGGCTTTTTATTTTTAATGTTTCATTCCTACACTATTGTTGAGGCTCATTCAACCATCACACACAGATCATTGAACCCAAACAGCTATTTTAACTCCCAGCAAACCGGCATCAGATAACCCCATATAGAGTTACAGGAACACGGGAGGCGGCCTTATCTCGAGTCAGCTCAGCATCGCCTACACTGACTGGCAGCGGCTCGCCGGGGTTTCAGGCCTTTTTCAAAACCACCCTGGAGACGCTGGTGATTGAACCTGGGCATGCTCAAACCACTGAGCTTTAAGGCCTTCCGCTTCCCCATCTGAAAACAAAAAACAAAAACAAAAACAAATTCAGCAGCATTTTCCTACAACCATCACGAAAAGCAAGATGGAGTCAGGGGTACCAAGTTGAATAAAATAATTTGGGGGGGGGGGAGGTAAGCCCCGCCCCACATAATCAATCATATGATGTGGCACACGCACACTATTTGAATAACAATGCCCATCGACTGGGGGCGGGGGGGGGGAGCGCGGCGGCAGACAGAGCGCTCCAATATTTTATGGGGCGGGGCCGAAGGACCTCGGGTCCCTAAGAGTTGGCTTCTATGGATGCAGTAGATTTAAACAAACACCACCCCCTCCAAAAATCCCGAACGGAAGGGGGTCAATCGTACGTCATTGGGCCAAGGGTGTCATAGACCTGTGGGGCCACCACCACCGGAGCCAACCTCTACGAGTCAATATAAAATATAAGAGGGGGCTGCCCTCCCCAAGTTGATGGGCATTCCCATTCAAATGGTGTGTGCGCATTGCGTTATGTGATCGATTGTGCAGGGCGGGGCTTACCTGGGCCCCCACAATATTTTGTTCAAATTGGCACCTGTGGCCACCACAGAAAAGGCTCTGCTGCGGGCACGCCAACCCAGGCAAGCTGTCACTGGAATGAAGGAAGGTGAGCAGTTTTTCCCCATTCGTTCCGATGGGCCGTGGACAAGAACAAATTTATCTGTCCATCTATCTATAACACACAAACTCGCGCGCGCGCGCACACACACACACACACACACACACACGAGCTGATTCTGGCGAGCTAGGCGAATGGCCCATGGAACATTCTGAGTTGTCTGGGCTGGGTGTGAGTGGAGAAAACGGGAGCTGGGAGCGGTGGAGGAAAAGAGAAATCTCCTTCTCGTTCTCCCTGCCAGGCTCCAGCTAATGACTGCGTGTTGTTCCTGCGCGGCGGTGCCCTCGTTTGCCTTTGTTTAGAAGGTGAGAAAAAGGGAAATCCGTGATCGACGACTCACCGGCTCTCCAGCAGTAGGGGAGGGGGAGGGGGAGGGGGAGGGGGAGGGAAAGGCGGAGAGGGTTGGCCGAGCTAAGCAGCTGCCCCTCCAAGGGGAATCCGCAACAAGGGTGGCAGAGGTGGGGAAGCGGAGGAGGGGGCCTTCTGGAGTCCTCTCCCTTCTCCCCCGGAGCTGGAACTGCACCCCAAAGGGCCGTCTCAATGTTAACAGGCTGAGAGTGGGTGACTGGGAGGTGGCAGGAGGCGGGGGGGGGGACGTCCTATGTTGCTGTTTCGTGTGGCTTGCGGGGATTGTTGCATGGGTGGGGGTGCGCGTTGTCGAGCAGTTCACGTGGACGAGGCGATGCCCACTCCTACAGTACTCCCCCTCCCCACAATACCACTCCGCTCGCGAGAGAGCCCAGCGGGGAAGAAACGAAATCAGGACTGAAGCATAACGCTGGGGAATTTTGGTGTGTGTGTGTGTGTCACGGGTCTCCTAAAAAGCACCCGAGGGATTTGGAGGGCTTGTGGCGGGGGCAGGATGCTGGGCGAGGTGGAAGTTCTCGCGCAGAAGAGTCCCATCGAAATAAAAAGAAACGGCTCTGGGTGGGTGGGTTTGCGCAAGAGAAGCTCCGGCCGGATTGTTGGGTTTTAATGTAAGCTTCTTTCTTTCTCCAAAGTGACAGAGCACGTGCCTTGCCAAGGCAAGGCGGTCCTAGCTTCTATTCCTGCCATCTCCATTCAGGAAGAGATCCTGTGTTCAAGGGCTGCCAGTCAGAGTAGACAATAGCAGACATCGGTGGACCAGTAATGAGACGAGTTTCTTTCCCTCCTCCCTTCTGCCTATTATAAGCGGGAAACCAAACCAGATTTTTTTGCCTCTCTTGGAACGAAGCTGCTTGGAGGAGTGGGGTGGTGGTGACGGTGGTGAAGGAAAGGGTTATTATGGGTAGCAATCTTTTGCGTTAGATTCAATGAGGCCGGTTCTTTGGGAGGCCGATTGCGCTCGGAGTACGGGCTTTGCACATAAGTAAATCCCATGGCGTTCAATGGGGCTTACTCTCTTGTAAGCGGGCAAAGGATTGCAGCCTTTCATTGCTCTGGACATAGAGCTCTGCCGGGGAGCCGGCGAAGGAGCTGTCTCTCCTACTCCCCCAGCCGCTGTTAAATCGCACAGCCCGAGCAACGCGCTCTTTCTCCCGGCTTAGTTTGAACCCCTCGCATTTTCACATTAAATATCCGAATGACGCTTCACGTCACATCCTCACATATTTGTCTTCGGGATTCATTCTCCTGTTTCCTCCATTTTCCCCATTGTTGAAAATAGGGGAAGAATTCTACCATGGAAAGTGAAATAACCAAAATCCTTCCAACGAATTTTGAACCTGTAGAAATCTGGCAAATTTTGCTGACACCCCAAAATAATCTTTTTGAAAACCTTCATATTGTAGTTTATTTCCTCCTTTAAAAAAAAAAACCAAAACCCAACAACAACCCCAAACAAACAAAAAACCCAGAACAACCAGGCGGTGAATACCTAGGGATTTAAAAATCTGCTGTATCCCAGAAGAAAAGTGTTTAGTATTAGTATTTCAAGTACAGAAAATCCCATCCATTTAAAGAGAGTTTGTATTCCCTTGGACCATGCCATTATTAGTATAAATAACAATATTTTAATATTCATTATTGTGTTCAGAAACATGGGTTTCCTACTTTAAAATATTTACTTTAATATTTAATATTTAAGCTTGCCAGGGAATGAGCCCCTAACCAAAGCAGACTCATGAAGAAACGCGCTCACACACGCCCCATTGGTCTGTAATTTAAATCTTTTGTTTGTCGTGAAGCCCTAATCTGAAATAGATCTAATAATTATTATTCCTTTCCATCACAGCTGAACACTGCCGGAGCGCTGCTGGTATATAAATACCTGAGTTTCCTCGCCTGGCTGACAATAATACCCTGCGCCTTAAAAGAAATAAATAACATACCGCCCGCTTTCTCACTGCCCCAAAGAGGAGGGAGGGAGGGACATATCCCACCCCTTCCTGATAGCTTTTTGCGGAGGGGTGGGGGTGGGAATGGACACAGATCCATCATACTTCCTTGCCTTTATTGCCGGCGCGCTCACGCAGAGCGCTCGGGAGCTGACCAGGGTGCTGAAGTCGCTCTATTGACCGTAATGAGGATTCCATAAGCTCATCCCTTTCTTCCCTTTTGGGGTCTGTGCGTGCGTGTGTTTAATCTCTATTTTAGCCTCATTATTTCAGTTAGGCGACAATGAAGCCACAGAGTGCTCCGTGACGTCCCTAACTTTTATTGCCTCATGACTTAGCTCATTCCCCCACCCCCTGCATAATGTTTATGGTAGGCAGCGTGTCGTTCATTAGCTGAACCACGCTAATACCCTTAACGGAAAAGGGGAGGTAATCAAAAACAAACGCCGGGAGGTTGTATAACTACAACCCGGAAACATAACGGACCGCTTGTCCTAGAGGGAGTTTTCAGAGGGCTGGAAAATTAGGGTTCTGGAATACAAATGTGCAAACTTTGGGTCTCGAGGAGCCCAGAGGATGACAATCTTACTTCTGCTACTACTAAAAACAGGAAGGTTAACTCTTACGTGTTGCTGATATCTTCGGGGGGCAGCGGAAGCACTGAGGTGTAGGGAGGAATTCAACATCTCCCCGGCTGAATTTCCAGGGCCCAGCTAGACGTTACACTGCAGACGCCAGGACTTTTTTTCCCCCCGAAGAGGGAAGGCGATTGTTGAAGGATGGAGTTTTAGCTAAGGAGCAACTCCATGGAGGGGAAAGGCTACGTGACCCTTTCCTCCTGGTCATTCCTTCCCTCCCACTCTGCGCTGGCACCCGCAGGTGAAACAAGTGCTGGCGGAGGAAGGGTCGTGCGCCTGGAGCAGAAAACGACCGGAGGGGAAAGGGCTAAATGTTCCCCGATGCCATGCTTCCTTGGAAGGAAGGGAAGAAGGAAATGTCAGGAGACCTTAACACGCGTCTGCTTGTAGCTTTTCATCACAAGTGACACGAAGAACATCCAAGATGCTAAGCCCTAGAAGAGACGGAGTTTAGGGCAAGGAGGAAATAAATACTTCTTTCTTTTGCAGGAATTTGTGAGATACGTGTGTATATAATGCAGAAAGTTCCAGGTTCAGTCCCTGGTGTCTCCAGGTGGGCTGGGAGAGATTCTTGCCTGCAACGCTGGAGGGTCTCTGCTAGTCAGTGTAGACAATATTGAGCTACATGGACCAATACTATGACTCAGTATAAGGCAGTTCCTGGTTTTCTAGGTTCCTTAACTATAAGGTCCGCGAAAGAGGGACCGACCACCAATAACGCTCTCTGCTTTCTCCAGATTTCTTGCAGCGTGACCCACCCCGCTTCACGTTCCTGGCAAGATAGGCTAGACTGAGTTGCTCTGCCCGTTCCCATCAGAGCAAACAGTAAGCGGTGTTGGTGAAACCTCAGTTAAGTTCGGGAGCATTGCTGCTGGCTGTGATCCTGTGCACGCTTATCTGAGGGTAAGACCTCTGAGCACAGTAGGACGTACTTCACAAAAAACATGCAGAAAAGATTGGTTTGCAGGTATAATAACATCTGATCATTCATAAAGGACATGGGCAATCCATGGCTAAGTTCTGCCATACAAACCCCATTGAAATGAAAGGAGCAGGAACATGTGTTTCCTACTACATCGTGGTTCGAATTCATTTATTACTTAAGCTATAATCCTGTGTACAGCTTCCTGAGATTGTCTTATTGAATCCAGTAGGGTTGACTTCTGAAAAAAACAACAACCGTACAGGCTCGAGCTGTTAATCAGCTGGTAAATGTGTATTTCTTTGGATCTGAGTAAAAACAATACTTCTGAAGCACACCCCTCCATTATATTCTGTGTTCTCAGTTTGCATTTTTTCATTGTGAACCACCCTGTGATCTTTGGATGAAGGGTGGTATACAAATTTAATAAATGATAACAACAACAACAACAATAATTTGTTTTTAGATGATGAGGCATTCTATGTCAGAGATAGGGGTTTTTTGGAGGATAAGTTGGAGAAAATGGAATCTCCTCACTTAGCTGGGCACTTCCTCTTCGCTCTTTGCTCCTTTGCCTCTCTACACTCTTACTCTTCATCTCGTTACCAAGCTGGAAACGTGAAGAAGAATCTGCTATGTCTGAGCTCCAATGGTCAGACCCCATCTTAAGCTAGTCTTAAGCATGTCTTTGTAACTGAATTACCATCTTAAACCTGACTGAACAAAGCTGCTGTATCTGTTACTGTTCAAGTATTCAGAGTGAGTAAATGTTATTTTTACCTTTTACAAGATTGTTTGTGTGATTATTAAGGGGGAAAAAGGGGGAAATACCAGGAGAATCTGGTCTGCCTTAAAGCATCCTGGATTACTTAAATGAAAAGGCTAGAACTAGCCTATCTAAGCTTCTCTTTTAAGCTCACAAATGTGAGGAAGAGTCAGGGCTGGATTTAGGTTTTATGAGGCCCTAAGCTACTGAAGGGATGCGGGTTTCACTGTGGGTTAAACCACAGAGCCTAGGACTTGCTGATCGGAAGGTCGGCGGTTCAATTCCCCGCTTTGGGGTGAGCCCCTGTTGCTTGGTCCCTGCTTCTGCTAACCTAGCAGTTCGAAAGCACGTCAACGTACAAGTAGATAAATAGGTACCACTCCACTGGGAAGGTAAACGGCGTTTCCATGCGTTGCTCTGGTTCGCCAGAAGCGGCTTAGTCATGCTGGCCACATGGCTCGGAAGCTGTATGCCGGCTCCCTCAGCCAATAAAGCGAGATGAGCGCCGCAACCCCAGAGTCGGCCACGACTGGACCTAATGGTCAGGGGTCCCTTAAGTTACTGAAGGTAATGTTTTACATGTTGCCATGCAACCAGTCCATGCAGAATGTAGGCACCCTATATATAGAAATGAGCAAACCAGTGATATTTTAGGGAGCAGGCTAGCAGGCGGGGCCCATTACTTACATCATAGGAGCCTACACAACACAAAACACTGTTGCTGTATGTGTCAGTATATGGAAACATCACTGCTGCAGACAGCCAGATTGTTGACATCACATGATGCGCGTATCTGTGGGAAAGAAGAATTTCCCAGGACGTTCACAGGCTGGATAAGTCTTTGTGAAGAGTGTAACTTGAAACCTTCCGACTGCACATGCTCAGGAAGTTTGTCAGACCTGCTGGAAGAACTGAACTGAAAGGACGTGTTTTTCTCAAGTGCTGTAATGTCAGAAATAAACATCATGTAAATAGATTTCTGACTATTTTTCTTTCCCCTGCGGAAGCAGGAGGGAGGGGTTGTGCATTTTACCCACGCTTGGGAAAATGTCGCCTATCAAAATCTCCCTGGTCTGTCTGGATATCAGCCACAGGAGGTTACTGGTATGCAAGCTCCGAGGACAGTGAGAGGGGCCAGCCTCTGTGGAGGGGGCAATGCAAACCAACAGTATGTAGGTTTTATTTTATTGGTTTTTTTCTTATATTCTGGAAATGTACATCCAGGCTTTTTTTCCCTTTAATTTGGGGCCCCCAAGAAAATGGGGCCCTAAACGCTAGCTTGTTTAGCTTATACGTAAATCCAGCACTGGGAAGGGTAATATCCAATAAATGTATTCTCTCCTAGCATCTATTCACATACAAACTTCCAACCTTCGGCTTCAACTGGATGCTTGCAAGCTCTAGTGCTATGAGACACACAGAGAAAAAAAAACTTTCCTTTATCCACTTCCTTCATGCCATGCATCCTTTTATAAACTTCTGTTCTGTGGCATCTTCTAAAAAGTCCCAAATGCTGCAACCTTTCTTCATAGTGGAGCTGCTTCACCTGCTTGGTCATTTGAGTCACCCTTTTCTGAACCTGTCTGAGCAGCTCATGGTGAACTGTCTGGTAGCCACAGAGAGCAGTTCCCAAAAGCTGAAATGTAAGACTTGAGCATTTCCGACGTTGGGTTGCAAGTTGCAAGTGGTATTCGTCACCTTTCAAGAATCAAAAGCAATTATTTGGGGTTTATTTATATATATATTATTTTTTAAAAAAGATTTTTATTAAAGTTTCAACAGATTTATAATAACAAACAAAACAAAATAACACAACAACAAACAATAAACAATAAAAAACACCTAAACCGAACAAAAATATATACGTTCAGATCTTAATTTCATATAGCTTACTTTCCTGACTTCCTCACATCTCCCTTTCCTGTATTCAAATTTCCAATTTAGTCTCAGCAAATTCTTCCTCTATTTTGACTAATTTTAATATTTCATAATTTCTTTTAAATTAACCATTCCCACTGCTATCCACTTCTCTTCTAATCCCCCATCATTTGATTAATTTAACTATGTTTCTTTACTTGTTGTTCATAAAACATCTTTGCACAATTTGGGGTTTATTTATAAAGCCTGCCACCCACTTAGACTGGTTTTGCTACCCACTTGTGACTGACTCCAAGCAAGGCCAAGAGGAATCAAGGTTGCCAGTTACTCTGCGTGGGCATCTCCTCCTGGACTATTCTTCAGTCAGGAAGAGAACTTTTAACATGCAGAGGATGAGTCAAAGGAAGAAGTCCTACAAACACCATGCTTGCAGGTATAGTGATCAGTCACTGTAAGATCAGGATGCTGGATTAGATGGTCCATTGGCCCCATCCAGTTCTCAGTTACTGGTCCAAGGTCACCCAATGAGCTTCATGGGCTGAGTGAGGATTTCAACTCAGAACTTCCCAGTTCTACCCTGACACTCTTAATACACTTCCCCAACCAAGTGCCCTCTATCCTTGACTAGGGTCCCCATCGGGATGCGGGTGGTGCTGTGGGTTAAACCACAGAGCCCAGGACTTGCCGATCAGAAGGTCGGCGGTTCGAATCCCCGTGATGGGGTGAGCTACCGTTGCTCAGTCCCTGCTCCTGCCCACCTAGCAGTTCGAAAGCATGTCAAAGTGCAAGTAGATAAATAGGTACCGTTCTGGCAGGAAGATAAATGGTGTTTCCGTGTGCTGCTCTGGTTCGCCAGAAGTGGTTTAGTCATGCTGGCCACATGACCCGGAAGCTGTACGCCGGCTCCCTCGGCCAATAAAGTGAGATGAGCGCCGCAACCCCAGAGTTGGTCACGACTGGACCAAATGGCCAGGAGTCCCTTTACCTTTAGGGTCCCCATCAGCCTCAGATGGCATGATTGTGCTAGCTGGGGCTGATGAAAGTTGTAGAAAAAAACATTTGGAAAGTACCCAATTTGGAAGCAGGGAGGAGGAGGAGGGTGCTCTAACCACTATACGACGCTGCCTCTAATTTCAGGTCAATCCCAGGATTTTAATTTTTAATGTTAAGAAGGAGGTTCCACCACTCCTTGTACTTTTAGAACTATAAGGGAAGGCATTCCTGCAGGATCCTGCCTTGTTGAAGAACATAAGAAGAGCAGTGCAGGATTAGACCAAAGACTCATCTAGCCCAGAATTCTGATTTCACAGTGGCTAACTAGATGCTTTAAGGCCGCAAGTTTTTTATTTAGTTGGTTTATATCCTGCCCTTCTTCTTCCAATCCCAGCCAATGATGGCAAATACAGTTAGGCTGTGTACACAATGCCCATTTAATGCACACTTAAAGCAGATATCGTCCTCCGAAGAATATTGGGAATTGTAGGGAATTGTACCCCTAGGAGGGGTAAACTACAATTCCCAGGATAATTGGGGGGTGGGGAATCATGTACTTTCAATGTGCTTTCAATGTATTGCATGTACACAGCCCAATATCTATTTATCTATCTGCCTGCCTGCCTGCCTATCATCTATCTATCTATCTATCTATCTATCTATCTATCTATCTATCTATCATCTATCTACTATCTATCATCTCTCTCTCTCTCTCTCTCTCTATCTATCTATCTATCTATCTATCATCTATCTATCTATCATCTATCTCTATCATCTACCTACCTACCTACCTACCTACCTACCTACCTACCTACCTATGCCACTTAAATGCAAGATTAGATTGCATTTTATTAATACTCAATTCAGTGAATTCACTTTAAACACATTAGGCTGTCTGCATTTATGTTCTTGTGGCTCTGCAATGATTCATTGCCACCTTAAGCCTCCCCCACAGCAAAAGTGCCAAATCATTTCCACCAGCCCAATGGAATCCAGGGATAACTTTTTATTCAGCTGCTTTGCTGACCGCATGTCAGAATGATCTCTGAACCTCTTATAATCTCAGTCAAAGAGAAGAGGGAATGAAAGAACATTATACAGCAGCAGAGTCTAGACATTTCATATGTGGGAAGTCTGAGTGCAGTTCAGAGCCTCAGAAACAGGAGAGGAGTCCAGCCGATTTTCCTGAAGGTTTACACATGGGGAGCTACGGCAGCTTCAGGAGTTCTTCTCATGCTAAATGCTTCAGACAATGTCCCAAGTGCTTAATGCTTTTAAAGAGAGAATACCAGGTGTTAAGGAATGTATGCTAATCTTCCTTGACGTTTTAGTCCCAGATAAATTGGGGAACAACTTTCAGTTACTTACTGGTGAAGAAAATGCACTCTTGACATACTTAGAGGATTCTTCTCCTCTGATTATTACTTCCAGTCTTCTAGGACAGGGTTTTGGCATGGAAAAAGGAAACTCTCCAGACAAGAGGCCATTACTCTGAGGACTCTCAAATCCTGAATTCCAGTGTGGCCCTGAACCTAACACACCTCATAGGGCAGTTGTGAGGATAAAATGGAAGCTCCCCTGAGTTCCTTGGAGGAAGAATTGCATTTTGAAATAAAGTAGTAATTCAAAGATATTACAAAAAGGTCTGAAGGTACACACACACACACGCTGGGACGCCAGTGGTGCTGTGGTCTAAACCGCTGAGCCTAGGGCTTGCTGATCGGAAGGTCCGCGGTTCTAATCCCCACAATGGGGTGAGCTCCTGTTGCTCGGTTCCAGCTCCTGCCAACATAGCAGTTCGAAGGCACATCAAAGTTCAAGTAGATAAATAGGTACCACTCCGGTGGGAAAGTAAATGGCATTTTCGTGCACTGCTCTGGTTTTGCTAGAAGCGGCTTAGTCATGCTGGCCACTGGAAAAACTGTCTGCGGACAAATGTCTGCTCCCTCAGCCTGTAAAGCAAGATGAGTTGTTGAAGACTGGACTTAACTGTCAGGGGTCCTTTCCCTTTTTACACACACACAGACACACACACGCTTGCCATTGGTTCCTTTCTTTTGAGCATAAGCTTGGATAGTGCAGTTGGTTAAAGCATAGTGCTGATAACACCAAGGTTGCAGGTTCAATCCCCGTATGGCACAGCTGCATATTTCTGAAGTTGGACGAGATGGTCCCCAGGGTCCCTTCCAAATCTACAAGTCTATGATTCTGTGAGGACATGGTTTGAGGGCAAACTATGCAGCATGTTTGTCTTGATTTCTTCTCCAAGAAATCCAGGGTTTGTAGTTTGGCAGTGGCACTAAGATTTCTGTTTAGAAATCCTTAGACTCATAGAACCACTACAGTCCCCAAGGTTTGTTTGGGGAGAGAGAATAATTGTTAAACCAATGAAAGTATATGATGTATATGCTCACTTTAATGCTATGATAATTGTGCCAGATTACCTACTTATTGAGCTTCCAGCCTTGTTCGCTTGCAGGGAGATTAGATGATGAGTGGCTATTTTATGACCATTCATTCTGATTCTTTGGCAGGGAGATTAGATGACGTTGTGTCAAAGCAAGCATCATTCCACATTTTCTGTTGCATTCCCCCCTTCACTCTTCTTATCATGCAAAGCCTGATCTTTTGAGGAAGCAGAAGATAAGAATGGAAGAAGAGACTGCTGGATCAGGCCAATGGCTAGTGCCAACCAGATGTCCCAATGGGAAACCCATAAGCAGGATCTGAGCACAGGGCCACTCTCCCTTCCTGTAGTCTTCAGGAAGCATTACTGCCTCCAACCATGGAAGCTGAGCAGAGCCATAATGGCTTGTAGCCACATCCTCTGTGAATTTCTCCAGTCCTCTTTTGAAGCCATCCAAGATGGTGGCTGTCACTGCTTTCTAGGGGTGCCAACTTGAATAAAATATTGGGGTGGCCCAGGTAAGCCCCACCCCACAAAATCAATCACATGACGTGGCACACACACATCATTTGAATGGCAATGCCCATCAACATTTAGGGGGGAGACCTCAGCCCCTAGGAGTTGGAGCCCATGCTGCCTGTAATGGTTATAGTGGTTGCTCGTGCATAAGTTGCCGCCACTCCTGGCTAGGTTGCCTGGTTAAACCTTTTCTGTCTGGACAGCCCTTCACTTCGTGGCTGTTCAGTCGCTAGCATAATCCGTCAGTGGGTGTTTCTTGAACCTCTTCCAGCAAAGAAGTTCTTTGATGCCAAGTCTCCGCCTACTCTCCCTGCACGGAAGTCTTCTGCGCAGGGTGGGTGTGGGCAGCGGAGGACCCATGCTCTCCCCGCTGGTCTCCGCTGAGGAGTCCTGGAGCCCCCTCGCCGATTCCCCCATCTGCTCCCCTTTATCCCTGGTGTTACGCTGATTTCCTTCCCCAGCCGATGAGCTGCCTCTCTCCCTGCTGGGCCCTTCTCCAGCATCGCTTTGGAGCCTTGCCTCCACCTCTAGCTCCGATGGCAGTTCCCTGACACTGCCTCCTGAGGAAGAGAGTTCCATAGTTTATGTGCTAGATGAGTAAGTCCTTTCTTCTAGCTGTTTTGAATACTCCAACATTAAGCTTTATTGGATGTCCATGAGAAAAAACTTTCCCCTATAGCTATCTTCCCAGTTAAGGATCTGACCAAATGTGACTACCCATCTACAGAGTGGAGTGCAGTGGAGACAGACACCTAGCATCCCTATGGAATTCCAAGTTCGCTGAGCGACCCTGGGTGAGTCATTCTCTCCCTCCTTAAACCTATCTTGAAGGCTTGTTTTGAGGATAAAATGAGGACGTGGTGGGGAGAGAAGGTTGTGCGCCACTCTTTGTGTTCAGGATGAGATAGAAACATAGGCTGCACTCCTATGCGCAAGCACATCAGTGGGACTTACTCCTGGGTAAACAGGTACAGGAGGGCATCAGTAATAAATCACAGCAATCTGTAAGCCTCGTGGAGAATCTTGCAGCCCCACTACCCTCCCCACCGACACCCAGGTCCCAAATCTGAAGTCATACCCCTGCTAATTCCTGCCATTGAATTCTAACTGATTTTGATGGAACCCAAAGGCAACTTCCCTTTCTTGGAATATTTAGGATTTTCCATTTGATGGTGGAATGTCAATAAAAGCATACCCTCCAACATTTCTCTATTGAAAATAGGGACATCCCCTTTCCATAGTGATAATTTTACTATTTATACCCCACACATCTTACTGGGTTGCTCCAGCCACTCTGGGCACCTTCCAACATATATAAAAACATAATAAAACATTAAACATTTAAAAAACCCTTCTCTGTACTGGATTGCTTTCAGATGGCTTAGGGTTGGATAATGCCATATACTCCAAGATTTCTCCAATGAAAATAGGGACAACCTAAAAGTCAAAGTGACAGCTCCTACTTTGCCAGAGGGTCTTTGGGAGAAAGAGAGAAAGTGAGAGAAAAGGTGAATGTTTCAACCAAAGGCCTTCCCAGAGAGTTGTGAGGGAAGAGTAAAAACACAGGTCCATTAAATTGTAGTTAGCCTCACTTTTCTGTGTGTGTGTGGTTAGGAATATGAACTTGATGAGTTAATTAAGCCAGAGCCTGTAAAAACCAGTTTATTTGCATAGCAAACTCCTGGGCCAGCGTGTAGCCGGAGCAAAACGTGTACAGGCAGACAATTCCGGGGAAATTACAACCTCATTAATATGCTAATCTGGTTGCAGGCCTGGAACGCGTTTTGGCTTTCTGGTGCTTGCTTGGGGGGGGGGGGCGGTGGGTGTTTGGTTGCCTAGCAACCCTTCTCTCCAGGTAACCCTTCTCTGGCTTGCCCTTGATATCCCCAAAGGATTGCAATGTGGGAAAGAGGCAAAAAGCAGCAGGAATATATATATATATAATAAAAGCTCCATCCCTCTCTTTCTCTCTCTGCTCACTGTTGTGTGACAACAAGACAGAAAGCATGCACGGGCTAGTGAGCCTGGAACCCACACATTTATGTATTGGGGGTGAATGGACCAACAACATA
The DNA here is from genome assembly GCF_964106915.1 of Podarcis gaigeae. Taxonomy (NCBI): domain Eukaryota; kingdom Metazoa; phylum Chordata; class Lepidosauria; order Squamata; family Lacertidae; genus Podarcis; species Podarcis gaigeae. The sequence continues at coordinate 21,541,405 of NC_139693.1, read as the reverse complement.
GTGGAACTGCCCCTAGGCCTGAAGGGAACTAGCTTCCTGAAATTCTCCAACCTTTTTGTAGATAGCAACATAGGAAAAGCTCTGGTGAATCAGGCCTATGGCCCATCTAGTCCAGCATCCTGTTCCCACAGTGGCCAACCAGATGTCTGTAGGAAACCTGAACACAAGAGCAGCTCTCCTGTGGTTTCCAGCAACTGGTATTTCAGAAGCATTGCTGCCTTCAGCTGCAGCTTGCAGAGCACAGCCACCATAGCTAATAAGCATTGATGGCCCTCTCTCCTCCATAAATGTATCTAATAAAATTGGGGAGCAGTGGCAAGTGGGAGCATTTCACTGAGTATTTGGGGCAGGGGAGGTTCTCCAACAGTTGGAGACTGTTGGGGTGGGGACTCTGGAAAAGACAGAACATTTCTCAGAAATGTTCCGCTCAGTGAATCCTGAATGAAACCCGATCACAGCAACATAGGAAGCTCTCCCAGGTTTCAAACGTGAGTCTCCCCTTGTCCTGCCTGGAGATGTGGGGGACTGAACCTGTGACTTTCTGCATGGAAAGCAGGTGTTCTACCACTCAGCTGTTGGCCTCCTCTTAATACATAGAAACCCAGGAAGCTGCCTTGCACTGTGTCAGGCCTTTGGTCCACCTAGCTTGGTATTGTCTACACTGGTCAACAGCAGTTCTTCAGGGCTTCAGGGAAGGAACATTCCCAGCCCTACCTGGAGATTTTGGGGAGTGAATCTGGGACCTCCTGCATGCAAAGCTGATGTTCTACTACTGAGCCATTGCCCTATAAAGACCTGAGGTTCAAGATAATGAAAGTGACACCTACTGCTACATCATCTAGAGGTGTATCCCTCATCTATGGACGAGGAAACTGTGGTCCTCCAGCTGTTGCTGAGCAATGACTCCCATCATCCCTGGCTATTGGCCATGTTGGCTGGGGCTTTTGGGTGTTAGAGTCCAGCAACATCTGGACTGGGGCTTTTGGGTGTTAAGAGTCCAGCACATCTGGAGGACCTTAGTTTCCGCATACCTGGCCAAAGTCCGATGTACTCTAACCAAGTCCACAAGTCACTGCGAGGCATCTCATCTCTTTGCCACTGAATGCTCCCATGATGACCTGTAGTAACTCACTCCCAAGAGAGGGACTGACATTCTGCTGGTGCTGATAGATGCTAAAATATTTGTGATTCTCCAAACTGTGTTAAAAAGACAAGGTGGGAAGAAGAGGAAGGAATATGCCATGGATTGCATCCACCCTTTACCTTACTGTGGTGCTAAAACAGTGTTCACATTTGCAGATGTGCTCTGCCTGGGTGAAAGATGGGGGCATAGGTGCCACCTCCTAGGGGCCAAGCTCCCTCCCCCCCCCGTAAAATATTTGAAGGGGCCAGGCCCCCCAAAGTTGATAGGCATTGCCATTCAAATGGTGTGCGCATGCCATGTCATGTGATCAATTATGTGGGGCAGGGCTTACCTGGATCCCCCAAATATTTTATTCACACACACACACACACACCCACAGCCCTGGCAGGTTCTTGATCCCACAAACCCTTCCCAAATTAAGATGAATGACAGGAATATGTTTTGACTGAGCTTGATTGTGTTAGTTCTGTGACCAGAGAGTCACAGTGAAAAGCTGGAAGTGAGGTCCGCTCTGCTAATCCAGGCTTTCAGCAAGCTGACAGTTGGCTTTCCCAGGAATGGGAGAAATTCGATTCAGGTTGCATTGAAAGTCAGAGCTACCTCATTTGTACTTTTCCCGAAACAATTCGTGAACCGAAACACAGCCATCCTTTGATACCCGCACTTCTCCAAATTTTGCAATGCAGTTTTCCCACAAAGGAATGTGGCACAAAAATGCACCTACAGAGGGAAGGTGTGCATAAGAATGTGAAAAAATTATTAATGAAATTCCCAAAATGCATTCTATTAGAGAAACCCATTTTGAAAAATTGTGTATATTAGGTGTTTATCCTAATAATGCTGATGAATGCTGATGAAATATCATGATTTTTTTTTTAAATTGCAAACTGATGTGGAAATATGAAGAAATGAACTGAAGGTTCTTTTGGGGGTGGAAATGAGAATCTCAGCGAAAGCAAATTTGGCAGATTAGCCTATCCCTACTTTTCATTTATGACCTTAAAAAAACAAAAACACTTTGTCATTATTAGGAGGACTGGGAAGCTGGATCAAGCCAGGAGGCTGAGTCCTTCAGCTCCTTCAGCTCTTATGGTCTGCTACTTGACAATGACAACAATGTCAGGTGACCCATTTCCCTTTGCCCATTCTTTTTGAATTTAGATCGGCCCAAGTTCTTATGCATTTTCAAGCTCCCCCCCTTTTTTTGGTTCCCTCCCCAGTAAACATTCTAGTTTGTTCATTTTCTTTATGAGTAAGATAAAGGTAAAAAGTTAAAGGACCCCTGGATGGTTAAGTCCAGTCAAAGGTGACTCTATGGGGTTGCGGCATTCATCTTGCTTTCAGGCTGAGGGAGCTGGTGTTTGTCCAGTTTTCCGGGTCATGTGGCCAGCATGACTAAACCGTGACGGGAGCCAGAGCGCACAGAAATGCCATTTACCTTCCTGCCGCAGTGGTACCTATTTATCTACTTGCACTGATTTGCTTTTGAACTGCTAGGTTGGCAGGAGCTGGGACCGAGCAACAGGAACTCACCCCGTCACAGGGATTCGAACCGCCAACCTTCTGATCAGTAAACCCAGGAGGCTCAGTGGCTTAGATCGCAGCGCCACTGGCGTCCCTCTTTATGAGTATTTATGAACAGCTTAACACAAAAAATCCAAAGTGACGCACACAGAAATTAAAAACACAGAACATACAGCACCCCATAGAATTATTATTATTATTAGTAGTAGTAGTAGTTGTAGTAGTATTACTATTATATCACCTTCCTCTTGCCTTACAGACTACATTCCCAGTTTTGGATCCTGTTGTATATTGAGGTGTCCTTTTCTAAATAATAACAATACGGAATTTGGCAAGTCAGTCATTAACATTTGTGCAAAACTGGATCCTGTCTGAAATTCAAAAGGGCTGAAATTTTGCCCAATTTCAAATTTGTCTGCAATTGCTCTTCGGCTCTGCTCTAAGCAGGCCTTTCGCCATCAGGCAATGTGCTGGTTTTGGATGTATCTTTAATGATGTGATTATCTCCTATCTCCCGGAGGGCAGTTGTAGGCTAGAGAATGTAATAAACTGCCAAGGAGAATGTTTTTATGGTTCTCTTTCAGTGGCTTGAGAATAGCTGATAGGTACAGCCTGTTCATCTTCATTTCCCAGCATAATCTACCTCACTGATTCATGGAATCATCGAACTGTAGAGTTGGAAGGGCCACAAAGAGTCATCTAGTCCAACCCTCTGCATTGCTGGAACCGAACCACAGCTAATGAATCCTTGACAGATGTCCAGGCAAACTTTGTTTAAAAACCTGCAATGAAGGAGAGTCCACCACCTTCGGAGGTTGTCCATTCTACTGCTGAACAGCTCTTATTGCCAGAAAACTCTTCCCTAATGTTTAGCTGGAATCTCCTTTCTTGTACAGTGGTACCTCGGGTTACATACGCTTCAAGTTACATACGCTTCAGGTTACAGACTCTGCTAACCCAGAAATAGTGCTTCAGGTTAAGAACTTTGCTTCAGGATGAGAACAGAAATCGTGCTCCAGTGCCGCGGTGGCAGCAGGAGGCCCCATTAGCTAAAGCGGTGCTTCAGGTTAAGAACAGTTTCAGGTTAAGTACGGACCTCCGGAACAAATTAAGTACTTAACCTGAGGTACCACTGTAATTTGAATCCAGAACTCCCGGTGGAAGTCTAGCTAAGGCAGAATAGAGCAACAGCCAAACTCACCCAGTGAGCTTCATGGCAAAGAGGGGATCTGAACCCTGATCTCTACAGTCCTAGCCCAATGTTCTAACTATGACACATGTTGACTCTTGTGAGAGCTCTACACCACAAGTTGACTCACTGCTATGTGTTGGTGTGACAGAGCATAATATCCAACTTCCTGCAACAGGTGTGGACTAGCTTTGGCCCTCCAGATGTTGCTGAACTCTCATCGGCTCTGGCCAATGGTGAGGAATAATGGACATTGTAGTTCAACAACATATGGAGGATCAAAGCTTTTCCACACCTGCCTTACAATCTGCTAGACTACAGATTTTCAAACTATGGTCAATGGTGGTCCATTCTAGTGGTCCATTCTAGTGGTCCACAGAAATATTTTTCTGAACCAGCAATGCCTGTCAACAGTGTTAGCTCACCCTGAGCTTCTTGGCTCCCCACTGCCAGCATGCAGCCCTCAACAGATGACCTCTCAGGAAATCCCTGTGGCCTTCTAGATGATGTCACACTCCACCTCCCATCAGCCCCACCCAGCACGATCAATGGTCAGGGATAATGGGAGTTGTAGTTCAACAACATCTGGAGGGCCACAGGTTTCCTACTCCCGCTCTATGGTGCAGTGATAGATCCTTTGAGTTTTGGAAGAGTTGTCTATTCACCTGGAAGCCAAGGCAGAGAAAATCCCTTGCCCTCTCATTATTTAAGAAGCAGAACATCCTTTGAGGGCTTGCCCTTGCCCCATTGCTTTCCCTAGGAAAACATGCTCTTTAGTGATAAAAGGTAAAGGTAAAGGTACCCCTGCCCGTACGGGCCAGTCTTGACAGACTCTGGGGTTGTGCGCCCATCTCACTCAAGAGGCCAGGGGCCAGCGCTGTCCGGAGACACTTCCGGGTCACGTGGCCAGCGTGACATCGCTGCTCTGGCGAGCCAGAGCCGCACACGGAAACGCCGTTTACCTTCCCGCTGGTAAGCGGTCCCTATTTATCTACTTGCACCCGGAGGTGCTTTCGAACTGCTAGGTTGGCAGGCGCTGGGACCGAGCAGCGGGAGCGCACCCCGCCGCAGGGATTCGAACCGCCGACCTTTCGATCGGCAAGTCCTAGGCGCTGAGGCTTTAACCCACAGCGCCACCTGCGTCCCTTTCTCTTTAGTGATAGATCAGAACAAAGGTCTGTCCGGCGAAAACCCGATTTACATTTACTCCAATTCAGCGGTAAAGATCAAGTTTCCCTGGGGGAAGGCAGTGGGGCAAAGGCAAGTTTGCGTGGGCCCAGAGTTTCAAGCCTAGTGCATTGCCCAGTTAAGTCACAACAGTATATCAGGGTTAAACTATACCTGAGTGCATTTTATTTTATTTTTTGCATCTAAATTGCAGGTGTTGAATGTAAACCACTTTCTCTTTCTTTTGGAGCGTAGTGTTAATTAATGGGATCAGAGCAGGGATGGAAAGGAAATCTAATCCTCTCTGTCACTGCTGAGATCCCCAGGAAAATCCCTTTTCTGAAGCTGGTATTTGGTTTGGTGGTGAGGGTTCCTCATTGGCACCCATGGTGGGATTTCCTAACCAATGTAAACAATGCTTTCTGAAGAGGGATTTCAGAGTTGTTTCATGGAGACTGTGGGCATTGATTCTATGAAAAAGCTTAATACACCAACAGGTGGGAGTGCCGGTGAGTAAATTTTGCTGCGAGGAGGAGAAAAGGTTTTACCTTGGAAGGAATCAAAGGGTTTCATATATTTCTCTAGTCAGCACTGAGGCAGAGTTAGCCTGTGTTAGGCTGGCAGGGAAACTGATGTGGGATGTAAAACACAGGAGCAGTCAATGACAACATTCCTAGAGTGTACATGTTAAGACATGGGGAGGGATGTCTGTCCAGCAAGCAGGTAAACTTCCTGGGACAGACTTCCTCCGCATGTGACCAGAGGTGGGTGTGGCCTCACCTGTGCAGGTAATGACAAAAGCACAGGGCAGGCAGCCATCTCTCTCTCTCTGCCATCTTCCTTCGAGGAAGCAGTATCTAAAGATGCCCTCTTGGCTCTCAGCCAAGAGAGGAAAGGACTATCTTCCAATAGAATATATTCTATATGTATTTTACCTTTTTAAGCCTGTCTGCCTTCTGGGATCATATTGTGAACAGAACTTGAGTAAACTCTTTTATACTTTTATAAAGACTGTGTCGTGTCTTGTATTTTAAGAGGGAACAAAAGGGGAAATTACCAGGGTAATTATTCTAGAGGTTCTAGTGAACCTGTGCAGACGTTACTGTTGTGAACTTAAAGGGGAATGTCATAAACTCTGCTGATATTTTGGGAACTTGTTAGCACAAGTTGGATTAGGATATAATCTCACAATATATCCTCTCCTGCACCCCTGAACATTCCCACAACTGACACAGTGACAGAATTATTTATAAACAGCTGATGGGCTGTTGGTATTTAACTGGCAGCTTCTCCATCACTAGAGAACAGAGAAGGGGAACAGGAGACTGTCCATATGTCACTGGACTCAGACTCCCAGCAGCCCCCCAGGAAGCAGGGCTGATGTGCAGGGTTGATGGGAGTCGTAGTCCATCAATATTTGGAGGACCACAGCGGCTCAGGGTTGCTGCTTCAAGTCTTGTCTATGGGCTTTTGGGAGGCACCTGGCTGCCTCCTGAAGGATGCTGAACTGGACAGAGCTACTGTCCAGTCTTCTTAACCACATTGTTATTGAGTTTTATTCCATTACAAATCACTTTCCATAGGATCTCTGTAAGCAATTTCACAGTAGGAACATCTGTGAGGAGGGTCATGGCTCAGCAGCATACCCTACAGCATTTATCTGATGAAAATAGGGACATCGTAGTCAATGATGATGATGATGATGATAGCAACAACAACTTCTTTATTATTTATACCCCACCCATATGACTGGGTTGCCTCAGCCACTTTGGCAGCTTCCAACATACATTAAAACTTAATAGAAGATCAAACATTTAAAACCTTCCCTATACAGGGCTACCTTCAGATGTCTTCTGAAGGTTGTATAGTTACTTATCTCCTTGGTTGGGTGTGTGTGTGTCATATAACTCCATACCCTCCAACATTTCTCTGATGGAAATAGGGACGTCCTAAGGAACAGCGGAACTCTGGGATCAAATCAGAAACTGGGATGGCTTCTATAAATCAGGTACATTTGAAGGGTCTTCAGCAGTGGTGTGCAGAAGGTCTCAGCTTCTGCCAGGTAAAATTGGGAGAGAACTTTGCCTGAAACCCTGAAGAGCCTCTGGCAATTGCCGTAGAGAAGACTGAACTAGATTGATCCATGGGTCAGTATGCGGCAGTTCCCTCTGACCCTAAACAACCTGAAGGAGCGTCTCCACACCCATCGTTCTGCCCGGACACTGAGGTCCAGCGCTGAGGGCCTTCTGGCGGTTCCCTCACTGTGAGAAACCAAGTTACAGGGAACCAGGCAGAGGGCCTTCTTGGTAGTGGCACCCGCCCTGTGGAACACCTGACCACCAGATGTCACAGAGAACAACTACCAGACTTTTAGAAGACATCTGAAGGCAGCCCTCTTCAGGGAAGCTTTTAATGTTTAACAGACCACTGTATTTTAATACTTTGTTGGAAGCTGCCCAGAGTGGCTGCGGAAACCCAGCCAGATGGGCAGGGTATAAATTATTATTTGTATAATTATTATTATTATTATTATTATTATATATATATTATTATGTATATATTATTATTATTATTATTATTATTATTATTATTATTATTATTATTATTAAAGTGTTAGCCACCCTGATCATTTTTGGTTGCCCTTCGAAAGGAGCAGAACACATTTCCTGGTCCAGCGTTATCACTGTGGCCTCAACAACACAAGGTGTGCTTTATAGCTCAAGGTAGTGAATGAATACAATCTGGGTCATCAAAGTGTTATGCGAAGGGTGTGTCCTGGGTTAGTTTTGCCTCCCAGCCCCACTGTTCCACAGAGCTGTTCGCCCTCTGCTTCCTGACACTGGTGAAGTTATTAGGCCTCATTATGGATAGGAGTTTAATCTACTGCAAATAGCCCTGCCATTAGAGTATCATAAGAAGCAATTATCTCTCCCCCCCCCCCAACTTGCCGCCTTGCATGTGGGGGAGCTCAATGCGGCTTTCAAATGCAGAGGAACTTCATGCCCACCCGCAGTCAGCTGAAGGCCCCTTCTGAGCAGGGCTGTGCTTGCTACATCCTCATGGAAGTCTCTCTCCAGTCTTTTGTACCACCCCCAATTACCTGTGCAGGTAACTGTCTCATACTGAGTCAGACCATTGGTCCAGCTAGTTCAGTATTGCCTGCACTGACTGACAGTGGCTCTCTGCAGGGTCTCAGGTGGGGGATCTTTCTTTTCCACTCTACCTGGAGATGCCAGGGATTGAACCTGGGACCTTTGGCATGCCAGGTAGATGCTCTGAACGCTGAGCCACGGCCCTTCCCCGAAAATTATAGAGAGAGAATAAGGTTCTAGTCCTCATGGTTCTAAATAAAGGACTGAATTAAGCAGGAACACAGGAGGCTGCCATATACTACCAATCAGTTCATTGGTTCATCTAGTTCAGAATTGTCTATGCTAACTAGCAGCAGGTCTCCAGGATTTCTAGATGGGGGCATTGTCAGCCCTACCTGAAGATGCCAGATGCTTTGATGATTCAATATATGGCAGCTTCAGAGGTCCACATGAACTATGAACCAACCTTCACCATGCCTGTAGCCATCCTCTAGAGCAACCTTTCTCAACCTGTGGGTCCCAAGATGTTGTTGAACTACAACTCCCATCACCTCTAGCTAGCAAGGCCAGAGCTCAGGGATGATGGGAGTTGTAGTCCAACAACATATGGGGACCCACAGGTTGAGAACCGCTGTTCTAGAGTTTAGATATTGTGGACTACAACTTCTATCAGCTCTAGCCAGGCTCTGCCCGCTGGAAGGCTGGTGGCAACTGTAATCTCAAACCATTAGAGGGCACTGGATTCATTAAAGCTGGGCTAAACTTTATTTATTTACCAATTAATTAATTAATTGGTAAATAAATAAATTGCCTGTCCTTCACCATGAGGTCCCAGGACGGGTTACAGCATTAAAACACAACATTCAGGCCCATTTTAAATGTTGTGTTTTACAGATGGAAGGAAGAAACTACCCCCAACCAGAGAAGAACGGCAAACCAAGTTGATGGACTATGCTGCAATGGCAAAATTAACTGGGAAGCTCAGAAATCAAGAAGACGAGAACTTTAATAAGGAATGGGAAAAGTTTATAATTTATTTATGAGACCACTGTAAGCAGGTTAAAACATTAGCAGTATTTTAACCACACTCGTAAAGTAATGGAAAGTATGGATAATTTAGAAGGATAAAATTTTGGGGTAAGTATTGATATGCAGTTGTAAATAATATCATCAGGACCCATATATATAATGTTTATATATATATATATATATATATATATATATATATATATAGAGAGAGAGAGAGAGAGAGAGAGAGAGAGAGAGAGAGAGTTGTGTTTTAATGCTGTAACTCACCCCTCACCCTTACAATCATAAAAACAAGGCGGGTCCTAAAAATATAGCCCATGTGTCAAAAGAGGAGGTGAAGAGCATCTTCCAGAATCTGTATAATGAAGGTGCCAGGCGCAACTCTGTGGGTAGGGATTTCCACAGCTCAGGAGCCACCACAGACAAAGCCCTCTCCTGGGTTGCCACCAGTGGCGGAGCTTCAAGCTCTGGCGGGCGGCGGGGGCGGGGGCTGAGAGCAGGAGGGGGCATGGCTGGCACATGTCTCTGTTCCTCTGCCAGCGGTTGCCACCACCCTGAGGCTTTGAGGGTGGAGGAACTGCCATGAGGGCCTCCTCTGCCCATCTCAGCACCTACGAGGGTCTGCAGGTGGTCTGAGTTATTTAAGGCACTGTGGGTTAAACCACAGAGCCTAGGACTTGCCGATCAGAAGGTTGGCGGTTCGAATCCCCGCGATGGGGTCAGCTCCCGTTGCTCGGTCCCTGCTCCTGCCAACCTAGCAGTTCGAAAGCACCTCAAAGTACAAGTAGATAAATAGGCACTGCTCCGGTGGTAAGGTAAACGGTGTTTCCATGCGCAGCTCTGTTTCGCCAGAAGCGGCTTAGTCATGGTGGCCACATGACCCGGAAGCTGTACGCCGGCTCCCTTGGCCAATAAAGTGAGATGGGCGCCGCAACCCCAGAGTCGGCAACCCCAGAGTCGGCCACGACTGGACCTAATGGTCAGGGGTCCCTTTACCTTAATGATGAGGAACTCAACACAGACTCTTTCTCTCTCCCTCTCCCCGTCTCTCTCCTTCTCACACACATGCTCAGTTTCACCCCGAAATGCATCCACAAAAGGGTCTCTAAGGCAGCCAGAAATTCCCATGTGAGGCTGGGGTATGCGGTGGGGAGGGGGAAGAGTGGGGTGTGGAAGAAAGGGGGGGGGGAGAAGGATATTAAAAAGAGGTGGGAGCTTGGTAATTACTGAGTAAGAGGCATCTCTGAGTGCTAATGGGAGAGTCTGACCTGGGTTAGCCAGTTGTGCAGAGCTGTGAAATTCACTAAGCATAGAGAAGAGGGCACAGGGGCTACTTGCCCCGGTTACGCTGAAATGCTGGTTTCACAAACAAGATGAAAATTGGATGCAAACATCTAATTAACCTTCTCCCTTATTTTCATACGGGAACACCAGTCAGCGTCAACGCCATCCGCAAGGCTTTGCCCACACACAGTAGTGTGGGCTGGTGTGGAGAGCGAAGCTGGGCTGCTCTTGCCTCTCATCTCTCTCACCATTTATTGTTATTATTTTCTAATGCCGTCTTTTGTTCTGTTACCTATTGATTTATTGCACCACTGTCTCAAGGAGATTTGCATGCAAGATAATTAAAAACACAACAGCAGCAACAACGTTTCATTATCGTCTTTGTTATTGTTGTTATATTTATTGATGTTCCACCAAACTGGGAACGACACAACATACGAAAAGCTATAAACATATAAAAGATCATCGTTTAAAAGGAACGCTAATAGAATTTGCACAATATAAAAACAAATATCTTACAATACGGATAGGAAAAACAGCACAGCACTATTGAATGTCATTTCATTCAATATAGTCAGTTCCCAAAGGCAGTTGGAACAAGACAGTCTTCGCCTGCTGATGGAAGAACAAGGAGGGAGCCCGTCTAGCTTCTCTAGGAGAGGAGTTCCAAAATCTGGGAGCAACCACCAAGAAGGCCCTCGCCTGCACCCCCATCAAGAGTGCCTGTGAGGGTGGCAGGACTGAGAGAAGGGCCTTCCCCAAAGATCTCAGAGATTGGGCAGGTTCGTATGGGAGAACAGGGTCTTTCAGATTGTGGGAATGTTCAGGGATGCAGGAGAGGATATATTGTCTGATTATATCCTTATCCAACTTGTGTTAACAAGTTCCACAATATCAGCAGAGTAACATTCCCTTCTTTTAAATTTGCAGTGGCTGCGTTTGCTCAGGCTAGCTAAAGCCTCTATAATAACTGTTCTGGTATTTTCCCCTTATTCCCTCATAAAATAGAAGAGATGACACTTTTTAGAAGAGAGAAGATACTTTTTGTAAAAAAGTATAAAAAGAGTTTACTCATATTCTGTTCACAATCAGATCCCAGAAGGCAGACTTAGCTTAATGAAGTAACATACACTTGGAATCTATCTCTTAAGAAGACAGTTCCTTTGTCCTCTCTTGGCTGGAAGCCAAGAGGGCATCTTTCGCTCAGTAGATGTTGTGTCTTTGATGCATGTGGTGAAAGAGAGATGGCTGCCCTGCCCTGTGCTACTGTCATTACCTGCACAGGTGAGGCCACACCCACCTCTAGTCACATGCAGAGGAAGTCTGTCCCAGCCCAGAAGGAAACCCAACGTTTACCTGCTGGCTGGACAAACATCCCTCCCCATGTGTAAACATGTTCACTCTAGGAATGTTGTACTTGACTGCTCTTATGTTTCGCATCCCACACAGATAGCTTGAGTCTAAGCCACGTAGGGCTTTATAGGTCATAACCAGCCCTTTGAACTTTAAACAAGACTCAGCTTTATGATTCTATAATTCTAAAACCCTAACAAATGGACACTCATTGCAAATGCCCATTTATCCAGCTGGGGAAAGCTGCCAGCCTCCCCCCCCCCCCCGTGAACCCTATGGACAAAATCCTAGATGCAGCTGTTCAGCAGTTAAGCCTCACTGAGTTTGGATAGGTCTTACTAGTAGGCAGTGCTCCCCCCCCACCAAAAAAATTAGGGATACTCTCATTTTGACTCAAGAAAACCACCAACCATCAAATCGGGGAAAATAAATACAGCAAATAGTTAAAAGTACAAAGACTCACAAAATGTTTAAGGGTATGTGTACACCCCAGAAAAAAAAAACACTGCTAGTAGGTAACCAGGTATACATTTTTAAAAACTATTTCATAAAATTTATACATGCAGTCTATGTAAACCACTTGCCATGCAAGGAGGAAAGAAAGGCAGCGTTGTATAGTGGTTAGGCCAAGTGTCAGGCTAGGGCCTATGGGTATGAGAAAGGGCAGGATGGGATTTGTTGTTAACATCAATTCACTGACCACCTTTTAAACCAGCACCTCAAGGCGATTTACATGTACGATAATTAAAAACAGTCAAAAACACCAAAACAACAAATAGATTTGAAGCAAGACTGAAACCCTGATAAGTGGACATTCGTGGTAAGAGCCCATTCATCCACACAGGAAACCGTGTCAGAACAAAAATGCCCTCAGTTGTTTCCCGAAAGTGCAGGTGGCATGTGCCTGACATATTCCACACAACTGGCGCAGCCACGCTAGAAGTCCTGCTCCTTTGAGTGACTGCAGAGGGGGGACTTCTAAGATCTTTGGATCTTGCAGGAGAAACTCTCCCTTATTTCCTGTTAAGCATCTTAGCCAATGTCTCTTTTGTTCCGGCTCTCAAAGTTGCTTGTGAAGCAGGATTGATTGTTCAACTGCTCTGAGAATTGTCACTCTTTGAGGAGAATAGGGGCCTCTTAAAAGCTCTTAGCACCCTTAAGAAACCACAGCTCCCATAATTCTTTGCGGGAAGCCATGGTGGTATCATAGTTAGGGTTACCATAAGTCTGGAATTCAGCTGGGATTCTGCCGTCGGAAACAGTGTCCAGGCAGGAATCGCTTAAATGTCCAGGAAAATCCGGACGTATAGCAACCCATGTCAGAAGTGTAAATTTTGGCGAAATTCCTTAAAAATACCTCCAAAGCTTCATTTTTCTTTTGAGACTTTGCACAAAAACACAACTCAACAACTTTTGTGTCTGGATTTTAAAAATATGGCAACCAAAATTAAAGTGCTTAAGTCTATGGTATGAGCTTGGCTTCAGAGTGGTTTAACAATCAATCCCTCTTCCAGGGAATTATGGGAATTGTAGCTCTGTGAGGGGAACAGGGATCGCCAAGCAACTCTCAGCACTCTCAGCAAACTACAGCTCCCATAATTCTTTGGGGGGGGGGGAGAAGCCATGGCTGTTTGAAGTGTTATCAGAGTGATTTAAAGGTATGGTGTGAATGTGGCCTCAACTGTGACTTCTGTGATAGCAGGCAATCAGTTTTGAGAGGTTTGTGGCCCAGCGGATGTTGACGGTAGCCAGTCTCCTCAGCCACGCCAGCCCCATCTTCCTGCTTGCCCCTCAACCTCTCGCTCTCCCCTCCCCTTTCTCTCTTTCTCACCCCAGCTCCCTATGGGGCATTCAGCCAGCCTGAACGGTCCCCAGGCGGCGATGATGAAGACGGATGACTGATTGATTCTCTTCCCTCTTGCCCGCCCCACTCCCCATGCCCTTCTGGCAGAAAATTAAAAGCCTATTTGTTAAAGGGTGAAAGCCCTCAGGTGCGGGCCCCCGGCTGGACAATTTGTCTCCATGAAAAGGAAGCTATTATGAGAGAGGCTGCTAGCAGGCAAGAGGGGCTGGGGGGGCAGCAATGGGGATTTTGCCAGGAGAGCGAGTGAGCGAGCAGAGGGGAAAGCTGCTTTGGGAGACAATGGGGGTACGAAAAATTTTAAAAGCTGCCTGTGATTGTAATGGGGCTTGCCATTGCTCAGAGGGGTGGGGGTGCCAATTCTCTGCCTCTTGATGAGGCCTGCCCCACAGCAGAAGTGGACTCTGCCAGAAGTGGGTCTCTTTCCACAGCTGGCTCCCTATAACAAATTATCTACAGTTAGGGACAGGCGCTGGAATAACATCTCCCTCCCCCCGCTGCCAATAATCATGGCAAGGGCTATGGAATACCAAAGACAGAAACTCACTGAATATAAGAACATAAAAAGAGCCTTCTGGACCCAGCCAATGGCCCATCTAGTCCAGTATTCCAGTGGCCAACCAGATTAGGTCTGCATTGGGTAAGGGATGTATCTTAGGGATGCTAGACAGTCCATCCCACCTCCCAGGGCCAACTTGGAAGTCTCCAGGTTTGCCTGCCTACACCCATTCCCCACCCCAGTTGGTAGGAATAAAAGACTTTAATCTCCAGGTGTGAGAGAGCACCTTCCCTAGCCAAGCTCTCTAATTAGATGAGATGGAATGAGCCCCGTGCTCCCGCTGGACCTGGGAACACCTGCTTTGGTTGAAGTTTCCATCTTGATTTCCAACCAGCGATGTATTTGTTCATTTCATTTATTTAATAAAATTTATACGCTGCTTGATTAAAAACAACAACAACCCCAAAGCAGTATACAAAAAAAAAGACAAAACGATAAAGTTATTGATGAAAAAAACAATGAGAAACAATAATTTACATCATTCAAAATATGTAAATCAACAATAAATGAAAAAACAGCTTAAAACACTCATCAGCATTCTAGATACCTGGGTAAAAAGGTAAAGGATCCCTGACAGTTAAGTCCAGTTGCAGACGATTCTGGGGTTGTGGAGCTCATCTTGCTTTACAGGCTGAGGGAGCCGGTGTTTGTCCGCAGACAGTTTTTCTGGGTCATGTGGCCAGCATGACTTAGCCGCTTCTGGTGAAACCAGAGCAGCGCACGATAACGCCGTTTACCTTCCCATCGGAGCGGTATCTATTTATCTACTAGCACTTTTGGGCATGCTTTTGAATTGCTAGGTTGGCAGGAGCTGGGACCGAGCAACAGGAGCTCACCCCGTCGCGGGGATTCAAACCGTTGACCTTCTGATCGGCAAGCCCAAGAGGCTCAGTGATTTAGACCACAGTGCCACCTGCGTCCCTACATCTGGGTAGCCTTGCCTAAACAAAAATGCTTTTAGCAGGTGCAGAAAAGTGTACAGGGAAGGTGCCTGACTGATATCTAGAGGCAGAGAGTTCCAAAGTATAGATGCTGTCCAGGGCGACCCACCCATGAGGCCAGGTAAGACAACCGCCTCGGGTGGCAGAGTACCCAGGGCAACAGATCCAGATGTTGATCTTTCTTCCCCGCTTGTTCCTGGTGCAGATCTTCTCCTTCTTACTTGGCAAGGAAGGAGGCACCATTCTGAGGTTTGCCTCAGGTGCCTACACGTATTGGCCTGGTACTGATGCTGCCACACTATAATCTTCTCCTGAGTCAACGTTCAGCTTCGTCGGATGTCTGTGAGTTCTTGTGTTACGAGAGAGGAAGAAAAACGTTTCTGGACAGCTATAGATAGACGTATTCCCAGTTGAGGATTTGACCATGTGACTACCCACTTACCGTGTGAAGTACATAATAGGGTGACCCTGCCTATCAGATTCCCCCTCCACCTTAGTCTCAGCATTGCTCCTTGTGGAACTCAGCAGGGTAGAGGATGGGGACAAAATTATAATCAGTTGCCTCTGCCTGTCATTGGCTCTGACGCCCCCTACTGTTAGGCTCCCTGCTTTCTGCCCTACCGGTCCTAATTGGCACCAGGCACAACTAGTGAAGTGGTCCTGTCCAGAAATAGCTTTTTCATGGCCACATCTGTTGACCGTATGAAGTAGTTCTGGCTACGAAGGAAGCCCTCCTTCGCCCGCAGCCTCATTTCAAATTGGGCAGAGCCGCCGCAGAATGCATTTGCCTCCAGGGGGCACTTCCAAATGGAAGCTTTTGGTGAGTGACAGGTGCTGAGCATCAGTGGGATTCAGAACACCTGACCCCCACATTCTACACTGGGAGGGGGGCAGGAGATGGGTTGTGCTCATCCCTATCCAATGTGAGTTGTTTACCCAGGAAAGACCAGTGGCAGGATGAGTGTTGCTGGTGCCTTATGGGCTGTCAATGTCAATAGAAGCAGCGAGCTTAGATTAAGGCAGGGCTGAGGTTTATTTGCCTGTTTATAAATTTGTTATACAGCTTCATAGGATTAAAACAAACAAACAAAAGCAGTTTACATAGAGGATCATAAAAGTACAAATGGTCACATTCAATAAAATTCTGAAAAGGGAGGGATTGCATTCAACAAGGACTCTTGTGCTAACAGAAGGGGGAATTTTACTGTTTTGCAAAGCAAAGGAACCCAGGGATTATCTGAGCCCTTTTTAAATGCCTGATGAAAACCTCTCTATCCTGCCTGGCCTATGCAGGCAATTAAGAATACATCTTTCTGCAATAGTTAATTTATGACTGTTTTTAATTTATTTGTATGGTTTTTATGGGGCTGCCATACTTTCAGATTTTACAGGATTTCAAAGGAAGAATTGACGAAAGGCAGCGCTTTGTCCTGGATCAAGTCAATTGAAAAATCAACAACTTTTAGGGTGCCCTGGTTTTTTACTTTTTGAAATATGGCAACCCTAGTTTTTATCACATACTGCTGTAAACCACTTTGATTTTTTTTTTAATGACACAGTGATATATAATTATTTTAATAAAAATATGAACAAACTCACTGCACAACAGGTAGCACAATATATCATGCCACAAAGGCATGGCAGTTTATTCCATTTCCCTAAATGTTACGTTCTGCATTGTATTCAAGCTTTCACACAAGATAGAAGCCACTTCCAGAAACATTGTGGAATGCAAGTTTAGTGCTCATTTCTGTGTTATTTGCTTCTAGGAAAAATCCATTTGCAAATAATATGGAAATGAGTGCACTATATTTCTGGAAGTGACTTTCACATTGCATGAAAGCTCAGATACAGTGGTACCTCGGGTTAAGAACTTAATTCGTTCCAGAGGTCCGTTCTTAACCTGAAACTGTTCTTAACCTGAGGAACCACTTTAGCTAATGGGGCCTCCCGCTGCCACCGTGCAGGCGCCGCACGATTTCTGTTCTCATCCTGAAGTAAAGTTCTTAACCCGAGGTACTATTTCTGGGTTAGCGTAGTCTGTAACCTGAAGCGTTTGTAACCCGAGGTACCACTGTATACAGTAATGCAGAAATTAACAGTTAAGGAAATGTTGTGAAAATGAATGCAGCCCAAGTTACCAGCAACCTGTTTATGCATTCTCTTGTGCAGCAATGTTCTGCTGGTGCAATGCATTTTACCAGTGGAACAAGTATAGCACTAAGAGACTTGAGCTTAGCATTACATTGGGCACAATCCTAAGTGCTTTTTGTTGGCATCTGTCTGTCTCGAGAGAAAATGGATTGTGCCCAAGGTCCTGCTTGTGGGCTTCTCACAAACATTTGGTTGACCCCTGGGAGAACAAGATTTTGGATTGGATGGGCTTTGGCTTGATCCAACAAGCTCTTCTTAGGTTCTTTTTTGTTTTTGTTTTGCAAAGCTCTAGCTCTGAGAAAGAGCCTAGTTTCTCCTGGCTATGGTTCATCCACTCTCAGCTGAACAGACCGTAGACACAGCCCATTGTGGACTTCTCAGTGAGTTATTAAATTAGAAACAATACAGTTATTATTCCTTCCTTCTCTTTCTAAACATTGGAACTTGGAGCCATCCAATGAAATTGGTTGCCAAGAGGTTCAGAAACAAGGAAAAGAAAGTTATGACTTCATCCAAAGCATTAAACTGCAGTGATGGTGGTGGCAGGAGGGCGGCTCTGCCTCCCACCCCACTCCTACTGCTACTGGGGGTAAGGATATTACCCTCATGCCCTTGCTGTGAGCTTCCCAATTTTTTTTCAGGATAGGAAAAAGACACAGATGTGCTCAAAAGCACAAGAAAAACCAACATTTTTAATCAATGTGGCAAGATATACCTTGTGATCCTGTACAAGCCTTCCTAAGAATCACAGATACTGTCGTATCCTGAGTCCTTATCCTGAACAAGTTGTAGCTGCTTAATCAGTCAAATCTTGTAAAACACACTTGGTGCTATCCTGGATAACCCTGTTTTCATGAAAAACAAGCAGCTTTAATGTTTTTAGATGCAGAGAAAGCATTTGACAATGTCCCCTGGGATTTTATGTTTAAGGTTTTGGAATATATGGGTTGTGGAAACACTTTTTTAAAAGGAGTTAAGGCAATATATACTGATCAATCAGCAATATTGATAGTAAATAATGCATTGACTGAGAATGGTAAAATAACTAAAGGAACTAGACAAGGCTGTCCGCTGTCACCTTTAATGTTTATAACAGTTTTAGAAGTTTTGGCACAAAGAATAAGATGTAATCAAGAAATTAAAGGAATAAAGGTAGGACAGAGACAATATAAATTAAAAGCTTTTGTACATGACTTAGTGATATCTGTAGAGGAGCCAATACAGTCACTCCTGAAAGCACTGGAAGAGATAATTTTTGGGGGAGAAATAGCAGGTCTTAAAATTAATAAAGATAAAACCGAGCTCCTGGTAAAAAATATGAATGATGAAAGTTTATCAGGCTTAAAGATCGAAAAGACAATTAAATATCTGGGTGTGTGGTTAACAGCAAACAATATAAATTTGTATAAAGATAATTATTTGAAAACTCAGGAGGATATTAAAATAAATTTGCAAATATGGAGTGGAATGAAACTTTCATTACAAGGTAGGGTGCTAACCATTAAAATGAATGTATTACCAAGGATATTATTTTTGTTTCAATCAATACCAGTGATAGGCAAGACAAATTGTTTCAACAAATGGGGGAAAATATTTCTAAATATATCTGGCAAGGGAAAAAAACCTGAGAATAAAATATAAAATATTGATAGATGAGAAAGAGAGAGGAGGTTTCTCCCTGCTGCATAGGAGATTATATTATGAAGCATCATCCGTGCTGGTTGAAGGAATGGTTGTTAGTGAAGAATCCACATATTTTAGATTTGGAAGGTCATGATTGGTTAGCACACTTATTTGTGGTATGAAAAGGTGAAAGAACATAAAGGTTTTACAAACCATATAATCAGAAAAAAATTGTATAGAGTATGGGATAAGTTTCTGGAGATCAAAACACCACTATGGCTTTCACCATATGATGGAAAATTGGGCAACATGGAAATTTATTAGGAGAAGGTGGAGAATTTAGATTAAGAGAATATAAGGATTTATCAGAGATGTTAATAACATGGTTACAATATAATCATTTGAATGAAGTATTTAAAAAGGATATGAAGCGGGGGTTTCATTTGGGGAACAAACATCGCAACTAGAAAGAGACCTGTTAAATTGTAATGTTTAAGTGATATCTGAAATGTATAAGATGTTATTGGATTGGGAGACAAAGGACGAACAAGTGAAATCTTCAATGATACACTGGGCAATAGATATTGGTCATAATATAGAAATGGTTGCATGTAAACATTTGTGGAATGTGGATATAAAATTTACAGCATGTTACAGTTTAAGAGGAAACTATATGAAAATGTTATATAGATGGTACCTAACACCTAGCAGATTGGCTAAAATGTATAAATCCAAATCAAATATATGCTAGAAATGTAAAGAGAAAGAAGGTACATTTTTTCACATGTGGTGGTCTTGTAATAAGGTTAAAGCTTACTGGTAAATGATATATCATGAACTGAAAAATATGTTTCAGATAACATTTATTAAAAAACCAGAAGCGTTTCTTTAGGGAATTATGGGATCAGAACTACCTGAACGTATAGAAATTTATTTATGTATGCAACCACAGCTGCAAGGATGTTATTTGCCCAAAAATGGAAGGAAAAAGAGGTCCCAATGAGAGAAGAATGGATACAGATGTCAAAGAGATAAAGAATTAGCTGTTTCCTAGTTCTGCTGGATCTCTCAGCGGCCTTTGACACCATCGACCATAACATCCTTCTGGACCGTCTAGAGGGGCTGGGAGCTGGGGGCACTGTCATACAGTGGTTCCGGTCCTTCCTCCTGGGCCGTGTCCAGAAAGTGGTGGTGGGGGGTGAGTGTTCAGACCCCTGGGCTCTCACTTGTGGGGTGCCTCAGGGTTCTGTCCTCTCCCCCATGCTTTTTAATATCTATATGAAGCCGCTGGGAGAGATCATCAGGGGGTTTGGACTGGGTGTTCATCAGTATGCAGATGACACCCAGCTCTACCTCTCCTTTAAATCAGAACCAGTGAAGGCGGTGAAGGTCCTGTGTGAGTGCCTGGAGGCGGTTGGAGGTTGGATGGCAGCTAACAGATTGAGGTTGAATCCTGACAAGACAGAAGTACTGTTTTTGGGGGACAGGAGGCGGGCAGGTGTGGAGGATTCCCTGGTCCTGAATGGGGTAACTGTGCCCCTGAAGGACCAGGTGCGCAGCCTGGGAGTCATTTTGGACTCACAGCTGTCCATGGAGGTGCAGGTTAACTCTGTGTCCAGGGCAGCTGTCTACCAGCTCCACCTGGTACGCAGGCTAAGACCCTACCTCCCCGCGGACTGTCTCGCCAGAGTGGTGCATGCTCTGGTTATCTCACGCTTGGACTACTGCAACACGCTCTACGTGGGGCTACCTTTGAAGGTGACCCGGAAACTGCAATTAATCCAGAATGCGGCAGCTAGACTGGTGACTGGGAGTGGCCGCCGGGACCACATAACACCGCTTCTGAGAGATCTGCACTGGCTCCCAGTACGTTTCCGAGCACGATTCAAAGTGTTGGTGCTGACCTTTAAAGCCCTAAACGGCCTCGGTCCTGTATACCTGAAGGAGCGTCTCCACCCCCATCGTTCAGCCCGGATACTAAGATCCAGCGCCGAGGGCCTTCTGGCGGTTCCCTCATTGCGAGAAGTGAGGCTACAGGGAACCAGACAGAGGGCCTTCTCGGTAGTGGCGCCCGCCCTGTGGAACGCCCTCCCATCAGATGTCAAAGAGATAAAGAATTACCTGACATTCAGAAGACATCTTAAGGCAGCCCTGTTCAGGGAAGTTTTTAATATGTAATGCTGTACTGTTTTTAACACTGATTGGGAGCCGCCCAGAGTGGCTGGGGAAACTCAACCAGATGGGCGGGGTATAAATAATAAATTATTATTATTATTATTTATACAGAAGTTCATGGACTACTCAGAAATTGCTAAACTTACTGGGAGAATAAGAAATCAAGATAGCATTTTTTTAAAGAAAGGAACGGAAATGGTTTATTAAGTACCGTATTTACAAATAAACTGTAAACAGATTAAGACACTGGCAGGATTAATGTAAAAACCTGCAGTTTCAAAATATATATGGGAATAGATATATAAAAGAATATACTGAGATAATTTGGAGTATACAGGAAGCTGAAAATAAATGTAAACAACCACAGAAAGAGGGGGAAGGGAGTCAGAGTTTGAAATGTTAAAATTATGATTTAATAATTGTTGTAATGTAATATATATATATATATGAAGATTATAATTTAATTTTTTTTAAAAAAATGAATTGACAACCTTGGATCCAGGAGTACCTCCATATGTACATACTCTTTTAGGGGATGTGCAACACTTTCTGTTGTGGGTTGTGCTTGTGGAATGTGATCCATAGGTAGCAGTCAAGTACAACATTCCTTGTGATGCTAGAGTGGACATGCAAGGGAACGTTTGCTCCAGCCAGTCGAAAGTTCCTGTTCCTCCTGGCCTGGAACATCCTTCCTCTTGCATGTGACCAGAGGTGGGCGTGACCTTACCTGTCCAGGTAACAAAAGGACGAGTCACACAACACCCCCTCCCTTCTTTTTCCTCTTTCTCCTTTCGTCTGCTTCCAGCTAGGACTGCTCTGTTGGCTTTCAGCCAACAGCAGCACGGGGACTGTCCCCCATACGGGGTAAATCCACATGTTGCTATTTGTAACTTTAAGTCTAAGCCTGCCTTCAGGATTGATACTGTGTACTGCCTGAACGTGAGTAAACTTCCTTTTTGTTGACTATGAATAGGATTGTGGTGTCTTTATTCTTTTAAGAGGAATTCAAGGGAACTTAGCAGGAACTATAAAATTCAATCGGAGGCATATTGAATTGCATAATAGTAAGAGGTTCCAACGAGCCTGCAACCAGCTTTTTGCTGTGCGTGAAAGGGGAATGTAACTCTGCTAAGTAAAGGAACTTGCTAGCGCAAGTTAGGAAGGATATTAATAAACACTATATCCTCTCTTGCCACCCTGAACAGTGCTCTTAATTCCTGAGCATGGGAAGAACTAGTGTCAGCCCAATATATTTGGACGCCTAAGCCGATAGACAAGATGATGCCCACAGCATTGCCATTCAACATACAAAAACTAATCAGATTGCTAGTTGCTTCTTACTTCAGTACCAGCAATGGGACTGTGTTCTTTGCTATATCTGAGGGCAGGGCAGGGCACCTAGCACACCCAACCTAGCAAATAAAGGAGAACATCCACTGGTGGGACGTAACTGGTGCCCACTCCACACCACCAATCATCTGCTGCCTAAGGTAGTTGCCTCATTCTGCCTAAAGACAGGGCCGGAGCCTGACACCACCTACCTACTGAGCTTGGAACATCCATTTTAAAAAGAGACTAATTCTAAGTTCAGGTGTGGGGGGAATTTAGCAGTCCAGATTTTGCCGAACCTCAGTTCCCAATGTCCTTGGCCATTGGCCCTGCTTGCTGGGGCTGATGGGAGTTGTAGTTCAGTGGCATCCAGAGGGCAAAAAAGTTCCCCACACCTTTTCTAGTTCAACATGTCCTAAAATGAACAAATTCCAGATTACATTTGTCCCATCACACAGCTAAAAAGCTTGGCTCATGTCCAGTTTACAGTCCAACTCAAGTTCATCTGAATAATCCTCAAGAATTTGCACACACCCCCATCATTCAGAATGGTACAAGCTACTGTGCTGAAGTATAAAATATACTATGGAAGACTAAGTAAACATAAAAACACACACACAGTGGAATGTGAATTGTTGAATTTATTTCTCTGAGTAATTATGATTCATTAGCTCATGATTGTTAAGACTACAAAAACACGTGTAAGAAAATGAACTTGAACTAGAAATTGTTCAAAATCCTAATCCAAAAGGAATTTATGATCAGTTCAGCCAGCAATTATGGCAACTACTTTAAGGTGTGCTTCAGATATCTTTGAGTGAATTCAGTGAACTTTGCTAACCAAACAAGTTCAATTCTGTCTTGCCAGAACTGAGCTTCTGTTTATTGGCTCTCACCCATTTCTATGAGCAAACTGGGGTGGTGGTGGTGTAAACAATTGGGGTGGGGAATAAAGCAAATAAGTCCCAAGACATTTTCAGGGAGCTAAAATGTAGAACCAGGTAGATAAACAAATTCAAACTTTTGCAAGTTTCTCTTTCCGCATTGTCCAACCTTTCCTGTCTTCACCAGATCTCAACACCCATAATCCCTCCCCCAATATTGGCCAAGATTAATTACTCGCTTCACTGCCTTTTTGGGGGCTTTCCCCATCTGATAAGATGTGAAGGAGACTGACAGAGCCTGCCAAGGGTCTCTGCAGCTCCGCTCTTTCTGCCTTGGCAGAAACAAATTGTCTGTGAATGGCACCCGTGGC
Source organism: Podarcis gaigeae (assembly GCF_964106915.1). Lineage (NCBI taxonomy): Eukaryota > Metazoa > Chordata > Lepidosauria > Squamata > Lacertidae > Podarcis > Podarcis gaigeae. The sequence goes on along the minus strand of NC_139693.1, from coordinate 21,517,726 downwards.
AGTCTTTTGCATAAGACATGAGCACCCTACTCAGTTGTCCTCTCCTCAACCTGAGGCCTGCTGCTGGTTGCCATAGCAACCAAGCCACAACTAAAGTTCCGCCTGGAGTGTGGCTGCTTCTTTGACTGGAATGTTTTTACTCTGGTTGCTGCTAATATACTGCTTCTAGGGTTGCTTCTAGGGTTGCCAAATAATAGAAGGGGAAAAAATGGAGGCAGTGAGAGATTTTACTTTCTTGGGCTCCATGATCACTGCAGATGGTGACAGCAGTCACGAAATTAAAAGACGCCTGCTCCTTGGAAGAAAGGTGATGGCAAACCTAGGCAGCATGATGGAAGAAAGGTGATGGCAAACCTAGACATCACCTTGCCAACAAAGGTCCGACTAAACGACTAAACAACAACAAGGGTTGCCAATTTCCCAGACATAGCCGGGATTTGGCCGTCTGTAACAGTGCCCAGGCGGAAATCGCTTAAATGTCCAGGAAAATCTGGACATACAGCAACTCGTGTTGGAATTGTAGATTTTGGTGAATTTCCTTAAAAATTGCTCAAAACTTCATTTGTTTCGGTTGACTTTGCAAAATATGACAACCCTAACTGCTGCTATTGCTGCTTTTATTTCTTGTTATCTATTTAACACAATCTTTATACCACTTGGTCACCAAAATCTTCTGTTTTGCATGAAACAATATCAAATACGCATTAACCCCTGCCCTGCACAATAAAATCAAAAGTTAGAAACAAGCTGATCTAAAATTCATCAAAATGTTAGAGTTGTATCCTATCTCAGCCATTCTCAGAGGAAGATTCAGGACAGGCAAAAGAAAATGCTTCTCCACACAGTTCATAATTGAAAGTATAGCATTCACTCCCGTAATGTGGGGCAGTGATGGCCACCACATTAACCTGCTTTAAAAGGGGGTTAGAGTTAGACAAGTTCATGGAGGATAAGCTATGTTCTACCTCTACTGTTGGAGGCAGTATGCCTCTGAATGCCAGTTGCTGTGAATAGAGAGCTATTGTGCTCAGGTTCTATTTTGGGGCTTCCAGTAGGCATCTAGTTGTCTGTTGTGAGAACCTAGTGCTGAACTAGATAGGTTTTGACCTGATTCTGAACTTCTTATGCTCCTATTCTCACAGTACCCCAGAACAATCCCAGAATGAGTGTTCTACCAAGATGCCACAATTTCTACTTGTAGGTTTCCCAGGGGCATGTGGGTAGCCACTGTGAAAACAGGATGCTGGACTAGACGGGTCATTGGCCTGATCCAGTAGGTTATTCTTATGTTCTCATTTGTAGGCCCACCACTGATGCCAGTATAATGTGGTATTATCTTAAATGCATGGTGCGGATGTGGCCTAAGTGTCTGTTGTGGAAAGGACAGAAAACCACGGGGAGGTGACATGGAATGGAGTATCTTGAAGAAGGGCATGCAAAGCACAGACCTTCCATGTGTCTCTATTTTCTAGGGACAGTTCCAGATTTACAGAAGCCATCCTGGTTTCTGATTTGATGCTGAAATGTCCCACTTTTCCTTAGTACTTCTCTATTTTCATTGGAGAAATGATGGAGGGTGTGGTAGGACGTCTCTATTTTCATCAGAGAAATGTTGGAGGGTAAGGAATAGAACATCCCTATTTTCATTGGAGAAGTTTTGGCATGGAAGTCCCTATTGTCCCCAGAGAAATGTTGGAGGGTGTGGAATAGGATGTCCCTATTGTCACCAGAGAAATGTTGGAGGGTAAGCTCTTCCACTGAGCCCACAGCCCTTCCCCATACTGCCTCTGGTTTGGGGGCAAGGGTGAAATTGCTGAGTCAGTGGTGGAGGGCTGGAGACTGAGGACATCGCAGTGGGGTAGCATGTGCAGAACAGGGTCAAGAATGACCAGTCACTCTAAGCTACTCTACTTACCCCCCCCCAAAAAAGAGGTGGGGTGGGGAAAGAAGAGAGAGAATGTGAAAAGGAAGGGGAGGCGAGGAGAGAGAGAGAGAGAGAGAGAGAGAGGGAAGCTCTCTGCTTGTTCCTCTCACTTGGTTCCAGCTGCTGTGCCTTTCCAATGTCCTTGACCCTTTTGTGAGGGAGGTCAGTGTCTCATCTGTATTGCTCACTACAGAAAGCCAGCGACGGCTCACAATGCATCACAGCAGCAGTCATGCTGGAGCGCCCGTGTCATTTCAATTCATCTTTCTCCAAACGCTCCTTGTCACAGCCTGAATCTCTGACTAGAAGGGGTGGGGGTGGGCAGGGAGGTGGGCGGGTGGCAAAGACAGAGATGGGGGAGCAAGAGAGAGAGATTGAGAGAGCAGGAAAACTCAACCCCAAGCAAGAGAATGCATGAAGGGGAATGGGCGCAGAAACGAGTAGATTGAGGGGAAGGGGTAGCTCAGTGGTAGGGCATCTGCTTTGCATGCAGAAGGCCCTAGGTTCAATCCCCGATGTCTTCAGGTAGGGCTGGGAATGTCCCACACCTGAAATCCTGGAGAGCTTCTGCCAATCAGCGTAGGAGATCCTTAACTCAATGGAACCAATGGTCTGATTCTGTACAAAGGCAGTCTCCTATGCTCCTTTTTCATTCATCCTTTATTTAAAACCATGAGGACTAGAGCCCTCCCCCTCTGTCTGGGAAGAGCCACAGCTTAGTGGTAGAGCTTTGCATGTCCCAGGTGAATCCCCAATGGTAGGGCTGGGAAGAGACTCTTGTCTCCAACTCTGGAGAGCTGCTGCTAGTCAGTGTCAGCAAGCAATGATCCAAATGGATTAATGGTTTAATGGCAGCTCAGTGGCAGAACATCTGCTTGGCAAATGAAAGGTTCCAGGTTCAGCATCTTTAGGTAGGGCTGGAAAGAGGCTCCCTGTCTGAAATCTTGGGAAGCCACTGCCAGTCAGTGTAGATGGAGGCAGCAGTGGTCTGACGTGGTAGATGGCAGCTCCCGCCATGTTCCTAGATCAGGCATCCCCAACCTTTGGCCCTCCAGATGTTTTGAACTACAATTCCCATCATCCCTTTCCACTGGTCCTGTTAGCTAGGGATCATGGGAGTTGTGGGCCAAAACATCTGGAGGGCTGCAGGTTGGGGATGCCTGTCCTAGATTCTCTGTTAAGTCTGAGATCAGCAGCTTTCAGCATTTAACCAGGACCACACCACTTTCAGAAGGTAACCATTGTGCAGGAAGGACTTCAATGGCATACCAGCAAATACATGTCAGTTCTTGCACATCAAACCCATTGCTTCCCACTTCCACCTCACCCAATCAGATTGGGGTTTTTTGTTGTTGTTTTTTGCAGGAAGGAATGTGATTGGAAAATGCACTGGGAAGAATGGAATAAGTATTGCTTGATATGATGCAATTATTTATTTATTTAAATATCTATAAACTGCACTTTCGTTAAAAAAAACAAAACACCCCAGAGCAGGTTAGTATACATTGTACAAAATTGCAATAAGATCAATAGAAACATCAATAAAAACATATGTAAATACTGGATGATAAAAATTATTTCACACTGCAAAGACCTGACCAAATAACATAATTTTTAGGAGACGTCTTAAAAGAGACAGATTCCCACTGAACCTCTACTGGCAGGGAGTTGCCACACTAAAGGTGCAGTCCTTAGTAAAGGCCAACCAAACATTGGGGGTATGGGAAATCAGTGGTGGAGAGCAGGAGTGGGCGTGGTGTGACGCACACCCTGGGGGTGTGGCGCCCAGCGAGGGTAGGGGGGGCAGTCACGATGGCACCCCGCCGGGATCACGCTGCCGGGAGCGGTGCACTCCCCCTGCATGCCTCTTCCTCCCCCAGTGTGGGAAATCCCAAGATGTGCCCCATCAGAGGATCTCAGTGATCAAGATGGAGCAAAAGGATCAGATGGTCCTTATGGTATAAGTTCCATGCCATCAGGAATTGACCTAAATTAGTGGATCAGTTAGCGTTGTGCTGATCAGTTTCCTGTAGCAGGACCAGGTAAGATCTGGTCAGGTTCCCAGCTTCAGATTCTCTAAAATAACCCCCAGGTGCAGAGTGTAACTGGAAGCTCAGATCAGAAACTGGGTCATAACTACATCTTCTCATAACACTGATACAAGTTTAGAACTAATCCCCTCCTCGTTACTCTCTCAAAGTCCTTTAAACATTGTCCAGTCTTGCTCAAATCTGTTTATCTTCTTTCTCCCTTCTCAAAACCCAAAAAGTTCAAGTGATTTCCTTCCAAGCTGGCATTCCCCACTATTTAATATACCATTCTCTAAGACGTGGAAGTTATTCCTCCCCACCCTCACTATTTTGCATATGAAATCTTTGCTGCCCCTGTTGTTGTTGTTTATTCGTTTAGTCGTGTCCAACTCTTCGTGACCCCATGGACCAGAGAACGCCAGGCACCTCTGTCCTCCACTGCCTCCCACAGTTTGGTCAAACTCATGCTGGTAACCTCGAAAACACTATCCAACCATCTCGTCCTCTGTCGCCCCCTTCTCCTTGTGCCCTCCATCTTTCCCAACATCAGGGTCTTCTCCAGGGAGTCTTCTCTTCTCATGAGGGGGCCAAAGTACTGGAGCCTCAGCTTCACAATCTGTCCTTCCAGTGAGCACTCAGGGTTGATTTCCTTCAGTATAGAGAGGTTTGATCTTCTTGCAGTCCATGGGACTCTCAAGAGTCTCCTCCAGCACCATAATTCAAAATTGCTGCCCCTAGTATCATATGAAACAACAGGCTTCGCTTCATCTCCCATCAGCCTCGGCCAGCATGGCCAATGGCCAGGCACAGGGGGGTGGAAGAGATATCTGATTCAGTTCACATTGAAAAAACAAAGCTCCCTAATTCACACTGCCCGAAATCATATGGGAAATAAAAAAAATGGCTAGCCTTCAGAATCTGTGTTTCTCAGAATTTTGCAGTTCTCCAGCTAAGCAATGCTTATAAAAATGCATATGCAGTTGTAAATTGTGCTTTAAAAAAATCGTATATTGGTCAAAATAACATACCACCTTGGAGAGCGCTGATCCTAGCATTTCAGGGCCTCCAATATTTTCTTTAAATAACATATTCAAGGAACTTAATCAGTCTGATTCCAAAACTGACTGCGTTTCTGTTGCCCTGAGACACTGCGAGCCAATGCCCTTCAGATATCGTTGGACTGTAAGTCCTATCATCCCTGACCATTGGCTGTGTTGGCTGGGGCTGATGGCAGTTGTGTCCTAGCAACCCTTGAAGGGCCACAGGTTCCCCATCCCTGGACTCAAGAGTCCACTTCATCAGATGATTCAGGCCAAGCCAGACATTAAGTTAATGGTGGCTACACATCTGTTTCTCTGCTTCTCTTAAAGCAGGGATGGGGGACCTTTGGCCCTCCACATGTTGCTAGACTACGAATTCCATTATCCCTGACTGTTGGCCATGATGGCTGGGGCTTAAGGGAGCTGAAGTTCTAAAAATTAGAAGGACATTGCATTGGCAATTCCTGACCTGAGATCAGGTATGATGAAAACAGGAGAGTTTAATAAGAAAAAAAGCTTCAGGCAGGTGGAGTTCATCATTCTATAGAGCCTTGCCAGCTTGTGTTGGAATCCAACACACACAAAAGCTCCAACCAGCACGGTCAATCGTCAGGGTTGTTGTGTGTATGTGTCTGTGTTAAGTGTATGTGTATATTAAGGGTGTGTGATTGAGTGTGACTGTGGTGACAGCCACTTTTGGAATGTGGACCCTTGCCGGTTTCCATCAGGGCAACATGGCCCTCAACTTGAATATCTTTCTCTAACCCTGCTTCAGCTGCTTGGAACATTGAAAGCTGAGTCAGATCCTAGGTCTAACTCATCACTGTCAGCAGTGGCTCTCTAGGGTTTCAGATGGTGTGTGTGTGAGAGAGAGAGCCTGGGGATGCTAAATATTGAACCAGGACCTTCTGCATGCAACGTGGAAGCTCTGCTACCGAACTCTGACTCTTCCCACTATACCACACAGGCTTCCAATCACTCTACAGGTAAAGGCAAAGAGATTTCTCTGGTCTTCTCTGTGTACACCTGAGCTTTCCTTAGTAGGGCCCTGCTGGAACAGGCCAAAGACTCATCATCAAGCCCAGTGATCTGTACTCACAGTAGCCAGCCAGATGCCCCAATGGAAAGCTTGCAGGCAGGACCTGTACACAAGAGCCTTCTCCCCTCTTGTGGTTTCCAGCAACTGATATTCAGAAGCATTACTGCCTCTGACAGTGGAGGCAGAAAACAGCCCTTGGGGTTGAAAGCCATTCATAGCCTTCTCCTCTTCCATGAATTTGCCTCGCCCTCTCTCTTGCAGGGATAGGACTCCTAACCCTTAAAAGCAAGCCATACCCAAGAAGCATCTGAAGTGGGCAGCTCAAAGGATGCGCTAAAGGCCTCCATTCAAAGCCACCTAAGCTGATTTCATTATTTGGGAGCCACACGATGGAAGACCGTGCAACAAAGAGGCGGCCTTCAATTTTGGAGGCAAAAGGCCTGGATCTCTGGCTCCCGTCCTCATCGCCAAGAGGAGCCAGTTGGAACGAATCTCTCCTGGCCTGCTTTGTTTGGCACTGGAGTCCTGCTGAGAAACTCGAAGTCTTCCATCGCAGGGGCCTTTTCTTCCCATTCCCCATGGAGATGAGTTTGTTTGTTCCGTTTTCATGTAGGCTCTCAAGAAGAAAAATAGAGAGTCTCTAATAGGCCAAATGCTGAGGACAACAACAACATCTGCTGGAACACAAATGATTGCAAGCGGAGCCCACTTCAGGGTGTGCAATGAATGCCCTCTGTTTTTTCAGTGGGGGCAGTGCTCCTTGGCAGCACATGCTGGCATCACAAATCCACCCCTTCCCGAGGGGCCATGGCAAGTTCTCCTGGTGGCTGCTGCTGCTGCAATGGAGCCCATTCCCATTGCCCTCTCGAAAACAAACAGCACCACCAAAGGCAAAGCCATGGCAGAATTAAAGTACACCAGACAATCCCAAGAGAAAACCTAATATGGGTCCCGTATCACAAGCTCCTAACTATAATCATTTGGTATTTTGGTAGCACTTTCCCCTAATTTACAGGGATGGCTGGATCGGTCTGTTTTGGTTTCTAAGGGTTTCTCACTTTGCCAACCTGAAATTTCGTTTGCAATTTTTTCTCTTTTAAAAAAGAAAATTCATCTGCAAACGTCTCCTGAAATATATGTGTTTGTATGCGATTGTGCCTAATTGATGCATTTTGGAAAAGCAATTCCCCTAGATATGATGCACCCCCCATAATAAGTTGATTTTAAGTTCAGTTTTGCACATCTCCATATCACTTTGCATTAAAAAAAAAAAAAAACGATTTCTCATGAAGATTCACAAGCATTTTAGTGCAGCTTGCTCCTAATACACACATTTTGGCAGGCAATGCACACATTTTTGCAAACCAACTTTTCCTTACACAATGCATTTTAGTATGCTATTTTCATTAAGATTTGCATTTTTATGCACACTTTAGCTTAGTATATGTGTTTTTGCACACACTATTTGGTTGGGAAACAGCACTGTGAAATTTGGAGAACTGCTGTGTTTCAGTTTGCGAATTGTTTTGGAAAGTGTGAATTAGGGAGGTTTGCCTCCCTAAGATATTCGGAGTAGAGAGCTGGTGCATAGATGGCATGCAACCAAACCAGATCCATTGCATACAGCAATCTGTTAAACATTCTGGAGCTTTAAACACATCACCCCTGCAAACTAAGAACCCTGGCAACTGTAGTTTACCCCTCATAGAGCTACAGTTTCCTTGCACCCTTGGCAAATTACAGTTCCCAGGATTCTTTGGGATGAAAAGTATGTTTTACATTTATGGCGTAGAAGATGCAAAGCAGCAGTGGGATGCATCCTACTTTAAAAGCCAGGGATTGACAGATTTTTTTTTTTTTTTTGCAGATTAAGTGAATATAATGGAAAGAAAAAAGCACCACACAGTGGAAAGTAACCTCAAAGGTAATCTATCCCATCTCCAACTCCGACTGCGGAAATCTGCTGCTGCAGTAAATGAACAGATTAAGTAAAAGAAAAAGAAAAAGAAAAAGAGAGAGTCTCATTGGAGTGTATAATTGCAATGGTGGGTGCAATCTCTACTTGGTGTGATACAACAGGGCATTCAAAGTGTACAAGAGCACTCCTTTACTGGAGTGAAAATTGCTCTGGGGCAGGGTATGGTGTGTGGGTCGACCTGCATCTCTTCAGGCTTCATGCTTCCGTGGCTCTCCTTCCTGAGTTCTCCGCCATCGCCATCTTCCACCTCCTTGCCGAGCCCAAGACAGTCCCGCTCGCTGTCCGATATGTTATCACTCCTCCAAGCAAACATAAATAAATACCTTGCCACCCCACCCCATATTTCCTCCCTCCAGTGCAGAGTGCGTGATGAATACGCTAACACTGGCCCTATTGTTCCACCGGCAGAGAATAACAGGTCTTCGATTTCTGGGCTCTGGTCATTAGTGCTTTCGCTGACATCCGGCTATATTTAGACCCCGTTAAGAATGTCCTTTCTGAAAGCCTTGCGTTGCACTGGAGCAGAAGCGTGAGGCTGTCCTGCGCATTCTGATGGAAGGAACCGTACACAGCTCGGCTGAGCCCCCTTAGCTAAGCTGTCAATATTAGTGATCAGGGCTGGCATTGATTTCTCTGTCTCTGTCTCTGTCTCTCTCTCCACACAAACAGAGAGTTGTGGGCATTGTGGTTACTTCCTGAAGTCCCTTCTAAACCCTATGCCCTATAGGATAAAAACAGACCCTCCAAATGTCCCTATTATCCAGCGACACTCCCAGATTTACAGAAGCCGTCCAGTGTCTGATTTGATCCTGGAATTTCCCGCTTTTCCTTAGGCCCAGCCAGAAGGGTCGGGTATAAAGATAATAATAATAATAATAATAATAATAATAATAATAATAATAATAATAATAATAATGTGGTAAAGGATCCCTGACAGTCAAGTCCAGTCACAGATGACTCTGGGGTTGCAGTGCTCATCTCTTTTACAGGCCAAGGGAGCAGGCGTTTGTCTGCAGACAGTTTTTCCAGGTCATGTGGCCAGCATGATTAAGCTGCTTCTGGTGAAACGGAATACCGAAACCAGAGCAGGGCACGGAAACGCCGTTTACCTTCCCGCCGGAGTGGTACCTATTTATCTACTTGCACTTTTTGACGTGCTTTCGAACTGCTAGGTTGGCAGGAGCTGGGACCAAGCAACTGGAGCTCACCCCATCACGGGGCTTCGAACCACCGACCTTCTGATCAGCAAGCCCAAGAGACAGTGGTTTAGACCACAGTGCCACCCACGTCCCCTACAATAATAATAATTAGGACATCCCTATTTTCATCTGAGAAATGTTGGAGGATATGTAAATGCCTGCACCATCAGCGCTGACATTAGGTCACAGCGCCAATTTGTACCTTGTGACCTCATTTTTAAAGTCAGACAGCCAGTGCTGGAACAGAGGAATAAAGAAGAGGACCCACCCCATCAATGTCCCAGAATATGGTCTGAAGACTCATGTTACAACCACCCTGCTGTTAAAATCATGCTGCTGTAGTGTAGCATGGCTGAGTCCAGTCTGTTCCTTGATGAGAGAGGAACCTTGAGGAGCCTTGAGAGAGGAACCTTGAGGAGCCTTGAGTTTCTGTCGAGGCAGGGATGCCAACCAACTTTGATGGCTTCAAAAGAGGCTTGAAAAAAATCATGGAGGAGAAGGCTATTACTAGTCATAATAGCTATGCTCTGCCTCTATGGATGGAGGCAGAAATGCTTCTGAATACCAGTTGCTGGAAACCACAGGAGGGGAAGGTGTTCTTGCACTCAAATCCTTCTTGTGGGTTTTCCATAGGCATCCGGTTGGCCACTGTGCGAACAGGATGCTGGAATAGACACTGGTCAGATCCAGTAGGCTCTTCTTACATTCTTATGTTCTGTGCTGGGAGATGGGGCTGGGGAACAGGATACGAACACAATGTGGAACAAATTCATGTGTTATATCCCCCTTCCGTCTCCTAGGAAAAGT